>NC_092373.1:193986153-194587747 GCF_030028105.1 Mobula birostris
CATACTGCAAAGAATCTTGTCATTAACCCTGTGTTCTATCTTTAACTTCATCCCTCCATTTTTGTTTTCATTGGGGTTCCACTGCAATTAAGCAATCTCTTTGTATCTGAGATGTATGCACTGATGATTAAAAAAAAAAGTGTGTCCAAATCTGGCCTCTGACCAAAATCCGTGAAGATAAATAAATAAAGGATTAACAAATTTCACAACATATGTCGGTGATACTAAACCTGATTCTGAATGATTTTGCAGCTGACTTGCCCAATTAAATTGGGGAAGATAGGGTGAAAATAATGGATATGTACTGTATGGCCAGTGATGGCTGAAAATAGCTTTCGAACTGGGATTAGGGGGCAAAAACAAAGATGGGTGTTTTAGTTCAACCACCAATTTGAATGACAGAACAGAGTCGAGGAGTTAGTAGATCTACTTCAGCTCTCGTTTCTCCTGGGAAATACTCTGTTATTACCTTGTCAAGGCAATGTGTGATTAAAGAATTTCCAAACCTCCACTCCCCACCTGATGTCCTATAACTACAGTAGCAGTTAGCACTATGCTATTACAGCTCAGGGCGTCAGAGCTGGAGTTCAATTCTGATGTCGTCTGTATGTCATCCCTGTGGAATGTGTGAGTTTTCTCCAGGTGCTCCAGTTTCCTCCCACAGTCCAAAGGCATACTGGTTAGTAGGTTAATTTGTGTTTGTAAATTGTCCCGTGATTAAGCCCAGGTTGTATTGGGGTAGCTGGGTGGGGTGGCTGGAAGGGGTTATTCTGCTCTGTATCTCAAAGTTCAAAATAAATTTATTATCGAGGTACATGTATGTCAGTATATACAACCCTGAGATTTATTTCCTTGTGGGCATGCTCAGTAAATCTAATAACCATAATAAGATCAATGAAAGAGCACGCTAACTGGTGCACAACTAATGTGTGAAGGGCAACCAGCCGTGCAAGTACAAAGAGAAAGCAATAAATATCAAGAACATGAGATGGAGAGTGTTCGTAGGTTGTGGGAACATTGTTGGTGATGGGCGAGTGAAGTTGAATGAAGTTATCACCATTGGTTCAAGAGTCTGATGATTGTGGGGTGATAACTGTTCCTGAACTTGGTGGGGTGAGTTGTGAGGCTCCTGTACCACCACCTTGATGGTAGCAGTGAGAAGGGAGCATGTCCGTGGCGGTGGGGGTCGCTGATGATGCATGCTGCTTTCCTGTGATGTTGTTCTGTCTAAATGTGCTCAGCGGTGGAGAGAGCTTTGCCCATGATTTACTGGGCTGTATCCACTTTTCGTAGGATTTTCTGTTCAAGGGCATTAGATGAGTTTGTCCAGCATTGTGTGTGTGTGTGTGTGTGTGTGTCTGTTTGGATTTCCAGCAAATGCAGAATCTCTTGTGTTTGTGAAGCAGCCAGTTAATATACTCTCCGCCACACATCCATAAAAGTTTGTCAAAGTTTTTTTGATGTTGTGCGGAATCATCACGAACTCCAAAAGAAGTGGAGGCACTGCCATGCTGTTTTCATAATTGCACTTTCAAAATCCTTTGAAAGGATAACACCGAGAATTTAAAATTGTTGACCCTCTCCACCTCTGATCAACGAGGACTGGCTCATGGACCTCCGGTTTCCTTCTCCTGAAGTCAATAATCAGCTCCTTGGTCTTGCTGACATTGAATAAGAGGTTGCTGCTGTCTTACCACTCAGCCAGATTTTCAATCTTCCTCCTATATGCTGATATATCACCACCGTAGACTTGGCCTACAACAGTGGTGTCGTCAGCAAATTTGAATATGGCATTGGAGCTATGCTTAGCCACAAAGTCATAAGTGTAAAGAGTAGAGCGGGAGGCTAAGCACACTGCCTTGTGGTGCACCTGTGCTGATGGAGATTGTGGTGGAGATATTGTTGCCGATCTGAATTGACTGCGGTCTGCAAATGAAGAAATTGAGGATCTAATTACACAATTACACAGGGAGATACTGAGGCCAAGTCTTGAAGCTTATTGATTAGTTTTGAGGAGATGATAGCATTGAATGCTCTGTAGTCAATGAAGAACATCCTGATTTATGCATTTTTTGCTGTCCAGGGTTGAGTGAAATGGCATCTGCTGTAGACCTGTTGAGCCAGTAGGAAAATTGGAGCGGATTCAGGTTGGTTCTCAAGCAGGAGTTGATGTGTTTCATCACTAACCTCTCAAAGCACTTCATCACTGTGGATATGAGTGCTACTGGGTGATCGTCAGTCATTGAGGCAGATTATCATGTTCTTCTTAGGGAATGGTATAACTGAAGCAGGTGGGTACCTCAAAATGCCAAAGCGAGAAGTTAAAATACTCAGTGGACACTCCAGCTAGTTGATTAGCACAGGTTTTTAGTATTTGGCCAGGTACTGTAACTGGGCTGGATGCTTTCTGTGGGTTCACCTTCCTGAAGGATGTTCACGTGTTGGTCCCGGAGGCTGAAATCACATTATCAATGTGGGCCGTGGGGGTTTGTGAACTCTCATTCATTCAGTCCCTCCCTCCCTCCCAGACATCAGGGTATGGGAATGTCTCTGACAATGCATTTCATCCAGACATGAGAGGACTTGTTTCTAGAGCAGGTTTAAGAACCTTGATTTCCATTGCCTTCTGAAGAGGTGGAGGTGGGATGAGAAGGGCGAGAAATGATGAATGAGAAGAAATGTTTGAATAATATATTTAGAAAAAAAGCACATTTGTTATTTTAGAAGAGCTGGGTAACATTTGTGGTTTTAAGCATGACACAAACAACCAAACAGTAATAGGAAGTTGGTTTACATCCTGTTTTTTGTGATTCTTTTTTTAAAAAAAGAGGAAATATGTCATTTTTTTCAGTTTCTTCATCTCTGCTGCATCTGTTCCCAGGATGACACCTTTCAAGGACATCAGAGATGTCTTCCTCCTTCAAAGAACAGGGTTTCCCTTCCTCCACTATTGACGTGCCCTCACCTAATCTTCTTGCTGTCATAACAGGATGGAGCTCCTCTTGGCCTTGCGTACCACCCCATGAGCCTTCACATCATTCTCCACAACTTCGACCATTTTCAACACGTTCTACCACCAAACACATCTGTACCACACATTTCCCCTCTCTGAGCCCACCCACTCTCTGCTTTCCGCAGGAATCGCTCCCTCTGAGATTCCCTTGTCTGTTTGTTCCTTTCTAGTAATCTTCCTCCTGGCATGTATCCCTGCAAGTGACAAATACTACACTTGCTCATTCACCTCCTCCCTCATCTCCATTCAGGGCCCCAAACAGTCCTTCCAGGTGAGGCCCCACTTCACCTATGAATTGGTTGGGCTTTTCTATTGTAAACTGGTGCTCCCGATGTAGCCTCCTCTATGTTGATGAGACCCAACGTAAATTGGGGGACCACTTCGAGTATCTCTGCTCCAGCCACAAAGAGCAGAATTTCCCAGTAGCCAACCAGTTCAATTCCTAGCCCCATGCTAACATGTTGGCCCATGATGTTCACTACTGCCCTGATGAGGCCACCCTCAGTGGAGGAGCAGCACCCTATATTCTGTCTAGGTGGTCTCTAACCTGATGGTGTGAATGTTGAATTTTTTTTTCCCTCCCCTCCTATTCTATTCTCCACTCTCGCCTCTTACCTTTCCCGCTCACCCGCCTATCACTTCCTGCAGTACCGCTCTTTCCCTTTATCCCATGTCAATTCTCTTCTATCACCTTTTACCTTTTTCTACCAATTGCCTCCGTTTACTTCATCCGTACTCCCCTACCCACCCACCTTTCTCCCTCAGTTGATTTCATCCATCACCTGTCAGCTTGTACTCCTTCCCCTTCCTCCACCTTCTTATTTTAATTCCAGTCCTGATGAAGAGTCATGGCCCAAAGTGCTGAATGCTTATTCCCCTAATGGATGCTGTGTCTCTGTCTCTGTCTCTGTCTCTGTCTCTGTCTCTGTCTCTGTCTCTGTCTCTGTCTCTGTCTCTGTCTCTGTCTCTGTCTCTGTCTCTGTCTCTGTCTCTGTCTCTGTGTGTGTGTGTCCCATCACTTCATGGTTAGCTCTTCAATCGTAATTGGACCACTTTGTCTTTGATGTGGCTAAGCAAGCCATGCAGTTTTATTGAATCATTAAATGTAATGGTTGAAGCATTTGTCGTATCACTGTTCTCTCATGATAGGTGGAATGGACAGTAAGTATTATATTTGTCAGTATCCCTTTCCCACCAATACCTTAATTTACTTCGTTCCCACCCACATGGCTTCATCTACCACCTTCCAGCTTGTTCTCCTTCCCCATCCCCACCATTTTATTCTGGTATCCTCACCCTTCCTTTCTAGTCCTGACGAAGGGTTTCGTCCTGAAATATTGACTGTTTATTCTTTCCATTGATGCTGCCTGACCTGCTGAGTTCCTCTAGCATTTTGTGTGTGTTGATTAGGGAACTGGTTGATCAGGTTGCTGGGTTAGCATAGGTAAAGAGTTCACCTCTGCTCTTTGCTTTCTGCCTAGTTGAATGTAATAGATGGTCTCTGCTTTGTCTCAACCAAGCAATAGCGTAACACGTCACTAAATGGTTAGGATTTAAATACCACAATGGAATCTTAATCACCTTCAGTCATGGGCACTATTTAGAGCACCTGAGCTAGGCCAACAGTTGTCCCAAAAAAAAAAAGCACGAGAGATTCTGCAAATGCTGGAAATCCAGGGCAACACGCAAAATGCTGGAAGAATTTAGCAGGTCAGGCAGCATCTATGGATGGGAAACAAGCAGTCAACGTTTTGGGCCGACACCCTTCATCAGGACTGGAAAGGAAGGGGTAGAAACCAGAATAAGTTGGGAAGAGGGGAAGGAGTACAAGCTAGAAGGTAACACACACAAAATGCTAGGAGAACTTAACAGGTCAGGTGGCTTCCATCGGAATAAATAGATTCTCATGCTTCAAGCCAAGACCATTCTTCAGGGCTGAAGGTGATAGGTGAGGTGAGAGGGAAGGTGGTGATCAACACAACTTGCCTCATCATAGCCAACAAGCAAGTTTTGAGTTATAATAATATGATTGGCATTCGTCAGATTATTTCTCAGCTGTAGTTTGTTGCTCTTATATAGTTGAGTGAAAATGATGCAGTAAACTGTTGGCCTCTGGGCACTAAATTAATCGTCAACGTGAACTTCAGTAGCACTTCAAAGTTCAAAGTAAATTTAATATCGAAGTACATATGTCAGCATGTACAACCCTGAGCTTCATTTTCGAGTGGGCATTCACAGTAAATGCAAAAACAATAGAATCAATTTAAAAAATGCACACAAGAGGATAAACAACTAATGTGCCAAAAATGACAGACTGCAAGTACAAAAAAAACAATAAATATTGAGATCATGAGTTGTAGAGTCCTTAAAGTGAGCCTTAAGTGAGTCCATACATTGTGGAATTGGTTCAGTGTTGGGGTGAGTGAAGTTATTCCCTGTGGTTATAGAGCCTGATGATTGAAAAATAACTGTTCCTGAACTTGGTGATGTGGCACTCGAGGCTCCTGTACCACCTTCCTTAATGGATGCTGATTTCCTGTGACAGTGCTCTTTGCAGATGTGCTTTACCTGTGACAAACTGGGCTTCATTGGGAAGGAACGATTCGCATGCAGTTTGATATTTCTGTTGCTGTATCATAAACTTCAAGTATCATCGCATCTTGTTTGGTTTTAAACTCTCAAGCGCTGAGATGCTCGGCCACCATAACCCTGCACTTCCATGGAAGCTTATATTGTGCATGTTTTATTAAGCAATGTGTTGACATGCTTTTAAGTGTTGTACTGTAACACTGATCATTCATCTTAAAGCCATTACTGCCCTAGAATTTAAACACCTACTTTAGTTGTAGTTTTGGTTCATTGTAGCACAGGTGTGCCCGAGTAATCTATTGGGGGGGGGGGGAGGAGGAAGTACAGTCGACATTTTGTGCCAAAACCCTTTCCAGCATTTTGTGTGTGCCGCCCATGTAATCTAATGTGTTGTCCAAGGCAATCGTGATGGAGAGTTCTGTGATGCACAGAAATGTATAAATGGAAACTCCTCTTGTTGCTTATTAAATCTCCAACTTCAGCACATCTCTGAATGTGTGCAATGCTCTTTCTGAATCTTAAACATTTTTATTTCCATCTGAATTTTTTGATGTGGGTCTCAAAGAGGAAGAACAGTGATATAATTTGACAAGTGCCCTTTCTCTGAATATCAAGCTTTTCAAAAAAAAAATTGAACATTCTAAATTATTTTTTTAAAAAATTATTATTTAATTTATTATTTTAAATTTTAATTATTTTGCATGTTCATTCCTTTGTGTTGTCATGTTGTGCATTCTGGAACATGTGACTTTTGTCTCCCTTTCAACAAAATTGACTCTAAGTTGGAAGGATTTATTTCCATTAGGATGTTTTCCTTTTCTGTCCTCACATCTCACAGTCACTTCAGCTCTCACTAATTTGCCTTTTTTCTCTCATTGCTTCTATTTTCTGAAGGAATAAGTTAGTATGTAAGTTACAATCCCTTCATGATGAGTTTGGCCCTTCTCCCATCTATTTTACTACTTTATCTGATGTGAACAGTAGGGAGAAACACAAAATGCTGGAGGAGCTCAACAGGTCAGGCAGTATCTGTGGAGAAGTAGCATTCCCTCCGCAGATGTTGCCTGATCTGCCGAGTTCCTCCAAAGTTTTCGATGGTGTTTGTGAACAGTAGGGAAATTGGTCTGTGCTTGATAGACTGGAGGCCTATCCTGTTCTGTATTTAATACTTTAGTGATATTTGAGTAATTGTGTGTGTGTATCCTTGTTAATTTAATGATTATGGGTTATGTGTTTTTAAAAGTGAATTCCATATGTCACATGCTACCACATGATACATGAGCACCTCACTTAAAGTGAAACAGAGAAAACCTACAGCACCATATAGGCCCTTCAGCCCACAAAACTGTACCAAACACGTCCTTGCCTTAGAAATGACCTAGGGTTACCCATAGCCCTCTATTTTCTGAGCTCCATGTACCTGTCCAGGAGTATCTTTTATATAAACAAAACCCTATCGTATCCGCCTCCACCACCGTCGCTGACAACCCATTCCACACATTCACCACTCTTTTTAAAAACAAACAAACTTGCCTCTGACATCTCCTCTGTACCTACTTCCAAGCACCTTAAAACTGTGCCCTCTCATGCTACCATTTCAGCCCTGGGAAGAAGCCTCTGACTATCCATACGATCAATGCCTTTCATTATCTTATACACCTCTATCAGATCACCTCTCGTCCGCCGTCACTCCAAGGAGAAAAGGCCCAGTTCACTCAACCTATTCTCATAAGGCATACTCCCCAATCCAGGCAACATACTTGTAAACAACAGGAATTCTGCAGATGCTGGAAATTCAAGCAACACACATAAAAGTTGCTGGTGAACGCAGCAGGCCAGGCAGCATCTCTAGGAAGAGGTGCAGTTGACGTTTCAGGCCGAGACTCTTCGTCAGGACTGAAACGTCGACTGCACCTCTTCCTAGAGATGCTGCCCAAACATACTTGTAAATCTCCTCTGCACCCTTTCCATGGTTTCCACATCCTTCCCATAGTGAGGCGACCAGAATTGAGCAGAGTACTCCAAGTGGGGTCTGACCAGGGTCTTGTATAGCTGCAACGTTACCTCTTGGCTCCTAAGCTCAAGGCCAATGTACCGTATGCTTTCTTAACCACAGAGTCAATCTGCGCAGCAGCTTTGAGTGTCCTATGGACTTGGACCCCAAGATCCCTCTGATCCTCCATATTGCTAAGTGTCTTACCATTACTACTATAGTCTGTCATCATATTTGATCTACCAAAGTGAACCACCTCACACATATGTGGGTTGAACTCCATCTTCCACTTTTCAGTCCAGTTTTGCATCCTATTGATGTCCCGCTATAACTTCTGATAGCCCTCCACACTATCCACAACACCTCCAACCTTTGTGTCATCAGCAACTTTACTAACCTATCCCTCCACTTCCTCATCCAGGTCATTTATAAAAATCACAAACAGTATGGGTCCCAGAACAGATCCCTGAAGCACACCACTGGTCACCGACCTCCATACAGAATATGGCCCATCTACAACCACTCTTCACATTCTGTGGGCAAGCCAGTTCTGGATCCACAAAGCAATGTCCACTTGAATCCCACTTTCTCAAAAAGCCTTGCATGGGGTACCTTATCGAATGCCTTGCTGAAATCCATATACACTACCTCTACTGCTCTGTCTCCATCAATGTGTTTAGTCACATCCTCAGAAAATTCAATCAGGCTCGTAAGGCACGGCTTACTTTTGACAAAGTCATGTTGACTACTCCTAATCATGTTATATCTCTCCAAATGTTCATAAATCCTGCCTCTCAGGATCTTCTCCATCAACTTACCAACCACTGATGTAAGACTCACTGGTCTTACCACGAAGTTAGACCCAAATTTCAGACTCCTGGTGTTTTCCTTTGAATTGACTTAATGTTTTGAAGTTATAAAACATAATGTGTGTGTGTGTGTGTGTTTGTTCTGCTATTATTTTATTTCTTGTTGTGTTCTGTTGTTCTGCCAAGTATTTTGGTCATGTTGGCATCTGAATCTGTGATGATATTTATGGGCTGTCTCCAGCACACCCTTGGGTGTGTTGGTTCATGCAAGTTACACGTTTCACTGTTTACTTCCATGTACGTGTGATAAATTAATCTGAATCTACATCTGGAACGAATGACCAGCCCGTTTTGTTAAATCACAAACAAGAGGAAAATCTGCAGATGCTGGAAATACAAGCAACACACAAAATGCTGGAGGAACTCAGCAGGCCAGGCAGCCTCTATGGAAAAGAGTGAACAGTCGTTTCGGGCCGAGACTCTTCATCAGGACTAATAGTGGCCAAAGGACCGAGGGTAATGGATGAACTGAAGGAAATTTATATTAGGCAGGAAATGGTGTTGGATAAACTGTTGGGTCTGAAGGCTGATAAGTCCCCGGGACCTGATGGTCTGCATCCCAGGGTACAAGGAGGTGGCTTTAGAAATCGTGGACACATGGGTAATCATTTTCCAACATTCTATAGATTCAGGATCAGTTCCTGTGGATTGGAGGGTGGCTAATGTTGTCCTTCTCTTCAAGAAGGGAGGAAGAGAGAAAACAGGGAATTATAGACCGGTTAGCCTGACGTCGGTGGTGGGAAAGATGCTGGAGTCAATTATAAAAGATGAAATTACGACACATTTGTATAGCATTAACAGGATTGATCCAAGTCAGCATGGATTTACGAAGGGAAAACCACGCTTGACTAATCTTCTGGAATTTTTTTGAGGATGTAACTATGAAAATGGACAAGGGAGAGCCAGTGGATGCAGTGTACCTGGACTTTCAGAAAGCCTTTGATAAGGTCCCACATAAGAGATTAGTGGGCAAAATTAGGTCACATGACATTGGGAGCAGAGTACTGACATGGATTGAAAATTGGCTGGCTGACAGGAAACAGAGTAGCGATTAACGGGTCCCTTTCGGAATGGCAGGCGGTGACCAGTGGGGTACCGCAGGGTTCAGTGCTGGGACCGCAGCTGTTTACAATATATATTAATGATTTAGATGAAGGGATTAAAAGTAACATTAGCAAATTTGCAGATGACACAAAGCTGGGTGGCAGTGTGAAATGTGAAGAGGGTGTTATGAGAATGCAGGGTGACTTGGGCAGGCTGGGTGAGTGAGTGGATGCATGGCAGATGCAGTTTAATGTGGATAAATGTGAGGTTATCCACTTTGGTAAGAACGGGAAGGCAGATTATTATCTGAATGGTGTCAAGTTAGGAAAAGGGGAAGTACAACGAGATCTAGGTGTTCTTGTACATCAGTCACTGAAAGCAAGCCTGCAGGTACAGCAGGCTGTGGGGAAAGCTAATGCCATGCTGGCCTTCATAACAAGGGGAATTGAGTATAAGAGCAAAGAGGTCCTTCTGCAGCTGTATGGGGCCCTGGTGAGACCACACCTGGAATATTATGTGTAGTTTTGGTCTCCAAATTTGAGGAAGGACATTCTTGCTATTGAGGAAGTGCAGCGTAGGTTCACAAGGTTAATTCCCGGGATGGCGGGACTGTCATATGTCGAAAGATTGGAGCGACTGGGCTTGTACACGCTGGAATTTAGAAGGATGAGAGGGGATCTGATTGAAACATATACGATTATTAAGGGATTGGACATGCTGGAGGCAGGAAGCATGTCCTGCTGATGGGTGAGTCCAGAACCAGAGGTCACAGTTTAAGAATAAGGGGTAGGCCATTTAGAACGGAGTTGAGGAAAAACTTTTTCACCCAGAGAGTGGTGGATATGTGGAATGCTCTGCCCCAGAAGGCAGTGGAGGCCAAGTCTCTGGATGTTTTCAAGAAAGAGATGGATAGAGCTCTTAAAGATAGTGGAATCAAAGGTTATGGGGATAAGGCAGGAACTGGATACTGATTGTGGATGATCATCCATGATCACAGTGAATGGCGGTGCTGGCTCGAAGGGCCGAATAGCCTACTCCTGCACCTATTGTCTATTGTATTGAGTGGAGGGGAAAAAAATGAGGAGTCAGTAAAGATGGTAGGGGGAGGAAGAAATAAAATGTAGTAGATGATGGTTGAAACTGGGGGAGGGGTGAAGTAAAGAGATAAGGTGAGAGAGAAATGATGAAAGGGGGTGGGGGAGGAGGGTGTTTTGCCATTATCGGAAGTTCAAGAAATCGATGTTCATGCTATCAGGTTGGAGCCTACCCAGACAGTGGAGGAGGCAGTCCTGTTGTGATGAGGCCACACTCTGGTTGGAGAAACAACAGCTTGTATTCCAGCAACACACATCAAAGTTGCTGGTGAACGCAGCAGGCCAGGCAGCATCTCTAGAAAGAGATACAGTCGACGTTTCAGGCCGAGACCCTTCGTCAGGACTAACTGAAGGAAGAGTGAGTAAGAGATTTGGGAGGGGGAGATCCAAAATGATAGAAGAAGACAGGAGGGGGAGGGATGGAGCCAAGAGCTGGACAGGTGATTGGCAAAGGGGATATGAGAGGATCATAGGACAGGAGGTCTGGGGAGAAAGACAAGGGGGGGGGTGGAAACTCAGAGGATGCACAAGGGGTATAGTCAGAGGGAAAGAGGGAGAAAAAGGAGAGAGAGAAAGAATGTGTGTGTACATAACGGATGGGGTACGAGGGGGAGGTGGGGCATTAGCAGAAGTTAGAGAAGTCAATGTTCATGCCATCAGGTTGGAGGCTACCCAGACGGAATATAAGGTGTTGTATTCCATCTGGGCCACCTCAAACTGATGGCATGAACATCAATTTTCTTGAATTTCTGGTAATGGCTCCACCCCCCCCCTTCATTTCCCTCTCTCACTTTATCTCCTTACTTGCCCATCACTTCCCTCTGGTGTCTTCCCCTTTTCTGTCTTCCATGGCCTTCTGTCCTATCAGATTTCCCCTTCTCCAGCCCTTTATCTCTTTCACCAATCAACTTCCAAGCTCCGTACTTCACACCTTCCTGGTTTCTCCTATCGCCTACTACCTTGTGTTTCTTCCTCCCCTTTCTCTTCCCAACCCCTCCCCCACCTTCTTACTCTGAATTCTCATCAATTTTTTCCTCCAGTTCTGATGAAGAGTCTCTGCCCGAAACGACTGTACTCTTTTCCATAGTTGCTTCCTGGCCTGCTGAGTTCCTCCAGAATTGTGTGCGTTGTCTGTTTTGTCAAACTTTTACTGATTCTGAGAGAAGTTACCCACATAGAACTCAGGCAGCATCTATGGTGGGAAATACTGCATTTATTCCTCTGTAGATACTGCTTGACCCGCTGAGTTCCTCCAGCGTTGTGTGTGTGTGATCTCGTGTGTCTATGTTACTGCAGTGATATCAGAGCAGTGCAACATAACAAATGACAGCAACAAATGATAAACATGAGATTCTGCAGATGCTGGAAATCCAGAGCAACACACACAAAATGCCATGGGAACTCAGCAAGTTAGGCAGCATCAATGGAGAGGACTTAAAAAGTCAACATTTTCAAAGTTGAAAGTAAATTTATTATCCAAGTACATGTATATCACAACTCCTGAGATTCATTTTCTTGAGGGCATACTCAGTAACTCCACAATAGAATCAATGAAAGACTGCACCAACTGGGGCATTCAGCCAGTGTGAAGAAGACAACTGTGCAAATACAAGAAGAAAGGAATAATAATAAATAAGCGATAAATATTGAGAACGTAAGAGGAAGAGTCCTTGAAAGTGAGTCCATGGATTGTGGGAGCAGTTCAGTGACGAGGCGAGTGAAGTGATAACTATCTCTGAACCTGGTGGCGTGAGTTTTGGGCTAGGCTAGCAGAAGTAGGTTAAACTTGCAATTCAATGAGATCATGGCCACCTTCCTGCTCTAGTTCAGTATTACTTGGTCTCTTATTCCCAGAGTAAAGAACTCCAAGTCGGACAAGTGAGAAGAGTCAAAAGAAAAGTTCATCAGCATTAGAACAACTTCTCATTTAAGCCCCCCACCCCCCACCCCGCCCGGTTCTATCCACTTACTACAGTGGTTTATCCATAGTTTCTCCCCACTCCACATATGGCTATGATTCCATCTACCATTTGCAGCTTCTCTAATTGTCCCTGTTACTACCACCACTTTTACTTATCTGATTCCAGCACTGGTTAGCCACAGAATCCTAGAGCACTACAGCACAGAAACTGGCCCTTCTGCCTATCTAGTCCGTGCCAAAATCTCATTCTGCCTCGTCCCATCAACCTGCACCCATAAGACCATACAACATTGGAGCAGAATTAGGCCATTCAGCCCATTGAGTCTGCTCCACCATTCCATTATGTTGATTTATTATCCCTCTCAACCCCATTTTGCTACCTTCTCTCTATAACCTTTAACACTCTCACTAATCAAGAACCTATTGACCTCTGCTTTAAATATACAGAGTGAGTTGGCCTCCGCAGCTGTCTGTGACAATGAATTCCACAGATTCATCACTCTATGGCTAAGGAAATTCCTCCTTATCTCTGTTCTAAATGGTCGCTCCTCTATTCCAGGGTTTCTCAATCTTATGCCATTGACCAATGCCATCAACCAAAGGGCCTGTGTACCTGAGCTTAGGAACCTCTGTTCTACTCTGAAACTCTGTGCTCTGGTCCTAGACTCCCCCACTATAGGAACCATCCTCTCCACACCCACTCTATGTAGTCCTTTCAATATTTGATAGGATTTAAGGAGATCCCCACTCATTCTTCTAAACTTCAGTAGTTACAGACCCAGAACTGTCAAATACCCCTTGTATGTTAGCTCTTTCATTTCTGGCATTATTTTCATGAACCCCCTTTGGACCTTCTCCAAAACCAGCACCCCTTTTAGATCAGGGGCTCAAACCTGCTCACAGTACTCCAAGTGAGGCCTCACCAGTACCTCATAAAGCTCCAGCCTTATATCCTTTTGTATTTTAGTCCTTGAAAAATGAATGCTAACATTACATTTGGCTTCCTCACCACAGACTCGACCTGCAAGCTGAGGGCAACCTGCACGATGACTCTCGGGTCTCTTTGCACCTTGGATTTTTGAGTTCGAAATGACAATTCCTTTTGCTGACATGTTGTCATGACACCATGTCACTAAGCTTGATGATCCAAGTGTGTGTCTGGATGCTTAAATGTTGAGGGTACCTGCCTCCACGATCTCCTCAGACAGTTTTGAGGATAATTGCCATTGGGGCAAGAATTCATTTTTTGATATGTACAAAATTGTGTATCTGCTGCTCCCAAGGTGTGTGTGAGTAGATTAACCAGTAATTTTCAAATGAACATGGATAACTAATGAAAGGACCTGCTTTTCCTGCTGTCCGCAGGGGGGAGCGTCGGCTGTAAGAATTAAACACCAATCTTACTACTGTCTGTAAGGAGTTTGTACGTTCTCTCAATGGCCACGTGGGTTTCCTCTGGGTGCTGCTGTTCCTCCTGCATTCCACAGATGTACTGGCTATGCTGTGTTGGCATTGAAGCATGTTCTTGCTTGCAGCCTGCCCCTAGCATACCTTTGGACTGTTAGTTGTTGACTCAAGATGCATTTTGCTGTATTTTTCCATGTGCTTGTGACAAAATAAAGCGAATGTTTTTCTTTATTTGATGGGCTGTGTAACTTGGAGCTGGTACAGAGGCCGAATGGTGTGATTCTGTGCTGAACGTTCGATGGCGTAGAGCATTTTTATCTTTGGGTCTTTTGTTCTGCAACTAACTCCCTGAAACCCTGAGCTGCTTGCCAGTTATACTCTCCACTCTGTACAAGTGAAATTACCTTTTGGAGATTTGGCATTGTGAACTCACTGAAGTAAACTCTGGGTCCAGAATGTGGAGATCTTTTCTAGTCGCGGGGCCAAAGCAATCCTTCCTCGTAGTAGCTGAGAAAATTTCAGCGGCCAACTGCCTTTAATGTATTCTGGTAGTAAGTCCCTGTTATTTTAAATTGATTTAATCTTCAATAATGCAATTAAAATTTAAATCAGAATCAGTAGATTCTCTAATTTGCTTGAACTTGTCTATAATGTGGGTGTTCTCATCAAGGTTCCAATTCTGTTTATTGCTCGTGAGTAGGGCTGATTTTTGTTTTCTTGGAATTAAAAAAAAAATTTATGTACTGAGGTACATCTTGCGCTTCATAGAGATCAATTCATTACAACAGTGTAAAGAGGAAGTACAAAGTAAAATAGCTTCAGTGCAGAATAAAGGTTTCCAGTTATTGAGAGTGAAGATGCAGTAAAATGCAAAGGTTTTCAGGATATAGATTGAGGTTGAGAGTTCATTCTTGTACTAGGGCCCATTGTATCATCTATAACATTGGGATAGCTGTCCTTGAGCTTGGCGGTATGTGTTCCCAGACACTTATGTTCTGCTTGCAAGGGTGGGTGGTCGGGGGGAAGGGGGAGGCACATTGGGGAGGAGAGAATGACTGGGGTGGGGGGGGGGTCTTTGATCATTATATGCTCTGTCGTACGATGCAGGCGATCGTGGTCTCATGAGCATGATTGTTCTTGACCAATTTTTCCACAGAAGTGGTTTGCTATTGGTGCCTTCTGGGCAGTGCCTTTCCAAGACGGGTGACCCCAGCCATTATCTTCAGAGATTGTCTGGCTGGTGTCAGTGGTTGCATAACCTGGACTTGTGATTTGCACCAGCTGCTCATATGACCATCCACCACCTGCTCCCAAGGCTTCACGTGACCCTGATTGGGGGGAGTGGTGCTAAGCAGGTGTTACACCTTTCCCAAAGGTGACCAGCAAGCCAGCAAAGGGTGGGGGGGTGGGGCGGGGGAGAACAATCTTACACCTCCTTTGGTCAGAGGGAAAGTGCCAAATTCAAATTTGAATGATTGCAGTTTTTTTTGGTGAAGGTACTGCCACGGTGTGACTAGGTAGGATTTTTAGCCTGAAATAAAGGAATAACACATTGGGGTGGCATATGACTCAGAGAAGCTGTTGGTGTTATCTGATCCTGCTGCCTTTTGATAAATCTGATGTTTAATATCTTGTTGAATAATGTTTTTTTTTTTTTTTGACTATTTACCATGTGTAAAGCCGGGACATCTCAGAGGAAGATTCCATGGAATCCTACAAGTATGTTTTCAGTCATAATTTTTCTTGCACCAAGGCATTATTGACATTTTGGAATTGATAAAAGGTCATGAGTGACATCTAGTGGCAAGGGTCCAATCTTTTATTTAGAGATACAATATGGTAAAAGACCCTTCTCACCCATTAAGCCTGTGCCACCCAATTGCACTCGTGACTGATTAATGTACTAATACATACGTCCTTGAAGTGTGGGAGTAAAGTGAGGAAGCTGACATGGTTGGGAGGGAAACATACAAACTCTCTACAGGGGTGGGATTGAACCCGGGTTGCTGGTGCTGTGATAGTTACGCTAACTGCTGTTCAACCATGTCAGTCTTACTGTCACTGACTTGACGAGCTTTGGATCTGGGTGGGGTTCTTTGGTCCCACAGCACTTTCCAGAAAGGTCCTGAAGTTTCCGGCTACCATCTCCTCTTCAACTTAATGTTCAAAAATTTAAAAAAAAAGTTTAATTGGCTCTTTATTTCTTGGCTGCTTGTGAAATTATTCTGTGGTTAGGAATGCCTTTCCTTCTGTTTGCAATAACTGGGACCAGCTCGGAATGCCAACTTTCTGTTCAACCATTGTCTGCACTCTGTATCCATATGACCTGTGTGGAATTCTGTGTCCATGTGATCAGAATGGTAATCCATGCCTGGAACTGAAAGAGATGGGGGTGATCTTAAAAGGATCTTTTGCATCTGTATTTACATGGGAGACAGACGCAGAGTCTATGGGAGTGAGGCATAGCAGCAGTGAAGTCATGGGCACTATACAGATTACAGGTTGAGGGGGCTAGGCATAATGGTTTGGCATAAACTAGATGGGCTGAAGGGCCTGTTTCTGTGCTGTGGTGTCCTATGACTGACTATAAACTTTTTTGTGTGTGTGCCATACTCTGCCAGAGCCTCGGTGACCGCTTTTTTTTTTCCCAAGAGGTTGTCTTGGAGGAAAGATTCTGTGAGTGGTCCCCCACATCCTTCTCACAGTGCTTTTATTTTTACAAGGCCGAGTTGTGAGCTTGACACTCAACCCGGCATGGATGGAAAGCGTGCCCGGGAGCAGCCTGACTGCGTTCGAACTCGGGAACCTTCGCCCCGGAGTCTGGCGCTGATGTCACTGCGCCACCAGCTGGCCAGACTATAAACTAGATCAATTAAAAATGGAAAATTCCATCCATTTGAAATGCATATGAAGGGTAGTCTTTCAAACGCTAGTGAACAGGACCACTGAAAACAGACCTAATTAAGAGTGTTATTGCTAGTTGCCTGAGGAGGCAATGCTCCACATGGACGAGAGGTGAGACACTGTCGTGCATCGCTGATAACCATTTTGATGGTGGAATTGGGCAGTATCTTTTGAATTGGGAGGAGGCGGCCATAGCCAGGCGAGGTGTCTACTAGGTAGGTACGGTACATAAACACCATGTACAACCTTCAGGTTCATTTCCTTGCAGGCATACTCAGTAAATCCAACAACTATAATAGAATCATTCCAAGACTGCACCCAGCAGGATAGGCAACCAGTGTGCAGTGGCAACAAACTGCAAATACAAAAGAGAAGTAAATAAGCAATAAGTATTAATAACATGAGATCGAGTCCTTGAATGTGAGCCCATTGGTTGTGAGAATGTTTCAATGATGGGTTGAAGAGCCTGATGGTTGAGAATATAACTGTTCCTGATTAGATTAGATTAGATTCAACTTTATTGTTATTGTGCCGAGTACAGATACAAAGCCAATGAAATGCACTTCGCATCTGACCAGAAATGCAAAGAATAGTGTTATTTACAAGATAACTGCGAATAAAGGGTCGATCATAGAGGGATCGGAAGTGGAGAGAGTGAGCAGCTTCAAGTTCCTGGGTGTCAAGATCTCTGAGGGTCTATCCTGGTCCCAACATATCGATGTAGTTATATAGAAGGCAAGACAGCGGCTATACTTTATCAGGAGTTTGAAGAGATTTGGTATGTCAACAAATACACTCAAAAACTTCTATAGTTGTACTGTGGAAAGCATTCTGACAGGCTGCATCACTGTCTGGTATGGAGGGGCTACTGCACAGGACCGAAAGAAGCTGCAGAAGGTCATAAATCTAGTCAGCTCCATCTTGGGTACTAGCCCTCAAAGTAGTCAGGACATCTTCAGGGAGTGGTGTCCCAGAATGGCAGTGTCCGTTATTAAAGACCTCCAGCACCCAGGGCATGCCCTTTTCTCACTGTTACCATCAGGTGGGAGGTACAGAAGCCTGAAGGCACACACTCAGTGATTCAGGCACAGCTTCTTCCCCTCTGCCATCCAATTCCTGAATGGACATGGAATCTTTGGACACTACCTCACTTTTTTTAATATACAGTATTTGTTTTTAGACATTTAAAAAAAAATCTATTCAATATAATTGATCTACTTGTTTTTTATCCTCTCCCCCTCTCCCCCCCTCCCCCAAATTTCACGTCACATACTGGTGATAATAAACCTGATTCTAAACTTGGTGGTGTGAGTCCTGAGGCTCCTGTACCTTTGTGATTGCAGCGTAAGAATAGAACATGACCTAGGTAGTGGGGTGGGGGGAGGGAGGTCCCTAATGACTGATGTTGCTTTCCTGCGTGAACGCTCAGTGTAGACGTGCATACTGGTGGGGAGTGCTTTACCCATGATGGACTGGGCCCTAAACCAAACACAACACATCACCCATGGTATTATACTGTAAATACTGTAATGTAATTCAAAATGCATGTAGTAAACAGCACGCTGCCCTTGTGGTAAGCTTTTTAAATTAATTAGGTGTTTTTTTTTAAAAAAGTACTCTAGCTGCCTTGATGAATAGTCGGGATCAATAGTTCAGGGTTTTGGGTGTTAATCTAGTGACTTTATGAATGCTCATTTATCTCAAAGGTTCTGCCCCACTCTGGATAAATGTGTCCTGGTTCCCAAGTATGTTTTTCTGTTTGGGTACCAGTTTCTTTTTCACCAGGAGGTTTGACCCAACTGGGTTTTTCATTTATTAGGGCTATGCAAAATGGTGCTTATTGTCGTATTTGGTCTTGAAGGTACGGATTGATGGAACGTTTCCTTGGGAGAACGCCACGTGATATTTGCCGTTCTACTTGCATAGAAGAGAACGTGCCGCGGAGAACGAGCTGCAGCGTGCCGCGGAGAATGAGCAGCAGCTGCATAAGGAGAGATTAAACAAACAAAAGACCCAGCCACTAATCACAGGCACTTGCTTCCACTGCACCAGAATATGTGGATTCCCCAGTCTGCCTCTACAGCCAACTGAGGACCCACCAGTAGAAATCCTACCGGAATTAAGTGATCGCACTAACTCTCTGACTAGAAGTGGGTCAGGTGGGATAGTACAATCCCAATTAATTATTCAGACTGAAGTTTTTTAGGAATGTGCTTTATTTGTCACATGTACTTTGAATTGGGCAGTGAAATGAGTTATTGACCAACATAGTCTCACATTTCCCGCAACTCACTAATCGCAACACGTTCGTCTTTGGAACGTGGAATGAAACCCACCCGGTCATGGGGAGAACATACAAATTCCTTACTGACGGCGGTGGAATGAAACCTGGTTTGCTGGTGCTGTAATAGTGTTACACCAGCTGCTACACTGCCACGTTGCCCTCTGGTTGGGGCAAGTAAAGCTGTCTGTGTTTGTTATTAAATATTCACCGTTTCACGCATGGCTATCTCTCAATTGCCAAACCTTCTGTTGTTGCAGGCGATATGACACCAGGCTGTGAAGATGGCAGTGAGGGCCAAGAGAATGGGGCAGATGAAGCCTACGAAACTGTAAACACGTCGACTATCTCTGATGACAGCATTCGTTTCTACGTCAACATGAACGTTGAACTGGAGCCAAATGCAGATGGTGAGTATCTGGCACGTGCGTTGCCATCCAGTACGAGGTGACTGAACGTTTATTTTGTTATGTATTCTGGTGGTAGCACAATGAAAATTGCATTGCGAGTGTCAAGGGTTCTGTAGTAAAGAGGATGGTTAGCTTGTCACATGTACATCAAAACGTACGGTGAAACGTGTTGTTGCATCAGCGGTCAACGCGGTCGAGGATGTGTTGGGGGGGCAGCCCACAATTGTTGTAATATTTCCAGAGCCATCATAGCTCCCCTTCCCTTGTTCTGTTCCCCTTTCTGGCCTTTTTCCTGTTCTCTACCTGTCTATCACCTCCCCCGAGGCCCTTCCTCCCTCCCTTTCTCCTATAGTCCACTCCTATCAGATTCCTTCCTCTCCAGCACTTTACTTTTCCCACCCATCTGACTTTAGAAGACTATAAGACCATAAGACATAGGAGCAGAAATGGACTATTTGGCCCATTCGAGTCTGCTTCACCATTCAATCATGGCTGATCCTTTTTTCCCCTCCTCAGCCCCACTCCCTGGCCTTCCCCCTGTAACCTTTGATGTTGTGTCCAATCAAGAACCTATCAAGCTCTGCCTTTAATATACCCAACAACTTGGCTTCCATAGCTGCCTGTGGTAATAAATTCCACAAACTCACCACCCGCCAACTAGAGAAATTTCTCCACATCTGTTTTAAATGGATGCTCCTCTATCCTGAGGGTATGACCTCTTGGCCTAGACTCTCCCACCATGGGAAACATCCTTTCCAAATCTACTCTGTCTAGGCCTTTCAACATTCGTAAGGTTTCAATGAGATTCCCCCCCTTATTCTTCCAAATCCCAGTGAGTACAGACCCAGAGTCATTAAACCCTTGTATGATAACCCTTCCATTCCCAGAATTGTCCTTGTGAACCTCCTCTGAACCCTCTCCAATGCCAGCACATCTCTTCTTTGATGAGGAGCCCAAAACTCACAATACTCAAGGTGAGGCCTCACCAGTGCCTCGTAAAGCCTCAGCATCACATCCCTGCTCTTGCATTCTAGACCTCTTGAAATGAATGCTAACATTGCATTTAATATCCTCACCACTGATTCAACCTGCAAGCTGACCTTTGGGGTTGTCTGCACAAGTACTCCCAAGTCCCTTTGCATCTCAGAGTTTTGGATTTTCTTGCCAGTTAGAAAATAGTCTGCACATCTATTTTTACTACCAAAATGCTTTGCAGTATTGTATTTCACTTGCCACTTTCTTGCCCATTCTCCTAATCTGTCTAAGTCCTTCTGCATCCTACTAGTTTCCTGAACACTACCTGCCCCTCCACCAACTTCATATCATCTGCGAACTTGGCAACAAATCGATCTATTCCATCATTTAGATCATTGATGTACAGCATAAAGATGCAGTCTCAACACTGACCCCTGCAGAACACCACTAGTCACTGGCAGCCAACCAGGAAAGGATCCTTTTATTCCCACTTGCTGCCTCCTGCCAATTAGCCAATACTCTAACCGTGTTAGAAATTTTCCTGAAATACCATGGGCTCTTAACTTGGTAAGCAGCCTCATGTGTGGCAGCTTTTGAAAGGCTTTCCAAAAGTCCAAATGTACAATGTCCACTACATCCCCTTTATCTATCCTATGTGTAATTTCTTCAAAGAATTCCAACAGATTCATCAGGCAAGATTTTCCTTTAAGGAAACAATGCTGACTTTGTCCTATCTTGTCCTGTGTCACCAAGTACTCCATAACCTCATCCTTAACAATTGACTTTAACAACTTCCCAACCACTGAGGTTAGGCTAGCTTGTTTATTACTTTCTTTCTGCTGCCTTCCTCCTTTCTCAAAGAGTGAAGTGCCCTTTGCAATTTTCCAGTCCTCTGGCACCATGCCAGAGTCCAACGATTCCTGAAAGATCATTACTAAATCCTCGACATTCTCTACCACGACCTCTTTCAGAACCCTAGGATACAGTTCATCTGGTCTGGGTGATTTGTGTACCCTTGAGTCTTTCAGCTTTTTGAGCCCTTCTCCCTTTGTAATAGTAACTGCATATACTTCTCTTCCCTTGCACCCTTCAACATCGGACACACTGCTAGTGTTTTCCACAGCGAAGACTGATGCAAAATCCTCACTTAAGTTCATCTGCCATCTTTAACCCTGTTACTATTTTGCTGGCCTCATTTTCTAGTGGTCCTATATCCACTCTCATCTCTTTTATTTTTTTTTTTACATACTTGAAAAACCTTTTACTATCCACTTTGATATTGTTTGCTTTCATATTTCATCTTTTCCCTCTTAATGATTTTAGTTGCTCTCTATAGGATTTTAAAAGCTTCCCAATCCTGTATTTTCCCACTCATTTTTGCTTTGTTGTTTGCTTTTACATGAGTTTTGACTTCCCTTGCCAGCCATGGTTGTACAATTTTGCCATTTTTTGAAGAAATAAGTATTTCTTCATTCTTAGAATTTTAATATATATATATATATAAAAAAAATATATATATATAATATTTTATATTATGAAGGCTCGAACTAGCGACCTTCAAATCACTAGGCGAACGCTTTAACCACTTGGCCACACGCCAACACATTCTTGGAGTACATCTATCCTGTTCCTAATTTTTCTCAGAAACTTAAGCCATTGCTGCTCTGCTGTCATTCCTGCCAGCATCTCCTTCTAGTTTACTTTGGCCAGCTCCACTCTCATGCCACTGTAATTTCCTTTACCACTGAAATACCGCTATGTCAGACTTTACTTTCTCCTTATCAGATTTCAAGTTGAACTCAATCATAACGTGACCACTGCCTCTTGAGAGCTCTTTTACCTTAAGCTCCCTAATCATGTCTGGTACATAACACCCATTCCAGTTTAGCTGATTCCCTAGTAGGCTCAACGATAAACTGCTCTAAAGAGCCATTTTGTAGCCATTCAACAAATTCACTCTCTTGAAATTAATTACCAACCTGATTTTCCCAAACGACTTGCATGTTGGAATCCCCCATGACTATTATAGTATTGTCGTTTTATCGCACTTTTTCTATTTCCCATTGTAACCTGTGATCCACATCCCAGCTATTGTTTAGAGGCCTGTAAATAACTGTTGTCAAGGTCTTTTACCCTTGCAGTTTCTTAACTTGCCCCACAAGGATTCAACATCGTCCGATCCTATGTCACGTCTTTCTACTGATTTGATGCCATTCTTTACCAGCAGATCCACACCACCCCCTCTGCCTACCTCCCTATCCTTCTGACACTGTGTGTAACCTTGGACATTCAGCTCCCAACTACAACTATCCTTCTGCCATGATTCAGTGCTGGCCACAACATCATACCTGACAATCTGTAAAAGAGCAACATGATCATCCACCTTATTTTTTATACACCATGCATTGAGATATAACACTTTGAGTATTATATTTGCTACCCTTTTTGATTCTGCATCCCTAGTGCATTGGTACTCGTCCTGCTGGCTGTGATTTTGTCCTATCATCTGCCTGCCCTTCCTGACAGGCTGATTACGCGCTATCTTTGCTTTCCTACCATCCGTCCTATCCTGAGTCCCTTCACTCCATTTTCCACCCTCCCCCCGCCAAATTAGTTTAAATCCTCCTGAACAGCTCTAACAAGCCTGCCTGCGTGAATGTTGGTCCCCCTCAGGCTCAGGAGCACCTGTTATTTTTGGACAGATCATTCCTCCCCCAGAAGAGATCCCAATGATCCAAGAACCTGAAGCCCTGCCCCTGCACTAGCTTCTCAGCCACACGTTAATCTGCCAAATCAAGCAACACACATCAAAGTTGCTGGTGAACGCAGCAGGCCAGGTAGCATCTCTAGGAAGAGGTACAGTTGAGATTTCAGGCCGAGACCCTTTGTCAGGACTAACGAAGGGTCTCGGCCTGAAATGTTGACTGTACCTCTTCCTGGATTTGCTGCCTGGCCTGCTGCGTTCACCAGCAACTTTGATGTATGTTGCCTGAATTTCCAGCATCTGCAGAATCCCTCGTGTTTGCGAATCTGCCAAATCATCCTGTTTCTACCCTCACTGGTGCGTGGCTCAGGCAGCAATCTAGAAATTGCTATCCTGGAGGTCCTGCTTCTGAACTTTCTGCCTAGCTCTCTGAATTCTCTTTTCAAGACCTCTTTGCTTTTCCTTCCTATGTCATTGGTACCAATATGTACCAAGACAATAGACTGCTCTCCCTCCCCCATCAAAATGTTGCAGATGTGATCTGAGCCATCCCTGACCCTGGCACCTGGGAGGCAACATAGCATTCGGGTGTCCTGTTCATGTCGATAAATCTGTCTGTTCCCCTGACTATTGAGCCCCCTATCAATACCTCTTCCCACTTCTCCCTTTCCCTTCTGCACCATGGACCCATCCTCAGTGCCAGTAAGCCAGCCTCTGTGGCATTCCACTTGGGAGGTCATCCCCTACAACAGTATCAGAAACAGTATACTTACTATTGAGGGGAATGGCCACAGAGGTGCTCTGTGCTAACTGCCTATTCACCTTCCCATCTCTTCTTGTGACAGTCACCCAGCTACCTAACTCCTGCAACTTTGGAGTGACTGCTTCCCTGTAACTCTGATCAATGATCTCCTCGCTCTCCCATACAAGCTGAAGGCCATCCAGCTACTGCTCCAGATCCCTAACACGGCCTTCAAGAAGCTGCAGCTGGATGCACTTAACGTAAATGTAGGGTCCTGTAGGGTCTCCCAGGACTCCAACATCCAGCATGAAGAACATACAACAGCCATTTGCTACACTAGGTACAGAAAGCAGGTGGGAGGGGGTAAAAAAGAGATCCTCAGCAGAAATTACCCAGAGCCGAAGCCTCCTTTGAGCCAAAACCTGACACTCCTACTCTCACCACTGGCCTATTCCCAACAAGGGCTGCCCCGCTTGTCCCTTCTGTACTTTTAAACAAGTGTTGCCGACCTGCAAGAAACCTCGTCGGTGTGGCCTGCTCCTGGTGCTGATTGGGCTGTCGGAATGACCCCAAACACCTGTGAAGCTCCCCTCTTAAACAAGCGTTGCTGACCTGTGAGAAACCTCCTTGCTGTGGCCTGCTCCTGCTGCTGAAAGAGGGTGGTGAATCTGGATTTAATTGCTACATTTGGCTTTGAAAGCCAAGTCATTGGGTATATACAAAGTGGAGTTTGGTAGGCTCTTGATTAGTAAGAGTGTCAAAGGCTATGGGGAGAAGGTAGGAGAGTGGGGTTGAGAGAGAAAATAAATAAGCCATGATCAAATGTGAATCACACTTGATGGGCCAAAGGGACTAATTCTGTTCCTTTTGTCTTGAGGATTACCCAGCAGTAATATAGCAATACACCAGAGAAATGGGCTCTGTGGCCCAACTCCTGTGCCAGGCAAGATGCCTATTTGCTTACATTTGGCCCATCACATTTTCTATCTATGTCTTGCTCTCAGAGGCCTTTAAGCTCTTTAAATGTTTCTGATTAGAATTTTTTTTTTTTTTTTTTGGAGCTTGTGTGTGAGTCTGTATGTGTGTGCACGTTTGTGCATCCGTGCGTGCGTCCATGATTATGTCTTTTTCATGGCTTTTACAAGGCACGGAATAAGAGAGAGACTGTGTGGCGTACCACTCCTCACACAGACATTTTGGCAGTACTTTCCCTTTATTTTACGAGGTCGAATTGCGACTCGACTCTCAACCTGGCATGGATGTACTTGGGAGCGGACCCAACTGGTTTCGAACCCGGGAACCTCTGCTCCCGGGTCCGGCGCCGATGTCATTGTGCCACCAGCCGGCCCGATGATGATTAGAAATTTAAAAAGCATTCAAGCAAACTCAAATAATTTCACTGCTTGAATCTTTTTTAAATTTCTAATCATCAGAAACATTAAACACTAGAAATTCATTAAAGAAAACGTAATTTCAAGTTCCTGAGTGTCAATATCTCTGAGGACCTAACCTGGTCGCAACATATTGATGCAGCTCTAAAAGAAGTTTGGCTGGTGGTGTAGTGGACTTCGAGGTGTATGGTCTGGAGTTTGAATCCGGCCGGGTCCCAGCGTGGGCTGCAGTAGTATCTGTGCGGAAGAAAGGCCAGGCAATCTACCTCTGTCTTGCTACAAAAACCCTATGGGCAGCTACACTATCCACAGGGTCGCCATGAGTCGACGATGACTGGACAGCTCTCAACAACGACAACAAAGGCGGCAAGACAGCGGCTGTATTTCATTAGGAGTTTGAGGAGATTCCGTTTGTCGATTTAAAACAGACAATCCTGTTTTGGAGAGCATTCTGACGGGCTGCATCACCATCTGGTATGGGGGATGGGAGGGCTACTGCACAAGATCAAAATAAGTTGCAGAAACTTATCATGGCTACCAGCCCCCAGTTATAAGACGTCTTCAAGGAGCGGTGCTCATCATTAAGGATTCCCGCCACCCAGGACGCAGCGCCTTCACACTTTTACTGTCTGGAAGGAGGTACAGAAGCCTGAAAGTACACACTCATTGATACAGGAACAGCTTCTTCTCCTTTACCATACAGTTTTCTAAATGGACTTTGAACCCATGAGCACTACCTCACTACTTTTTATTTGTTTTTTTCACTAATTTTAACAGAACTATTTAATAGACACTATATTTAATGTAACTCAGCTTTTTCTCTATTTATCATGTATTTCATTGTACTGCTGCTATAAAGTGAACAAATTTCACGACATATGCTGGTAATATTAAATCTGATGCTGATGAGGAACCTTTCTTTTAAATGGTTGGTGCGTCCATTCAAATATTCTGTGCTGCAGACCCCAGGCTTCCCTTGAGGTAAAAGCTGAGAGGGGATGTCAAAGTAAATTTTTATGCAATGATGGGCACACAGAATGCTCTGCCTGGCCTAAGGAACTTATGAGGAAAGTTGAACAAGCTAGGGTTTTTCTCTTTGGAGAGGAGGAGGATGAGAGCTGAGTGGTAGTGGTGTACAGGATGGAGAGAGGCGTAGATCAAGTAGTTAGCCAGAGACATCTTCCCACAGTGTGAAAAGGCTAATCTCAGGGGTATAATTTTAAGGTGATTGGAGGAAAGTATTGGGGACATCATGGGTAAGGTTTCTTATATAGAGAGTGAGTGCGTGGAACCCCCTGCCAGGGGTGGTGCTAGAGACAGATACATTAGGGGCATTTAAGAGACTCTTAGACGGGCACATGGATGATAGAAAACTGAAGGACTATGTAGGAATTGGATTGTAGGAGGGTTAGATCAGAGTTTCCCAAACTGGGGTCCATGGACTTCTTGCTTAATGGTATTGGTCCATGGTGTAAAAAAAGATTGGGAACCTCTGGGTTAGATTGATCTTGGAGTAGGTTAAAAGGTCAGCACAACATCATGGGCAGAACAATCTGAACTGTGCTGTAATGTTCCATGCATGTTCTTTGAGGGTTAGATGTACACCGGTGCGCTCTCTGTGGGTCAAGCGTAGAGCAGAGACCTGGTGTGCTGGCATTTGGGTCTGTATGTGGTTCGGATGCTGGCTGCTTTTGGAGTTGATGCTGGGAAGGAAAAGCTGTCCCAGCGGCGTGGCGGTCACGATGAGCTGGGTTATGAGATGGTGGCTGTCCTGGGAGTTCTCTCAGCCCACACGTTCTGACCTGCTGAACAAAACCCCATGCTCTATTGTGAATACCATTGTTTAATTGAGTTACTAATTTGTTTATTAACTAAGAGAACAAGGGCAATCATTGCTGGTTGTGGCGCCGTGGAATCCCTCTGAGAGCACTCTCCAATGACAACAGGCCTCTTTTGAATGGAGATAATTCAGTACACAATGGAGCTGCATTTCCTTATATTCACTCTCTTTAGGACTTTTTAAATATATATATGTATATCCGTGAGCACAATGCTGGCCCACAGTCTACATCAGATAGCTTATTTTAGAATTATTGAAGTCGGTGGGCTCTGGATTGTTAACCACTTCCCTTCTAGAAGAATGTCTCGTGGGTCAACTGTTCGTGTGTTTGTCGGGTGAGTGTTATTGTGAAGACGAGTGGGCCCAGTGTGGTGACTGATGTTTAACTGGGTGTGTATCTAATTGTTGTAAGGCATTAAAGGGAGTAAACGCAGGCCATGTGTTTCCTCGACTTCCTCCATTGTTTAATATACTATCCTGGTGGTCACGCAGAACAGGAACAGATCTTTCATTGACTTTAGTTTGGCATTCAATACTGTGATCCCCTCCAAGCTGATCGCCAAAATTCACCAGCTTGGTATCAGCTCATCCCTCTGCAATTGGACCTTGGACTTTCTGACTAACAGACCCCAATCTGTTAAGTTACACAACCTCTCCTCCTCCATTCTCACCCTGAATACTGGCGTGCCTCAAGGTTGTGTGCTGAGCCCTCTTCTGTACTCCCTTCTCACCTATGACTGCGTCCCTGTACACGGTTCTAACTCCATAATCAAGTTCACAGACGACACCACAGTGATTGGCCTGATCAGAGGGGATGACAAGGCGGCCTACAGGGACGAGGTCCAGCACCTGGCTGCGTGGTGTGCTGATAACAACCTGACCCTTTAATACCCAGAAGACCAAGGAGATCATTGTGGACTTCAGGCATGCCAGGAGTCACACTCACGTCCCCATGTACATCAACAGAACTGTAGTGGAGCATGTATCAAGCTTCAAATTCCCTGGTGTCCACATTTCTGAGGATCTCACCTGGTCCCTGAACTCCCCCATCCTGATCAAAAAGACACAACAGCGCCTTTATTTCCTGCGGAGCATCAAGAAAGCTTACCTCTGTCCCAGGATATTGATGGACTTTTACCACTGTACCATTGAGAGCGTATTCACCAACTGCATCTCAGTGTGGTATGGTAATTGTCCTGTATCGGACCGCAAAGCACTCCAGCATGTGGTGAAAACTGCCCAGCGGATTATCGGCACCCAGTTGCCCACCATCGAGAACATCTACCATAAACACTGCCTGGGCAGGGCGAAAAGCATTATCAAGGATGCATTTCACCCTAACCATGGACTTTTTACTCTTCTCCCATCCAGTAGGTGCTACAGGAGCCTCCGATCCCACACCAGCAGGCACAGGAAGAGCTTCTTCCCTGAGGCTGTGACCCTGCTAAATCTCTCATCACAGCGCTAAGCAGTATTGCACCCATATTGGACTGTCTCAGTACTTTAATACTTGTATGTTGTAGCACTTTTTATTCAGTTATTTTGTAAATAATATTCTTTTGCACTTCTGGTCAGATGCTAAATGCATTTCATTGGCTTTGTATCTGTACTCGGCACAATGACAATAAAGTTGAATCTAATCTAATCCTTTCGGCCCGGCGAGTCGGTGCTGGCCATCAAGCACTCATTGCCACTGACATTATGTTAATCCTATTTTATTGCCATCAACTCTCCTTTGGGTTCTGCCACTCAGTTTACAGTGACCAGTGTAAAACTTGTGTGCCTTTCTTGTCGGGAAGAAACGAGAGCTTCCTGTGCTTAGTGTGCAAACCCCACACAGACAGCACCCAAGGCAGGGATTGAACCTGGGTTGCTGAAGGTGTGAGGCAGCTGCATTTACTTTTGTTAAAACTAGGGGTGGCACAGCAACATAACCCAGCAGCCCGGGTTCAGTTCCTGCTGCTGTCTTTAAGGAGATTGCACGTTCTCCCTGTGACCGTGCAGGTTTCCTCCAGGTGCTCAGGTTTCCTCCACAGTCCACAGGTCTACCGGTTGGTAGGCTAAGTTGTTATTTTAAATTGTCCTGTGATTAGGCTGGGAATAAATTGGTGGATTGCTGGGTGGTATGGCTTGAAAGGTCGGATGGGCCTAATTAATAAAATATTTAAAAAGAAACTTCTCTTTGGAAAGCCTTCTGATTTGTCTTTCTTTATATTATTTAGTGATGTAGAGTAGAACAGGCCATCCCAGGCCAAAGAGCTGTAACACCCAGCAAGCCCACCTTTTCAATCCTAGCCTAATCAATGGATAGTTTACAATGACTAACTAACCTACTAACCCATAGTCTTTAGACTGTGGCATGAAACCGAAGCGCCCAGAGGAAGTCCACACACTCCCAAGAACTTGCAGGTGGCATCGGACTTGAGCACTGATGACTTAAGCTGTAATGGAGCCATGTTAACTGCTACGCTACTGCGACACCCTAAAACTCTTATATCCTACAACTCAGTAATTTTTGTTTCGTCTTGTCTTTCACATTCTCTTTTTGCTGGACTACTTGGATATCTAGTTATCATAATCTCTTAAAATAACATCCTGTCCCTTGCTGCTTGAGGTACTGGAAGGTATCTGTGGTTTACTATTCTGGCAATTGGCTAACGTCCAGACTCATTCCAGCTGAAGATCGGAAGTGGTCATATTCCTCTCCAGTAATGAGTATCTTTGTTAGAACAAAATGTCAATGTTCTGGACGTTTGAGTGGAATGTCCTTTTGTTGGGTAATCTAAATATTTACCTTGTGGTTTATCATTTTCAATTTTTTTTCAATCATTTTCAATCATTTTTCCTTTTTTTTTGCAGAAAATGACAATGCTGGATGCGTCTTACTACATACATCCAGAAAAGTAAGTTGGCTTCATTTCCCCCAGTTCAAACTCGGTGTATGTTCATGGTCATCTGCTGCTGTAGCCCATCCACTTCATGTTTCAACATGTTGTGCATTGAGATGCTTTTCTACACACCACTGTTGTAATATATGGCTATTTGAGCTACAGTTGCTTTTCCATCAACTCTGACCATTCCCCTGACCTCTCTCATTAACAAGGCATTTTCTCCCACAGAACTGCTACTCAATGGATGTTTATTTTTCACACCCAGAACAGCAGCTTCTGAGATGCTCAAACCACCCCATCTGGCACCAACAAACACTTAGCTCAACATTACTTGGATCACACTTCTTCCCCATTCTGATGTTTGGTTTGAACCACAACTGAACCTCTTGCCCATGTCTACATGTTTTTATGTATTGAGTTGCTGCCATATGATTGGCTGATTGTATATTTGCATTAATGAGCAGGTGTACCCAATAAGCTGGCTACTGAGTGTGCTGGAAGAATTTTTACCTTAGCAAAACCATCAGAGTCTGGTTCAGAAAATCACCTTTTCTGGTGTTAAATTGACAGTGATGCTATGATATTTTATTCTTTCTGCATTTCTATAAAATTCCCTTTGGATTCTACCACTCTGTACAGAGGACCATTTACCTCCCAACTTGTACATCTTTTCAATCAGTGAAGAAATTGGAGCACCAGGGAAAGAGCCCAGGAGCTCAGCGTGCTTGCAAACCGAACACAGACACCATCCAAGGCTGGAATTGAACCTGGGTTTTGATATTCAATGCTATTTGAAAGGTAACAGTTCAATCAGTGATCATTTAATCAGCTGGCAGAGCTATTGACTCACAACACCAGAGAACGTGGGTTCAATCCTGACTTTGGGTGCTGTCTGAATGGAGTTTGCAGGTTCTTCCTGTTCTCACAGCTAGATGTTGAATGAATCTTCAAGATGGTACCAGCGAACTACACGGCCAACGGTGACGTCCCACAGATAGTAAAATAGGTAGTTTTGTGAACCACTTCTTTCAAATATGATTTTACCAATGAGCTGCATGTGATTGGAACCTGTGATTTACATTTTGGTGTTTTTGGGCTGATTGAACGATCTGGCGTTTTGCTGTCTGCGAGGGAATTTGAGTTTGGGAGTGGAGTGTGAGGCCTACAGATGGATGTGAGCCCATGATTGACTCCGTGACTTCTCTCTGATTGAGGTATTGAGCAAAGTTAAAGTGATGAGGGTGAGAGTGGCTTGTGTGGGTGTTTGGTGCCATCTGTCTGTGTTTGGCCAATCTTCCACTCTCTGACGAGTTGCTGTCAGGGGAAAATGCAGGAGTCTTGGATTACAAGTTGCAAGGATTGATCAGTGAGGCGGTGGACTCATTTTGGGGGACTTTGGGGTTCACACTGCATGCATTTATGGATTCTGGGTTCTCTTGCTGTTTTTGAGCATTTAATTGGGGCGATTGGTGCAGAGTGGGGTACTTTGGCAAAGAATAGCCCTGTGGCCTAGCGGCATGGTGCTGATCTGAAGTAAACTGAATGCTCCTGGACTCCTGGTTTCAAGTTTGATGTTCTGTGTTTGTCACTGGCTTTTGTGCGGTTTGTGCAATTTGTTCTTTTATCATGCTTTGGATGTTTGATTTTTTTTTTTCTCTTTGAACGCATTCCATAGTGTTTCTTTGTTTCATGGCTGCCTGTGGGAGGATGAATCTCAGAATTGTATTCTATATACGTAATTTGATAAATTTACTTTGAACTTTGGCTCGAATGGTCCAGATTGATCAAAGGGCTAGTTTCTGTGCTATACCTGTCCATGATTGAGTGAAGTGAGGTGGGGGTATTGATTTTGGCTCATTAAGACCATAAGACATAAGAGCAGAATTAGGCCATTCGGCCTATTGGGTCTGCACTGCCGTCTGACCATGGCTGATTGTCTATGCCGGCTCTCTGTTGTAACAGCTTCATTCATGGAGATACAGATGTTGGAATCTGAAGAACAAACAACCTGCTGGAGGAACTCAGCAGGCCGAGCAGCATCTGTGGGGTGGGGGAAACAAATTGTTATTTTGGGTCAAAACCTTGCATATTCCCTCCATCCCATATGGTGCTGCTCAACCTACCAAGTTCTTCCTGCAGATTTGTTGCCACAATTATATTCATTCTGTTCTTACTCCATGGATCTGCAGTCTGTTTTCATTTTTCAAGCGCGTGTACTGTTATCTTCAGACTAATAAACAAAGATTCTGCTGATGCTGGAGATTTATTTAATCCCGGCACAGAATAGGCTCTTCTGGCCTTTTGAGCCATCTCGCTAGGAACCTACCAATTTAACTCTAAGCCTAGTCGAAGGAAAATTTACAATTAAAGAGAGGAGTTGACCAGAATTGATTGGAAAAGAACACTGGCAGGGATGATGGCAGAGTAGCAATGGCTGGAATTTCTGGAAGCAATTTGGAAGACACAGGATATATACAAGCCAAAGAGGAAGAAGTATTCTAAAGGAAAGATGACACAACTGTGGCTAATGAGAAGTCAAAGCCAAAGAGAGCATATAATAGAGCAAAGATTAGTGGGAAGTTAGAAGATTGGGAAACTTTAAAAAAAAACTAACAGAAGGAACCAAAAGAATAATTAAGAATGTAAAGATGGAATATGAAAGTAAGCTAACCAATAATATTAAAGAGCATACCAAAAATTTCTTCAGATACATAGTGTAAAAGAGAGGCGAGAGTGGCTATTGGACCACTGGAAAACTATGCTGGAGAGGTAGTAGTGGGGGGGGGGGGGAAACAATAAAATGGCAGATGAACTAAAGTATTTCGCATCAGTTTTCACTGTGGAAGGCATTAGCAGTACGGTGGAAGTCCCAGGTGTCATGAGTCATGAAGAGTGTGAAGTTACCATAACCAGAGAGAAGGTTCTTGTGAAACTGAAAGGTCTGAAGATAGATAAGCTACCTGCACCAGATGGTGTGTACCCCAGAGTTCGGAAAGAGGTGGCTGAAGAGATTGTGGAGGTGTCAGTAATGATCTTTGAAGAATCACTAGATTCTAGAAGACTGGAAAATTGCAAATGTCATTCTCTCCTTCAAGAAGGGAGACAGGCAGAAAAAAGGAAGCTATAAGCTAGGTAGTCTAACCTCAGTGGTTGGGAAGATGTTGGAGTCGATTTATTAAGTATGAGATCTCAGGGTACTTGGAGACACATGATAAAATAGGCCATAATCAGCAAGGTTTCCTCAAGGGAAAATCTTGCCTGACAAATCTGTTGGAATTATTCAAAGAAATACCAAGCAGGATAGACTAAGAGAATTGGTTGATGTCTACTTGGATTCTCAGAAGGCCTTTGACAAGGTACCACGCATGAGACTGCTTAACAAGCTATGTGCCCATGGTAATAGAGGAAAGATTCTAGTATGGATAAAGCAGTGGTTGATTGGCAAGCGACAAAGCGTGAATAAAAGGAGCCTTCTCTGTCTGGCTGCCAGTGACTAGTGGTGTTCCATGGGGGTTTCTGTTGGGACCAATTCATTTTGTGTTGTATGTCAATGATTTGAATGATGGAATTGATGACTTTGTTGCAAAGTTTGCAGATGATGTGAAGATGGGTGAGGGGCAGGTAGTTTTGAGGAAGTAGAGTGGCTTCAGGAAGACTTCAGACAGATTGGGAGAATGGGCAAAGAAGTGGCAGATGAAATATAGTGTCAGGAAGTTTATGGTCATGCACTATGGTAGAAGAAATGAAAGGATTGACTATTTTCTAAATGGAGAGAAAATACAAAAAACTGAGGCACAAAGAGACTTAGGAATCCTTGTTAAGGATTCCCTAAAGGTTAATTTGCAGGTTGAGTCTGTGCTGAGGAAGCCAAATGCAATGTTAACATTCATTTCAAGAGGACTAGAATATAAAAGCAAGGATGTAACGTTGAAACTTTAAAAAGCACTGATGAGGTCTCACTCGGAGTATTGTGAGCAGTTTTGGGCCCCTTATCTTTGAAAGGATGTGATGAAGCTGTAGAGGGTTCAAAGGGAATTCACAAAAATGATTCCAGGTTTGAATAGCTTGTCATATGAAGAGTGTTTGATGGCTCTGGGCCTGTATTCACTCGAATTCAGAAGAATGAGGGGTGACTTCATTGAAAGCTATCGAATGGTGAATGGCCTGGATAGAATGGATGTGGAGAGGATGTTTCCTATGCTAGGAGAGTCTTAAGACCAGAGGACACAACTCCAGAATAGATGGGTATCATTTTAGAACAGAGATGAGGAATTTCTTTAGCCAAAATGGTGAATCCATGGAATTTGTTTCCACAAACTGTTGTGGAAGCCAAGTCTTTATGTATATTTAAGGCAGAGCTTGATAGATTCTTGATTCGTCAAGGCAATGAGGGATATGGGGAGAAGGCAGGAGATTGGGGCTGAGAGGGAAATTGGATCAGCCATGATGAAATGGTGGAGCAGACTTGATGGATCAAATGGCCTAATTCTGCTCCTATATCTTACCTTGTACTTGGGTGGTGGGGTGGAGATGAGTCTTTACCAAAGGAGGTGTAAGACGCTCCTTCCCTCCGCTAGCCCACAGGTCACCCTTGGGCAAGGTGTAGCACCTGTTTAGCCTCCCTCCCCCCCCCCCCCCCCAAATCAGGGTCACGTCATGCCACAAGAGCAGGTGGTGGATGGTCGTTTGAGCAGCTGGTGCGTATCACAAGTCCTGGCTATGCGACCACCGATGCCAGGCAGGCCATCTCTGAGGAGTATTGATAATGGCTGGGGTCACCAATCTTGTAAAGACACTGCACAGAAGAAGGCAATGGGAAACCATTTCTGTGGAATTTGACAAGAACAATCATGGTCATAAGACCATAATCGCCCACGTCATAGGATTCAGCACATGATGTTGATGAATTAGACTATAAACCAGTGGTTCTTTGGACTGAGAGGAAACTGGAGCACCTGGAGGAAACCCACATGTTCACGGGGAGGACATACAGAGACTCTTTTTCAGAAATGGCGCCAGAATTGAACTCTGAGCTGTAATAGTGTTACATTAACCACTATGCCACGGTGGTGCCCCTCTTGTGCACCACACACAAAATGCTGGAGGAACTCGGCAGGTCAGGCAGCATCTATGGAGGGGACTAAACAGTCGAGGTATCAGGCCTGATAAAGAGTCTTGGCCTTAAATGTCAACTGTTCAGTAGCCTTCTTTGCTGCTTGACTTGCTGAGTTTTGCTTGCATTTTGTGTGTCTGTCTCCAGACTACAATGGTGCCAGAAGTAAAGCTGGGCACTGCATTCCAAATCCTAGCATCCTGCATGGAAACAATCTTCTCTTTCATCTGGTCTTTTTGCTAGTTGTCCTCAAGCTGTGTCCTCTGATTTTTAACCCTCTTGCCATGGCCTTGATAGGTGTTTGTGGTTTGGGCAGGCGTACAAGATTTTAAATTTGGGACCCTAAACCTGCACACCATGCTGGGATGAGCATTACAATCCATTGCTAATGGCTCTAGGACAGAAACAAGATGACATCTTGTGCACAGCTGCTGGGGATGTAATGATGGCCTTCGACATAATTGCATTTTGCCTTCCCATCCACACAGGCCAAGCCCTGCATGCTGGTGGACACCTGAAAGCAGAGATATAACAAAGATTATTTATAAAAATTAAAACTGGAGTAAACTAGAACATAGAACTGTACATTACAGACCCTTCAGCCTACAATATTGTGCCAATCCTTTAACCTACTCCAATTTCAGCCTACTTCAGTCTCTCTTCTCTCTATTTCTATTCCCCATCTGGCTGCTTTTTTTTTTATATATATATAACCCCTTCTCTTCTCACCTGCCTGTCACCTTCCTCTTCCTTCCATTTCTAATATGGTCTACTCTCCTCTCCTATCAGATTCCTACTTCTGCCTTTTACCTTTTCCACGTACTATTCTCAACTTCTTCAACACTCTGCCTCCTCACGTATGACCTTCCAGCTCCTGGTCCTTCCCCTCTCTCCACCACCTTATTCTGGCTCCTTTTGCCTTCCTCTTCCATCCTGCTGAAGAGTCTTGGCCCAAAAGTTCAACAGTTTATTCCTTTCCATGGATGCTGCCTGAGTTGGTGAGCTCCTCGAGCATTTTCTGTGTGTTATTCTGGATTTCCAGCATTTCAGAATTGCCACACACACACATAACCTTCCAATTTTTCTTCATCCAAATTGGACTCTAAGATTATGAGGAACACAAAATCCATGAAATCAGGCAGAACTTTATCAGAATAACCAGGTCAACATGGAACTCTACAGTAGTGCTGGAGGTCAGGATTGAGTCTGGGTGCAGCTTTATTGTCGTACAAATATTCCTTGTGATCATAAAATGTAGAGCAGCATTAGGCTATTCGGCCCATCACATCTGCCCCCCATTTTATCATGGCTGATTTATTATCCATATTGAACCCATTTTCTTGCCTTTTCCCCCATTCTCTATTCCCCATAGAGGAGGGGGGAGAAGATGGCGGCGCGACGCAGCGCGTGCGGCCTCTCAGGTGAATGATATCGTATTTGTAAGTAGGATGCCGTGCACAATTCTGATTTGATGGAGACAGACGTGAGAAGCACAGAGGAACATCTGGAGAAACTTCTGAAATGCCCGGTTCGCTGCTGCTACTGTGCAATCGAGAATCTCCGGAGGGGAAGGCCCCAAATCCTCGGCTTTGCCTGTTTCTGGAGGCTGGGGTTGGGATCGAAGCAGTCGGCAGAGATGGTGCTCGGTGTCGGAGGGCTGGTCGGAGGCTCGAAGTTTTCAGACAGACTCAGGATGCTGCATTGGCAAGTTTGCGGTGCTGGAAGCTCATGGCAGGGAGAGTTTTCTTCCTTCTCCTGTCTGCATGAGATGATGGGACTTTCAAGAGACTTTGAGACTTTTTTTGCCGTGCCCATAGTCTGTTCTTCATCAAATTACAGTATTGCTTGGACTGTTGTAACTATATGTTATAATTATGTGGTTTTTGTCAGTTTTTCAGTCTTGGTCTGTCTTGTGTTTCTGTGATATTACACTGGAGGAACATTGTATCATAATGCATGCATTACTAAATGATAATAAAATAGGATTGCATGTCCTCATAATCTAATCTAATCTAATAACCTTTGATCTCCTTATTAATCAAGAACTTGTCAACCTCCACCATAACTTGGCCTCCACAGCTGTCTGTAGCAAAATTCAAAGTAAAATTAATTAACAGAGTACGTATATGTCACCATATAGAACGCCTGAGATTCTTTTTCCTTTGGGCATACTCAGCAAATCTATAGAACAATAACTGCAGAATGGATCAAAGAACAACAAAGTGTGCAAGTGCAGAAATAAATGAATAGCAATAAATAACAAGGCAAGTAGTAACAAAATAAAGAATCCTTAAAGTGAGTTATTTGGCTGTGGGAACACCAGAAATGGAATTGGTGTAGTTATCTTTTGTCAAAAGCCTGATGGTTGAGGGGTAGTAACTATTTCTGCTGGTTCAAGTCTTGAGGGTCTTGTATCTTCTATCTGATGGCAGCAGTGAGAAAAGAGCAAGGCTTGTGTAGTGAGGATCTTTGATGGGTGCTGCTTTTCTACGGCAGTGTTTCATATAGATGTGCTCAATGGTTGGGAAAGTTTTACCTAATATGTACTGTGCTAAATCCACTACCTTTTGTTGGATTTCCCACTCAAAGACATTAGTGTTCCATACCAGGCTGTAATGCAGCCAGTCAGCACACTTTTCACCGCACATCTTTAGAAGTTTGCCAAGGGTTTTTTGATGACATGCTGAATCTCTAGAGCCTGGAGGGCGTAGTTTCTTCATCACTGTGGATATAAGTGGCATTGGGTGGTAGTCATTGAGACAGGCGACCATGCTCTTCTTCAGCCCCCGTACAATTGAAGCCTGCTTGAAACAGGTGGGTACCACACTGCCAGAGTGAGAGGTTGAAGATGGCCGTAAACACACCAGCCAGCTGGTCAGCACAGGTCTCCAGTACTCAGCCAGGTACCCTGTCCGGACCAAATGCTTTCCTTGGATTAACACTCTTGAAGGCAGCTCACATGTCATCTTCAGATACTGAGACCAAGGGATCATCAGGAGATAGAATGTGTGATCGTTCCTCCCTGTTCCAGTGGTCAAACCAAACATAAAAGGCATTGAGCTCATCTGGGAGTGAAGCTGTGCTGTTCTCCACGTTGCTAGATTTAACTTTGGAGGATGTTGTGATATTGAAACCCTGCTACAGCTATTGAACAATCCCTGTTGATTCCCATCTAATCAGGTGTCTCCACTTTGCCCTTGAGATGGCATTCCAGAGATCATACCTGCATCTCTTGTAGCATTCTTGGTCTCCAGTCTTGAATGCCTCTGATCTGGCTCTCAGGAAATTCTGGATTGCATTGTTCATCCAGAGCTTCTGATTGGGGTAAACCCTGAACGGTTTCATGGGGACACGCATCCACAGCTGTTTTAATAAAGTCTGTAACGACCCTGGTGTAGTCATTCAGATCCTCAGATGAGTTCGTGAACATGGCCCAGTCCACTGACTCAAGGCAATCCTGTAACCGTTCCTCAGCCTCCCACGACCACCTCTTGGTTGTCTTGATCTCTGGGGCCTTGCTGTCTTGGCTCTGACTGGATGCAGGTAATAGGAGTACAGCCAGATGGTCCAATTTGCCAAAATGCTGCTCAGGAATGGAGTGATAGGCATTCTTTATCATAGTGTAGCAGTGGTCTAGTGTGCTGGGACCTCTGGCACAACAGGTTCTGTGCTGGTGACAATCGGCCAGGGCTTTCTTCAAGCAGGTGTGGTTGACATCACCGAATATGAGTTGAAATGTGCCAGGATATCCTGTTTCTTGCCTGCAGATGACATTGTGCAGTTTTGTGGGTGCTTGCTTATTACCGGCCGCTGACGGAACATAAGCTGCGGTCAGGATCACGGATCGGAATTCCTGAGGCAAATAGAATGGTCTATGGTTAATCATCAGTTGTTCTAATTTCAGGGGAACAGGAGGTCAAGCTGTAAAGGCACTGCACTTAACTGCTCCACTGGAGCTCAAGACTTCTGCTCTTGTATTCAGTCGTTGATTGTGAGACCTGAAGATCATTGATGTAATTTTGTAGTCAGTTGTTAAGAGGAAACGTACATGCTGCAGATTGCAGTGAAAGTAATTCAAAAGAAGTATATTTAACAGGTAACATACATCAGAGTTGCTGGTGAACACAGCAGGCCAGGCAGCATCTCTAGGAAGAGGTACAGTCGACGTTTCAGGCCGAGACCCTTCGTCAGGACCTCTTCCTAAAGATGCTGCCTGGCCTGCTGCGTTCACCAGCAACTTTGATGTGTGTTGCTTGAATTTCCAGCATCTGCAGAATCCCTGTTGTTTGCATATTTAACAGGTAAACTGGAACAATTTTTTGCAGCCTACAGACAGTCGCTGGCGTATGCCAGTGCCATCTTGGTAGCAATGAGTTCTACAGATTCACCACCCTCTGGCTAAAGAAATTCTTCCACATCTCTGTTCTAAAGGGATGTTCTTGTATTTTGAGGCTGTGCCCTCTGATTCTAGACTTCCCCCACTGTAGGAAATATCCTCTCCATGTCCTCTCCTGTCTGGGCCTTTCAATGTTCGATAGACTTCAATGATATTTCTCCCCCCGCCTTTATTCTTCTAAGCTCCACTGAGTACAAGCCCAGAGCTACCAAGCACTCATTGTGTTAACCCTTTCATTCCCAGGATCATTCTCGCGAACTTCCTCTGGACCCTCCCCAATACCAGCACATCCTCTTCTGGATAACGGGCCCAAAAGTGCTCTCAGTGCTCCATATGGGAGTCTGACCAATTCCCTGTAAAGCCTCACAAACTAGTAACTGATAAACTGGCCTGAACAGAAAACGGAGAATGCAGTTCAGCATGTCAGGTAATATCCCTGGAAAGAAAATGAAATGATTAAATGACATATGCAAGTGGTCCAATGTCAAAACTTGGAAAAGTAAGATATTCTGCATTTTTAAATTGTAGTGACGAGGAGGAATGGAGGGAGCAAATAAAATTCCTGTGATGGATGGATAGGGGAAATTTTGCAAGCATGCAAGTATTTAACTTGCAAATATGAGGAGGAGAGCAGTTATAGAACACTATAGCACAGAAATGGGCCCTTTGGGCCAAATAGTCCGTACAACTATTATTCTGCCTCATCCCGTTGGTCAGGACTTGGATCATAGCCCTCCATACCTCTCCCATCCACGTACTGCAGTGGTCCCCAACCACTGGGCTGTGGACCGGTACCAGGCCGCAGAGCATGCGCTACCAGGCCGCGAGGAAGTGATATGATTTTGTCAGCTGCACCTTTCCTCATTCCCTGTCACGGCCACTGATCAGCCATTGCGCATGCGAGGTCATGACCCGCGCGTCATCCGTGTCAGGGCGGGAAGGCGATCAACTACTCGAGCTTGCAAATGATGACGGGCTGAAAAGTATGTTTGACATAACATCTCTGTCGGCATTTTGGATCAAAGTCACGGCTAAATATCCTGAGATAGCCACGAAAGCACTGAAAACGTTGCTTCCATTTCCAACATTTTTATGCGAAGCGGAGTTTTCTGCAATGAATGCAACGAAAACTAAATTGCAGAATAGACTGGACATAAGGAACCCCCTTCGAGTTTCTCTGTCTCCCATCACCCCTCGATGGGACCGTCTTGTTGCAGGGAAACAAGCCCAGGGCTCCCACTGATTCAGCGATATTGGTGTGTTGCAACGATTTTATATATTCATACGGGGAAAATATTTGCTGTGTGTCTAATATCCAACTATTACTTAAGATGTTATGATGCTATTGACTTATAAGTGACCTATATAACCATATAACAATTACAGCACGGAAACAGGCCACCTCTCCCCTTCTAGTCTGTGCCGAATGCTACTCTCACCTAGTCCCACCGACCTGCACTCAGCCCATAACCCTCCATTCCTTTCCTGTCCATATATCTATCCACTTTTTCTGTAAATGATCGTATCAAACCTGCTTCTGCCACTTCTACTGGAAGTTCATTCAACACTTACTTACTTCAAGCTCCCCTGATAATTGACTTATCATTATATCCATGTGAGGAAAATATGCACTGTGTGTTTAATATTAAATTCATTAGATAAACCTTTTTAGAAACAAAATTGAGTGTATTACCCACTTATCACCTATATTCCGGTAGTGATTAGTACCCAGCCCCATGAACAGAATCGCCAAAAAGGATTTGCTCCGCGGGGGGGGGGGGGGGGGCGGGGGAAGGAATCGGCAGGTCACGATGCGTATGCGCATTGGTACCCGCGCCAGGCTTCATGGTCATTGTAGTCTTTTGGGTAAACAATGCATTTGACTGCTACTCTTGTTCGTTGGCAACCCTACCCCACCCCCGGTCAGCCGGTCCACAAGAATATTGTCAATATTAAACCGGTCCGCAGTGCAAAAAAGGTCGGGGACCCCTGATGTACTGTGCTTGTCCAAGCTACTCTTCTGTGTTGCAATCAAACCTGCATCCTCCCCTTCCACTGGTAGCTCATCCCACACTTGCACTACCCTCTGTGAAGAAGTTCCCTCTCAGGTTTCCCTTTCCCTTAATATATGAGCTGTTATTCTAGTCTTGTCCAGCCTCATTTACCCTATCAACACACCTCAGAATTTTGTATTCCTCTATCAAATCTCCCCTCATTCTCCTGCCTTTCAGCGAATAAAGTCCTAACCTATTTAACCTCCCCTGCAATTATTGATAAACAGCTAATGTGCAAATAAATATACAAGTAATACTGAGAACTTGAGTTGTAGAGTACTTGAAAGTGTGTTCGTATGCTGTAGGATCAGTTCAATGTTGAAGTGAGTGAAGTTATCCCTGCTGGTTCTGGACCCTGATGACAGAAGGGTAATCACTAAACTGCAGTGTGAATAATTTACCTACACATCTTGAGTTGATCCATTTTGGAGTATGCAAAACTTGGCATCTTCTCAGTTCTCCAGAAGGTTGCAAAGACTTTGCTTTGGCTGCATCTGAGAGCTGTTTTCTAGTTGCTTTGTTTATTTTTAAAAAAAAAAAAGGCTGGAACAAATTAAAAAGGTGTTCTGGCTCCATTTGGATCCACGCACCCTATTTAGAAACTTGAGCTATTTAAATCGACTCTTCTGGCTTTTGCTTATACTCGCTCTGCCTTAATAGGATTTTCTCCGCATCCTACTCCAACTCATTCAATGGTTCACTTTAATATCAGAGAATGTATTCAATATACAATCTGAAATTCTTACTCTTCACAGACGTCAACAAAACAGAAAAAAATCCCTAAGACTGAATGACCGAAAAACACAAGAACCCCAAAGCCTCCTCCCCCCCCCCCCCCACACACAGAAGCATCAACCTTCTCCTGAAAAGAGGATGCTGTCCAAGTTGCATGCCACCTAGGACAATGTCTCCCATCCACTACATAATGTACTGGGTGGGCACAGGAGTACATTCAGCCAGAGACTCATTCCACCGAGATGCAACACTGAGCGTCATAGGAAGTCATTCCTGCCTGTGGCCATCAAACTTTACAACTCCTCCCTTGGAGGGTCAGACACGTTGAGCCAATAGGCTGGTCCTGAACTTATTTCCTGGCATAATTTACATAGTACTATTTAATTGTTTATGGCGCAACTGTAATGAAAACCAATTTCCCCCGGGATCAATAAAATATGACTACTACTACTACTACTTGCTCCAGCAAAAACGTTAAAACCTCCCACTATCCACCATGTGAGCAATAGCATGCACCCAGAGACCATGATCTAGAGTCCACCAAAACCTACTGTCCATCCCAACACCTTGCATCTCAAGCAGGCTTGCTCTCACAAACGAGGGAGAGAGATATTGCCCCCTACCACAGTGAGAGAGGAGGCTAACGGTTTGCTACTTCAAAGTTCTACTCTTTCTTCCCTCTTTCATTTTGCTTCACTTCTTGCTGTGCTAGGTGGCGTGGCTGGTAGACTTGGAGACACACAAGACTGCAGGAGCTGGAATCTGGAGCTACAAACAATTGGCCGGAGGAACTCAATCAGCATATGGAGGAGGAAAGAAACTGCCTGCATATCAGGTTGAATGCCTGCCCCGGGGCACCTCCCTCCTCCAGTGCTTCTTAATCTACTGAGCTCCTCCAGCTGGTAGAGATGTTAGAACTGGCTTATTATTGTCACATCAAATCAGGTCTATTATCTCTGGCATATGTCAAGAAATTTTTGTGGTGGCAGTACAATACAATGCATTACTGTAACTTAGAATAAGAAATAATAAATCAAACTTGAAAATTCAAAGTAAATTTAATTATCAAAGTGCATATGTTACCATATACAACCCTCAGATTCATTTTCTTGTGCACATGCTCAATACGTCTATAGCATAACCATAACAGAATCAACAAAAGACTGCCCACCTAGGGTGTTTAAACCAGAGTGCAGAAAACAACAGAAACTGCAAGTACAAAAGAAATAATAAATGATAAATGTGATAAATGTGAGATAAATCATAAAAATGTGATAAAAGTGATAAATGTGAGATAAAGAGTCCTTGAAAGTGAGTCCATAGTTTGTAGGAACATTTCAATGATGGGGCGAGTGAAGTTGTTCCCTTGTGTCTGATGGTTGGGGGTTAATAACTGTTCCTGAACCTGGTGGTGCAAGTCCTGAGGCTCCTGGACCTCCTTCCTGATGGCAGCAGTGAGAAACGAGCATGTCCTATGGGGTCCCTGATGTTGGATGCTGCTTTCCTGTGACTGTTTCATGTAGATGCGCGCAATGGTGGGGAGGACTTTACCCATGATGAGATTAGTGCAAAAGGAAAGCTGAATGGTAAGGTAGTGTTCTTGAGTTCAATGACCTTTCAGAAATCTGGTGGCAGGGCGATTCAGGTGGATAAACCCCCAGGGCCTGACAAGGTGTGCCTTTGGACCCTGTGCAGGGGCCCTAGCAGAGATATTTAAAACATCCATAGCCATGGATAAGATGCCAGAGGATTGGAGGATAGCTAATGTTGTTCCATGTTTAAGAAAGGTTCTTGGAATAAGCCAAGAACAGGAAATTATAGCCTGGTGAGCCTGACATCAGTAGTGGGCAAGTTACTGGGAGGTATCCTAAAGGACCAGATATAAAGTATTTGGATAGACAGACTGATCAGGGATAGTTAACGTGGCTTTGTGCGTGATAGGTCATGTCAAACCAATTTTTAAAAGTTTATTGAATAATTTACTAGGAAAGTTGATGAAGGTAGGGCAGTGGATGTTGTGTACATGGGCTTTAACAAGGCGTTATATAAGATCCTGCATGAGTGGTTGGTCAAGAATTTACAATCGCTGGCATTCAGGATGAGGCGGTAAATTGGATTAGACATTGGCTTCATGGCAGAAGCCAGAGAGTGCTAGTAGATGGTTGCATCTCTGACAGGAGGCCTGTGATTACTGAATTGCTACAGGGATCAGCACTGGGTCTGCTGTCTGTCATCTATATCAATGATCTGGATGACGCTGTGTTCACTGTTTTTTACTGTTATGCTGCATGTTTGTGTAGCTGTGTGTGAGCTGCTTGTTTTCAGCTCGTGTTTGGGTTGCTGTTGAAGATGAGAGAGAGAGAGAGAGAGAGGAGAAATGTGTGCCATCCAATTAGGATGGTCAGATTTGGGGGGCGGTTTCTCTGGTGAGGGACAGTAAGGTTGGGCTTGGGGATTTTGTTCGAGAGGAGATGAAGAGAGAAAACGCTGGGGAGAACCGGTTGTAGCATACGATCCAGTGGGGTAGCAGTTTGTTCGAGATGGATCGCAAGCGATGTTTGGAGGGTGGTGTATGCGTTCATGCTGACCGAGGGCCCAGCGTGTGAGCGACAGAGAAGTTCAAGAGGAGCTCCAACTTGTGCACGTTTGACTGTTTAATTAGAATGGGCCCTTTTCTTTTTGTTATTCTCTACTAACACTTTAGTTATGATTCATAAATAAATCTTTTAATCGTGTGCAGTGTGCTGTCTGTTATTTTGTGGCATTAATTTATAACAGGGTAGTGAATTACACAGCATCCACACACAGGGGGGGTTTGGGGTGGGCTCACGTCTCAATCTCACCTTTTGTAGGGCCGGAGATGGTCTTCCCTGGACCTAAACAGCCGAGGAAGCCAGGGTGTTTCAAATGTAATCAACTGGATCAGCAAATTGACGGATGATGTTGGGAGTGAGGAGAACAACAAGAAAGGCTAACAAAGCTTGCAGCGGGAACTGGGCTAGCTGGAAAAATGGCAGATGCGGTTCAATGCAAACGTGTGTGGTGTTGCACTTTGGAGCAGTGCAGTTGTCTTGGTCTATTAGTGAAACTGCTCCTCTGTTCTGCCAAAGTAGTAAGTAAAGGGTAAGAAACATTGTCCAGAATCGCCAGGATTTTCCGTAGGGTCCTTTGTTCTACTGCAGCCTCCAGTGTGTCCAGTTTGATTACTGGCAGAGCCAGCCTTTGCAATCAGTTTATTGAGCCTGTCAGCATGACCCATGTTGATGGATTGCCCCAGCACACCACCACATAGAATACTGCACTGACAACAGCAGACTGGTGGAACATGTGAAGGAGAGGTCTGCATACTGCAAAGGACCTCAGACTCGTCAGGAAGTAAAGGTGACTGTAGCCCTTCTTGTACACAGCCTCTGTGTTGGTGCTCCACTCAAGTCTGTCATTCAGGTGCACCCCCAGGTACTTGTAGGTTCTCACCATATCCACATCCTCGCCATCAATAGTAACGGAGAGCTGTGCAGGCTTAGTCTTAAAGTCCATCACCATGTCCCTTGTCTTACTAATGATGAACTGCAGATGGTTCAACTTGTACCATTTGACAAAGTCCTCCACCATGACCCTGCGTTCATCCTCCTGTCCTCCCTTTATATACCCAACTATTGCTGAGTCATCAGAGAATTTCTGCAGATGACATGACTGAGGTATACAGGGTACAGAAGAAGGGAGCCAATACAGTCCCCTGTGGGGCTCCAGTGCTGCTTGTAGCCATGTCTGACACACAGCTCTGAAGCCGCACAAATTGTGGTCTTCCGCAGTTTGCCACACACAGTGGCATGCAAAAGTTTGGGCACCCCGGTCAAAATTTCTGTTACTGTGACTGGTTAAGTGAGTAGAAGATGAACTGATCTCCAAAAGTCATAAAGTTAAAGATGAAACATCCTTTTCAACATTTTAAGCAAGATTAGTGTATTATTTTTGTTTTGTACAATTTTAGAGTGGGGAGAAAAAGGAAAGGAGCCCCATGCAAAAGTTTGGGCACCCCAAGAGATTTGAGCTCTCAGATAACTTTTACCAAGGCCTCAGACCTTAATTAGCTTGTTAGGGCTATGGCTTGTTCACAATCATCATTAGGAAAGGCCAGGTGAATGCAAATTTCAAATCTTTATAAGTACCCTGACTCAAACCTTGTCCCAACAATCAGCAGCCATGGGCTCCTCTAAGCAGCTGCCTAGCACTCTGAAAATTAAAATAAATGCTGCCCACAAAGCAGGAGAAGGCTACAAGTCAAGTCAAATTTATTTATATAGCACATTTAAAAACAACCCACGTTGACCAAAGTGCTGTACAGATCAGAGTAGATAGCTAAAATCACAAATACAAGAGAAACAGATGTAACCAACAAGGCAAACAGCTTATTGGCACAAAAGAAACAACACAAGGGCCTAGGCACAAGCCAAAAATCAGCCACATCAGGAGGATTCAAACGCTAGTGAATAGAAGTAAGTTTTGAGCCTGGATTTAAAAGAGTCAATGGAGGGGGCAGATCTGATATGGGGGGAAATGCTGTTCCACAGTCTAGGGGCTACAACAGCAAAGGCACGGTCACCCCTGAGCTTAAGTTTAGATCACGGGACAGCCAGGAGCCCCAAGTCAGCCGACCTGAGGAGCTGGAAGTAGAATAAGGGGTTAGAAGGTCAGTGATATAAGGGGGGGGGGGGGGAGGCCATTTAGGGCTTTATAAATAAAGGGGGGAATCTTAAAATCAATTCTGAACCATAGTGGCAGCCATTGGAGGCCAGGATAGGAGTAATATGGTCCCTCTTCTGGGCAGCTGTCAGGAGCCTGGCTGTGGCATCTTGAACCAGTTGCAGGCGGGACAGGGATGACTGACTAATCCCAGTATACAGGGAGTCGGAGTAATCCAAGCGGGAGGATATAAGGGCATGGATGACTCTTTCGAGGTCTTTGAAAAGAGAAACTGCTTGATTTTGGAAATAGTACGAAGCTGGAAAAAACTAGCTTTTGCTGCTGTATTAACTTGCTTGTCAAGCTTAAAGGTGGAATCAAATATCACACCAAGGGATTTAACATGGGGTTTGAAAAGGGTGGACAGGTTACCAAGACTGTTGATAATCGCTTTGATGGAGTCAGGGGGGCCAAATAGGACAACTTCAGACTTGCCTTCATTCAGCTGCAGGAAGTTTTATGTCCTCAAGGCAGTTCATGAGGCTGACTAGATCTGACTGGACCTTTGTTTCAAGGGGGATAAAGCTGTGTGTCATCAGCATAACACGAGAAGGAAATGTCGTATTTTTGGATGATTTGGCCGAGGGGAAGCATGTATGTGGAGAAAAGAATGGGACCTGGGATGGAAACTTGTGAGAACCCGCGGGAGAAACTAGCTGGAAAAGGAGAAGATTTGCCTATGTTGACGGAGAAGCTTCTATTTTTGAGGTAGGATGTGAACCAGTTCAAGGCAGTACAATCAACACCAACCCCGCACTGGAGACTGTCTATTAAAATGGCATGATCCACAGTATTGAACACTGCGCTGAGGTCAAGAAGAATTAGGATGGCAGAGTCACCTGAGTCGGTAGAGAGGAGGAGATCACTGTACAGCAGGGCAGACTCTGTGCTATGATAAGCCTTAAAACCTGACTGAAATTTTCCCAAAATGTTGTTTTGGTGTAGGTAGGGCAGCAATTGACTAAGAATAACCTTTTCGAGAACCTTTGACAGGAATGGATTTTTAGAAATAAGTCTGTAGTTACTAAGTAAGGTAGGGTCTAAGTTGGGTTTTTTCAGGAGGGGCTGGACCATGACGCGCTTGAAGCAGGTTGGAATGGTATCTGTGGCCAGGGAGCTGTTGATAATAGAGAGGATGCTGGGACCGGCTATGTCAAAGACATCCTTCAGGAGGGCAGGTTGCAGGTTTCATGGTGGAAACAATCTTTGTAAGGGAGGGAAGCGTGATAGGTTGGAAAGAGTCCAGTTTAGATGAACAGACCAGTGAGACAGTTAGTCATGGGTAGGGGGGAATGTTCATTCTAATGTCTTCAACTTTGCTAATGAAGAATTTTAAAAATTCTTTGCATTTAGCAGGGGACACATCTAAGCTGATACTGGGGGAGGGACAAATGACAGAATTTATGGTGCTGAATAAGACCTTGGGATTATGAGAGTTGTTAGAAATTCGGTCAGAAAAGTATTTTGCTCTCGCAGCTTTAACTGCTTCTTGATATTTGTGAAGATTGTTTCTCAAAAGTTCAAAAGAAATTTGAAGCTTATCACACTTCCACTTTCGTTCGGATATTCTGCACTTCCTCCTCAGGGCTCTGGTGGTGTCATTAAGCCAAGGCAGACCTTTTGGCTTAGGCTTTTTGAATATAAGGAGAGCAACAGTATTCAGAACAGAAGAGCAGATGGTATTAAATAAGGAAGTAAGTTCCTCAGTGCTGAGATAGGGAGGAGAAGCCTCAATAGTGCAGGTATTTGGAGCAGCTGTGAGAGTCTCAGAGAACTTATTGGCAGTCGAAGAGTTAATACAGTGAGACTAACATACAGGAAGATGAGATTTAATAGAGGAAAAAGGCAGAGATACATCGAGCATAACAGCGCTATGATCCAACAGACAAGCATCAATTATTACCGCATTGCAGATCGGAAAACCAGATGATAAGACTAGGTCGAGTGAGGGCCTAGCTTGTGAGTGGGTTCGGTGATAAGCAGACCAAGATTAAAAGGCTCAACCAGATGCATAAAATCACTTTTGAGAGGCTTAGCGGGACAGCAAACATGAATATTAAAATCACCAAGAATCAGAACTCAATGTTGGGCATAGTGTTTGAGAGGAAGTCTGAAAATTGAGTAATAAGATCTTTATGTATTTTTGGTGGACGATACACAAGAGCAATTAAGAGGGGATTGACCAGGCCCACTTTAATTAATTGCACCTCGAAGCTGGAAAAATAATCAGAGTTCAGTAGGCGGCAATTAAAATGTTTAGATAGCAAAGCGTTTTCAGGTAGCCGTTTCTTGAGTTCATAATGTAATAAAGAAATGGTAGTTAACAGGAACGGTGGAGGTCAAGTTGAGGTCTGGAAGACCAAGAAAACTTTCTGAGAGAACTGTTCATAGGATTGTTAGAAAGGCAAATCAAAACCCCCGTTTGACTGCAAAAGACCTTCAGGAAAATTTAGCAGACTCTGGAGTGGTGGTGCAGCGACACCTGCACAAATATGACCTTCATGGAAGAGTCATCAGATGAAAACCTTTCCTGTGTCCTCACCACAAAATTCAGCGTCAGAAGTTCGCAAAGGAACTTCTAAGCAAGCCTGATACATTTTGGAAACAAGTCCTGTGGACTGATGAAGTTAAAATAGTACTTTTTGGCCACAATGAGCAAAGGTATGTTCGGAGAAAAAAGGGTGCAGAATTTCATGAAAAGAACACCTCTCCAACTGTTAAGCACAGGGGTGGCAGACATCCCACCCCTGCAAAAACTCATTTCAGGGAGGTAGCACCCACCCCACCCGCCCATCGACCTCCAAGGGTGTATGTAATACTTTGTTTAGTGATTTTGTTTAATCTGTAAACCAAGTGGGGTATATGCAGCAAATGTGACATTAAAATATGTGCTTATATTATATTATATTATCATGTTTATTCTATTACAACTTTAAGCAAGTCTACAGGGAGTTCAGCCTCATCACGTAGGACATCAATAGAGTAGCTCCTTAGCAGCTAGCCAGCTAGTTTAAATAACGTTAGCTATGCTGTAATGACACCTGTTAAACTCACCTCAACATGCCTTTTACATTTTAACCCACCATGGGCAATAGAAAAGTCACTGTTGCAAACAGTGCAGCGAGCAACACTGTCATTATTTTTGAGGTTGACTGTAAAGCCCGCCCACAGAGAAAACTGATAGGTCTACTTAGCAGGGGTCCCCAACATTTTTTGCACCGCAGACCGGTTTAATATTGACAATATTCTTGCAGACCGGCCGACCGGGGGGGGGGGGGCGGGGGGGGTAATCACATCCGGAATATAGGTGATAAGTCAATAGCATCATAACATTTTAAGTAACGTTTGGATATTAAACACACAGCGCATATTTTCCCGGTATGAACATATAAAATCATTGCAACACACCAATATCGCTGAATCAGTGCGAGCCCTGGGCTTGTCTTCCTGCAACAAGACGCTCCCATCGAGGGGTGATGGGAGACAGTGATACTCGAAGGGGGTTCCTTATGTCCAGTCTATTCCGCAATTTAGTTTTCGTTGCATTCATTGCAGAAAACTCCGCTTCGCAGCGATATGATGTTGGAAATGGAAGCAACGTTTTCAGTGCTTTCGTGGCTGTCTCAGGATATTTAGCCTTGACTTTGATCCAGAATGCCAGCAGAGGTGTTATGTCAAACATACTTTTCAGCTGGCCGTCATTTGCAAGCTCGAGGAGTTGATCTCCTTCCCGCGCTGACATGGATGGCGCGTGCGTAATGACCTCGCGTGCGTTCAGGTTCAACAGTGGGCGTGACAGGGAATGAGGAAAGGTGCAGCTGACTCATTATGGCAAATCATATCGTTTCCTCGCGGCCCGGTGGTTGGGGACCACTCTTATCATGAAGAGAGACCAATCAGGATGCTCGCTCTCGCTCTCCCTCTCCCTCTCAAAAAATCTATTTCCGGGATAGTGTATATAATTTCCGGGCGTCAGGGAGCCACTATCGATATGCGGGAGACTCTCAGATCTTCTGGGAGAGGTGGGATGTCTGGGGTGGATTGATCATGCTTTGAGCTTGTGTTGCAGCCAGTGGCACAGGGAACATTTCACTGGTAGAGGGAAGAATGAATTCAATTAAATACCAGCAAATTCTGGAAGCAAACATCACACCGTCTGTAAAAAAGCCGAAGATGAAAAGAGGATGGCTTCTACAACAGGATAATGATCCTAAATACACCTCAAAATCCACAGTACCTCAAGAGGCACAAGCTGAAGGTTTTGCCATGGTCCTCACGGTCCCCTGACCTAAACATCATCGAAAATCTGTGGATAGATCTCAAAAGAGCAGTGCATTGAAGACGGCCCAAGAATCTCACAGAACTAGAAGCCTTTTGCAAGGAAGAATGGGTGAAAATCCCCCAAACAAGAATTGAAAGACTCTTAGCTGGCGACAGAGAGCATTTACAAGCTGTGATACTTGCCAAAGAGGGTGTTACTAAGTACTGACCATGCAGGGTGCCCAAACTTTTGCTTTGGGGCCTTTTCCTTTTTTGTTATTTTGAAACTGTAAAAGATGGAAATACAACAACTAATCTTGCCTAAAATATTAAAGAAATGTGTCATCTTTAACTTTATGCCTTTTGGAAATCAGGTCATCTTTTACTTACTTAGGTATTCACAGTAACAGAAATTTTGACCAGGGGTGCCCAAACTTTTGCATACCACTGTAGTTGCAGAGAGAATGCAGTGCAGGTAGACAATAACATGTAAGATCATAACAAGGTAGATTATGAGGCGAAGGGTCCATTTCAGTATACAGGTTTCCCCCGCTATCTGAAGGTATATGAAACTGTTCGTAAGCTGGAATGTCGTAAAGTGAATAAGCAATTACCATTTATTAATATGGGAAAAATTTTTGAGCATTCCCAGACCCAAAAAATAACCTACAAAATCATGCCAAATAACCCATAAGACCTAAAATAACAGTAACATATAGTAAAAGCATTAATGATATGATAAATACAGCCTAGATAAAGTAGAAATACTTTTCTGCAGCACTGTCTAGCGCAGCGAAAGTTTCGCGGAAGCGCTCTCGGCAGAAACACTTTCCAGTAACCTTTAAGCTATGAAGCTGCCAAATCGTTCCAAATAACACATAAAAATACGCAGCCTATATAAAGTAGAAATACAGTGTACAGTGTAGTTTCACTTACCGGAATCGGGAAGGCTCCAATAGATTGCAGTTTCGTCACAGTTAAACACTTGCTTATACGAATAACCACCTGACGCAATTGGCAATCGCCTCTGATCTGGGCTGACATTTATGTGCCGGGCGGCACCTAATTAATTATACAAACATGAGGAAATCTGCAGATGCTGGAATTTCAAGCAACACATAAAAAAGTTGCTGGTGAACGCAGCAGGCCAGGCAGCATCTCTAGGAAGAGGTACAGTCGACGTTTCGGGCCGAGACTCTAATGAATTAGCTTGTTTATTTCGTCTTTTTTCTTAAATATGTGCTGGGTGCATCCTGACTACCGCTGCACCACTGCATTCTTCACGGCAATGTATCGGTCGGCAGCCCGGAGGTTGGGGACCACTGCTTAAACTATGAAGCTGCCCTCTGCTCAGAAACCTATCAAACCACCTTTAAATTCCACTTTTGCAACATTTTCATCACCATTGTCCAGTGCTTTCTGTTTCAGCTTATCAAAAAGATTGACTGACTGATTTCTCTTGAAGTATAAGAAAACTTAACGGAACACCACGCTTTGTACACCCATCAATCCACTCAAGCAATAGACTTTCCATTTTATCCATTATTGGATGCCGACTAAGAGAGACCACTTTGCTACGAGCAGAACCAACAGTAACATCGGCAGCTTTCAAAATTCTTTCTCTCTGCGTATAAATAGTGCGAATGGTGTTCGCAGGCAAGTTCAACGCGCAGACAATGTCCTTACTTCTTTCACCACGATCAAAACACTTAATTATGTCTAGTTTTACGCTAAGTGTAACACCCTTACGAGCTCTTTTAGGCTTTTCCGATACCTTAGAACTCATCTTGCTAACGGATGCACAAAATAAATCGAGATAAAGCACATGTTTAAGCAATGGCCGCTAGAATGTAGTTCCGAGGAAGGAGCTTGGCTGTTTGGGCATGCGCTGCCTTTTTTCGTCACAGTGAAAACACCTTCTATTAGTGAAAACAGGTAACTAATGTAGGTCTTTTGTAACAGCGAGGTGTCGTAAAGCGAACGTTCGGGAAACGGGCCACTTGCTGCAAGGAAATCAATAAATAGTCTTATAATAATAGGATAGAAATTCAATTGTATCGGCATGAATTAATCAGTCTGATGGTACCTGCTTTCAGACTTTTCTGTCTTCTGCCTGACAGAGGAGAGAATGTCTAGGCAGATGGGGTCTTTGATTATGTTGGCTGCTTTACTGCGGCAGTGAGATGTATAGACAGAGTTCATAGAGGGGAGGCTGGTTTCCCTAATGTGCTGAGATGTGTCCCCAACTCTCCGTAGTTTCTTGTGGTCACGTGTGGAGCAGTTGCCATAGCAACTGTCACCTCTCAGCACCAGCCACTCTGGTTTGATCTTTGCGTGTTCTTGTGACTGCCAGTTTCCTCTGGGTACGAAAGTGGCTTGGCCATAGAAAAGAGGGTGCTGATGAATGGGGATGCTTCTGAATGGAGATCTGTGACCAGTGGTGTTCAGCAGTGATTCTTGGAGGGACCTCTGCTTGTAATGTGCATTAATAATTTTAATGAAACTGGAGGTGGTCTGATTATTAAATTTGCTGAGGATACATTCTAGAAGTTGTGAGTAGTGAGGGAGGTTGTCAAAGAATACATCAGGAAATGGACATAAATTTGGGTGGAGAAATGTCAGATGGAGTTTGGGATGTTCTGGGGGATTCAGAGAACTGGAGTCCTAAAGGTGCAATGCGGGGCATAGCGGTTACAGGCCTAAAAGTGAGAGCTGAGCCAATGTTTGGCCGTTTAAAACACTGTGTCAGATTGAAAAGGTCATGGTGTTGGGGCGGGGTGGGGGAGGTGAAGGATGGGCCAGTGTGTACTGCTCTGCGAGATGGACTGAACAGGCTCCTGGACGGCCTGCAGTGATGAACTGGCTTTTGTGGCTATTGACTCACCTCGTGAATTTTGGCTCTTAGTGTTAGATGTTTCCTCTTTATTGTTTGCACAATTTGTTCTTTTTTGACATATTGGGTGTTTCCTGATCTTTTTTCTTATGCCTTCTACTGGGTTTATGTTTCTGTGGCTGCCTGTAAGGCGATGAATCTCAAGGTTCTACAGTATACATTGATAATAAATGGACTTTGAACTTTGATCTGGACAAGTGTGAGGTTTTGCATATTTTGGGAAGTCAAGTGCAATAATTAAGAATACGTAAATAGCACAGGAACATTATATAAGGGTATAAGTCCATAGCTACCTACAGGCTCCAGGACAGCTTCTTCCACCAGTCTATCAGACTGATTAATTCATACTGATACAATTGAATTTCTATGTTATACTGATTGTCCTGTTGTACATACTATTTATTACAAATTACTATCAACTGCACATTTAGATGGAGATGTAGCATAAAGATTTTTACTCCTGTATATGAAGGATATAAGTAATAAATTCAAAATGCTCTATGCAGGTGGATAGAGTGATGGGGAAGGCATACTGTATGAATGCCTTCAACTGGGGGCCTTGAATATATTAAAAAAATTATGAATGCCTGTTGCAGTGGTATTAGATATTGTTTAGAGCATAATGGGGGCATTGTGTGCGTTTCTGGTCACTGCCCTAAAAAAGGATGTAGAGGCTTAGAGAGATTTGAAGCAGTAGTTTGCTGGAATGTTGTTTGGATGGAGTTTATCAGCTAGAAGAGTTTGGACGAGCCAAACTGAATTGCTTTCTCTGGAGTGTCAGAGGCTGAGATGTGACTGGATAAAGTCTGTAAAATTTGAAAGGTATTGATAGGACAAGGAATCTGTTTTTACCTAGAGTGGAAATCTCAAATATGAGAAGGTGTAGGTTTAAGGAGAGAAAAGATCTTCAAGGCAGGTTCTAACAACTTTCTACAGGTGCACTACTGAGTATCCTGTCTGGCTGCATCATTGTATAATGCAGAAGATGTAAGACGTCGGGCTGCAAGATCCTTCAGAGGACAGTAAAAACCCACCAAGAGGGTCACCGGGGTCGCCCTCCCCTCTATTGGTGACATTTACCAACAGCATTGAAGACAGAGGGCCCCAAGCATTGAGGATTCCTGCTACTCATCCCACAATCTATCATCAGGAAGGAGGTACAGAAGTGTTAGGGCTAGCACTGCCAGACTGAGTAAAAGTTTCTTCCCTCAGGCTGTGAGACTAATGAATACCCCGCCACCATCGAGGTCTTGTCACTAGCTGTTTACTGTTTTCTGTTTGCCTTTGCTGTGCTTTACTACGTGCATTTTGAATTGTATTTTATCAACTTATTGTACAATATTTTTTGGTTTGTGTTGTGTGTGACAAGCTGTATGGGTACACCATGGTCTGAAGCAACATTGTTGTATATAAGTACAGTCAGATAACATTAAATGTGAACTGGAGGTACCTGGAAGGCACTGCCAGGTGAGGAGGAAGCAGATTCAAGAGCAATGTTTAAAAGATATTTAAACAAACACAACCCCCAAACAGGCAGGGAATAGGGGAATAAAGAGTATATGCAGGCAAAGGGTATTAGCTAGCCTGACATCCTGTTGGGCCCAGACATGTGGACCAATGGATGATTTCCTGTTCTGTAATGTTCTTTTACCCCAAAGATGTGCATCGTAGTAGGTTAACTGGCCACTAGTGTTGGCGGGTGGTGTGAGGATCAGTTGGGGTGGGTGCAAATTGATGGGTGTGAGGGAGATTAGGGAAGATGGGACTGAAGGGAGTCCCGGAATGGAGTCAGTAGCTTATGTCTTCCCTTGGAGAGTCTAAGTAGATTTTATTATGACTTCTGCAGTGGTTGGGTTGAGTTGTTGTCTGATCTCGGCAATTGCAAAAGTTTCGCCACCATGCGAGGCGACGTCACTGGTGCGCTGTTGATTGTGGTGTGTCCTCCGCATGCTTGGCCCTTATATACTTTTCAATCAGCTGATTGGACGTCATTTCAGAAAGTCAATTGCAATGTGCGGTGAAAATCTCATTGCTGATTGGTTACGTGGTGAACTTCATGCGTTGCGCTCTGGAATTTTCCCCGCATCAGTTCATAAATAGGTTTGTGGACACACCACAATCACCAGAACACTGATGATCAGAGCATGACGTTGTACTGACCCTTAACCGATTGTGATGTTAATTTAACCCTTCTCTCCCATATAGCCCTCCATTTTTATTTTTTCTGTCCTTTATATTAGGTCATTTTTTAACTGCAGTGGTTGTCCTGAAAAGAATGTGACTGGGTCTCAAACCATGGTGTTGCCATGGGAGGGGTTGTTGGCAGGCGCGTCAGGGTCGGTGTGGCGTGGTGTCCAGGCTGGAGCCAGGGACACCCCCACCCCCCTCAGTGTTTGCTCAGCAGGACTGCTGGTAACACACACAAAATGCTGGAGGAACTTAGCAGGCCAGGCAGCACCTAGGAACAAAATACAGGCGATGTTTTGGGCCAAAATACTTCGGCAGGACCGGAGAGAAAAAAAGCTGAGAAGAAGGTTTGAAAGGTAGGGGGGAGGGGGAGAGAGAGACATGAGGTGTTGGGTGAAACCTGGAGTGGGAGGGAGGAAGTAAAGAGCTGGGAAGTTGATCGGTGAATGAGACAGAAGGCCAGGGGAAAAAGAAAAGGGGGAGGAGCACCAGAGGGAGGAGATGTGTAGGCAAGGAGATGAAGTGAGAGAGGGAGAAAGGGGATGGGAAAGGGTGAAGGGGAGGTGCGGACTGCTGGTACTGTGTTTTGCACCTTGATCCTGGAGTAACACTGTTGTTTGGCGGTATTCATGTATGCTTGAATGACAATTAAACTTGAATTGAAATCGTTCTTGTTAATCCAAGCAGACTTATGATGTATTTCACACCCTCCCAAGTTATTTTGGAAGTATGGTGAGCAGCTGAGGAACTGGTCACATTTGATTGAATCTTTTTGGAAATGCGATGTCTGAAAGGAAATTGTGCTGGATGGAAGAAAATAAGGGTAGGAGTAACCAGACTTTGACCTCCTGTGGCAAGATGATCAACCAGTTTGCAAATTGGTTTATTATTCTCACATGTTCTGAGGTACAGTGGAAAACTGTTTTGCATTCTATCCATAGAGATCATTTCATAACAATAGTGCATTGAGTAGGAAAAAGGAAAAGGCAAAGTAAATTTATTATCAAAGTAGGTATATGTTATCATGTACCACCTTGATTCATTTTCTTGCAGACATTTACAGGAAAATAAAGAACTCCAATAGAATTTAAGAAATAAAAACAATACATTAAAAACAGACCAAAAAACAACGTGTGCAAAAGAGGACGAAGTGTGCAAACAAAGTAATACAGAGAACGTCAGTTGTAGAGTGCTTGAAAATGTGAAATCAGGTCAGAGCTGAGGTGAGTGAAGTTATCCACACTGGTTCAGGAGCCTGATGTTTGAAGGGTGATAACTGTTCCTGAACCTGGTAGTCTGGGACCTAAGTCTCCACTACCTCCTGCCCAATGGTGTTAGTAAGAAGATGGTGAGGGTCCTGAATGATGGATGTTGCTTTCTTGAGGCAGCGCTCCTTGTAGATGTGCTCAATGGCAGGGAGGGCTTTGCCTGTGATGGACTGGGCTGTACCCACTACTTTCCGTAGCCACTTTCTGTCCTGGTTTCCATACTTCCAGTCAGGATATGGTGCATCTATAGAAGTTCGTTGAAGCTTTCGATGACATACTGAGCCTATGTAAACTTTTAAGAAAGTAGAGGCGGACAATGAGGTGCAAACCGAGACAAGGTAGATTGCGTGCAGCAAGCTGTTAGAGTCTGCCTTGTGGTAATGACTCTGAAGTGTCATTGGATCTTTATTTAACCACCTAACAGCCCAGACAGAATTTCTGTGCAATACAGCATTAACCTCAGAGTTCAAAGTACATTTATTATCAAAGTATCTATGCAGTATACAACGCTAAGATTTGTCTTCCCTCCACCCCATTCAGCCATGAAACAAGAAATCCCTGCTTGTGTAAGTGGGTAGGCGAAAGGCAGGAAAGGGACTTGTTTTGCTGTTTTACTTTTGTTTGCTTCTCGTATTCTGTGTTCTGCTGAAAATGCTATGTTGGTGCTGGGATGTATGGTGACTCCCAGCACATCCTTGGGTATGTTGGTTGTTGGCCCAGATGATGCATTTCACTGTATATTTTGAAGTATATTAAGCAAGAAATGAATCCAAATCAGTTTGAGGGCAATAAGTGGCAGGATAGGCGCTGACCACAGAATGAATAAATTGGCTAATGAACCAATCACTTCAAGGCCATTGAGATGGGTAACAAGTGCTGTGTCTGACAATTGTAATTAAGTTGATTACAATTGGAGAACAAGCAGATTTTCCCCATAACTTTCAGCTGCAGATGGCAACATGAACATAGTTGGTGTTAATACAAAGAAATTTCTCTGGTTTGCTACCAATTACAAACACCTTGTATACCTTCTGGGTGGCCTCCAACATGATGGCATGAACACTGATTTCTCAAACTTCCAGCAGTTTCCCCTACCCCTCTTCTTCACCTTTCCCTGTTCTTGTTTCCCTCTCACACCTCATCTCCTTGCCTGTCCATCACCTCCCTCTGCTGCTCCTTCCCCTTCCCTTACTTCCATAGTCTTCTATCCTCTCCTATCAGATTCCCCCTTCTCCAGCCCTTTATCTCCTTCACCAATCAACTTCCCAGCTCTGTTTCACTGTGTATTACTTCCTCCCCTCACCCCCACCTTCTTACTCTGACTTCTCGCTTTCCTTTCCAGTCCTGATGGAGGGTCTCTGCCTGAAACGTCAACTGGCCTCTTTTCCATAGATGCTGCCTGGCCTGCTGAGTTCCTCCAGCATTTTGTCCATGTTGCAATTAAAAGCACGTTGTGCTGTAGGCTGCTCCAATGCAGAATCGTGAACATTTTGTTGTTCCAAAAGAACTATAATATGATGCCTACGGGTTCTGCAAATGCCAGAAAATTTGAAGACGGAAGAGCAAGTTTAGTGTTAGCTCTGGAGTCCATGGACCCCTCAGTTAATGGTAGGGCTCCAAAGCATAAGAAAGGTTGGGAAACCCTATGCTGGCTTAGTACCCTATGCATAAAAGCAATCAGTGGTTTATATCTTGTTTCAAAGAAGTTTCTGTTCCCAGCTTGCTTTAACCCTACATGCAATGTATGATAAACACAAAATTAATCTGCAGATGCTGGGGTCAAAGCAACACTCACAACACGCTGGAAGAACTCAGCAGGTCGGGCAGCATCAGTGGAAAAGATTGGTCGACGCTTCGGGCTGGAACCCTTCGTCAGGACTGCAGGGGGAAGGGGCAGAGGCCCTGAACATAGAATTCTCCAACTTCCAGTAATTCCCTCCCCCTCCCTTCCCCTATCCCTATGTCACTCTGCCCCCTCCCCTAGCTCCCTACCTCCTCCCTCTTGGTTCGGCCTCCTTCAACTACCCATTGTGTTTTCCCCTATTCTTTCTTCACCTTTCCTGCCTATCACCTCCCTGCCTCCCTTCCCCCACCCCTTTATCTTTCCCCTTACTGGTTTTTCACCTGGAACCTACCAGCCTTCTCCTTCCCACCCTCCCTCCACCTTCTTTATAGGGCCTCTGCCCCTTCCCCCTACAGTCCTGACGAAGGGTTTCGGCCCGAAACATCGACCGATCTTTTCCACGGATGCTGCCCGACCTGCTGAATTCCTCCAGCGTGTTGTGAGTGATGCAACGTATGAATCACTTTGAAACAGAGGAAAATTGGATCAGTCATGATGAAATGGCAGAGCAGACTTGATGGGCCAAATGGCCTAATTCTCCTTCTGTATCTTGTAGTCTTACAATATCTTGTAGGCTCAGAACAACCAGAATCCAAGCTGTCTATGGCAAGATGATCAAAATTAACCTAGCTATTTTTTGTTATTGGAAAAACATTTAGCCTATTTTCCATGCAACAACAGCCTATGATATTGTGCTTTATTATCAACTGAATGATACTCCTGAGGTAGAGTTACAATCTCCCAATATTCTGTTTATCGGCATGAGCTGTCAGGATTTGCTCTCTGAGCAGTGTAATGGGCATTGTTGAACACAAGGTGGAGTGTTCTGGTGGAAGAATTGTCTCCTGTATGTAGAGTAATTTATAGTTTATCAATAATAATTCATCATTTATAGTTGATCTGTGGTACTTATTGTTCATGGGTTTGAATACAGCGTGCTCCAGGGAGAATAAGGCAATAGCATAGGAGGCTTAATAACAGAGTGGTTAGCGTAACATTTTACACCACCAGCTCTAAGGTCGGGGCTCAATTCCCTGTGCTGTCTGTCAAGCATTTTGATATTCTTCCCGTGGCCGTATGGGTTTCCTGCAGGTGCAACAGGAGTTTAATAACACTGAGATATGTCATGAAATTTGTTTTTTTTTGTTTGCAGCAGTACTGAGCAATATGTTTAAAAAAACAAATTCCAATTGAAAATACATTATATTAAATAAGTAGAGCAAAAATAGTGAAGCAGTGTTCATGCGTTGGTTCATCGTCAGTTCAGAGACCTGATGATGGAAGGGACGAAGCTGTTCCTAAAGCATTGAGTGTGTGTCTTCAGGCTCCTGTACTCCTCCCTGATGGGAGCAATGAGGAGAGGGCAAGTTCTGGGTGTTGGGGTCCTTAATGATATGTTTTCCTCCCACATCCCTACAACTCGCGGTTAGGGGTGGCGAGTTGTGAGCTTGTTATGTTGATGCCAGAAGCGTGACGGCACTTGCGGGCTGGCCAGCACAATCCTCGCTGAGGACTGAAAAATCAAATTTTTGACTTGATGCAAATGGCACATTTCTCTGCATGTTTTGATGTGCGTACTTGTGACAAATGACTTTCTCCTTATTGGCATCTCTTCCCTTCCAATCCATGTAGTTCCAAATAGTGAGCCTTGTAAGCCTTCCCTCAAAATCTGTGGATTGCATTTGTCTTTAATACAAGGATGAATGTGGTATGGCATGCCTCATGCATCCAACCATTCTGGATTTTCTTCTGTTGCATAGCACAGTTACTCTTGGTTCATTCAGTTCATTAGGTATTAGTTCATTACCATTCTAGCTTCGGTCCTATTGATGTTCCATCAACACTTGAAGTGAGATGGCAGGGCTGAGCAGAAGTGAGATGAACCAGCACTTTGACTGTTTCAGTTTTAACCCAGTTTAGCAGAGGGACTTTATTTTGCATCTGCAGTGGATTTTGGAACCTTTGATTATTTTGTCAGGGTGGCGACCAAAGGAGGTGTAAGGCGCTCCTTCCCTCCGCTAGCCTGCAGGTCACCCTTGGGCAAGGTGTAGCACCTGCTTAGCCCCCTGATCAGGGTTGTGTGGAGCCATGGGAGCAGGTGGTGGATGGTCGTATGAGCAGCTGATGCATATCACAAGTCCTGATTATGCGACCACTGACGCCAGGCAGACAATCTCTGAAGAGTATTGATAATGGCTGGGGTCACCTGTCTTGTAAAGACACTACCCAGAAGAAGGCAATGGCAAACCACTTCTGTAGAAAAGTTTGCCAAGACCAATCCTGGTCACAGAAACGCCATGATCACCCACATCATACAACATGGCACAAAATGAATGAATGATCCTAATCAGTTTGTGGTAAATACAGAGGCAATGGTGAATTTGTTATATTGTCCCCTATGGTTCTGTAGTAGCACAGATCCTCTGTGGTTTTCCTCTGCTAGCTGGTGTTTTTTCTCGGATCTGAGGCAGTGGTGAGTTGCCAGAGGACCTGTGTTTTGGATGGGCCACTAAAGAGGACTGTCTCAGTCACCTCCAGATATATTTTTAACAGAATGATGGATGAAAGATAGGAAGTTGCTCTCTGATGCCCTGGTCAATGTTTCTGCTAGTAGTCTCACTTAATAAAGAGTTGTCTAGTCATTGCCCTATCTTGTGTCTCTTGACTGACAACAGTGGGTATATTACAAAAACACTTATACTTTGGAAAGTTTGGAAAGGATGGGACAAAGCACTATATGAACAATTGCGCCCTCCCCCTCAAAACAGGGTGTATCTGAAACATCAATTGTATAAGCTCAGTGGCCACTTTGTTAGGTACCTCCTGTGCCTAATAAAGTGAGTACTGAGTGTTTGCCTGTGATCTTCTGCTTCTGTAGGCCATCCACTTCAGGGTTTGTCGTTCAGAAATGCTTTTACAACTGCTGTAAAACGTGGTTATTTGAGTTACTGTTGCCTTCCTGTCAGCTTGAACCAGTCTGGCCATTCTCCTCCGACCTCGCATTTTTGCCTCAGAACTTCCGCTCACTGGATTGATTGATTTATTTATTTTACACCATTCTCTACAAACTGTGTGAAAATCCCAGGAGATCAGTGTCTGAGATACTCAGACCACTCTGTCTGACACCAAACAATCATTCCACGGTCAAAGTCACTCAGATCACATTTCTGCCCCATTCTAATATTTCATTTGAGCAACAACTGAACCTCTTGACCATGTCTGCGTGCTCTTATGCATTGAGTTGCTGTCAGATGATTGGCTGATTAGATATTTTGTATGAACGAGCTGGTGTACCTAATAAAGTGGCATCTGGATGTACAAGGATATTCTGAGAATATACATCGCATAAATCGTGATGCAGTCGCTGGATCTATTCCATTTAAAACACTAGTTTGGTAAAATGGTTTATCATTGTCGTATGTACTGAGGTACAATGGAAAAACTTGTCTTGCATGCCATTCATACAGATCAGTTCATGCCATCCATAACGATCAATTCATAACAGCAGATGACCTTGAACCTGGTGGGTACTTTCTTTCAGGATTGTGTATCTTCTGCTTGATGGGAGGGGTAGGAGAGAGAATGTCTGAGGAGGTCGTGAACTTAGTTGAAGCAGCGGATAGTGTAGATTGAGTCTATGGAGGGGGAGACAAAGGTTATAGCCGTACTGAAAGACAAGCTTTTCATGGTATTTTTGTAAATAGTAAACCAATACAAAGTAATGTATTACCTTGTACTAAAATCTCCTGTTGTCTCGATGACCGAAATCAGCAAATAAATATTCTTTCATGTTTCTGTAAATTTTATTTAGCGATGCAGCGTAGAACAGTCCATTCCAGCCCATTGGGCCACACTGCTCAGTAATCCGATTTAACACTAGCCTAATCACAGCGCGATTTACAATGATCAATTAAACCACTAACAGGTACATTTTTGGAGTGTGGGAGGAAACCAGAGCGCCTGGAGGAAAATACAGACATTCCCCACGGTCGACATACAGAGGCTCCTTACTGACGGTACTGGAATTGAATTCTGAACTCCGACGCCCCTGGCTATAGACATAATGCCTACTTCAAGGCTTTTGAACAGAATTTATTTTCCTCTCAGAAACTCTAAAAATGAATTCAGCTATTAAGCAGTCAGATTTTTTTTTAAAAAAAGGCCTTTTTGTTTTTTATTGGCAGGGAAACTGACTCGAGATCAATGTTCAAAGTAAACTTATCATCAAAGTACACATATGGTAAATACTAACGCAAGATTCAAATTTCTTGCGGGCATTTACAAAGAAAATTGAAATGCTGTACAATAGAATTTGGAGAAAAACTATGCAGGAGCAGTCAAATACTGACAAGCACTGTGCAAAAGAAGATAAATTGTGCAGATTAAAAATACTGCAAAAATGTGTTGTAAAGAGTCTTTGAACGGGAGTCTGTAGGTTGTAGAATCAGTTTGGAGTTGTGGTGATTGAAGTTATCCACAACTTCAGGAGCCTGATGGTTGTAGAGTAATAACTGTTTGTTAACCTGGTGGTCTGGGACTTAAGACTTCTGTACCTCCTCCCTGATGGTAATGGTGAGAAGAGAGCATGGCCTTTAGATGAGTCAGAATCAGAATCAGGTTTATTATCACTGGCATGTGACGTGAAATTTGTTAACTTAGCAGCAGCGGTTCAATGCAATACATAATCCAGCAGAGAGAAATAATAATAATAAATAAAATTAAAAATAATAAATAAACAAGTAAATCAATTACATATATTGAATAGATTTTTAAAAAGTGCAAAAACAGAAATACTATATATTTCTGTGTCCAAGGGTTCAATGTCCATTTAGGAATCTGACGGCAGATAGGAAGAAGCTGTTCCTGAATTGCTGAGTGTGTGCCTTCAGGCTTCTGTACCTCCTACCTGATTGTAACAGTGAGAAAAGGGCATGCCCTGGGTGCTGGAAGCTACTTTCTTGGGGCAACGCGCCATGTAGATGTGCTTAAGGATGGTGAGGGCTTTACCTGTGATAGGCTGGTCTGTATCTGCCTTTTTCAGTGGCCTTATCCGTTCCTAGGCATCAGTGTTTCCTGGGAGATCATTTTGCTGAACACCTATGTTCTGCCCACCAGAGAAAGCAGGATCTCCCAGAGGCCACACATTTTAATTCCACATCCCATTCCCATTCTGACATGTCTATCCACAGCCTCCTCTACTGTAAAGATGAAGCCACACTCAGGTTGGAGGAACAACACCTTATATTCCGTTCTGGGTAGCTTCCAACCTGATGACATGAACATTGACTTCTCTAACTTTCGTTAATGCCTCACCTCCCCCTCGTACCCCATCCGTTATTTATTTTTATACACACATTCTTTCTCTCTCTCTCCTTTTTCTCCCTCTGACTATACCCCTTGCCCATCCTCTGGTTTTTCCCCCCTCCCCCTTGTCTTTCTTCCCGGACCTTCTGTCCCATGATCCGCTCATATCCCCTTTGCCAATCACCTGTCCAGCTCTTGGCTGTATCCTTCCCCCTCCTGTCTTCTCCTATCATTTTGGATCTCCCCCTCCCTCTCCCACTTTCAAATCTCTTACTAACTCTTCCTTCAGTTAGTCCTGACGAAGGGTCTCAGCCTGAAACGTCGACTGTCCCTCTTCCTAGAGATGCTGCCTGGCCTGCTGTGTTCACTAGCAACTTTGATGTGTGTTGCTGGTGTTTCCATGCAACCTGTTGGGATACTCTCCACTGTGCATCCATAGAAGCTTGTCAAAGTTTTTTCTGATGTGCTGATTCCACGCAAACTTCTAATTAAAAAAAAAAGTAGAGGTGCTATTGTGCCGCTTTTGTGATGACACTTGCGTGCTGGTCCCTGCACAGATCATCTGGATCAATGCCAAGGAATTTGGAGTTACTGACCCTCTCCACTTCTGTTCCCCTACTGAAGACTGGCTGTTGGACCTCTGAGAAAGTAGAAGCTGAAAATAAGTGTAGTCTCACTGAACAGTTTACTTATTTGGAGATGTGTCAAATAGGCCCCTCCGGCCCAATAAGCCAGGTCACCCATAACCCACCTTGGCCTAATCAGAGAACAATTTATAATGGCCTATTATCCAGTACGTCTTTAGAACGTGGGTGGAAACTGGAGCGCTGGAGGAGACCCACGTATTCATGTGGGCGGGTGGGGTGGGAAAGTGTACAAACTCCTCAGAGACGGCAGCGGAATTGAACTCCGAGCACCGTCCCAATCTGTAATAGCGTCTCACTAGCCACCGCGGTACCGTGTGTAGCTCCTACCTCGCGCGGTCTATGCCGCCTTGCGCTCAAACCTCTGGAGCAGGGCTCGAACCAACGACGCACTACTCTGAGGTCCAAGTGCTGTCCTCTGAGCCATGGCTGATCCAGTTTGTGTGAAGGCCAAGCCAAGAGTTGACGCAGACTTCACTCTTTGCTAGACTGAAGAGGCATGTTTTGAATTTTAGGATGATATTTAAAATTTAAAAAAAACCTGAATTTCAGCCATTGCAAATAAACTGTAAAAGCAAACCACACTCTCTTGCACGAGAGCCAGGCAATCATTCAATGCCAAATCAGGCTGCTTGTGGCCATTGGGTTCATTATTTTTATTCTAACTCTTTGGTCTGTTCAATTATCCCAATTCTTCTCTAACTACTGCCACATGTCCTTGTCAGCAACCTTTTTATTTGTGAGTTATGGCATCATTGGCCCTTCAGCAATGCCTTGCTTGTCCACAACACAGCTTGTGGCCCGGAATCTCACAGTTACAGTATAATACAGCACAGAAATGAGGATTGTATTCACTATGTCCCAGTGCCAGTATAACATGTCCACAACTCACTAACCTTAACTATCCTAATCCCAATTATTGGATTTTGTTACTTTTGTAAACACTAAACTAATTCAAAGGGTAGCGAGAACTGAGAGATGCAAGTCTTAGCTTGAGATATAGCATGGAATTGGCCCTCTGAGCAATGGCACCCAGCAATCCCCAATTTCATCCTAGCCAAACTAAGAGGCAACTTACTCCGGTCAATGAACCTACCAACTGGTGCGTCTTTGGAAACCAGAGCACCCGGAGGAAACTCGCAGAGTCACAGGGAGTACATACAAACTCCTCACAGGCTGCAGTGGGAACTCTGTTTGCCTCGAGTTCTCATCTGTGATCCTGACCGCAGTTTACATGCTGCCAGCAGTCGATTGTAAGCAAGCACTCGCAAAACTGCACAACGTTGTCTCTAAACAAGAAACAGATTATCCGGATGCACTTCAAATTATAGTCTGTGACTTTAGCCAGGCCTGTTTAAAGAAAACCCTGCCCGATTATCACCAGCACATAACCTGTGGCACCAGAGGTCCCAACACACTAGACCACTGCTACACCACGACGAGGAATACTTGTAGTTTCTTCCCGAGACCATATTTTGGCAAATCGGACCACTTGGCTGTACTCCTACTACCTGCATCCAGACAGAGCCGAGAGACCAAGGCTCCAGAGGTCAAGACAACCAAGAGGTGGTCGTGGGAGGCTGAGGAACGGTTACAGGATTGCCTTGAGTCAGTGGACTGGGCCGTGTTCAAGAACTCAACTGAGAATCTGAATGACTACACCAGGGTCGCTACAGACTTTATTAAAACAGCTGTGGATGCGTGTCCCCACGAAATCGTTCAGGATTTACTCCAATCAGAAGCTCTGGATGAACAATGAAATTCAGAACCTGCTGAAAGCCAGATCAGAGGCATTCAAGTCTGGAGATCAAGAATGCTTCAAGGGGTGCAGGTATGATCTCCGGAAAGCCACCTCTTAGGCAAAGTGGAGATTTCAGACTAGACTGGATCAATTGGGGATGCTCGATAGCTGTGGCAGGATTTGAATGCCATACCTTCTACAAAGTTGTATCTTACGACATATGGGACAGCAGAGCTTTGATTCCAAATGAGCTCAATGCCTACTATGCTCACTTTGATCACCAGAACAAGGAGGATTCATCACGCACCCCCATATCTCCCGATGATCCTTTGGTCTCAGTATCTAAAGATGACGTGTTGGGTGCTTTCAATAGAGTAAATCCAAGGAAAGCATCTGGTCCGGATGGAGTACATGGCCGAGTACTGAAGACTTGTGCTGACCAACAGGCTGGGGTGTTCATGAATATCTTCAACCTCTTGCTCTGGCAGTGTGTGACACCCACCTGCTTCAGGCAGGCTTCAATCGCACTGGTGCCCAAGAAGAGTGTGGTAACCTGTCTAAATGACTGATTGGTGGCATCCGTTAGTCTTGCAAGACCATGGATCTGCGCCTGGAAAGTCTTGCTTCTGTGTCATTCCAGTGAGGCGACATTGGAGTGTCCTCTCCAGGGCGCAGGCCTGGGCAAGGTTGTATGGAAGACTGGCAGTTGCCCATGCTGCAAGTCTCCCCTCTCCACGCCACTGATGTTGTCCAAGGGAAGGGCAAGGGCCGATACAGCTTGGCACCGGTGTCGTCGCAGGAGTTGCCAGAACGAGGCTGAAGACAACGTCGGACTGCCTTAGGGACTCCAGCTCCGGATTTGTCCTCAGGGTTTACTCTCGAAGCCTTTCCCATGAGTGAGTATGGCCGCAAGGCAGCGGAGGTTTGAAATCAGAGTTTCCCTCTCTTAGATGGACTGCCTTCCCAGGCTGACGAGTTTCATCTACCCAAAGCACTGGTTTTAAGGCTCCAGGACCCGCCTTTGCCCCTTCTCCTGTCAGTAGAAACAGTTCCACCGGGCTTAGAGGCTAAGCCACACGAGAAGGCCAGGAGTTGGACCTGGTTGTCAGAGGCTATTTGAGGCGCATGCTGTAAGGAGCACTTTTAGGTAGTGGGAGCTTATCCCCCACTACCACTCCTTGGCTTGACAACCTTGGAACCATCATTATCACCCAGTGATACTTACATCCACAGTGATGAAGTATTCTGAGAGGCTGGTGTTGAAGCATATCAGCTCCTGTCTGAGTGGTGACTCGGATCCGTTCCAGTTCACTTTTCGAAACAACAGGTCCACAGCAGATGCTATCTTGTTGGTTCTTTACACAACCCTGGAACATCTGGACAGCAAAGATGCATACATTAGAATGGTCTTTATCAATTACAGCTCAGCATTTAACACCATCCCCTCCAGGTCATGGGCCTCGATACCCACTCACTTGTAGACCCCAGTCAGTTTGGATTGGCAAAAACATCTCCTCCACAATCTCTATCAGAACAGGAGCACCACAGGGATGTGTAATTAGTCTCCGGCTCTAGTCACTTTACACCTATGTCAGTGTGGCCAAACACAGCTCCATCACCATACACAAGTTTGTTGACACCACTGTTGTGGGCTGTATCAAAGGAGATGATGACTCAGCATACAGGAAGGAGACTGAAAACTTGGCTGAGCAGTGTAATAACAACTTCTCACTGGATGCCAATAACACCAAGGAACTGACTGTAGACTTCAGGAGAGGGAAACCAGAAGTCCATCAGCCAGTGATCACTGGAGAATCAGAGGTGGAAAGGGTCAGTCACTTTAAATTTCCTGTTGTCACTATCTCAGAGGACCTGTTCCAGACCTATCGTATAAATATAATTGCAAAGAAAGTACGACAGCGCCTCTACTTCCTCAGGAGTCTGTGGAGGTTTGGCATGTTATCATAAACCTTGGCAAACTTCTATAGATGTGTGGTGGAAAGTGTGTTGACTGGCTGCGTGAGGGCCTGGTATGGAACACTAATGCCTTTGAGTAGAAAATCCTACATAAGGTAATGGATTTGGCCCAGTACATCACAGGTAAAACACTTACAACCACTGAGCACATCTACATGAAATGTTGCCAGAGGAAAGCAGCATCTATCATCAAAGATCCTCACCACAAAGATCCTCATTTCTTGTGGCTGCCTTCAGGTAGAAGGTACAATTGCCTCAGGACTCACACCACCAAGTTCAAGAGCAGTTACTGCCCCTTAACCATCAGGCTCTTGAACAAAAGGGGATAACTACACTCATTTAAAGATTATAACTCTGTTATATTGCTATTTTATGCTTGTTATTTATTACGATTTATTTGTATCTACATTTGCACAGTTTGTTTGCAGTTTATAGTTCTTGATGTTAACAGTTTACAGTTACTCTTCTATAGATTTGTTAAGTGTACCTGCAGAAAAAGAATCTCAGGGTTGTATGTGGGATCATGTGTGCACTCTGATAAATTTTGCTTTGGACTTTGAACATAAGCAATTCGTGTACTCTGTACACATGACCACAGCAAATTATTTAAAAAACAAAGAATGCTTATTCAACAGCATATTTACAAGATTACTCAAATATTACTGAAATATTAAACACCATTTGCCTGCTGTAGACCTGCATCCCTTTCCTATCCAAGTACATGTTCAAACATCTTTTTAAAATTGTACAGTATTTGCCTCTTTTTTTATATATATATAGAGTTGATTCCATTTAACAATCAATATTCACTGTGTGGAAAAGCATACCCCTCAGATTTCCCCTAAGTTTCTCCCTACTTGTCTCAAACCCATGTCCTAATGTGGTGGTGGGAGAGGGGGTGTTGTAGTGGAGGTTTAGACTCTCTGCTTTTCCTATACAGTGGATTCTGCTTAATTGGGACACATCAGGACCAGTACATTTTGGTCCAATAAGGTGGCTGCCCCAATTAGCCAAAGTTTCATGGAAATAGTTAAAAAGGTATAAAAGGGAAAAACTGAGTAGCAAATTATTTATTTAGTGATACAGTATCTGGCCCTTCAATCCATGCTCCCCTGCAAACCCTCAACTCTGACCCTAACTTAACCTCATCACGGGACAATTCACAATGACCAGTTAACCTACCCAGTACATCTTGGAGGAAATTGGAGCACCTGGGGAAAACCCATGCATTCCACATGGACGACGTACAGAGACTCCTTACGGACGGAGCCGGAATTGAACTCTGATCTCTGCCCTGAGCGGTAATAGTGTCACACCAGTCGCTATACTACCATGCTGTAAATTCATGAATTGTGTATTTAAATGAAATACAGAGCGAATTGGAGAACTACCAATTGTATTGCAGTACTATAAAATTGTTCCTTGTGGTTATCAATGTGGAATTCATACAGTATACGCAATGAACAAAATCAGCACAGACATCCAGTGCAGATAACAAAGTTATTCCATATATTCATCCTCCCTATCTTCATTTTCATTGTCAAATTCAAGATAAGTGTTGATATCTTCAAACTCTTAATAGTTCTCAGAATCAGAATCAGGTTTATTATCACCGGCATGTGTCATGAAATTTGTTAACTTAGCAGAAGCAGTTCAATGCAATACATAATCTAGCAAAGAGAGAGAAAAAAATATATAATAAATAAGTAAGTCAATTACAGCATACGTATATTGAATAGATTAAAAATTCATGCAAAAAAAACAGAAATAATATATCTTAAAGTGAGGAAGTGTTCACTGGTTCAATGTCCATTTAGGAATCGGATGGCAGAGGGGAAGAAGCTGTTCCTGAATCACTGAGTGTGTGCCTTCAGGCTTCTGTATCTCCTACCTGATGGTAACAGTGAGAAAAGGGCATGCCCTGGGTGCTGGAGGTCCTTAATAATGGACACTGCCTTTCTGAGACACTGCTTCTTGAAGATATCCTGGGTACTTTGTAGGCTTGTACCCAAGGTGGAGCTGACTAAATTTACAACTCTCTGCAGCTTCTTTCGGTCCTGTGCAGTAGCGCTCCCCACCACCACCATACCAGACAGTGATGCAGCCTGTCAGAATGCTCTCCATGGTACAGCTATAGATGTTTTTAAGTGTATTTGTTGACATACCAAATTCTAATGAAGTATAGTCACTGTCTTGCCGCCTTTATAACTGCATCAATATGTTGGGACCAGGTTAGGTCCTCAGAAATCTTGACACCCAGGAACTTGAAACTGCTCACTCTCTCCACTTCAGATCCCTCTATGAGGATTCTTGTTTAAGTAGAGAAATCATTTCCTTTTCATCTCGGCCGTTTCTGGCACCTCCAAGTCTGAATGCTTGAAACCACAGTAAGCAAAACAGTTCTGAATTATCTGAATGCTTGCTTCTCACCAGCTAAAATCACTGCTCTTAAAAGACAACACACACAAATGATGCTATTTAAAATCTGTTCGTTCTAAGTGTTGTGTAATGTCCAAGCCATATAATTGCACTCAACTGATGCTCATTGGAACTTGTTCAGTACCAATCCCTTATTAAGTGGCATTGTGTCCCAAATGAATGAAAGGACACCCAGTAATTTTCCTGATTAGTTTTTGTCCTTTAAGAGTTGTCTCAAATAAGCAGCTGCCCTGGTTAACTGATGGCTCAATTAATCAGAATCCACTGTATATGGTCCTCTTGTGTTTTGTAAGTCTCAAGGTCACCTGTCAGCCTTGGCCCAATGAGAATAAAGTGAGTCTATCCAACCTCTCCTCATAGTAAAATCTTCCAATTCCAGGCAGCATCCTGATGACACACACAAAATGCTGGAGGAGCTCCATGTCTGCATGCTGCCACATAATTGGCTGATTAGGTATTTGCATTATGAGTAAGTGTACAGTACCTATTAAATCAGCCACTGAGTGTAAATGGATAATTAGATGCCTAACTAAACTGATTCCTTCTGCCTACACAATGAAAAATATCCTTCCATTCTCCCCAGGAGTGGCGAGCTTATAGCATGCATGCCAAATATGGCATGCAGAAAAATTTTGCTAGCACAGGGCATGCAGTGCCACCCCCAAAATGCTTTCAGAGCCCATAATAAGTGTGTACAATGCTCTGAGTGGCATCTTACTGAAGTTCTATGTAAATGGAGTGAGGTAGCACTGCTGGTCTTTAGGGCAGCAATGAAGGTCCTCCATCTCTGGTGGAGTTCATGGCTTCTTTCACCGTGTCAGTAACTTCCTCTTGGTTTTCACTACTGTCTGTCATGCAGTTCCCAGGTGGAGACTCAGGAATACCGTCACACACAGAAGTGAAGGATTCTTCATTGCTGCTTCCATAAGTTTTGTTTTACCAGTCAGGGTTGTTAGCCCTGAGCTGATCCCTTGAGGATCAGTGCATCACTCTTAGTCCGGCCTCTACCCTTTGACCTGGTTGGCATGGGTGACCCTGCCCCGACTCCATCCAGCATAGCTCTCCAGGTCACTGAGGCACACAAGCCTCCAAACCATGACGAGGTTCCGGTCCTCTTGGAAGCTGGCTTCATCATTTCCTGGCAGTCCTTGTGTTCAGATAACTCCTGCATCTAGCATCACTTTATCAACATATGAACAGTCTATGTATAGAAGCTAATCCTGTCTACATATGGACCCACTCAAACAGTTACTTGTACATTGTGTTTTATGGATATTTATTGACTTTTGTTTTTTTTAAATTGTATTATTTGTGCTTATTGTGTTTTTCATGTTGCCTCAAATCTGGACTAACAATCATTTTGGTCTCCATTTACACTTGTCTACTGAAGAATGAAAATGAACAGTCCTGAACCTTAAACCTGGAATCTTTGACAGCTTTTCTGAGAGTTTGTGCTTTTTCTTCTCACACAGTACCTGAAGTTGAAGAACTTTGAGGAAGAAGTGCGAGCGCACAAGGACCTGGACGGTTTCCTCGCAAAGGCTGGAATCCTGCTGGACGTGTCAACCCTGTCGCTCGACGATGTTCTCCAAGAGATGCTCAAGCACATTATGAAGGAATCTGATAACATGGAACCCAGCTGCAACCTGGAAGAAGTGATGGGCAGTTTATTCACTGATTCAAGCACTTCTGAGGACGGCAATGCAAATGGTAATTTGTAATTTATAGTATTTTTAAATGTAATGCTCTGTACTGCTGCAGCAAAACAACAAATTTCACAACATGTGTATGTCAGTGATAATAAACTGATTTTTATTCTGTTAATGGAGTTTGTACTGAGTGATGTGCTGGCTCTTAGTGGAGTTTGACATGGCGGAATGTGAAGAGTAACACAAACACAGTGCTGGAGGAACTCAGCAGGTCAGGCAGCATCTGTGGAGAAGAATATACAGTTGACATTTTGGGCAGAGTTCCTTCATCGGGACCCTGGGTTTCAGCCCAAAACTTTGATTCTTTATGCCTCTCCGTAGAGGCTGCCTCGCCTGTTGAGTTCCTCCAGCATTTTGTGTATGTTCCTCAGGATTTCCAGCAGAATTCATGTGTTTATCAATGAGAAGTTTTCCACATTGGGCATTCAAACGTAAAGAACAGCTCACTGTTAATGGAAAGATACTGAAGTACAGATGGACCATGGGATCGAAGAACATAGCTCTCTGTAAACAGGTGGTGCAGTGGTAGTGAAGATGAATGGTGTGCTTGCCAGTATTTGTTGAAGCACTGAGTTCAGGAGTCAGGACATTATGTTGCAGCTTTATAAAACTCTGGCTAGGCAGCATCTTGAGTATTACATTCAGTTCATTATAGAAATGGTGTGGAGGCTTAGGAAAGAGTGCCAGTGAAAGCTGGTAGACAAGTGTTTGGTTGCACTATTTAAGTACCTGGATGGGAGGGGCATGGGGGCTAGGGTCGATGGGACAATGCCGAGTAATAGGGGCCTGTTTCTGTGCCATTGCACGCTCTGTGACTGAGTTTTTCTTTAATGCTGCCTTGATGAGACAGTATGTGCTGGAACGACAAACTTGAGTTGTTTTCTTTGGAGCAGTGGAGATCTGATCAAGATTTATAAGATTATGAGAGGCATAGATAGAGCAGACAGATGGTATCTTTTCCCGAGGGTTAACAAACCTAATACCAGAAAGTATGCATTTAAGGTGAGAGGGGTTAAGATGTGTGGGGCAAATTTTTCCCAACAGAGTTGGGTGCCTGGAATGAGTTGCATGGGAGTAGTGGAGGAGGCAATTATGATGCAGAAGTTCAAGAGGCTCTCGGGCACACAAATGTGCAGGAAGTGGAAAGGCATGGACATTGTGTCGGCCAAAGGGATTAGTTTAGTTGAACATTTAATTAGTAATTTACGTAGATTGGCCTGTAGTGCCAATAATTTCTTCATTTATCATACTTCCTCTATAAACTCCTTATTCTTAATAGCCCCTAGTTTCTTGATTGGCTTTTCAACTGATAACTTCAACTGATAACTAATAACTTTTGAAGCATAAAGTTGAGAAAATCTGGGCACAGCTGGCTCTTGAGAACAAAAGAGTCCCGCTGTTGTGCTGGAGTCGATGATTGTTTCCCAGGTAGCAGTCGTTTTTGAATGATGAGAAATTCTGGATTTTTTTGGTGTTTCCCTTTGCAGATTGTTTTTTTTTCTTACTAATTTTATTGATGCTTTATTGATTTTCAGTGGGTATAGGCACGAAACGGCAGATGCTGGAATCTGGAGAACCAAATAAGATGTTGGAAACACTGGGTATGAGGGGAAAGGCTACCAAGGGGATTATAGTGTTTTGTGTGATCTGGTCAGTGTTGACTGATGGCTGAAGTAGAAGATGTAACAGCGTCTTTCTTTATCCTCTCAGATCAGTCATGATCTTGTTAAATGGCAGAGCAGGTTTGAGTAGCAGAATGTTGTTTTATCTCAGTATCCCCTCCTCATTCCTCCACTTCATGTCTCTAGTCTGATGCTTTTTGAATCTTGACTCCAAGTCTGTCTCAGTTTGTGGATTGCTTGCTGCTTCTCTCCTCCTCGCACCTCACCAATGTATAATGCTGTAGACACGTGCTATCTTATTATCAGGTACAGGAGCCTGCCGACCACTGAATGTTTCAGGAACAGCTTCTTCCCCTCTGCCATCAGAATGCTACATGACTATTACTCTTTTTGCCATATTTATTTGCGTGGCTAAGTGGTTAAGGTGTTGGTCTAGTGATCGGAAGGTCGCTAGTTCGAGCCTCAGCTGAGGCAATGTGTTGTGTCCTTGAGCAAGGCACTTAACCACACATTGCTCTGTGACGACACCGGTGTCAAGCTGTATCGGCTTTACTGCCCTTCCCTTGGACAACATCTGTGGCGTGGAGAGGGGAGACTTGCAGCATGGGCAACTGCCGGTCTTCCACACAACCTTGACCAGTCCTGTGCCCTGTAAACCTTCCAAGGCTCAAATCCATGGTCTCACGAGACTAGTGGATGCTTGTTTGTTTGTTTATTTATTTATTGTAATTTATATTTTTTCTCTTCCACGGTACTGGTATCACAAAACTACAACTTTCACAATGTATGCCATAAAACCATAGGGCATAGGAGCTGAATTAGGCTATTTGGCCTGTTGAGTCTGCTCTGCCATTCCATCATGGCTAGTTTACTATCTGTCTCAATCCCATTCTCCCGCCTTCTCCATGTACCCTTGGACACCCTTACTAATCAAGATTGTTTCCCAGGTAGCAGTCGTTTTTGAATGATGAGAAATTCTGGATTTTTTTGGTGTTTCCCTTTGCAGATTTAAGTATATCCAATCATTTCATGTCTATGACTGTCTTTGGCAATGAATTCTACCGATTCACCACCCTCTGGCTTAAGAAATTTCTCCTCATCTCTGTTCTAAATGGACATTCTTGTATTCTGACACTGTGCCCTCTGGTCCTAGACTCGCCCACATTCTCTCCACATCCACTCCATCTAGGCTTTTCAATATTCAATAGATTTCAATGATATCCCCACTCATTCTTCCAAACTAGTGAGAACAGGCCCAGAGCCAGCAAGTGCTCATTACTGGGAGAGACAGAATTAACAAAATATAAAAGGCACATGGCAGCTGTAGAAAAGACCAGCACGTGTTTGGTGGGTTGTGAGACAGGAGGGAGAGTAAGGAAATGAGCAGTTTTTTCAATAAGTGCCCTATCAGACGTCTCAGAGATGGTCGTGAGCACATTGCTGACCATGGCCAGATCCATTTACTGAATCTTGGTACTCCTGACAGCTCACTTTCCCACTTACCTGTGCAAATGTGAATGGCCCTTGCACTTAAATTAATTAATTTATTTATAAAACACAAGACATAGGCCACAGTATTAGGCCATTCAGCCCATCAAGTCGGACATTTCCTATTTCCTAACTTGCCTATCCTACGCGCTGTGGCCACTTTATTAGATACACTTGTACACCTGCTCACTAATTCTTCCCAATCAACCAATCATGTGGCAGCAACTAAATGCAAAAAAGCATGCAGACATGGTCAAAATAATAATAAGTCTGATTCTGAACAAACTGTGGAGGAAACCAATGTTCTATTAAACAAATGTTGTCTGTTTGATTCCAGTGCACCTCCTATCAGACACCATTCAAGGAGTTTCTTCTACCACAACGGGTGTTCAGTACCAGCAGTCCTGGCTCTGTCTTCTGTAAGTGCCCCTTGAGAGTCTGGGTAAGGTTGATGACTCACTGAGTCTGGCTGGAAGCAAAATCAAGAGTAACGTTCATTGTGTGTTGTGGTGAACCTGGGAAAGTGTGCTTTTTCTCTTTCCTGAATGGGTCTGGCACTGATGGAGTTGTGGAGTCTGAGCATTTCATCTGGAGCACGTTAGGTGATTACTGCAGAACTATTAAATCTGAGAGGAATCTGGAATTGTAGCTCTTGGAACCTCTGCAGAGGGGGAGAGAAAAAAATCAGTTCTCAGTTCTTGCTTGTGTTGTGTTGTGTTGCTGATAGCTTTATTGTTTCGTTGTTGAAGGAATACTCCTAGGATGCACTGGCAGTGTTCATGTTCATTATTTGAAACAGGCCCTTTATTCACATAACATACAAAATGGCCTAAAACTGCGGCCTATGTCTTGTGTTTTATAAATAAATAAATTAATATAAGTGCAAGGGCCATTCACATTTGCACAGGTAAGTGGGAAAGTGAGCTGTCAGGAGTACCAAGATTTAGTGAATGGATCCAGCCATGGTCAGCAATGTGCTCACGACCATCTCTGAGATGTTTGATAGGACACACATAACATAGAAACATACAAAATTTTGAAAGGGATAGATAAGATAGAAGTAGAAAAGTTGTTTCCAGCGGTAGGTGAGACTAGAACGAGGGGACATTGCCTCAAGATTCAGGGGAGAAGTTTAGGACGGAGATGAGGAGAAACTGTTTTTCCCAGAGAATGGTGAATCTGTGGAATTCTCTGCCCAGGGAAACAGTTGAGGCTTCTTCACTAAATATACTTAAGAAACAGTTAGATAGGTTTTTACATAGTAAGGGAATTAAGGGTTATGGGGAAAAGGCAGATAGATGGAGCTGAGTTTACAGACAGATCAGCCACGATCTTATTGAATGGCAGGGCAGGCTCAATGGGCCGGATGGCCTACTCCTGCTCCTATTTCTTATGTTCTTACATCAAAGAAGTTGTGCGTTGTCTTTTTCTATCTCAAGTGCACTACTGAGCAACTTGTTTTTCTCTAGGGCTTATTTATTTATTTAGAGATACAGTGTGGAACAACCTCTTCTACCCTAACGAACCGCACCACCCAGTGCAGAACAGGCCCTACTGGCCTAATGAACCAAACTGCCCAGAAACTAACCTACTTAACACTAGCTCAATTAGTTGATTTAACCGACTAACCTGTACACCTTTGGACTATGGGAGGAAATCGGAGCACCTGGAGGAAACCCATGCGGTTCATGGGGAGAACATACAAGTTCCTTACTGACTTTGAACTCTGAATCACCCCAAGCTGTAATTGCATCACACTAACAGTTCTGCTACCGTATTTGCTGAAGCGTAGGAGAAAAAAGGTGACCTGTAAAATCCTGAAAGGCATAGATAGGGTGAATGTACACAATATTTTTTCTCCCCTTAGGATTGTGGAATCAAGAACTAGAGGGCACAGGTGAGAGAGAGGAGAGATTTAATAGGGACACGAGGAGCAATACTTTCACCTCGAAGGTGTTGAGTATATGGAATGAGCTGCCAGAGGAAGTAGTTGAGGCAGGTACATTAATGACATTTAAATGACATTTGGACATAATGTAGGTAGGAAAGGTTTAGTGGATGTGGACCAGACTCAGGCAAAATACACCAGCTTAGATGGGATTCTTGGTCCACATCAACCGGTTCAGAATTGGAATTCTTTGGTCTCCTTACTTAAGAAAGGATGTGCTGACGTTGGGGAGGGTACAGAGAAGATTCACTAGAATGATTCCGGGAATGAGAGGGTTAACATATGAGGAACGTTTGTCTGCTCTCGGACTGTATTCCTTGGAGTCTCGAAGAATGAGGGGAGACCTCATAGAAACATTTCGAATGTTGAAAGGCATGGACAGAGTGGATGTGGCAAAGTTGTTTCCCATGATGGGGGAGTCTAGTATGAGAGGGCATGACTTAAGGATTGAAGGGCCCCCATTCAGAACAGGAATGCAAAGAAATTTTTTTAGCCGGAGCGCAGTGAATCTATGGAATTTGTTGCCATGGGCGGAAGTGGAGGCCAAGTCATTGGGTGTATTTAAAGCAGAGATTGATAGGTACCTGAGTAGCCAGGGCATCAAGGGTTATGGTGAGAAGGCGGGGGAGTGGGACTAAATGGGAGAATGGATCAGCTCATGATAAAATGGCGGAGCAGACTCGATGGGCTGAATGGCCGACTTCTGCTCCTTTGTCTTATGGTCTTATGGAATCGGGTTTAATGTCACTTGCATACCTTAAGTGGTGAAATTTGTTGTTTTGTGGCAGCAGTATGGGACAATACATAAAAGCTATGAATTACTACACGAAATGCATATAAAATCAAATTAAATAAGTAATGCAAAAAAAGAGCAAAATAATGAGGCAGTGACCCTGGGTTGGCTCATTGTCTGTTCAGAAATCTGATGATGGTGGGGAAGAAGTTGTTCCTAAAACGTTATCTTCCAGTTCCTGTACCACCTCCTTGATGGTGAAAAGAGGGCATGTCCTGGGTGATGGGGCTAAAATTAGGCTGAAATGCCCACTTCTGTGCTGTATGACTCTTCTTATTACTGGCGTTGGATGAGTACAGCTTTTCCCTATCCAGGAGGGCTCCTGTTACCATCATCAATGCCCAATGGATTCTGATACTTTGGATTAAAAAGCTGAAGCTTGGCTCTGGTATTTTGTCAACAGGCTCTAGTAGGTCTGGGCTTTGATACGTGCCCTCGGCTCCTTCCCAATTGCATCTTTAATGTCTGGCAGAATGTCAGTGGGCGAGCTCATTAGAACTTATTTGGCAGCATTGCGAACTGAAGGTTGAATATGACGATCTGCACAGGCTGATTGAGATGGACTTGTTATTTTTAATATCATGAGACACTTTGAGACTCATAACTTGGAAGCACTTATCCAGCCACTGATCATTGGCTCCATTGTGATGTGTATCTTGAGACTGTTTCCTTTATCTGCCCAAGGCCATGTTAAGGAGGTGGTGCTTCCACTTTCTTTTGTCATTGGTTCACATATGGATGCACTTAATAGGTAAATATATATATTTTTTAACATTTATAGATTTTTTTCAGGAACAATGCAGGCATTGAACAGAGACATCTGTTTGGCATATTCTCTCTTCTACTAACAAAAAAAACTTCTGGTTGCTTTGGTTGAAAATCAGAGTTCCTAACCTCAAATCTCAAAAAAGCCCGAAACTCATTGGTTTTATTTGAAAGATAAAATTTTAAACAAGGATATGGATCAACTGGGAGTGATTAGCAATTTTGACACTTTTCTCTATTGCAGATTCCCTTCTCCCCATCAACTTAAATTCTTCTGTCCTCTTGTGTTGATACTTACTCAAGATCAGCACCCCTACTGTGGGATAGGTTGCTGACAGCAAATCGCCAGTGTCCTCTGTGCTTGGCTAGTCCTTCAAGTTGTTCCTAGGAGTAACCCATCCTTCTTTCTGAAGGATGAGGTCTTTGAAGCTTCTGTTGGTGTTTCTGTAGCTCTGGGTTTTTAAGGAATGGGGTTGCTCGCCCAATGCCCAACCCTCCTTTCACAGCCGGATTTGGGGCCATCCGTGATGGAGTTCTTCTTGAGTTCTTCGTGTACAGTAGGCTGATGCATTCTCCTGCCTGTGGTTTAGCTGAGCTTTTACCACATCAAACAAGATTGTAAATTCTTCGGAATCTGATTTGGGAGGGATTGTATTTGAGGTGAGCTTGATCCCAGCCATGTCCCTTAGAAAGTGGATCAGGATGGAACCTGGGTCATGATCATTTATTTGCGCGCTTATCACCCAACAATTGGAGGTCTTTGGCCAATTATAACTCATCCCACTGCATTGGCCAACCATGCAAAGTCATGGAAAAAAATGTGATCGTACTCATGGAGATGAAATAACCATGTAATCAATGACTAGAACTTTGCTTGTTTGGGATATGGACCTCACTCACTGAGACCAGCAATATTTGCCTGTCCCTAACTATTTGAGTGGATGGCAGTGAGCTGTCTTCAGTTATCAAGAGAGAAGGTACAGGAGCCTGGAGACGCACACTCAACATTTTAGGAACAGCTTCTTGTCATCCTCCACCAGATTTCTGAATGGACAATGAACCAACCCATGAACACTACCTCACTATTTTTGCTCTCTTTTTGCACCACTTAATTGATTCAGAATTTTAATATATATTTCCTATTGTATTTTATAGTTTTTATGTATTGCACTGTAAGGCCACCACAAATCACCAAATTTCATGCCATGGCATGTTGGTCACGTATGTCAGTGGTACTACACCTCATTCTGATTATTGCAATCCAGCGATATTCCTCATTTTAACTCTTCCTTTGTCCTTTTGATTGAGGACAAGTAAGGAAATTTGTTTCCCTTTGGCATAAGGCTGATGCTGGGTTTTGACACCACTTGAATAAATGCTTCAAGCAAAATACTTCCCTATATATAAACCATCTTTGCACCTTTTGAGCAATGCATACAAAATGTTGGCGGAACTCCCCCTCCACAGATGCTCCCTGACCTGCTGAGTTCCTCCAACATTTTGTGCACATTGCTCAAGGTTTCCAGCATCTGCAGAATCTCTTGGGTTTATTATTTACATTTTGTTAAATCTTTTCTCCCCAACCCACTCTGACCTCTTCCACTACAGGTGCACTGTCGCAACGCTCCAGAGACGTCACGTGTGTATAAGCCGACTAGAGAGGCCTCAGAACTGGGGGGAGAATTGCTGTGAAGTGCGTTACGTTATTCTGATCCTGGTGCCAGCCAAAATGGTAATAACTTTGAACATTTATGTACATGTTTTGATTGGTGGTCAAAACAGCATGTGGTGCACAGCAGCATTGAGGAAGGAGAACTTCTTGTCTGCATGCATTTAGTAAACCATGCTGATCTCACAGATGGTCTAGTTATGATACTTCATTGTGGTGCCAAGGATTACTCAGTTGACTGAGGCTTGATATTCACGTTGCACGCACACCAAACGCCAGAGGAACTCAGCAGGCCAGGCAGCACCTATGGAAAAGTGTAAACAGTCAACGTTTCGGGTCGAGACCCTTCATCAAGTCCTGATGCATTTTGTGTGTGTTGCTCTGTTCAAAGTATCAAGCACACTTTCCTAAGTAACTTGTGAAGGAATATGCACAAAATGCTGGAGGAGCTCAGCAGGTCAGGCAGCATCTGTGGAGGGGAATACAGTCAACATTTTGGGCTGAGTCACTGTAGGAGAGTGGAGAGGGGGAGGGCAAAGATGATGATTCCAGCATCTGCAGAATCTCTCTTCCTCACTTGCATTCCTATTCCTCTTATGCATTATTTATTTATTATTATTTTTATTGTAGCTTGTAATTTTAGATGTTGTACATTATGTCACTACCATAAAACAAATTTGACGACACATGTCAGAGATATTAAACCCTGATTCCGTCGTGTTTGTGACGAATGCTATTTAGCATTATTGGGGTAAAGGAAGACTTGCATTGAATTTGCTGCTTTCACAGTCTTGAAGGTTTAAAAACTTTTTTGGATCATGAAGTAATTTCTGAAGATCTGTCACTCCTAGCTGTTCTCCTTTAGCTACCATGGCTGTAGTCACTTGTCTTCGGCCTGGCCCAGTAATAATGTCAGTCAGACAATTACACTGGGCAACCATGATTTTGCCTCCTGAATACTTTTTGGGTATATCTTATGGATTTTGGGCTGTTGCTCATGAAATTCACCATGAAATTTCCCTAACATGCACCATTTTTTTCTTGGAATCACCCGCATTTGTTATTTCAATTCATAATTCAAATCAGAATAACTGATTCCAAGATTGAGGAAGACATTCTTGTTGGTTGACAAATCAAACAGGTTATCAATGACAAGCAGTACGAAGAACTTCTAGTGGGACCAGAGAAAATCGCATGGAAGGCATTCAAGGGTGTGGTTGAAAATTTTCTTGGTAACTTATCGTCATCGTCGGCATCTGTTAGCCTCAAGAGACAATGGTGTGACACTTTTTTCTGATGGTTTTTAGGGTTGTAGACTTGGGGATATTTGCACTTTCTAGAGTGGCTGTACTGCCCCATTCTAGAGTGACAGTCTCTTTCACGTCGACTGCAGGAGAAGGAGGAAGGTGCTCTGGGTAATGCAGCTCTGGGTTTTCTTTTGGCTCTCTTGATAATGAGCATGTTGGTCCTTGCTGTCTCAGCATGTTGTACACCGCCTTTGACTGCAGCCCTCCAAGCTGTCTAGTCTTCAGCTGTTTCCTCCCACGTGTTGTGGTTGATGCCTGCCAGCTTCATGTCACACTTGCAGACATCCCTGTAGCGGAGGCACGGCCCACCTCGGCATGCACCATGTCTTTGGAAATCTGTCCATGATCCGTCCACTTGACAACCATCTGTGGCTAAGTAGTGCGTGGATGCTGGAGGTGTTAGTCCACTGCACAACCGCTGCTTTGGTAATTCTGTCCCGCCAGAAGATGTGCCCGAGGTAGCGTAGGTGGAACAAGCTTAGCCTCTTCTCTTGTCTGACGTCTGGTGTCCAAGCCTCGCTGGGGTAGAAGAGTGTGCTGAGCACACACACTGGGTGCACACGCACCGGGTACACACACACCTGGTGCACACACAGCTTGGTCTTCTTTGTCAGCTGATTGTTGTTCCACACTCTCTTGTCCAGTCTGGCCATGACACCTATCACTCTGGCAATCCTGCTGTACACCTCTGCTTCAACGGACTGGGAGCTGGTGATGGTCGACCCAAGATAGGTGAAGGAGTCAACTACCTAGTGAGCAGCCATCAATGGTGATGTCTGGGGGAGATTCTGCTCCCTGGGCCATGACGTCTGTCGTCTTCAGACTGATAGTTAACCCAAACTCCTTGCAGGCGTGGCCAAAGCTGTTAACCGGTTGCTGGAGTCCGCCATCTGTGTGTGACGTCAATGCTGCATCATCTGCAAACAGCATCTCGCAGATGAGGGCTGTGCTAACTTTGGTCTTGGAGGGCAAGCGAGCGGTGTTGAACAGCTTGCTGTCAGCTCTTGCGCGATGGTAGATGCCGTCAGTGCAGTCTGCGAAAGCACAGTGAAGGAGCACGGAGAAGAAGACCCAGAGAGGGTTGGTGCCCGGATACAACCTTGTTTCACTCTGCTGCTCACTGGAAAGGCATCGGAAGTTGCTCCATTGAAGCAGACAGTGCTGCACATGTCCTTGTGGAAGGAGGATATGATGCTATGTCTCGGGAGGCAGCCAATCTTTAGTGGGTTTGAAGAGTCTGCTTCAGCCGACAAGGTCAGATGCCTTGGTCAGATCAATGAAGGCTGTGCACAGTGGCTTCTGCTGCTCTCGACACTCCTGCAGCTGGCCCAGTGAGAAGATCATGTCCACTGTCGACCTGCCAGCTCTGAACCTGCACTGCGACTCTTGGTAGACTCTGGATGCAAGGCTCTGAATTCCTGTCATGATGCAGCCGAATACTTTCCCCACGATACTATGGAGAGGGATGCTGTGGCAGTTGTTACAATCACTACGGTTGCCCTTGCTTTTGTGTAATATGACAATCTTGGCACTTTGCGCATCTTGGGGGACGTGGCCTTTCTCCCAGCAAAGACATGAAAGCTTGTATATAGATAATGCAGCAAGGCAGGCTTCCCAATCTTCAAACCTGCAGGTGGAATTCCATCTTTCCCTCGGGCTTTCCCACTGACAAGACAGTCAATGGCTTTGCTGAGGTCCTCCATGGATAGCAATGCATCAAACTCTTCCATGACTGGCAAGCCGGGCAGTGTCTCCAGGGCAGCATCGATCACCACGCTCCGGGTTGCATACAGGTCCAGGTAGTGCTCGACCCAATGTTCAAGATGCTTGCTCTGGTCCACGCTGACTACCCCAGTTTTCGACTTCAGGGAGGCTGTCTTGGTGGCTGAAGGGCCTGTTGTTGACTTGAAGCCGTCAAACATCTCTCTCGCATTCCTGCCGTCGGCAGCTGATTGGAATTTGCTGCACAAATTCAGCCGGTAGTTGTTTGCACAACGTTGGGGAGTTGGCTGCGCCTTGTTTCTAGCAGGTCTTCAGGGTGTTGCATGTGCTGGTGCAGGGGTTCTGCTTGTAGGCCAGCAGAGCTTTTCTTTTGGCCTCAGTCACTTGCTCCATTTCTTCCCAGTGCGCTTCGTACCAGTCTGCGTTCTTGTGCTCCTTTTTTCCAAATGCGGTTACAGCTGAGCTGCAGGTGGCATCGCGGAGTTGCGACCACGTGGAGTCAATAGAGGTACTGTACCAGAACTGTTCTTCACTGTGGTTTTGGAGCCGTCTGCGAACTGCTGTACTCTGTCACAGTTCGCTGTGCAGCAGGTGTTGATGTGAGATTGGCCCTTGGGCTTGGGATGATGGGGTCTCTTTGACGTTAGCCCCACTCTACTGACAGAAGGGAGTGGTCGGTGTTGCGACCTGCACTGTGGTGACTGCGAGTACCAAGGACACTGTTCAGGTCCCTGCGCTTTGTGATGATAAGGTCGAGCTGATACCGGTGGTGGGACTGTAGATATCTCCAGGAGACCTTGTGCCTTTCCTTACACTGAAAATATGTACTGGTGACGCACAGTCCATGATGGCTATAAGACATAGAGCAGAATTAGGCCATTCAGCCCATCTGGCTGATTCCAGATCCCACTCAACCCCATACACCTATCTTCTTGCCATATCCTTTGATGCCCTGACCAATCAGGAAACCATCAACTTCTTCCTTAAATATACCCACGGACTTGGCCTCTACCACAGTCTGTGGCAGAGGATTCCACAGATTTACTACTCTCTGGCTAAAAAAAATTCCTCCTTACCTCTGTTCTAAAAGGTCGCCCCTGAATTTTGAACCTGTGCACTCTAATTCTGGATACCCTCAACATAGGAAACATCTTCTCCACATCCACCTTATCTAGTCCTTTCAACATTTGATTGGTTTCATTGAAATCTCCCTGCATTCTTCTAAATTCCAGTGAATACAGGCCCAAAGCTGCCAAACGCTCCTCATATGTTAACCCCTTCAATCCTGGAATCATCTTCATGAACCTCCTCTGGACTCTTTCCAATGACAACACATCCTTTCTGAGATATGGGGCCCAAAACTGTTGACAATACTCCAAGTGCAGCCTGACTAGAGTCTTATAAAGCTTCAGCATTATCTCCTTGATTTTACATTCTATTCCTCTTGAAGTAAATGTCAACATTGCATTTGCTGCCTTTACCACAGATTCAACTTGTAAATTAACCTTCTGAGAGTCTTGCACGAGGACTCCCAAGTCCTTCTGCACCTCTGATGTTTGAACCTTCTCCCCATTTAGATAATAGTCTGCACTATTGTTCCTTTTACCAAAATGTATCATCATACATTTCCCAATACTATTCCATCTGCCACTTTCTGCCCATTCTTCCAATTTGTCTAAGTCCTCTGCAATCACATTGCTTCCTCAGCACTACCTACCCCTCCACCTATCTTCATATCATCTGCAAACTTTGCCACAAAGCCATCAATTCCATTACCCAAATCACTGACAAACAATGTGAAAGGTAGCGGTCCCAATACTGACCCCTGAGGAACACCACTACCAGTTGCTGGCAGCCAACCAGAAAAGGCCCTCTTTATTCCCACTTGCTGTCTCCTGCCTATCTGCCTTTCCTCTATCCCTGCCACAAGGATTGTTACAGAAAATGTTGCCTACCAAATGTAATAAAACAGTTCCTGTGTGATGAAAACAAACATCACAGTATAATAGCCTCTGTTTTATTATTTTGTACATTATTACTGCACATTATTCAAAATTATTGCATATTGGAATATTATTGTTTATATTATTATTCTGTACTTTATTAGTTAAGTCTGCACATTGCTAAGTGTGTGTTTTAAATGTTGCTGCTGGAATGAAAGAATTTCCCACTCGGGATCAATAAAGAATTATTATTCTGTACCAAGATACAGTGATAAAACTTTTGTATGTCATCCATACAGACCGTTCCATCCATAAATACATCAAGGTTGTATGTTTGTTTGTTATGTGCTGTGTCTTATGACATAGGTAATCCATGTTTGTTCTTGGCAATTTTTCTACAGAAAAGGTTTACCATTGCCTTCTGGGCAGTGCCTGTACAAATGTTGTACAAAGGTGTAAAAAGCATGTAGAATTTATTGCCACAGTTACAGAGAAAGTGTAGTGAACTCAACAAATAGGTTTGTTTAGTAAGCAAAGGCATCTGTTAGTCTTGCGAGTCCATGGATCTGCGCCTGGAAAGTCTTCACTCTCCAGGGTGCAGTCCTAGGCAAGGTTGTATGGAAGACCGGCAGTTGCCCATGCAGCAAGTCTCCCCTCTCCATGACACCGATGTTGTCCAAGGGAAGGGCAAGGGCAGATACAGCTTGGCACCAGTGTGGTCACAGAGCACTGTGTGGTTAAGTGCCTTGGTCAAGGACACGACATGCTGCCTCGGCTGGGGCTCGAACTCACGACCTTCAGATCGCTAGTCGAATGCCTTAACCACTTGGCCGCGTGCCCACACATAGGTTTGTTTAAACGCCTTTATAACAGCAGGGTAGAGGCTATGGTTTATGGTCTCAAGCTTTTGTACCTTCTGTCCGAACACTGCACACTTCACTTCAGAAGCTTGATGAAACTCGGTTAATAAATAGTAGTGATCTGCATGGACTCAGTTTCAGTACTGGGTAAGACTGCACCATGTAGTAGAGGTCCCGTCTGGGAATGCATGCATGACCCTTGCTCGGTATTGTTCTCTTAAACCATTTACTCAACTCTGTTGGTTGTCTTTGTGTAGGTTTTTCCATCATGAAGTTAGAGAAGATCTCATCAAACTTGGGAATGCGTTAGGGAGATGAGTCATACAGCATGCAAACAGGCCCTTCAGCCCATCTGGCCCACTCTAACCAAGATGCCCCACCCAAGCAATTCACTAGTGTTTGGTCCATAATCTTCTAAACTTCTCCAATCCGTGTACCTGTCTGTGTCACTACAGCCATTTTATAGTGAGCTCAGCTGAGGAGATCATGGGGGTCTCTCTTCCCGCCATTAGAGACATTTACACCACACACTGCATCCGTAAAGCAGACAGCGTTATGAAGGACCCCATGCACCCCTCATATAAACTCTTCTCTCTCCTGCCATCTGGCAAAAGGCACTGAAGTATTCGGGCTCTCACGACCAGACTATGTAACAGTTTCTTCCCCCAAGTCATCAGACTCCTCAATACCCAGAGCCTGGACTGACACCAACCTACTGCCCTCTACTGTGCCTATTGTCTTGTTTATTATTTATTGTAATGCCTGCACTGTTTTGTGCACTTTATGCAGTCCTGGGTAGGTCTGTAGTCTAGTGCAGTTTTGAGTTGTTTTACGTAGTTCAGTGTAGTTTTTGTATTGTTCATGTAGCACCATGGTCCTGAAAAACGTTGTCTCGTTTTTACTGTGTACTATACCAGCAATTATGGTCGAAATGACAATAAAAAGTGACTTGACTTGACTTATGTTACATGGGTGTAAATTAAGATATATCCACTCAATACTTACTACATGTCCATGTAAGGTAAAATGGTTGTAGTGTCAGAAGTCACTCTTATGCCTGTTGAATCCATGTTTTGTAGACCAATTTCTCTGTCCCATTCTCCAAAACAGAGTATTTTTTAGCTTGTAATACCTTTTCAATCTTCTGAATAACGTGTTTTTACCACCCTCTCAAGCAGTGAGTTATAGAATATTAACAATCTATTTAATAATAAAAGAAATTCTCCTTTCATCCCTGCACTCTCTACCCAAATGCCTTTTGCTCATTGTTTCCAATCATTGTCCAGTAACCATCCCTTTGTGGAGCAATTTCACTTAACCAACTTTTAAATCTGTCATGATCTTGTACACTTTGATCACATCTCCTCCAAACATGTTCGTACAGTACATCAACTGCTGCTGTACATTAACCATCAGGTAGATGGGTTTTAGGACAACCAGTGGGGGGGGGGGAGGGCTATGGGGGAGAGCTGTAGAGTATAAATAACTTCGGCCCATGATGGTCTGCTGAACTTACAACCTACTCTAAAATCAGTCTAACCCTTCCCTCCTACATTGCCCTCCATTTTTCTTTCATCCATGTGCCTATCTAAGAGTTTTTGAAATATCCGGAACGTATTTACCTCTACTACTACCCCCAGCAGAGTGTCCCAAGCACTCACCCCTCTATATAAAGAACTTGCTTCTAACATCCCTCCTACAGTTCCCTCAAATCACCTTAAAATTAGAAAATCTGCACATGCTGGAAATCCAAAGCAAAACTCACAAAATGCTGGAGGAACTCAGCAGGTCAGGCAGCATCCATGGACGAGAGTAAACAGAAAATGTTTCAGACCGGGGCCCTCTTCAGGAATTGTGCTCGCTCGTGTTCTCCATTTCTGCCCTGGGAGAAAGTCTCTGGCTATCCAATTGATCTATACCTCTCACCTCATACATCTCTATCGAGTGGCTTCTCATCCTCCTTCGCTCCAAAGAGAACAGCCCTAGCTCACTCAACCTGTAGCAGAAGTTATAGAACATAGAAATCTACAGCTCATTACAGGCCCTAGAGCCCACATTGTTGTGTCAACCATGTAACCTACTCTAGAAACCACCTAGAATTTCCCTACTGCATCACCCTCTATTTTTCTAAGCTCCAAGTTCCTATCTAAGAGTCTCTTAAAAGACCCTGTTGTATCTGCCGCTGCCACCACCTTCACTGGCAGTGCGTTCCACACACCCGCCACTCTCTGTGTGGAAGAACTTGCCTCTGAAATCCCTTTGTACCTACTTCTAAGCACCTTAAAACTATGCCCCCACGTGTTAGCCTTTTCAGCCCTGGGAAAAAGCCTCTGGCTATCCACACAGTCAGTGCCTCTCATCATCTTATACGCTAAATAATAGACAAAGAAGCCTATCTTAGCTATTGCCATTAGCCTGTGTTTGACCCATTTCTCTTTAGACATCATCTACATACATGTGTACGTACATTTAAATGTTGTTATACCAATCTCGACTACCATCTCCGGTAGCTAGTCCTAGATGTACCATTCTCTGCATGGTGAAGTTGCCCCTCAGGTCCCTTTGAAATCTTTTCCCCTCCTGTCTAAAACCTACGCTATCCTAGGTTTTTGTTTTTTTCTGGGACAAAGACTGTGTATTCACCTTGTATATTCCCTTCATCATCTCTGTGTGGTCACCCTTCATTCTACAACATTCCAGGGAATAAAGTTCTAGCGTGCCCAATCTTTCCTGATAGCTTGGGGCCCTCAAGTCTTGGCAGCATTCTTGCAGATCTGTTTGGCTGCACTCTTTACAGCTTACACAACGTTTACCTTTTAATGGGTGGGGGGGGGAATGGAAAGTGTATGCAGTACTCCAGGTGCAGCCTCACTAACATCTAGTATAACTGCAGCGTAAGAGGGATGGGAGAGGACGAGAGGGGAAAATCCGGGACTGGTGTAAATGGTGCTTGATGGTTAGCATAGACCTGTAGGGCTGAAGGGCCTGTTGCCATGGTATAGTAGCAAATCTGCTTTGCTCTCTCACTCTCTAGTGCCCTCATAAGCTGATGGCCAACTTTGTCTGTCTCTGCCTATCACTCAGTAGACTCTTCTCTCGACTTCACTCCCCCTCCCCCACCCTTCAGCCTCCTCCCTCCACCTGTCCATGATCTCTCTCCTCACCTGGAGCTGCCTATTGCCTGGTCAACTCTCTCCTCAGTCCTTGCAGAGTCTTGATTCCTTTGCCTGCACAGATGCTGCCTGACTCAGAACTCTTCAGATAGTTTGTTTTGTTCCAGCATCTGAAGCCCTTTTTATCACCATTAATCTGGAGTTATTACATAGCCACCACAAGACAAGGTGCATAAGGATAGGTCGGGCCAGATTGAAATGGTCAGGGTGTCAGGGCTGGAGGCAAGGTTTAGCTCACTGCTCTGTGCGGTTTGCTCAGCTCTGAGCTCACTGCTCTCCGAGGTTTCCTTGGCTGTGAGCCGATCTGAGGCTGTGGCCTGCAACCATCGGGCTACTGGATCGGCTGTAGTTATGAGTGACTTGGCGGCTGTGGGCTTGCTTTCGTGAACTTCAGTTGTTTGCTTGCTTTTGTTTGCACGTTATTTTTCCTGCACATTGGGTGTTTGACTGTGTTTTTTTTTAAATGGGCTCTATTGTGTTTCTTTATTTTGTGGCTCTGTAAGGAGATGAATCTCAAGGTTGTATATCATACATACTTTGAATTAAGTGTACGTTGAACTTTGATTTCTTTTTCTCTTGGGACCACAGTCAACCTTCGGTGATGATTAAAACAGTCTGTTAGCTTCCTGGTTGAAATTAGTGAGACTAGTTTTCTTTCCAGATTGAAGCAAAACCCCCCAGTTGCCTTAATGATGACCTTGGATCAGTTGTGCAGAACCTCTGCTGCTAATCTAATAACCTAACTCAGAGAAGGATAAGAATTGAGGCACTATTAACTCAGCCTAATGAGCAGATTGGTAACAGGTGATTGGAAGTTCCTAAACATTCCAGAGGGCATGCAGTTCAGGTGAAAAGCAGAAAGTTTAGAGAATATGTGTGTGGTAATTGGGTGGTGGCTGGAGGTGGACCTCTAACTAACCAAAGGAGATGGAAGGTGCTCGTTCTCTCTGCTGGCCTGCAGGTCACCCTTGGGCAAAGTGTAGCACCTGCTCAGCAACCCCCCACTGCCCCCACAATCAGGATCATGTAAAGTTATGGAAGCAATCCTGGATATCACAAATCTCTGAAGAGTATTGATAATGGCTGGGGTCACCTGTCTTATTAAGTCACTGCCCAGAAGAAGACAATGGCAAAGCACTTCTGTGGAAAATTCGCCAAGAACAATCATGGTCGTGATCGCCCACGTCGTACAACAGGGTGCATAATGAACGTCTAGTAATGTTTTCTGAGTGGTGGATGCCTGAAGTGGGTTGCCGGAGAAGTGGTGGAAGCAGGAACAATGGTGGCATTTAAGTGTTTTTTAAGGTAGACACATGAATAATCACAAAATGGAGAGATGTGAATCGTGCAGAGAGAAGTGATTTAGTTTTAAGTTGGCAAAGGACCTATTCCTGTTTTGTACTGTTCTATGTTTCAGCTCCTACATCCAAAGAGCCATTGATAGTGTTTATTGCTGTTCCACCATTTTCCCTGGCTGGTGGCTTGTATTTTTGTAAAGTTCCAATCCTTCATCAGCTAGGTTTTGGCAATAGTATTGATCAGTACAGTGCTGACATGGACGTCGTGGGCCAAAGGGTTCATATTGTTCTGTATGGCCCTGACTTTGACGACACCTACAATACCCAATTCCGTTGATGGGAAAGAAACGTTCAGCCATTGATATATACTGTAGTTGGTGAGCTTTTAATTATGCTCATTAAAAATTGTCAGAATTAGAGAGAGAATGTTGATGGGTAGTTTCCAAATAGGCTCAAGTGCATGTGACCTGGGTCACTCCTTTTGCAACCCAATGTGTGTTCGTTTGAATATGGATACGATGGGATAAAGCAGCAACTGGTACCAATGGTATTGGAAAGGAATTGGTTTTATTGTCACGTGTACCAAGATGCAGTGGAAAGCTTGTCTTCCATACTGATCATTACACAGTGAATTGAGGTAGAACAAGGTAAACAATAACAATGCACAATAAAGTGTCACAGCTGCAGAGAATATGCAATGCAAATGAACAAAAAAGGTGCAAAATCCAACAAGGTAGGCTGTGAGGTCAAGAGTCCATCTTACTGTACTAGTGAACCATTCAAGAGTCCAATAACAGTGGAATAGAACCTATCCTTCAGCCTGGTGGTACAAGCTTTCGGGCTTTTGTATCTTCCGCCCGATGTGAGAAGGGAGAGGAGAGAATGTCCACGTGGGTGGGGTGTTTGAATTTTTTTTTTGTGGAGGCAGTGAGAAGTGCAGACAGAGCCCATGGAGATGAGGCTAGATTGTTTTTCAATGTTTTCTTTCTTTAATTTTTAATATCTTCTTTTCCTTCAAGGAAAAAAAAGAGGAAAATTACTCTTTTTGTTTCCACGCAGGAGGCTAGTTTCTGTGAAGTCGTTACTCTGCTGAGTAGTTGTGTAGGTGTGTGATATTACTATTTGGAAATCCTCTCCCTTCAGAATCAGGTTTAATATCACTGACATATCAGGAAATGTATTTTGCAGCAGCTGTGCAGTGCAATACATAATTTAAAAAATACAATAAATGTATATAGTTAAGTAGTTCAAAAAGAGAGCAAAAAATGAAAAATAGTGAGGTAGTGTACATAGGTTCATTGTTTATTCAGAAGCTGAGTGTGTGTCTTCAGGCTCCTGTACCTCCCTGATAGTGGCAATGAGAAGTGGGTATGTCCTGAGCGATGGGAATGCATAATGACGACTGCTCCCTGTTTGAGGCATCACCTTTAAAGATGTCCTCAATGCTGGGGAGTTTAATGCCCATGATGAGGCTGGCGGAGTTTCTGCAACTTTATCCAATCCATTGCAGTGGCCCCTCCATGCCAGATGCTGATGTGTCCAGTTGGAATGCTCTCCAGGGTATATTTGTAGAAATCTGCTGGAGGTTTTGGTGCCACACCAAGTCTGCTCAAACTCCTAAAAAAGTATAGCCACTGTATGCCTTCCTTGGACCCAGGATAGATCATCACAGATGATGTTCATCAGCTTCCTGCAGCTGTACTTGCATCAGACTTTATTCTGCACTTGCTCTTTGTTCTTTTTCATGCGCCTGTTGATTAATTAGATCTTTCCATTCCCCATGACAGAAAAGCACAAAGACCGCCATTGAAGTTGGAAGGACCTTTGCCACTATGTTTGCTGACATGAACTTCCGTCAGAAACTCTCAGAAGCTAAAACAAAAGAGGAGTTTAAAGAGACTCTAATTCTTCAGCGACACCTTCTAACTGTGATCCATAGGGAGCCAAGCGATAAAGAGGATTCAAAGAAGAAGCAAAATGAGCGATCTCAGGTACCAGAATTTGTGCACGTTGTGTTGAAAATTGATCGGGATGCTTTGGTACATCCAGGGCTGAAGAAATGTTCCAGAAACAATAAAACAATCCGCAGGCAGAACTTCAGCAGAATTTAGGGCCGCACAGTAGCGCGTCAGTAGGTGTGATGCTATCACAGTGCCTGTGATGCAGGTTCAATTCCCACGTGGACTTCCTTCAGAAGCTCTGGTTTCCTCCCACATTCCAAAGACATATGGGTTAGTAGGTTAATTGGTTGGTGTAATTGAGATTGGCATGGTGGAGATTATCTCCTTACCAAAGGAGATGTAAGGTGCTCCTTCCCTCTGCTAGCTTGTGGGTCACCCCTGAGCAAGGCGTAGCGCTTATATGGCAACCCCCACTTCCCCCATGGGAGCAGGTGGTGGACGCTCGTATGAGCAGCCGGTGCATATCACAAGTCCCAGTTATGCGACCGCTGATGCTAGCAGCCAATCTCTGAAGAATATTGACCATGGCTGGGGTCACTCGTTTTGTAAAGCCACTGCCCAGAAGAAGGCAGCGGCAAATCCCTTCTGTAGCAAAATTTGCCAGGGACGATCATGGTCAACAGATGGCAGATGATGATGGTAAGTGTAATTGGGCGGCGTGGGCCCATTGAGCCAGAGGGGCCTGTTACAGTGCTTCATGAAAAATGACCCACAGGCTATTTACTGTTTTCAATAGGTACACTTAGTGTCAGAGAAACGTGTACAATATACATCCTGAAACACTTTTTCTTCACAAACATCCATGAAAGCAAAGGAGTGCTCCAAAGAATGAATGACAGTTAAAACATCAGAACCCCTATTCCCCCCTCACCTCCCCCCCACAAACAAGCAGCAGCAAGGCAACGACCCCTCCCCCCACCCTCACCAGCAAAAAAAGCATTGGCGCCCTTCACCGAGCACTCAATCATGCAGCAAGTATCAATAAAGACACAGACTTGCAGTACCCCAAAGGCTACTCGTTCACCCCGTAATTCGACATACCACATACTTTCTCCCTAATAAGGGAAAAAGAGCTGTCCTCGTTTTACAGCGAGAGGGGAGACATAACAAATAACTCGCTGATTTATGATGTTAGAAGTCTGTTGAGATGCTTTTTCCGAGCTCTGGGCCCAGAGAGTTGGCTCCAGAAAGCGCAGCTCTCTGGATACACGACCCCCGGCAGCTAACCTGCTCCCACGGTGCTTCAGTCAGGGGCATGGGCCTAGAATCAGCCCGACTCCAGAGCCACGAAAATCTGGCACCCTGAAGGTGTGCTAGTCTTCTAGGCCACGTCCTTGGGATATCAAAAAGAGATTGGTTGTGAGGCCCTGAGAGCGGGTCCCAATCCCGCAAAGAACCGAAGTCAGAGTGTAACTCCAGGTCAGGGTCTTCAAAACAACCTTGAAAAGGAGAAAAAGAGATATCAAAGATAGAAATAGAGCTACTTCTGAAGATGCAAGCAAAGGAGGCACCATATAGTGTCAACATAACTTCGCTCTGCCCCTTTGCAATTTTCATAGATGCTGCCTGGCCTGCTGAGATCCTCCAGCATTTTATGTGTGCTGCTTTGGATTTCCAGTATCTGCAGATTTGCTCGTTCCTTTTTAAATTCTCCCACTCCCCCCCTCTCCCCCCCTCCACACCTCTCTCTTCCTCTCTCCCCTCCCCTCCCTCCCCACTCTCCCTCCCTCCCACCTCTCCCTCCCCCCTCCCTCCCACTTCTCCCTCCTCCCTCCCACTTCTCCCTCCTCCCTCCCACTTCTCCCTCCTCCCTCCTCTCTCCCTCCTCCCTCCTCTCTCCCTCCTCCCTCCTCTCTCCCTCCTCCCTCCTCTCTCCCTCCTCCCCCTCTCTCCCTCCCTCTCTCCCTCCTCCCACCCTCCCCGCTATTCTTAATTTCCCATCTGGGGAAACCTCCCCCCCCCCCCCCATTCTTAATTTCCTCTCCGAGGAAACCTCACCCCTCCCCCCTCCTCCCCTCCCCTTATTTTTAATTTCCCATCTGGGGAAACTAATGAGTGTACTCACCTAATCTATGCCTCTCACAATCTTATATACACCTCTGTCTCCTGTACTCTTAGCCTATTCAACCTCTCCCTATCAAGTCCTGGCAACTGGCAACATTCTTGTAAATCATTTCTGTGCACTTTCCTGTAGCAGGGTGTCCAAAATTGTACACAATACTCCCGTGTGTGGCCTCACCACCTTCTGCAATGTCTCCATGGTCTCCCAGCTTTTATACTCGATGCCCTGATTGAAAGTCAGGATTCCAAAAGCTGCCTTGACCACCTGGTTGGGAAATAGTTAGAAATGAGCATATTTTGATGCCAAATCAATCTGTTGATTGATCAATCACAGTGAACCATTATGGCCAGTGAACTGATGTGATCCAAGGGTGGCTCTGGCAACAAAAGTCCATGGTCACTCGATCTGGCCCTGGCATCCCTTTGAGAAGTGGCACAGTTAGAACTCTATCTGTCGACTAACCCACGGGGATGCAGTAATGCAATGATTAAATTACCTGACAAGCAGCCAAAGATCTGGATAATTGATCCAGAGACAAGTTCAAATCTCAACACAGCAGATGGAGAATTTAAATTTAAGCAATTAAATCAATCTGGTATTTAAAAAAAACTGCAAGTCTCACTAATAGTAACGATGAAAGTTCTAAATGATTGCGAGCTCATCTGGTTTACCAGCATTCAGGATAGGACTTGCACAGTGAATGTAGGGCACTGAGGGGTGTGGTAGAACAGATGGATTTGAGAATGCAGATCCATAATTCCTTGAAAGTGGCGTCACAGGTAGATGGAGTTGTAAAGAGAGCTTTTCACCCATTGGCCTTCATAAATCAAAGTGTTGAGAATAGGAGTTGGGAGGTTATGTTGAAGTTATAAACACATAGAAACATAGAAAACCTACAGCACAATTCAGGCCCTTCAGCCCACAAAGTTGTGCTGAACATGTCCCTACCTTAGAAATTACTAGACTTACCCAGAGCCCTCTATTTTTCTAAGCTCCATGTACCTATCCAAAAGTCTCTTAAAAGACCCTATTGTATCCGCCTCCACCACGATTGCCGGCAGCCCATTCTGTGCACTCACCACTCTCTGAATAAAAAGCTTATCCCTGACATCTCCTCTGTACCTACTCCCCAGCACCTTAAACCTGTGTCATCTTGTGGCAACCATTTAAGCTCTGGGAGAAAGCCTTTGACTATCCACACAATCAATGCCTCTCATCATTTTATACACCTGTACCAGGTCGTCTCTCATCCTCCATCGCTCCAAGGAGAAACGGCTGAGTTCACTCAACCTGTTTTCATAAGGCATGCTCCCCAATCCAGGCAACGTCCTTGTAAATCTCCTCTGCACCCTTTCTATGGCTTCCACATCCTTCCTGTAGTGAGGCGACCAGAACTGAGCACAGTGCTCCAAGTGGGGTCTGACCAGGGTCCTATATAGCTGCACCATTACCTCTCAGCTCCTAAATTTAATTCCAGGATTGATGAAGGCCAATACACCATATGCCTTCTTAACCATAGAGTCAACCTGCGCAGCTCCTTTGAGTGTCCTATGGACTCCGACCCCAAGATCCCTCTGGTCCTCCACACTGCAAAGAGTCTTACCATTAATACTATATTCTGCCATCGTGTTCGACCTACCAAAATGAACCACTTCACACTTGTCTGGGTTGAACTCCATCTGCCACTTCTCAGCCCAGTTTTGCATCCTATCAATGTCCTGCTGTAACCTCTGACAGCCTTCCACACTATTTACAACACCTCCTACCTTTGTGTCATCAGCAAACTTGCTAACCCATCCCTCCACTTCCTCATCCAGGTCATTTATAAAAATCATGAAAGGTAAGGGTTCCAGAACAAATCCCTGAGGCACATCACTGGTCACTGACCTCCATGCAGAAAATGACCTGTCTACATCCACTCTTTGCCTTCTGTGGGCAAACCAGTTCTGGATCCACAAAGCAATGGTCCCTTGGATCCCATGCCTCCTTACTTTCTCAATAAGCCTTGCATGGGGTACCTTATCAAATGCCTTGCTGAAATCCATATACACTACATCTACTGCTCTTCCTTCATCAATGTGTTTAGTCACATCCTCAAAAAATTCAATTAGGCTCGTAAGGCACGACCTGCCCTTGACAAAGTCATGTTGACTAATCCTAATCATATTATACCTCTTCAAATGTTCATAAATCCTGCCTCTCAGGATCTTCTCCATCAACTTACCAACCATTGAAGTAAGACTCACTGGTCTATAATTTCCTGGGTTATCTCTACTCCCTTTCTTGAATAAAGGAACAATATCTGCAACCCTCCAATCCTCTGGAACCTCTCCCATCCCCATTGATGATGCAAAGATCACCGCCAGAGGCTTAGCAATCTCCTCCCTCGCCTCCCACAGTAGCCTGGAGTACATCTCATCTGGTCCCGGCCACCTTTCCAACTTGATGCTTTCCAAAAGCTCCAGCACATCCTCTTTCTTAATATCTACATGCTCAAGCTTTTCAGTCTGCTGCAAGTCATCACTACAATCACCAAGATCCTTTTCCATAGTGAATACTGAAGTAAAGTATTCATTAAGTACCTCTGCTATTTCCTCTGGTTCCACACACACTTTCCCACTTGTATAAGATGTTGGTGAGGCCTGATTTAGAGTACTGTATGCAGTTCTGGTCATCTACCTACAGAAAAAAATGTACATTTCGCCTGAACTCTTTCAGTCTTATTGACAAGAATGTTGGCGGGACTTGAGGTCAAAGTAAAATTTATTTTCAGAATACATACACAATCACCACATAACCCCTGAGATTCTTTTTCTGCAGGCATACTTAGCAAATCTATAGGACAGTAACTGTAAACTGTAAATTGTGCAAATGCAGATATAAATAAATAGGAAAAAATAACTTGCACGAAACATAACATATAACAGTCTTTAAATGAGCGTAGCTATCCCCTTTGTTCAAGAGTCTGATGGTTGAGGGGTATTAACTGTTCTTGAACCAGGTGGTGTGAGTCCTGAGACACCTGTACCTGCTACCTGATAGTAGCAACAAGAAAAGAGCATGGTCTGGTTGGTGAGGATCTTTGAATGCTGCTTTCCTACAGCAATGCTTCATGTAGATGTGCTCAGTGGTTGGGAAGGTTTTACTTGTGACATGCTGGGCCGAATCCACTAACTTTTGTTGGATTTTCTGCTCAAAGGCATTGGGGGCCTGAGCTACAGGGAAAAGTTGAATAAGTTAGGACTTTATTCCTGGAAAGTCAGAGATTGCAGGGAGATTTGATGGAGGTATACAATATTGTGAAGGATATAGATCTCAGGGATGCAAGCAGGCTTTTGTCCACTGAGGTTGGGTGGGACGAGAAGTAGAGATGATAGGTTAAGGGTGAAAGGATATATATTTAAGGGGACCTTGAGTGGGAGCTTGGCCACTTGGGTCGTGTGTGGGTGGAGTGGGCTGCCAGTCGAAATGGTGGCTGCAGGTTTGTTTGCAATGCTAAGTGAAGTTTGGATAAGTACATGAATGGGAGGGGAATGGAAGGCGATGATCCGGGAACAGGATGATGGAACTAGGTTGAATGATACCTTGGGATGGACTAGATGAGCCAAAGGACCTGTTTCTGTACCATACTTCTCAGTGACAAAACCTCTGTGACAATACATTCCTCAAGGAAGGGAATTTACCATCCAGAACCTAGTTTGGGCTGTATGAGTATAGATTCACCAAAGTGGTCAACTGTTGCCCTCTGCTTCAGTTCAAGGGAGATTTATCCCAGGAATAATTAAATAAAAATGAATACAATTCCACCAGTTCTATACATTCTCCCATTGACCTTGTGGGTTTTCTTTAGGTGCTCCGATTTTGTGACCCATTCCAAAGACGTATGGGTGAGGAGTAGACTGATTGGTTACATGGATGTAACTGGGCCATGTGGGCCAGAAGGGCCATTTATTGTGCCGTCCCTGTAAATAAAATAAGTACATTTAATAAGAACATTAAAGGGTAAAATTCTCAGCAGACTTCAGATCTCCTGGTTCATCCACGGCTTCTGGTTTGGGCATGTCTGATATGTTCTCGAAGGCACATGCTCGTCCACACAGGTCTTGATGAAGTCGGCGACAACTGTGGGGTATTCATTCAGATCTGAAGATGAATCACTGAATGTTGTCCAGTCCACTGACTCAAAGCACTCCTTCACTTCCCTTGACTATACCTTTTTAGTCCTCACTACTGATGCCCTTTAGTCTCAGCCTATATATGCTGGGAGTAGAAGTACAGCCAGGGGATCGGACTTTCTAAAGTGTGTGGGGAGGGAGGGTATAGCACGGTAAGCATTCTTGATATTGTATAGAGTACTTGAGTACATGTATATAGCTAGATTTTTGCACAGTACTCTATATTATATATTTTCAGTTACCAAATAACACCTAATACTACTGAGTTAATACAAAGCTAAGTACCCTTATTTCTGTTTCTCAACTGTTAACACCCAAGCATCAAGAGAAGTTTTTCTTTTGTTTAAACAACTTTACTTTCAATGTATCCCCTCAATACCTGAGGGCCACTACCTTTATATCTCACAGTTCCTCTCCCTCCACACGTAGGCACGTGCTTAACAAGGAGAGTGCACATGTATACTAAATACTTACATAGTCCAAGTGAACAGAGCTCAGCAATCTCCCATCCTTTTTATGTATATATTAAAAAATTAAGTGTGAAAAAACTTAAAGACAATTCAAATGTCTATTAAGATATGGGACTTAGTTCTAACCCTTGAAGTTAATACAATTCTTAAGGTACTTAGTGCCTTTAACAGCACAAGAGCTGGAGCTCCCTTCTTTGACAGACAGTCAGCTAGTTGTTCCTTTGTACTTGACCATAACATGTGATGAATTTTCTGTGCTTAGACAAGTTCTTTGATGCTGCTTATCTCTAGATGAAGCCTCTTTTCTGAAACTGACTTGGTGGATTTGATGGCATCAACCAAAGAGCAGTTGTCTGTGACACAAGTTATTTGTAGACTGTCCTTCTTTAGGTCACAGTGCAAAAGCTCAGAATAGAATGTGGTTAGAATACAGCAATGTCAATACCTTCAGACATTGCTAAAGGTTTCTCCTGCCAGCATACTCTGTACAACTCTTCAGATCCGTTTTGATTGCCAATAGAAAGGTGAAAGTCTTCCCTCTTCTCCCACCAGTGCAATAAAATGTCCCCCCTGATTACCCCCATCAGGAAGATTTTCAAGGGAGGCATCACTGAAACCAACGAGCCTCAGTGACCTATCTTTTCCAATCTGTTGAAACTTCAGGACTAACTTTTCAGATTGAATTCTGCGCATTGGTTGGTTCATGTAAACTTTTGTACTGTGGCATCTTTTGTGCTGGATGCCAAGTTGCAGGCATCAAACATGATGTCAAGTCTGCTCTGTCTTGCCACCCATAGAATCTGACTATCTTTGACCTAAGTTGCTCAGCTTCACTGAGGGTCCATCCTGTTGTGTGGATTCCATGTGGATTGTCTGAAGATTCCTGGTGTAGCTTACTTGGTGCAGTTGTATTGTTCTGTCAGTAGCAAGGATGTCTATCCCTACATAGAAGAGTCGGTCATGTTCCTCCCATCCAACCTGAGAGGCTGACTTTAGCTGAGGGATAACTTGTGGCAAAGTTTTTAAGCCTCCCTATATGAAGTCATCTACATGACAGACAAGTATTCTAATCACATGGTATCCTGAACCTTGGCGGTAAAAAACAGCTAGATCCACTTTCGACATCTTTCCACCTGTCTTCAACATTATTTCCTTGACCTTTTTATACCAGTAGAGAGATGCATCTGCTAGACCATACACACACTTTTTGAGTTTCCAGTGTTCCTTTGCTCTGGCTTCAGGAGGGGGTTTAATGTAAATGGCACGTGACAGCTTAATTCCCTGTAAGAATACGGATTTTATGCCCATGCAATGGGGTTGCCATGCTTTTGACATCACTAAAAGAAGTATTCGGAGAGACTCTGATGCACATTCTGGTGAGTCTTTTTGGAGTTCTTCTACACTCAGTTCCTCAAAACCTCTAGCCACCAGATATGCTTTTGGTATAATTCCTGCTGGGATTTCTTTCAGGGTGCACACCCATCTCATAGCTGCTGTCTTTTGGCCAATGTCTCTAGCTTCCTGAAACAGTCCATTATTTCTCCAACTTCTGATTTCATCCTGTTTTGCAGATTCAACTGATACCTCCTTAGTTACTAGGTCATCCTGATCTTGTATTTCTCAGATGGTCCAGCTGATTTATACTTGTTTCAATATGAAATCTGTCTGCACATGACATGTCGACTGACCCTGCAGTGCCAGTGTCTGCAACTGGTTCTATGTAAAACAAGTTGTACCAACTTTTGTTTCTCCCAGTGGTTTTCCCTGTTTGTCCTAAGACTTCAGCTCTGTATGAGATTAGATTAGATTAGATTATGAGGACACGCAGTCCTCTTTTATTGTCATTTAGTAATGCATGCATTAAGAAATAATACAGTATTCCTCCGGTGTGATATCACAGAAACACAGGACAGACCAAGACTGAAAAACTAACAAAACCACATAATTATAACATATAGTTACAACAGTGCAACAATACCATAACTTGATGAAGAACAGCCCATGGCACAGTAAAAAAGATGCCAGTGTTGTAGTGTACAAATTTCAGTTTGTCCTGTTTTAAGACTGAAACTTCCATGTTGTCCTTGCACTTGTGATAATTTCTGTTCAGGCAAGTCTGCTGAGTTCTCAATTGCACTCTCTTCTGCACTGTCTGTGCCACCGTTGAGCAACTCTGTTTGGGTCCTTAGCTGCACTCTCCTCATCCCTGTCTGTGCTATGTGACAGTGTACCAGGTAAACGCTTTCGACTCTTTGTATCATTCACCATGGAGTTCTGTTGGTCTTCAGTTTGCGCTTTAGGTAGTCTGGAATGATGCACTCTCACATATGTACCTCCATGTCTCACGAATACCACAACCAATGACAACACCAGGACCTTTCCATTCTGTACAGTCTGCTCTTTTGTAATAAACTTTGTCTCCTGTGCCATTTGTAGGAAGGACCTATGTTCGCTGTGCTCTTCAAATTCTCTCCTGAACCCTCTATTTCAGTGAAAGCCTTCCTTGATCCATGCAGTGCTGAAATATGTCTGCCAACCCACTCCTCCTTGTAGTGCCTCTAGAGCAGGTGGCCTGTCAACCAGGACAGAGGGAAGGTTTGGATTCTGGCCGAACACCAACTGATACAGGCTGTAGCCATGTACATTGTGCATGGTTTTCTTCGCCATTAGGGCCCATTCCAAGGCTGTGTTCCAATCACAGCCATTGCTTTTCCTTGCCTTCAACAGTATGTCAATAAGCGTTTGATTGTGTTACTCCAGAAGTCCATTACTTCAAGGACTATATACCGCTGTTTCCTTTGTTTCAATGTTAAAGTTTTCGGCACATCTCTGAATTCATTATTATTAAATTCACCACCATTATCACTGAATACTTTACGAGGTGGGCCATGCACACTTAACCAGGAATGGATGAAATTTTTACTATTTCTGAAGGTCTCTTTGTATTTACAATACTATCAGCACTGAAGCATGTGAACTCATCAGTGATGTGGAGATGCCACACTTCTTGCTCCAGTTCACGTAGGTCTACGGCTACTGTTTCATTGTATTCAGATGCTGGTGCTAGACCTACTTTGGGCTTGGGCTTTACAAACTTTCGGCATGTCTCACAGTTGTTTTATCTGCTTTAGAATAGAAAAATAGTCTGCATCTTTGTTTCCTAAACTGAACAGTTTCTGAAGTCTATCAATTGAAGCGTATCCAACTGCTTGTGAAGTTTGAGCAGCGCTTTGCATTTCTCATCTATGGTCATGTTTTGTGTGACAGTTCATTCTTGTGTGGTAGAACTTGATTCTTGCATTGGTTCTCTTTTTGGCGTCTTTTGTCTAGAATGTTCACACAGTAACATGTAGAGCCAGTGAGCTCAAGGGACACTGGCCTATTTTTTTTTACGGTAATTTTCACACTTTTGGTGGAATGTATAATCTTTCCATCTCCAAATTTGAAAACTTTGTTAATTAGATGTCTCAGTGTTCACCATTTTCTGCACTTCATTCTAGTTCACTTACATAGCTTTCCCCCCTTACTGTATGTGTGCGTGCTGTATCACTAACAGCAGACCTTGGAGACTCTACCTCAGATGTCTCTGAATCAGTAAGTGATTCCTTCGCAAACAATGTGATATGGCCCTGCTACACCTTCAGATTTGTTATTTTCTTCAGTTAGCCTAACTTGTTCGATTCTGTACAGACAGTTTCTTGCCCAGTGGTAGGTACTGTGACGTGCTGCACATTCCGATTTCTGACTGTACTTGTTTATTGAACTTGTGCCAGGTAATGAGATCCTTGTCGGGTCCTTCTGGGAGCTACACTTGCAATACCCTTATTTCTGCGCAGTGAAGTATGTTGTTCCTTGACTCAAACTAATTCTGACTGTTGTCTTAGCAGTCATTCTTCCAAAACTCCTCTTCAGTGCTGATTTCATAGATGAAAATACAAGTTCTCTGCATGCAGTTAATGCTAGCTGTATGTCTCGACATGCAGTATCCAACAATTTAAAAGCTAATACAGCATCAGGAAGTTCCATTTTGTATTATGCATGCAAGTGTACTTTTGTTCAAAATCAATATCAGCAATATTTTTAAAATTTAAAAAATTTGCCATATTTTAAAATGTCAGTCTAAATCTGATCCTTTTCTTCCTTTTTAGAAAAAAAAACAGAGTCAAGTGTATTTATTAGCGTATTCATACTGACATCTTTGTTCAAGTTTTCCACTGAAATTCCCATTGCAGTCTCCCTTGCTCTTCCGGAAAGCAGCAATACAACCGGCAAGGCTTGCTTCGTCTTCTCCAGTTCCGTAACATGAATCCCAATTCCATTTTCATTTTTCCAGCTTTCATAAGGTTTGCTCTCATCAGATGCCGGTAGGATCCTGTAATTGGAAATCGTCGTCTGCTACCACTGTTAACACCCAAACAACAAGGACGCGTCTTTTTTTTTATTTAAACAACTTTATTTTCAACGTCTCCCTTCAATACCTCGGGGTCGCCACCTTTACATCCCGCAATTCCTCTCCACGTGTGCACGCGCACATGCACAACAGGGAGAGTGCGCATGTGTACTGTATATATAGTCGAAGTGAACAGAACTCAGCACTAGCCACCTTCCCGTTTTAACCAATATACAGTACTGTGCAAAAGTCTTAAGCATCCCAGCTATATATGTGTGCCTAGAAATTTTGCACGGTACTGTAAAAGTGGTCAAGTGCATTGGCTACTCTAGTTTCACAGGTGATACGTTTGGTGATAGTTGTTCAGAGATTTCTTCAAGCTGGCTCGGTTGAAATCCCCTGTGGTGATAGGAAAGGTATTAGAGTGGGAAGTCTTGTGCCTGGATTATAATGCTGGGCTCCTCCGGTGCCAGCTGACGCTGGCCTGAGGTGGAATGTACATCACTACCAGGATGACAGCAGATAAAATGGATGACACTTGACAGCTAGATGTTCCAGGTTGGGTAAGCAGGACTGAGACAGCTGTCATGTCTATGCACCATGATGAGTTAATCATGAAGCATAGCCCAGCCCCAACTACCTTTAAAAGACTCAACTGACATGTCTTTGTGGAGGATGGTGAAAACATTGAGCTGCATTGCTGGGTCCAAGGTGGCAGAGGTGAGTCATATTTCCATGAAGCAAAGGACACAGCAGTCCCTGATGTCGCTCGGGTACTGCAGTCTTGCTTTAAGGTCTTAAATTTTATTTTCCAGAGACTCTACATTCACCACCAGGATAGTCGGCAGTGGCGGCCTAAAGATTCTGCGTTTCAATTGAACTTGTAGACCGCACAGCATCCTCACTTGCGTTTTTTTAAAGAAGAAATGCATGTGTGACCCGAGTCTGCCATTTGGGAATTGTTGATTTTGAGGATCGTTGGGCTTTTTAAATGTCTTAAAAACAATGTTGCTTTACTGAAGTACCTGTAGCTGTGACTTTGGATTCCAGCTGTAGTGGTCCTGAATGAGAATATTTGATGATTCTCATCGGAGCTGCATGTAAAGAACCATCTTTTTTTTTTGGTGGGTTTAATATGCAGCCATTGGTCCATGAAGAGAAGGGGGTTTACAACATTTTTTGTTAATGTAATGGACCCCTCCCATTAACCAAGTGGTCCATGGACCCCAGGTTGGTACCCCCTGTTGGCATCTTTGGGGAAAAGATGAGAGAAGTAAAATTATAAAAAAAAAAGACCCCAAAAAATCTTGCTCTGCTTCGTGCTCTATCTACGTGTTTGCCTGTGCTGGGTCCCACATGTGTTTCTGAAGATGATTGCATCCCTATTAACATTAAAGAGGAGAAGAAAACAAACCCTGGCAAAGCATATAGACATTGTGAAGTGCATCTTGAAGTAATTGTTTTTGAAAAGGTACGGTACAAATGTTCCTAGGAGAGCCAAGTGTATTACAAGGGAGATGTTTGTTCACTGGGACTCCTTTTTTAAAAATGTGTTATGCAAGTCAGACAAGAGGGAGACATGCAGAACATAAAATAAATTGGGTTCCCCAACGGCTTGGAAAACCCAAGGCCAAATGCTGCTTCTAATTGATAGCAGGTTCCACGTACCTTTTGCTATGCCAGCTTTGCTGGTACGGGGTTGGGTATTTGGTACAGGACTTGGGCGTACAGTTCTTATGGACAGGCAGGGTAGAATAGTAGTTAGCACAATACTTTACAATACAGGTGGGCTGAGTTCAGTTTCCGCCACTGCGGAGTTTGTACGTTCTTCCTCGTAACCACATAGGTTTCCTCCCGCAGTCCAAACTGGTCAATGTAAATACTCTATGATTAGCCAAGGATTGAAATTGGGGAATTGTTGGGTGGTGTGGCTTGAAAGGCTGGAAGGGCTTATCCTTGTAGTATTTCAATAAATAAATAACATGCGTTGCTCTGGTTTTGGCTACATGACTTAAGAGTGCTACATCTCAAGCAGCAATGCAGCCAAGTGTGAGGTGTTGCTCTTTGGGAGGACCAACCAAGGTAGGTCTTGGACAGTGAATGGCTGGGCACTAACGAGTGCGGTAGAACAAAGTGATCTGGCAATATTGATGCATAATTCCTTGAAAACGGCTTCACAGGTATGTGGGATCATGAAGATTTTGGTGCATTGGCCTTTATAAAACAGAATATTGAGTGCAGGAGTTGGGACGTTACGTTGAAGTTATCTCAGATGTTGGTGAGGCCAATTTGGAGTTGGTTACCTACCTACAGGAAAGATATAAATACATTGAAAGAGTACCTAGAAAATTTATGAGGATGTTGTCGTGACTTGACCTGAGTTGTAGGGAGCATTGTTGAATGAGAAGGGATTTGAAAGAGGTATACAAAACTATGAGGGTATTGATAGGGTAAATGGAAGTAGGCTTTTTCCACTGAGGTTGCATGAGTCTAGAACTGTTGTAAGCCTTGAAAACCACCTACACGATCCACAACACCAACTTTAGTGCCATCTGTAAACTTGTTAACCCGCCCTTACACTTCCATATCCAAATCAATAAAAATTATAAAAATCACAAAGAGCTGCGTGACCCAGGACGTATCTGTGGAACACCATTGGTCACCAACTCCAGGTAGAATATGTCCCATCTACAACCACCCCCTGCCTCCTATGAACAAGCCAATTCTGTATCCACATTGCCAAGTTTCCTTGGATCACATGCCTCCACTTCCATACCAGGAAGTGCATTGAAGAAATAAGGCTTCTGAGAGATTTTTGTGGCTCCTATTATTTGCACGTGGTCCTGAGCTATCACAGGAATAAAGGACTGTCCATGCTTTCCGCAACCTTTCAGACCCTGATTACATAAATAATTGGAATTGGTTTATTATTGTCTCTTACACTGAAGTACAGAGAAAAGTTTCACTGTACCTTGTGGATAATTTCACTCACCTCACCTCTGAACCGATTCCACAACCTATAGGCTCGCTTTCAAGGTCTTTACAACTCGTGTTCTCAATTTTATTTATTTATTGCACAATTAATCATCTTTTGCACATGGGTTGTCAGCCTTTGTTTATGTATTGTTCATAAATTCTGTCGTATTTCTTTATTTTCCTGTGAAGGCTTGCAAGAAAATTAATTTCAGGGTAGTGTACGTTAACGGCACAACATAACACAAGGTTATGTTGCAACTTTATAAATCTGGTTAGGCCACATCTGGAGTATTGTGTACGGCTCTGGTCGCCCCACTGTAGGAAGGGTTGAGGCTTTGGAGGGGCTGCAGAGGTTACCAAGACGGTACCTAGTTTAGAGGCTATGTGCTATCGTGAGAGTCTGGACAAACTTGGGTTGTTTTCACTGGTGTGGCGGAGGCTGAGGGGAAATCTGTTGGAGGTTTATAAGATTATGAATGACACTGGTGGAATAGACAGGACGTATCTTTTTCCCAGGATAGAAATGCCTAATGCCTGAGGGCATACGTTGAAGGTGAGAGGGGATGTGAGGGGGACTTTTTTTTTACTCGAAGACTGGTGGATGCCTGGAATGTGCTGCCTGGTATGGTGGCAGAGGCAAATACTTTAGAGGCTTTTAAGAGATGTTTAGATAGGCACATGAATAGAAGGAAGATGGAGGGATATTGTGTAGGTAGGAGGGATTAGTTTTTGGATGATTTTGGTTTACCTTTTAGCTGGTTGGGCACAATGTTATGGGCCAAATCGCCTGTTCCTGAACTGTACTGTTCTATGTTCTGTACGTTGATTGTAAATTTGCATTGATTTTCCTGAATGCTGTTCATACAAGGCGAATTATTAAACAGAGCATTGAGCAAGAACAAGGTAAAACACTCTTATTGTAACAGCTGCAGAGAAAGTACAGTGCAGATAGACAACAAGGTACATGGTCATAATGAGGTGGATGGTGATGGTTACATAGCTATGGTTGAGAAAGTCCCACTATCTAATGCAATGTTCAGGCAATGCTATGTTGATGCAGTCCTGTAACTAAAAGTGCTACATATGGTTATACTGCAGGCAACCTCAAGCCTCTCAGTTTATAATTCTGTCATGGAAATTTGTAACACTGAATACATTTGGTCGTGTCAGTAAGCATCATTGCCAGAGAACAGCCATAAAAGCTGTGAGATTGTTATAAACTCCCGAATGGTTCAGTAACATTGTTCTTCAAAAAGGAGCCTGCAGCAGATTCTTGTTCAGTGACTAGTCCCAGTTTGCATGATTAAACTGTGACACCTGTTACATTCTAGGACAAATTATTCATTTTAGACTCTATCCCACAGCCCAAGGCTGCTTTCAAGTATTTATTTTGATCTTTTTGAAATTTCCTTCCATTATTGCAAAGTATCGTGTGTTTAAAACTTTTCTATCTTGTTCTAACACTTTAGCAGTTACTTTCCCATTGATCTCCAGATGCTCTTGGGGTTTCTGTTTGTGTACTACTGAGGTTAAAACTCACTTCTGTTATATTCTCTTACTCTTGCCTAGAGAGGGTTGTCTGTGTTTTCTTCCAAGTAATGTTTTTTTCTGAAATATGAGCATCTGTGACAAAGCTGGCGTTTACACTCTGAGGCCATTTTCTTAGTTACACCTGTATACTTGCTTGTTAATGGAAATATCTAATCAGCCAATCGTGGCAGCAACTCATTGCGTAAAAGCATACAGACATGGTCAAGAGGTTCAGTTGTTACTCAGACCAAACATCAGAATGGGGTAGAAATGTGGTCTAAGTGACATTGACCATGGGATGATTGTTGGTGCCAGACTGAAACTGCTGATCTCCTGGGATTTTCACGCACAACAATCTCTAGAGTTTACAGGAAATGGTGCGAGAAACAAAAAACAAATCCAATGAGTGGCAGTTCTGTGGGTGAAGATGCCTTGTTAATGAGAGGGGACAGAGAGGATGGCCAAACTGGTTTAGGCTGACAGGAAGGCAACAGTAACCCAAATGAACATGCGTTACAAAAGTGGTGCGTAGAAGAGCATCTCCGAATATTCAACACATCAAACCTGGAAGTGGATGGGCTACAGCAGCAGAAGACCATGGACTTGCTTCTCATTTCTCCAGCAGATGGTGGCAGTGAGTTGCTTCCTTGAGTCCTACAATGCAACCGGGTTGGAACTTGCAAGGTTTTTAATCCGCTGAAATTTTATAATCTTCCTTTAAGATGAAGGAGCTGAAAGCAGAGTGAAATTGATCCTACAGAAATAAAAACAAAACTTCACCAAACAGAAAATGCTGGGATGCACCTTGACAGGTCAGGTGGCCACCTACTGAGCTAATGAGTGGACTTGGGCTCTGTTCAGCTCTCTGCGCACACTTACCTGGGCTGGATGTCATCCAGTCCTTTAGTGCATCCTGTTAAGTGTAAGGCTGCCTTTCTTACACTACACTTTCTCTGAAGCCTTGGGTTTAAATTTAGAGATAGTTGGTAACAGGTCCTTTCGACCCAACGTTCCTGCACTGTCCAATTATACACACATGACCAATTAACCTACTAACCCGTACGTCTTTGAAATGTATAGCTTGTAACTAGGCAAACCCATGCAGTTACAGCAAGAACATTTAAAAACTCCTTACACACAGCAACAGAATTGAACCTGGGTTACTGTCGCCGTAATAACATTATGCTAGTCCCTACACTAGAGTGCCACTCCAAGCTATTGCACTTTATTCTGCATCTGCTATTGTTTTACCTTGTACCTCCTCAATGCACTGTGTAATGAGTTGATCTGTTTCAAACAGTAATGTGAAACAAGTGTTTGACTCCCTTTGTTTATGTAACCATAAACCAATCCCAATTGCCTGGAAGTTGAAACAGGAAATATTGGGGATGTTCAGGAGGTCAGACAGTACCTGTGGAAAACACACATAAAGTTCATGTTTTGGGTCAATGATCTTGCAGCAAAAGTGAAGAGAAAAATTGTGTTGCAAATTAGGGACAAAAGAGTACAGTGGAGAGAACAGAGGGAATATCTGTACTACAGTACTGCATAGAAGTCTCAGGCATGTACAGTTGAGCTATAGTGCCCAAGACTGCAATAATTTTGTATATTGCACTGTGCTGCTGCTGCTGCAAAAAAACAAATTTCATGAAATGTGTGAGTGATGATAAACCTGATTCTGATATGGGTCTCCATTGTGCGCTGAGTGGGAAGGGGCAGGGAGAGGGAATCATGTTTGAGGGGGAAAAGGGGAAAGAAAAGAGAGGAAGCTGGAAACACCAAAGGGAAATCCTATAATGATCAATAAACCAATTGTTTGGAACCAAATGACATTGCCTGGAGACTTGGGGAAGGGTGTGCCTACACCTGTGCCACTCTACGCCCCACCCCCACCCCTGACACTTCTTTTCTACCACCTGTCCCACATTCCTCCTGCAGCACTCCACATTCACTGTTCCAGCATCCTTTGCCCCTGCCAGATTTATAAACTCGCTCCCCGCTCCATGTTGACAAGTATGGTACTGTGTTAAAGACTTAGGCACCCTAGCTATAATATAAATACATATATGTGTTTGTAGATATACGTATGTGTATATATAATGTTTATATGTGTGTGTATAAGTGTGTGTGTGTGTGTATGTGTGTGTGTATATATATATATATATATACACACACACACACACACACACACACACACATATACATACACATACATATATATATATACACACACAGTGGCATGCAAAAATTTGGGCACCCCAGTCAAAATTTCTGTTACTGCGAATAGCTAAGCGGGTAAAAGATGAACTGATCTCCAAAAGGCATAAAGTTAAAGATGACACATTTCTTTAATATCTTAAGCAAGAAAACTTATTTAATTCCCTCTTTTACAGTTTCAAAATAACAAAAAAGGAAAAGGGCCCCAAGCAAAAGTTTGGGCACCCTGCATGGCAGCACTTAGTAACACCCCCTTTGGCAAGTATTACAGCTTGTAAATACTTTTGGTAGCCAGCTAAGAGTCTTTCTTCTTGTTTGGGGGATTTTCATCCATTCTTCCTTGCAAAAGGCTTTTAGTTCTGTGAGATTCTTGGGCGGTCTTGCATGCACTGCTCTTTTGAGGTCTATCCACAGATTCTCGATGATGTTCAGGTTGGGGGGCTGTGAGGGCCATGGCAAAACCTTCAGCTTGCGCCTCTTGAGGTAGTCCATTGTGGATTTTGAGGTGTGTTTAGGTTCGTTATCCTGTTGTAGAAGCTATCCTCTTTTCATCTTCGGCTTTTTTACAGACAGTGTGATGTTTGTTTCCAGGATTTGCTGGTATTTAATTGAGTTCATTCTTCCTTCTACCAGTAAATGTTCCCCGTGCCACTGGCTGCAACACAAGCCCAAAGCATGATCGATCCACCCCCGTGCTTAACAGTTGGAGAGGGGTTCTTTTCATGAAATTCTGCACCCTTTTTTCTCCAAACATAGCTTTGCTCATTGTGGCCAAGAAGTTCTATTTTAACTTCATCAGTCCACAGGACTTGTTTCCAAAATGCATCAGGCTTGTTTAGATTTTCCTTTGAACCTTTTGAATAGAAATTGAAAGCTGTGAAACAGTTTTATTTAACTTCGTTATTGGTAGCTGCTTTGCCTATACGATTAGCTAAAGTTGCTAATTTAAACTTACCCTGTGATCACCTGTACCCTGTGATTAAGCATTCTTTACAAACTTGGCTTCAGTTCTGCAATTTTTTTAATCTTAAAAAATTTAAGCTTTGTAGTTTAATTTATCGAAACTACCTTTTTAAGCCTTCTTTGAGTGATTCAATTTTTTTACTTTGGAAAAATAAAGGTATTAATTCTTTTTTGAATTTATTTAAAGAAGGTAGACTGATGTCCTTTGAACAATTAGTTGATAAATATTCTCTTTCATACTCACACTTTTTACAATATCTCCAACTTAGGCATTTCTTACAAAAATTTTCCTTACATATTGGATGCTGAACTGTTAGATACTATTATGAGTATGAACCCTTCAATGAAGGGTTCCATTGGAAGAATTTATAATTTACTATTACAATGGGATAAGTGTCCTTTACTTAAGATTAAACAAGATTGGGAAAAGGAACTCAATTTGACTTTTATGACAAGATTGGATGCGGATTCTGAAGCTGGTTAACTCTTGTTGATCTGTGCTAGTCATTCACTGATTCAATTTAAAATTGTACATCGTTACCATTTGATGAAGGAGAGATTGTCTAAAATATTCCCTAATGTTGGTAGTTATTGTGATAGATGTAAAACTGAGGCAGCTACACTGATGCATATGTTTTGGCCTTGCTCTATACTGGAACAGTTCTGGAACGCAGTTTTTTCGACAATTTCTAAAGCACTTAAAATTAATTTACAACCTAACAATCTAACTGTGCTTTTTGGAATAATTCCTCAAAATATCCATGGTATTTCTGTGTCTGACCAACATGTTATTGCATTTGTTACATTGATAGCTAGGAGGGCCATTTTGTTGAAGTGGAAGGATACAATGGCTCCCACTTTGTCACAATGTTTCTCTCAAGTGATTCTATGTCTTAGTTTGGAGAAAATTAGAAGTCGAACCTTTGAGCCTATGTTTGATTTTGAGAAAAGATGGGGTTCATTTGCTCGTTATTATCATTTGAGTTAATTGATCTAATTGTAAATTTTTTTTGGTACTTTTTTTTTGCTGGTGGTTTGATGTTTATCTTTAGAAGCTTTATGTATGATGCATGGCTCTGGGGTTGAACACCTGGTGGGATTTTTCTTTTTTCCCCCACTTTTCTTGCTTAGTAGGGGTTTCTTTCATCACAATATTTTTTCAATCTTTACATAATGTTTTTTTTCGAGACATCGTATATGCTTTTTTGCTTCAATGTACTCGTGTTTATTTTGGAAAAAATAATAAAAAGATTTGTAAAGAAAGAAATTTTTGGCTGCAATGAGCAAAGCTATGTTTGGAGAAAAAACGGTGCAGAATTTCATGAAAAGAACCCCTCTCCAACTGTTAAGCACGAGGGTGGATCGATCATGCTTTGGGCTTGTGTTGCAGTCAGCAGCATGGGGAACATTTACTGGTAGAGGGAAGAATGAATTCAATTAAATACCAGCAAATTCTGGAAGCAAACATCACACCGTCTGTAAAAAAGCCGAAGATGAAAAGAGGATAGCTTCTACAACAGAATAATGAATCTAAACACACCTCAAAATCCACAATGGACTACCTCAAGAGGCGCAAGCTGAAGGTTTTGCCATGGCCCTCACAGTCCCCTGACCTAAACATCATCAAGAATCTATAGATAAACCTCAGAAGAGCAATGCGTGCAAGATAGCCCAAGAATCTCACAGAATTAGAAGCCTTTTGCAAGGAAGAATGGATGAAAATCCCCCAAACAAGAGTTGAAAGACTCCTAGCTGGCTACAAAAAGCATTTACAAGCTGTGATACTTGCCAAAGGGGGTGTTACTAAGTGCTACCACGCAGGGTGCCGAGACATTTGCTTTGGGCCCTCTTCCTTTTTTGTTACTTTGAAACAGTAAAAGAGGGAAATAAAGAAGTTTTCTTGCTTAAACTATTAAAGAAATGTGCCATCTTTAATTTTATGCCTTTTGGAAATCAGTTCATCTTTTACTCGCTTAGCTATTCACAGCAACAGAAATTTTGACCGGGGTGCCCAAACTTTTGCATGCCACTGTGTGTATGTTTATATATTCAGAAACCTTTTGACAGTACTGTATACCCTGCCTCTCCAAAGTCTGCTACTAAGACATAGCTCTTTCTTTGTAAAGATTAAATATTAGATTATTTTTATTTGTCACATATACATTGAAACATACGGTGAAATCTTATTTACATCCATGACCAACACAGTCCAAGGATTGTGATGGGGCAGCCCACAAGTGTCACCACACTTCCAATGCCAATGTACCATGCCCATAACTTACTGACTCTAACCATGTGTATTTGGAATGTGAGAAGGAATTAGAGCACTGGAGGAAACCCAGTGGTCATGGGGAAGATGGACAAACTCCTTGTAGTCAGCGGTGGGAATCAAACCCTGATTGGTGATCGCTGGCGCTATAAAGCAATTGCGCTAACCACTATGCTACCATGCTACCCCCAAAGATCTACAGATGCTGCCAGCTATACTGAGTACCTCCAGACTGATTTTTTTTTTCAGATTTCCAGCATCTGCAGTATTTTGCTTTTCAGTTAGTGACTTAGCTGGGAGTAGCTGAAGACAATTCTGTTCATTGGTCAGAGATAATGAAATGGAAAATGTGCAGGTTTTAAGAGAATATTTAAAGGGAAGCTCTATCGGATCACGTTTAATTGGAGGTGGTTTCCAAAATACGGTAATGCACGTGAATGCAAGTTTTAGGAGGACAAAGCTAATGTAGGGTGATGTAGAAGAATAGCCATACATCATAGAAACAGGCCCTTCAGCCCAGTGAGTCTGGTCCAACTATCAAGCACCCAATCACACTTGACCTACTTTATTCTTCCCACGTTCCCAAATGGTCAAATGGGAATTCAGTCTGAGATGAGAAGGACTTCAATGTGTGGATTCTGTAAGAGTTGGCTTCTTGACTGAGAGCTTATTGGAAAGATTCAAAGTACACTTGTTAACAGATCACGGTATGTATGCAGTGTACAGCTCTGAGATTTGTCTTTCCCCAAAGACGGCCACAAAACAGAGAAAAATAACGGAACCATTCAATGAAAAACATGAACCTCTCCCCAATTGCAAAATAAGAATGAAAAATACACAATATAAAACAGAAAATCGAGAGGGTATAGGCCTATTTAGTTCATAATGTGAACTACAGAGTCCAGTCCCCAATTTGCATTGATTAAACCTTGCTTGGGCATCATCCTCTGACTTGATAGTTACATAAATTTCTCCTTCCTGAGCAGGCTTTTCGCCTAGGGAAGGGAATGATGGATGACCTAAGGCACAGGCTGCCTTTCTATCTCTCCGATTACACCGATGGTGAGTACATGGTTCTTTCTTATCATTTGACTCGTGAACATTGTGATTGTGGCAGTGGCCACTTCCCTTCAGTAGCAATGTATTTCAAGGACTCCTGATTTATTTTTGGGGTAAACCTGGGTATTGATACTGTGACCAGCATTTGATGCCAACCCCTCTCCATGGCTTCTTGCTCCCAAACAACATGAATGAGGAGTGCATAGGAGTAAGGTTCTGTTGATCATCCAGTCTGCTCCATGAGCTATGCAACACCTAGGAAGAACATTATGCCTTGGCCCCAGAGGGACACTGCCTCATTCAGCTGTATTCATGTGTGGTTGAATGGAAAATTAAACTTGAATTTGATTTAATGATATCAGTGCTATCCAATTACTCCCACACCTTTTCTCATTATTACACATTTTGCCAATTTTTCTCTGAAGTCATCATTGAATCTGAGTTTTGGGATGGTACAGTACAGATTCTAACAACTCAATGTATTGTCCTTTGCCAGTTCTCTAGCTACCAACTTTTCTGGTGCGAAGAACAGTTTCTCCTTATTTCACAATAATAAACCCAAAGGGATTTTTGCAGAGGCTGAAATCCAGAGCAACATGCACAAAATGCTCAGCAGGTCAGGCAGCATCTACGGAGAGGAATCAAGTGTCGACGTTTTGGGCCAAGACCCTTCATCACAAGCAAGCTGCCTGACTTGCTGAGGACCTGCAATGTTCTGTGTGTGCTCCTCCTTACTCATTTGGTATAATCTCATAAATTAATAGCGGTGAGGCAGATCTTTAACCCACTGAATCTAAATCAGATATTGAATTGACTGTACCTCTACCCACTCTGTCTCCTGTAAAAATGCTGTTTTTAGGTTGCGGCTTTCCCTTCCAGAGCATCAGAGGTGAATGGGTTTTCCTTCCTCCACTGTTGATGCTACCTTTACCTACGTTGCCATTTCCCGAATATCCATGCTCACCCCATCTTCCCACTGCCTTAACAGTGATAGTGTTCCTCTTGTCCTTGCTACCGCCCCATAAGCCTCCTCATACAATTCGTAATCCTCTGCCGTCTACAAAGGGATCCTACTGCCAAATATATCTTCACCTTCCTGTACTCAGTCACTGCTTTCCACAGGGGTCCACTTGTCCATTTGTCCCTCCCCACTAATCTCCCTCCTGGCACTTTGGAAGGCCCCAAACAGTCCTTCCAGGTGAGGCAGTACTGCACCTGTGAATCTGCTTGGGTCATCTATTGTGTCCAGAGTTTCTGACGTAGCCTCCTCTACATTGGGGAGACCCGTCGTAAACTGAGGGACCTAGTGGAGCACCTCCGCTCCATCTGCCAAAAGCAGAGCATTTTAACTCTGATTCCCATGCTTGTTCCAACATCTCGGTCCGTGGCCTCCTCTTCAGACAAAATGAGGCCACACTCAGGGTGGAAGAGCAATGCCGTGTATTCCTTCTGGGTAGCCTCCAATCTGATGGCATGAATATTGATTTCTCCTTCCAGTAACGATTTCCCCCCCTCCCTCTTCTTCTGTTCCCCACTCTGGCCTCTTACCTCTTCTCACCTGCCTATCACATCCCCTGGTCTCTTTCTCCTTCCCTTTCCCCAATGGTTCACTCTCCTCTCCAATCAGATTTCTTCATCTCCTGCCCTTGACCTTTCCCACTCTCCTGCTTTCACCTATTACCTTCCAGCTAGCCTCCTTCCCCTTCCACCAACTTGTTATTCTGCAGTCTTCTCCCTTCCTTTCCAGTCCTGAAGAAGGGTCTTGGCCGAAACTTCAATTGTTCATTCATTTCGATGGATGCTGCCTGACCTGCTGAATTCTTCCAGCATTTTATGTGTGCTGCTTTGGATTTCAAGCATCTGCAGAGTTTCTTGTGTTTAGACATTAAAGTCATTAATTGTGTCTTTAAGCAGTGTTCTTTTTTGTATGGGGACCATCCTAGTTGTGACTTTCAGGATTGTGTAATTTGATTTAAGAAAACCTATCTTCCCATTAGTTTACTTTTTACAATTGTTAATTGGGATTTGGTGCTAATTTTTGTTCTGTGGCAAATGCAACTGAGGGAACATATGGAGTTTCTCTGTCATTAATGCCACACCCATTAAAATAGCACTACAGTATTTTGTGTCTATTTTTAGTGTTGTTCTGTAAAACTGCCTTTGCTGCTCCCTACCCCTGGGTCAGTGGTTTTATTGTCCATGGAGTTTGCTAATGTTCAGCCTTGGAAGCAATTTGGTCCATCTGGAACCAAATACAAAACTGAACTCCCTTTTCCCTTCTCATTTTGCTTTTTCTTTCCCTGTACTTTTCATCTCTTCCCCCATCACTCTCCTTTATCATATCTTCACACTCTTCAGTCCTGAAGAAGGTTCTCAGTCTGAAGTGTCAACGGAAGCATTTTGTGTGTGTTGCTTCTGTTTGTAATGTTGTTTCTTGCCATAATAAGAACCACATGTTGGGTATGAGCTCTGAATCAAAGTCAAAGTAAATTTATTATGGAAGTGTGTATACTGTATGTCACCTTGAGATTCATTTTCTTGCAAGTATTTACAGGAAAATGAAGAAGTATAATAGAATTTATAAAAAGAACTATGCAGAGAGATTGACAAATAATCAGTCTGCAAAAGACGCAAACACGAGGAAATCTGCAGATGCTGGAATTTCAAGCAACACACATAAAAGTTGCTGGTGAACGCAGCAGGCCAGACAGCATCCATAGGAAGAAGCACAGTCGACGTTTCAGGCCGAGACTCTTCGTCAGGTCTCGGCGCGAAACATCGACTGTGCTTCTTCCTATGGATGCTGTCTGGCCTGCTGCGTTCACCAGCAACTTTTAAGTCTGCAAAAGAAGTCATTTTGTATAAATAAAGGCAATTGTGGATAAATCCCCAGGGCCTGAGACAAGGTGTTCCCTTGGACCCTAAGGCAGGCAAGTGCAGAAATTGCCAGGGTCCTAGAAGAGATACTTAAATCATCCTTCCTGACGGGTAAGGTGCCAGAGGATTGGAGGATCACCAATGTTGATCCGCTGTTTAAGAAAAGCTCTAAAAACAAACCAGGAAATTATAGGCTGGTGAGCCTGACAACAGTAAAGGGAAAGTTATTGGTAGATATTCTAAGAGCCTGGATATATGAGTACTTGCATAGATACAGATTGATAAAGGATAGTCAGCCTGGTAAAGGATAGTCAGCTTTGCTTTGTGTGTGAGACGTCATGTCTGACCAATCTTGTCGAGTTTTTCGAAGTTGATGAAAGTGAGGCATTGCATGTTGTCTACATGGACTCTAGCAAGGCATTTGACAAGGTCCCACATGGGAGGTTGGTCTAAAAGGTTCAGTGGCTCAGTATTCAAGATGAGGTGGTAAGGTGGATTAGACATTGGTATTGTGGGAGAAACCAGAGAGTGGTAGTAGACGGTTGCTTCTCTGACTGGAGGCCTGTGACTAGTGGAGAACCGCAGAGATTGATACAGGATCTGTTGCCGTTTGTCATCTGTATCAACGGTCTGCATGATAATGTGGTTAACTGGATCAGCAAATTTGTGAATGGCACCAAGATTGGGGGTGTAGTGGACAGTGAATAAGGCTATAATGGCTTGCAGTGATATATGGACCAGCTGGAAAAATGGGCTGAAAAATGGCAGGTGAAATTTGATGCAGATAGATGTGAGGAGTTGCACTTTGGTATGACCAACCAGGGATCTGGGAATACGTGTACGATTTGCTGAAAGTGACATCATAAGCTGATAGGTTGTAAAGAAAGCTTTCAACAGATCCTTCATAAATCAAAGTATTGAGTTCAGGAGAAGGGATGTTATGTTGAAGTTATATAAGGCATTGGTGAGGTCTAATTTGGAGTATTGTGTGCAGTTTTGGTCACCTGCTTACAGGAAAGATGTAAACAAGTTTGAAAATACAGAGAAAATTTACAAGGATGTTGCCGGGTCTGGAGGACCAGTGTTATGAGGAAAGTTTGAATAGGTTTTGAATTTATTCCATGGAATGTGGAAGATTGAGAGGAGATTTGATAGAAGTATACAAAATTATGGGGGTTATATTTCAGGTAAATGCAAGCAGGCTTTTTCCATTGAGGTAGGGTGGGTCTTCAACTAGAGATCATGAGTTGAAAGTGAAAGGTGAAATGTTTAAGGGAAACGTGAAGGGGAACTTCTTCAGACAGTGTCATGAGACTGTGGAATAAGCTGCCAGTGCTAGTGGTGTGTGTGAACTCAATTTCAACATTTCAGAGAAGTTTGGATAGGTACATAGATTTTGGATTGGTAGGGGTATAGAGGGCTATGGTTCTGTTGCAGATCAATGGGAGTAGGTAGTTTAAATGGTTTGGCATGGACTAGTTGGGACAAATGGCCTATTTATGTGCTGTACTTTTCTATGACTGTATAACTCTATGACTCTAAAATAAATGATGAGCTCTAGGTTCCTTGAAATTGGGTCCATAGGTTGTGGAATTGCTTCAACATTGAGATGAGTGAAGTTATCCACACTGTTTAGGAGCTTGCTGTTTGCTGGATGATGTCTATTCCTATATCGTGTGGTGTACGACACAAGGCTCCTGTACTTCCTGCCCGATCAGTAGTGAGAAGAGAGAATAGTCCAGATGGTGGTGATCCTTGATGATGGATGCTGCTTTCTGGTGGCAGTGCTCCTTGTAAATGTGCTCACTGGTGGGGAGTGCTTTTCCTGTGATGGACTGGGCTGTATCCACTACTTTTGATAGACTTTTCTGTTCCTGAGCTTTGACCTTGACTGAGGCTCTGCCGTTTACTTAGGGGATTCTGGATTTATTGGAAGTCCAATCTTTTGTTAGTATACTCTGTCTTTTGTCCTTGATTGAAGATAAAAGATCCCCCGAGATGAACCTAGAGTCTTGGACTTTCAACACCTCAAATCAGAGAAATCGGTCACTTCTGAGACCCTACTGTTCACAATGTAATGGCTTAATCTTAACTGAAGTGTTGTCATTTGGAGAAACCAAAAATTTTATTTATTTTTATTTGTTTGGTGCATCACCCTCTCACAATATAGGAAAGTCTACAACAAACTGTCAGATCAGCAGAAAAGGTCGTTGCTCTACCATCACTGTAGGTCTTGTATGATTCCATTAAAAGAAGCAGACAGGAAAAATCATTGCAGACACCACCCACCCAGTAAACCACCTTTTCCAGAACCTCCCCTCTGGAAGGCACTTTTGGGCTATTAAAACAAAAGCTTCACACTATCATTAAACTTTCTTTCCCAGGCAGTTAATCTGGTCAAACTACAGGTTTCCCCCGCCATCCGAAGGTAGAGCGTTCCTATGAAACGGTTCGTAAGCCGGAATGTCGTAAAGTGAAGAAGCAATTACCATTTATCAATATGGGAAAAATTTTTGAGCGTTCCCAGACCCAAAAAATAACCTACAAAATCATGCCAAATAACACATAAAACCTAAAATAACAGTAACATATAGTAAAAGCAGGAATGATATGATAAATACGCAGCCTATGTAAAGTAGAAATACTTTTCTGCAGCACCATCTAGCACAGCGGAAATCTCACGGCAGCACTCTCGGTAGAAACACTCTCTCCAGTAACCTTTAAGCTATGAAGCTGCCAAATCATACCAAGTAACACATAAAAATACACAGCCTATATAAAGTAGAAATAATGTATGTACAGTGTTGTTTCACTTACCGGAATCGGGAAGACTCCAATAAATTGCAGTTTCGTCACAGTTAAAAACTTGCTTATATGAATAACCACCTTCTGTAATTATTTTCTTCAGTTCTGCTGGGAACTTTTCGGCAGCTTCAGTATTAGCCGAAGCACTCCCCGTAAGCGTTAAACTATGAAGTTGCGCTCGCCTCAGAAACCGATCAAACCACCCATAGCTACCTTTAAATTCCACTTTCGCAACACTTTCATCACCGTTGTTCAGTGCTTTCTGTCTCAGCTTATTAAAAAGACTGACTGATTTCTCCTTAAGTATAAGAAAACTTAACGGAACACCATGCTTTGTACACCCATCAATTCACTCAAGCAATAGACTTTCCATTTTATCCATTATTGGATGCCGACTAAGAGAGACCGCTTTGCTACGAGCAGAACCAACAGTAACATCGGCAGCTTTCAAAATTCTTTCTCTCTGCGTATAAATAGTGTGAGTGGTGTTCGCAGGCAAGTTCAACGCGTGGACAATGTCCTTACCTTGTTCACCACGATCGAAACGCTTAATTATGTCTAGTTTTACGCTAAGTGTAACACCCTTACGAGCTCTTTTAGGCTTTTCTGATACCTTAGAACTCATCTTGCTAATGGATGCACAAATAAATTGAGATAAAGCACGTGTTTAAGCAATGGCAGCTAGAATGCATTTCCCGGGGAGGAGCTTGGCTGTTTGGGTGTGCGCGCTGCCTTTTTTTGCGTGCTGCCTTTTTTCACACGCTGCCTTTCTTTGTCACAGTGAAAACACCTTCTGTTAGCAAAAACAGGTAACTAATGTAGGTCTTTCGTAACAGCGAGGTGTCATAAAGCGAACGTTCGGAAAATGGGGGCCACCTGTATTCTACGTAAATGCCCCGACCTCACCCCTCTGTGTATTACTTCAAATGCTGTACTGCAAACACTAAAACTATTTTTTAATATGCTGTTTACAATGTAAATACATACTGGTATTTATATACACATCATACTTTAACTAACTTTATTTTTATACACTCTGTGTAATTGTTGAATATTTTCTGCTGCTTGACATGCTAACACACCACAGCTAATTCCTAATACATGTAAATATCTTGGCAAATAAAGTTGATCCTTGATTCTTTTGATTTCTGTTTGCCGAGCTTATAATGAGCATTGCTAATAATCCTTCTTACTTCATTTGTCCGTTTCTATTAATCTTTCACTCTTTAGCAGCTAATGTGTTAAATCAGCTTTCTTCCAAACATCATTCCTTGACCCCTGCCCCTCCCAAGTCCAGGATTAACTCCTATGCTATTATTGTAGTGTCATAATCTGAAAACAGGGCTTTGAATCTTGTCTTAATTAGGACTCTGACCCTTGCCAAAAGCAAAATTGTAACCCATCCAAATAAAAAGGAATTTTCATTTCTGTGACACCACATGAAAACAAGTGTTCACTGGGCTATAATTCTGTGAGGAGGTTTAAGATTAGATGGGGTAGGTGAGATGGAAATATTTTTCCTTGCAGAAGTGTCTAACATTGGACCAGTGGTTCCCAACCAGGGGTCCACAGATCCTTTGCTTAATGGCATTGGACCCATGGCATAAAAAATGGTATGGAGTAAGAGGCTGATAGGGGTTCAGTGGAAGATTAGAGAATGGTTAAAATCTTGATCACCCTGCTTGAGGAAGTGTTCAGGCAAAGCATTTTCACAACATTTCTGATTTATTTATTTGTTCTGTTAGCACACAGTGTGGAATAGACCCTTCCGGCTCTTCAAGCTGTGGCACCCAGCAGTCCCATGATTTAATCCTAGCCTAATCATGGGACCATTTACAATGACCAATTAAGCTACTACCTGGTACATGGTCATGGGGAGAATGTACAAGCTCCTTATGGACGCTGGTGGGAGTTGATCCCGGGCCAATGGTACCGTAAAACATTGTGCTGACCACTGTGCTAATGTGCCACCCCAAATAATTGTTTGGAGCATCTGAATTGCCGAGATACAGAAGACTGCAGAACAAGTTCTGGTCAAAGGGATTAATACAGATGGGTAATTGATAAGACCATAAGATATAAAAGCAGAATTAGGCCATTTGGCCCATTGAGTCTGCTCCACCATTTCATCATGGTTGATCCAATTTTCCTCTCAAATCTCCCAAACTTCTGCCATCTCCCTGTATCCCTTTCTGCCCTGACCAGTCAAGAATCTATCAACGTCTGCCTTAAATATACATAAAGAATTGGCTTCCTCAACTGTCTGTGACAAAGACTTTCACAGGTTCACCACTGTCCGGCTAAAGAAATACTCCTCATCTCAGGTCTAAAAAGATGCTGCTCTATTCTGGGCCTGTGTCCTCTGGTCTTGGACTCTTCCACCATAGTAAACATCCCCTCCACATCCACTCTATCAAGGCCTTTCACCATTTGATATGTTTCAATGAGGTCAACTCTCACTCTTCTGAGTTGTAGTGAATACAGGCCCAGAGCCATCAAGTGCTCTTCATATGACAAGCTATTCAATACTAGAATCACTTCTGTGAACCTCCTTTGAAACCTGTCCAGTTTCAGAACTTCCTTTCAAAGATGAGGGGCCCAAAACTTATCTCTTCCAAGAATTCCAACAGATTTGTTAGGTAAGATTTTCTCTTGAAGAAACCATGCTGACTACGCATATTTTATCATGTGCCTCCAAGTACCTGGAGACCTCATCCTTATTGATCAACTCCCAATATCTTCCCAACTACTGAGGTCAAACTAATTGGCCTATGGTGTCCTTTCTTCAACCTCTTTCCCTTCTTGAAAAGTGGAGTGACATTTTCAATTTTCCAGTCTTCCAGAACCTTTCCAGAATCTTGTGATTCTTACTGATGCCTCCATTATTTTGCATCAGTCTTCACTGTGGAAGACACTAGCAGTATGGTGCAAGTTCCTGGTGTCAGGCGTCATGAAGTGTGAGAAGTTACCATAACTAGAGAGAAGGTTCTTGGGAAACAAAGGTCTGAAGGTAGACAAGTCAACCTGGACCAGGTGGTCTATGCCCCACAGTTCTGAAAGAGGTGCCTTCCCTCTAGTTATGGTAACTTCTCACACTTCATGACCCCTGCCACCAGGAACTTGCACCATACTGCTAGTGTCTTCCACAGTGAAGACTGATGCAAAATAATGGAGGCATCAGTAAGAATCACAAGATTCTGGAAAGGTTCTGGAAGACTGGAAAATTGAAAATGTCACTCCACTTTTCAAGAAGGGAAAGAGGTTGAAGAAAGGACACCATAGGCCAATTAGTTTGACCTCAGTAGTTGGGAAGATATTGGGAGTTGATCAATAAGGATGAGGTCTCCAGGTACTTGGAGGCACATGATAAAATATGCGTAGTCAGCATGGTTTCTTCAAGAGAAAATCTTACCTAACAAATCTGTTGGAATTCTTGGAAGAGATAAGTTTTGGGCCCCTCATCTTTGAAAGGAAGTTCTGAAACTGGACAGGTTTCAAAGGAGGTTCACAGAAGTGATTCTAGTATTGAATAGCTTGTCATATGAAGAGCACTTGATGGCTCTGGGCCTGTATTCACTACAACTCAGAAGAGTGAGAGTTGACCTCATTGAAACATATCAAATGGTGAAAGGCCTTGATAGAGTGGATGTGGAGGGGATGTTTACTATGGTGGAAGAGTCCAAGACCAGAGGACACAGGCCCAGAATAGAGCAGCATCTTTTTAGACCTGAGATGAGGAGTATTTCTTTAGCCGGACAGTGGTGAACCTGTGAAAGTCTTTGTCACAGACAGTTGAGGAAGCCAATTCTTTATGTATATTTAAGGCAGACGTTGATAGATTCTTGACTGGTCAGGGCAGAAAGGGATACAGGGAGATGGCAGAAGTTTGGGAGATTTGAGAGGAAAATTGGATCAACCATGATGAAATGGTGGAGCAGGCTAGTGTCTTCCACAGTGAAGACTGATGCAAAATATTTATTCAGTTCGTCTGGTTGGTATGAACAGGTGTTGGTCAGTGGGATTAATATAGATGGGTAATTGATGCTTGGGATGGACATGGTGGGCTGAAGATTGTTTCTGTTTTGCTTGACTCTGTCTTCTTGCTATGTTAACACTGTATTGCAAATATCATTCTGTGTAGAGAAAAAAGTACAATATCCCAAACAATTTAGTATGACACGATCAGAAATTGTGTCTCCTTCATTTCAGTAGGTTTTGTTTTTGCTGTATTGCTGAGCACTTGATTATCTTCCCTTGTAGTTGCTGACTGATATGAATTAATTGCTGAAATGCTATACTTTGTGATGTGCATGAAAATCTGAATTGTTCTGAGAGTGATTCCTGATTTTATTACTGTGTGGAAATGGTCTGTCTTCAAATTTGCACTTTGGCCTTACTGCAGGTATTCTTGGAAGCAACAAATCCATCAGAAAGTACATCACTACCATCTTGTTTCTCTATTGCATCTGCCTACTGCCAACTATAGCTTTTGGGTCTTTAAATGCTGAAAACACGAGAGGGTCAATTGGTAAGTTCCTAGTTCCACTGTTGTTTGTTGGAGCTTTCAACTTGAGTTTAGATTATTGAGAAACAAGACAAAACGCAGCATTAAAACAGTGTACTGTGATTGGTTAAGTGACAGAAGTGAACTGAGGCTTGGTGCCGAGTCCACAATGAAAATAATCATCAGGGAAGTAATGGGAAATGAAGAGTTTGGAATTACCAATGATATTGCAATGGCTAAAATTTGCAAGATCAACTTCCGTAGATTTATTTTGCTCAAAATGTTATGTTCCTAATTTCTCAAAGAAATGGCCATTCATTTCAACTGGGAATTATGCAGATTTTGCTCGTTTGCAAATGCCTCTTTTCCCATTCAAGTTATCATATGACAAGACCAGTTAAATTGAGTGTGTCTTGGAACTTTAAAGTTTGATGTTTAAACTATAATATTTTGATTACAGCTTTTACTGGGTTATTGGCTGTGATGATTTGCATCAGCTGCATGTAATTTGCCATATTAAGCAAGGTTTTTATGATGGGAATTTGAAGTATGCAACAGCTAGGAATTCAGATTGTACCCTGGTCCAGTTAGACTTTTCTTTCAAACAATATGTTACTGAATGTTTTTTTTGCGTGAAAGCGCGAGCTGAAGGGCCTCCAACAGCACAGTAATAACACTGGTGGAGAAATATTCAGGAGTTCAAACGATTGATTTGTCAATACAACTTCAGATCCAATCACAGTAAATGAGGAACTGAAACGTAACTGATCAGAAGGAAAATAAAAAAAGAACACAATTGTGAGATACTAGACCATGAGGCATAGAAGCAGAAATGGGTCGTTCAGGCCATTGAGACTTCTCTGCCGTTGCCAGTCACTGCAGCTTCCTATGGTAGGTTATTCCTTCCACCCTCCCTGCCCTACCCCACTACAGTTTCCAAAGTGTTATAGTTATTATTGAGGGGATTGACCACTGGGGTGCTCTGCACTGGCTGTGTATTCCCTTTCCCTCCCCTGACAGTCATCCAGGTACCTTCTTCCTGCAACTTAGGGCTGACTACCTCCCTGTAGCTCTTGTCTATCACCCCTTTTATTTTCCCCTTTGAGCTGAAGGTTATTGAGGCTGCATCTCCAGTTCCTTAACATGATCTCTAAGAAACTACAGTTCGGTATACTTTGTGCAGATGTGGTTACCAAGGAGAGTGGACATCTCCCAGAGTTCCCATTACTTTTAAGGAACATACCACTACCTCTGAACTCATTCTCAGTGCACTAGATATGTATTAACAAAAAATAAAACTTACTAGAAACTTACGTGAAATCTCCACTTGTGCTTGCCCAAGCCTGTTGAGCCAAAGCCTGACTACTCTTAACACTGGCCCATTCCAACAATGGCCACTCCCTTCTTTTTACTGGCCCCGCACAGATTGCAGAAACCGCTGACTGTCACCAAGAAATGAGCCCTCATGCTGGTTGGAGCCCATCAAAAATAACCAAAATCACTGGAGCTCTTTTAAAGCTCGCAGTGCATCACTAATGAATGACATTAGTTTATTGTCATTTACACCAGGGTACAATGAAATTCCTTGCACCTGTATTGTTTCAGAGGTCATTTTCTTCACTTCCCAATGTGGCCGTGTATAGATCACACCAGACCTGTGCAATGAAGTTGAAAAATGAAAGCAAGCCATTTGAATTAGTTTGGACAATTTTGGATTGAACGATAAATACTGGCTTTGCTTACAAAAGTGGCGTAGAGAGCTGCATGGTAGCATAGCATTTAGCTCAACCTTTTACAGCGCTAGCTGTGAGATCGAGGTTTGACCCCCCCAGTCTTTAAGGAGTTTGTATATTCTCCCTGTGTGGCGTGTGTTTCCTCCGGGTGTTCCATTTCCTCCCGCATTCCAGAGACACGTGGCTAGGATTAGTGAGATATCAGCATGCTATGTTGACACTGGAAGTGTCACTTGTAAGCTACTCGGCATAATCCCCTCTGATTTAATTTGACAAAAATGACACATTCCACTGCATGTTTCAATGTACATGTAACAACTAAAGCTGATCTTTAATCTTTGGCATTCGTATCCCTTGTGCCTGTGGAGATCCAAGCTAACATCATGGACCACGAGACCAGTAATCTGCTGAACTAGTCTATGTTCTTGAACAAATTGCAGATGTTTGAAATCAGAAATGAAAAGAAAATGCAGAAATCCCTCTGTTCAGGGCGCATCTGTGAATAAGGAAATAGATACTGTTGGAGGTTGAAGATCCTTCAAAATAACCTTGTGTCCCTTAATTTCCTCATTTTTCCTTCTCAAAATGCAATGATTTCTCTCTTGATTGTACTGGGATTGAGCCTCCATGGCAGTGTTAGGAAATATCAAAAACTTATTACCTTCAGGATACAGTCTAGCGTTATCTCAGTCCTGAATGTCAACACTTCAAAACTGAACACAAGGTTCTACAGATGCTGGAAATCCAGAGTGACACACACACACAAAATCCTGGAAGAACTCAGCAGGGTCTATGGAGAGGAATGAAGTGTTGACGTTTTGGTACCCTTCATCAAGACTGGAGAGCAAGGTGGGAGAAGCCAGAAAAAAGAAGGTGGGAGGAGGGGGAAGGAGTACAAGCTGGCAGGTGGTAGGTGAGACCAGGTAAGGGGGAAGGTGGGTGGATGAAGTGTGAAGCTGAAAGGTGATAGGTGGAAGAGGTATAGGGTTGAAGGAGGAGGACTATGATAGGAGAAGAGTGGACTGTGGGAGAAAGGTAAGGATGAGGGGCACCGTGGGCAGAAGAGGGGAAGAGAAGGAGTAAGAAGGGATGGAGAATGGAAAAAGATTATTTAGAGATACCATATGGTAACGGGCCCTTCTGGCCCAACAAGACCACAACACCCAATTACACCCATGTGACAAATTAACCTTCAAACCCGACCATTTTTGGTGGAAGGAAACTGGAGCACCGAGTAGAAATCTATGTGGTCGTGGGGGGAATGTACAGATTCCTTATAGACAGCAGGGGCAGGAATTGAACCTGGGTTGCTAGCACTGTAAAGCATTATGCCTACAACTACATGACCATGCGGCCCAAATTTTTATTGTTGTGCAGATAATAATCACTTCCTGGGCAACCACAGCCTCTTGCATATTGATAGAAAGCCAGATGACTTTTCGCTCCAATCCTAATGCCAGTTTTTTCTTTTACAGATGTGCAGAAAACCATACTTGCCCAGTGCATTGGAGGAGTGGCCTATGCTGTATTCGCTGGCCAGCCAATGGGTATAGTGTTAACAACTGCACCCCTGGCCTTGTACATACACGGTACGTTGCTCTCCTTTCACCCATCATTACAAGTGTAAGGATGTCTCTTTCTAAGATCTTGCACATTTTTGACGACAGTGGGTGAACCTGACCATACCACCTCCGTGCTCTGTTCATGCACTCCGCGCATTGCGAGGGGTTGCGGGAACAAATATGGGGAAACGTCAAGCCACACTGTGGAAAAGTTCAGATGGTGAATTGCTGTGTAAAGTAACAAACAAAATGCTTGAGGAAATCAGCAGCTCTGGCAGCATCCATGGAAAGGAATAAAGAATCGACATTTCAGGCCTACTGAAGGGTCTCAGCCTGAAACATTGACTGTAATATTCCTTTCCGCAGATGCTGCCTGACCTGCTGAGTTCCTCTAGCATTTTGTGTGTGTGTGTGTGTGTGTGTGTGTGCGTGTGTGTGTGTGCGTGTGTGTGTGTTACTATAGATCTCCAGCACCTGCAGAATCTCTTGTATTTGTGAATTTCTGTGTAAAGATGTGTTGCACCACAGAGATGCAGGGAGATACAGTCCTCTGGCCCAACTTGTTAATGCCAACCATAATGCACAACTGTGCTAATCCAATTTTCCTGTATCTCACAACTCCTCTTCTACCTGAATATCTGTCTAAATTATTTTTAAATATCATAATTATAGCTACCTCTACCACCTTTGACAGCTCCTTCCCATATATCTGCCGCCCTCTGAATGGAAAAACTTGTCACTCAGATCCCCTCTAAGTTTCCCCCTACTCCCACTTGTGCCCCCTAGTTTTAGACTTCCCCTCCCTGGGGAAAAGAACTATCTACCTTGTGTACGGCCCTTATAATGTTATAAACCTCAGTAAGGTCACCCCTTAGCCTTCTTCGTCCCAGTGAAAATAAACACAGCCTAACAATCTCTCCATAATACCTCATACCTCCATTCCTGGTGAATCTCATTTGTACTTCTTCCTAATACTGTCACATATTTCTTGTACAACAGAAATAAAATGCTGGAGGATCTCAGCAGGTTAGGCAGCGGCTATGGAAATGAATAAACCAGGAGTTCCCAACCTTTTTTATGCCATGGACCCCAAACATCAACTGAAGGGTTTGTGGACCCCATGTTGGGAATCCATGGAATAAACGGTTTACTTATTGGGATGACATCCTTCTTCAGGACTGGAAAGGAAGGGTGAAGACATCAGATTTCCTGTCGTGATCAGATTTGTATGTAATTACTGTAAGACCATAAGATATAGGAGCAGAAGTTAGGCCATTCGGTCAATGGAGTCTACTCCACCATTCCATCATGGGTTTTTCAAATTCTTCTAGTCGTCCCCACTTCCTTGCCTTCTCCCCATACCCTTTGATGCCCTGGCTAATCAAGAACCTGTCTATCTCTGTCTTAAATGCACCCAGTGATTTGGCCTCCACAGCCACTCATGGTAACAAATTCCACAGATTTACCACCCTCTGACTGAAGTAATTTCTCTGCAGCTCAGTTCTAGATGGATGTCCTTCAATCCTGAAGTCGTGCCCTCTTGTCCTAGACACCCCTACCATGCGAAATAACTTCGCCATATCTAATCTGTTCAGGTCTTTTAACATATGGAATGTTTCTATGAGATCCCCCCTCATTCTCCTGAACTCCAGGGAATACAGCCTAAGAGCTGCCAGTTTATGTGGTAAACCTTTCATTCTTGGAATCATTCTTGTGAATCTTCTCTGAACCCTCTCCAATGTTAGTATATCCTTTCTAAAATAAGGAGTCCAAAACTGCACACTATACTCCAAGTGTGATCTCACGAGTGCCTTTTACACAGTACTGTAACTTCAATTTACTGCTTGCAATTTACAATTTGCGTTAAGAACTGAAAACTGGTTCCTGCTTGAACTAACATCTGCTATATTTGCATAACTCCAGCATACTCCCTAACAACAAACATAATTGTCATCGAGCTCCTCAAGGAGTGAACTTCATTGATGTATACAGTATTGTGCAAAAGTATTGGGCATCCTAGCCTTGTATATGTACCTAAGACTTTTGCACAATACTGTATGTAGAAATATAGAAAAACTACAGCACAGTACAGGCCTTCAGCCCACAATATTGTGCTGAACATGTACGTACTTCAAAAATTATCTCGGTTTGCCCATAGCCCTCTATTTTTCTAGGCTCTATGTAGCTATCAAGGAGTCTCTTAAAAGACCCTGTTGTATCCACCTCCACCACAGTCGCTGGCAGCCCATTCCACACACTCGCCATTCTCTGCGTTAAAAAAAACTTACCCCTGACATCTCCTCTGTGCCTAGTTCCAAGCACCTTAAAACTGTGCCCTCTCGTGTTAGCCATTTCAGCCCTGGGAAGAAGGCCTCTGGCTATCGATGGGCCGAAAAGCCTACTTCTGTTCCTATATCTTCTGGTCTTATGGTCTATCCACACGATCACTGCCTCTCATCATCTTATACACCTCTATCATCCTCCGCTGCTCCAAGGAGAAAAGGCTGAGTTCACTCTACCTATTCTCATAAGGCATGCTCCCCAATCCAGGCAACAGCCTTGTAAATCTCCTCCGCACCCTTTCTATGGTTTCCATGTCCTTCCTGTAGTGAGGTGACCAAAACTGAGCACAGGACTGAGCAGAGCTGAGCACTCCAAGTGGGGTCTGACCAGGGTCCTATATAGCTGTAGCATTACCTCTCAGCTCTTAAAATCAATCCAATGGTTGATGAAGGCCGATGCACCATGTACCTTCTTAACCACACAGTCAACCTGTGCAGTAGCTTTAAGTGTCCTATGAACTTGGACCCCAAGATCCCTCTGATCCTCCACACTGCCAAGAGACTTATCGTTAATCCTACGTTCTGTCATCTTATTTGACCTACCAAAATCAACCACCTCATGATGGTTGAACTCCATCTGCCACTTCTCAGCCCAGTTTTGTATCCTATCAATGTCCTGCTGTAACCTCTGACAGCCCTCCACACTAACCACAACACCCCAATCTTTGTGCCATCAGCAACTTTACTGACCCATCCCTCCACTCCCTCACCCAGGTCATTTAAAAAATCACGAAGAGTAGGGGTCCCAGAACAGATCCCTGAGGCACACCACTGGTCACCGACCTCCATGCAGAATATGACCCATTTACAACCACTCTTTACCTTCTGTGGACGAACCAGTTCTGGATCCACACATTGTGCACCAATATCGTTGATACTTCCTCTTTTCTGACACAGAACGTCAGTGCACCCCTCTCCTACCTCTCGATCCTGCACATCCTTCTCCCTGGTGAACATCAATGAGAAATATTCATTTAGGATCCTGCTTGTCCCCTGTATCCACATATTCTTTTCCTTTTTGGTATCCAAAGGGACCTACTCTTTTCCTAGCTATTCTCTTACTTGTATTATACTGGAAGGATTTGGGATTCTCCTTAATCCTGCTTCTCAGGCCATTTGAGCAACGCTTACAAAATGCTGGAGGAACTCAGCAGGTCAGGCAACATCTATGGAGGGGAATAAACAGTTGATGTTTTGGGCCGAAACCCTTCATCGGGACTGGAGAGGATGGGGGTTAGAAGCAAGAAGTCCAAGACATCAACTCCATGGATGCTGCCTGACCAGCTGAGATCCTCCAGCATTCTGAGTGTGTTGCTGAAGATGTCCAGCATCTGCACAATCTTGTTTGATTCTGTCAAGGCCACTTCATGTCCTCTCTTTGTCTTCCGAATTTTTAAGTTCTTCTCGATATCTCAAAAAAAAACTCAAGCAAATGCTTATGTGTGCCATATGCTTGTTCATTTATGATCAAACCTTCTATTTCCTTTGTCAACCAGTGTCCTAATCTTACCATCTCTGCTGCTTATCCTTATAAGGACATGCATGCTCGAAGCTCCTATTTTGCCTTTGAATGCCTCCCACATATCAGATGTCATTTTCTCCTCTGGCAACTGCTTCCATTTTACTTTTAACATCTCTCAATCAACTTTATCTTATACCGAATAAAGTGGCCACTGAGTCTATGTTCATGGCCGTCTGCTGCTGTAGCCCATCCACTTCAAGTTTTGATGGGTTGTGCATTCAGAAATGCTGTTCAGCACACCACTATTGTAATGTGATGTTATTTGAGTTCTGTTGCCTTCCTGTCAGCTTGAGCCTCTCTTACTATTCTCATCTGATCTTTCTTATTAACAAAATGTTTGCGCCCACGGAACGGCTGCTCATTAGATTTTTTTTTTGTTCTTTGCACCATTCTCTGTAAACTCTAGGGACTGTTGTGTGTGAAAATTCCAAGAAATCAGCAGTTCCTGAGATTCCCAAGCCACCCCTTCGGGCACCAACGATCATTCCACGTTCAAAATCACTTGGGTCACGTTTCTTCCCCATTCTGATGTTTGGCCTGATTAACAACTGAACCACTTGACCGTGTCTGCATGCTTTTATGTACTGAGTCGCTGCCACGTGATTGGGTGATTAGATATTTGCATTAATGAGCTGATGTATCTAACAAAGTGGCTACTGAGTGCACTTTTGAAATCAGCCCTTCAGCCCTCTCTCCCCCGCCACCCCCCCCAGTCTTAATTCTTGGACCAACCATTTATTTTTAATTGACTACTTTGAAACTTACTGAACAGATGTATCTACCACCTGTTCACCCTGATTCTTTAAGATAAGGCAGAGTAAAATGGTTAATTATTGCCACATTGCACTGAGGTACAGTAAATATCTTTGTTTTGCATGTATCGCTTTTCATTAATGTAATTAATTAGCCAATTGTGTGGCAATAATTCAAACATTGTCAAAAGTTTCAGATGTTTAGACCAAAGATCAGAATGAGGAATAAGTGACTTTGACTGTGGAATGATTGTTGGCGCCAGATGGGGTGGTTTGAGTATCTCAGAAACTGTTGATCTCCTGGGATTTTCATGCACAACAGTCTTCTAGATTTCATAGAGAATGGTGTGGAAAAATGAAAACCATCCAGTGAGCAGCAGTTTTGTGCACTGGGTTGGAGGAGAATGACCAGACTGGTTCAAACTTGGCAACAGTAACTCCTATAACCACACTTTACAACAGTGGTGTGCAGAAGAGCACCTCTGACCTCACAGCATGTCAAACCTTGAAGTGGATGGACTACAGCAGCAGAAGAACATGACAGGTTCCATTGCTGTGCCTAATAGTTTCCACTGAGAGTAAATATCTTGTGTAGTCCAACCATCAGTCATTTGTAGAGAAGCCAGTAATCTAGATTTTAAAGAATTTTTTTGTGAAAATAAGCTTTGGCAAATCGATATGTGACATTTCACAACTTGTGAGGAAAATGTATTTGGAACATATGGGTTCACTAATTAAGCAAAGTTGTGATTGAAAAGTTAGTGTTTAACATTGTATAAAGGAGCAGGAGGTGATGTATCAAGAGTTCAGAGAGTAAAGTACAGAATGTGCAGTCTCCATTACTGGGATAAAGAGAAACGTAATGCACAAGAACCACATGAGTGGAAGGAATGCAAGTTCACGGGCAAGAGGAGGTTACAAATTGGAAAGGACGTGCCTATAGCAGAACTTAATCCCTTGTTGAATAATTTTAGATTTGAAATGCCAGAGAGCAGTCATCATGGATTAGAGAAGATGTATGGTGCGGACTTAAAATGTAATGACGGGATAAAGAGAGCAGTGAGCCCTTTTATGAAGCATAACCATAACTTGCTACTAATGCAATTTAATCTCATGAGGAGAAAATGTATATTGTTGAGTTTAACTGAGAATGTTTTAGTGGTCTCTCCAGTCCCAAACTATTTAATTTCAATTGCAAAGTATGTTTGTTGTGTTTATAATTATAGATTTTATCCCTATATTAAAAAAAGTCTCGTGTAAAACATGAGTAGATAACGCTTTTCATGAAATGATCAGTACTATTCTCAATTCATTTATTCCACAAGTCCTCCCCACTTGCACCCAGTTCTGAAACCTGTGATTATCAGTTTGGTGCCTGAAGGGACTCCCCTTCAGAACTGAGATGAGGAGAAATTTCTTCCTCAGAGGGTGGAAAATCCGTGGGAATTCATTGTCAGAGGGGGCTTTGGAGGTCAAGCCATCGGGTGTATTTAAAGCCAACAAGGTAGAGCTCTTGAACATTCATCAGTCCGATAGCGGTGGGGAAGGTGGTGTTCCTCAAATGCTGAGTGTGGTATTCAGGCTCCTATACCCCTTCCCTGATAGTAATGATAAATTCTTGATAAGGAGGTTAATGGTTGCAGGGAAATAATAACAAAAATAGGTCACAATTGAATATTGGAGCAGATTCAATAGGACAAATTGGCTGATTCTGGTCCTTTATCTTATAATTCTGTGTTCAAAATTTATATCGTGAATTTAAAATTTAATTTTCCTCCGACATAACAACTGCACTTCAAATATACTCTGTGGCAAGTTCAATGTTCCATAAATTTTCCAGTAAGTAGTAGGATTTTCATCAGTATTGTGCAGGACAGAAATGGGCCATTTGGCCCACTATAATAATGCTAGCTTCCACCCTCCCCCAAACTAATGTCAGTTTCCTGCATGAGATTTGTATCATTCTATGCCTTAGCTCTTTAAAATGTCTCTTAAACAAAATGATTGCACCTGATTCCACCACCACCTCTGGCAGTGAGGTCCAGGTTATCAACTGCTCTCTGCATTAACTACAAAACTTTCCATTCAAATCCCTTTTTATAACTTCCTCCTCCCACCTTCCCTATGCCCTCCTGTTTTGATGGTGGGGGAGAAAATCTGTTTCTCCCCCTTATCTATAAGTCTTATCATGTTGTTTATCTCTAGCAGGTTACTCCTCAGCCTCCTACACCACAAGGAAAACAAATCTAGTCTATCAAATCTCTCCCCGTAACTAAAGTTCTCTAATCCAGATAATGGCCTGGTGAAATTCTTTGCACTTTCTCCAGCCCAATCCCATCTAACCTACTATGTGCCAACCAGAATTGAACATGTGCCCTCTTCTCATTATTGCCATCATGGAGGAGGTACAGAAGCCTGAAGATCCCAAGCTCAAAATATTAGGAACAGCTTCTTCCCCTCTGCTATTGGATTTCTGAATGGCCCACGAAGATTACTTTGCTAGATCTCTTTTGCACTATTTATTTTCTATAACTTATAATAATTTTGTCTGGCACTATACAGTTGCAACAAAAAAAAATCAAATTTCATGACTTGCATCAGTGATGATAAACCTGATTCTGATACAATGCTGCTTTAACCAGTACTTTGTACGATTTACAAAATAACATTCTAACTTTTATATTCTGTGCTCTGACCTCTGAAACCAAGCATGACTCGTGTCGCCTTCACCACCCCATCTACCTCTGTTGCCCTTTCAGGGGACCCCAATGTCCCGCTGTTCAGCAACATTGCCTGTGTATGTTGTACCCCTACATGACTTCCCAAAATGTATCACTTCCCACTTGGATAAAATTCCAATTCTTTGCCCAACTTTCCATCTGATCCATGTCATGCTGTTGCCCTTTGGACAGCTTTCACTATCCACACCACCACCAACTTTCGTGTAGTCACAAGGTTACTAATTTTACCTCCTACATTCAGGTCTAGGTCCCTGTGGTACACCACTGATTGCAAACATCCAACCAGAAAGGTACCATCTCTACTTTTTGTGTCCTATCACCCAGCCAATGTTGGATTCAATCAGTCTCGGATTCTGTGTGCCTTCTGGATGAGGCTGCATTGTGGATCATTGCTGAATGCCTCACTAAATCCACATAGATGTCTACTCCCCCATCTTCCTCAAGCTTTGGCTACCTGCCAAGCTAGAATAGGCAGTCATTCAAACCCATCTGTTCTCTCGCTTGACACTGTGACAAATATTTTTTTTCTTTCTCTCTACAGTAATCCAGGGCATCTGTGATGACTACAATCTGAATTTCTTTGCTTTTTATGCCTGTGTTGGCCTGTGGAATAGTTTCTTTTGTGTCATCTATGGTGTTGGTAACTTAAGTTCATTGAAGAAGTTTTTCAAAAGGTAAGCAGCAATAAGGTAGTTTCCTTGAATTATTAACTTCACCCTTACCCCCATTTTGTTAATGGGCAGTTGAGGTTGGTAAAGTGCCATGTATGTCTTCATGGTAGACCATAGAGAATGGGATGAGCCCCTCCTTGAACCAATGCAGACCCTAGAAAGAGAGACAAACAACAGGAATTCTGCAGATGCTGGAAATTCAAGCAACACCCATCAAACTTGCTGGTGAACGCAGCAGGCCAGGCAGCATCTATAGGAAGAGGTACAGTCGACGTTTCAGGCCGAGACCCTTCGTCAGGACTAACTGAAGGAAGAGTGAGTAAGAGATTTGAAAGTGGGAGGGGGAGATCCAAAATGATAGGAGAAGACAGGAGGGGGAGGAATGGAGCGAAGAGCTGGACAGGTGATTGGCAAAAGGGATACGAGAGGATCATGGGACCCTGTCTCTTGCAAGACCTAATCAGTTCCCCTCTACCACCACTCTGCTCCGTCTAGCGGAATTAGTCCTTACTCTTAATAATTTCTCCTTTGGCTCCCCCCACTTCCTCCAAACTAAAGGTGTAGCTATGGGTACCTGTATGGGTCCTAGCTATGCCTGCCTTTTTGTTGGCTTTGTGGAACAATCTATGTTCCGTGCCTGTTCTGGTATCTGTCCCCCACTTTTCCTTCGCTACATTGACGACTGCATTGGCGCTGCTTCCTGCACGCATGCAGAGCTCGTTGACTTTATTAACTTTGCCTCCAACTTTCACCCTGCCCTCAAGTTTACCTGGTCCATTTCCGACACCTCCCTCTCCTTTCTAGATCTTTCTGTCTCTGTCTCTGGAGACAGCTTATCCACTGATGTCTACTGTAAGCCTACTGACTCTCACAGCTATCTGGACTATTCCTCTTCTCACCCTGTCTCTTGCAAAAACGCCATCCCCTTCTCGCAATTCCTCCGTCTCCGCCGCATCTGCTCTCAGGATGAGGCTTTTCATTCTAGGACGAGGGAGATGTCCTCCTTTTTTAAAGAAAGGGGCTTCCCTTCCTCCACTATCAACTCTGCTCTTAAACGCACCTCCCCCATTTCACATACATCTGCTCTTACTCCATCCTCCTGCCACCCCACTAGGAATAGGGTTCCCCTGGTCCTCACCTACCACCCCACCAGCCTCCGGGTCCAACATATTATTCTCCGTAACCTCTGCCACCTCCAACGGGATCCCACCACTAAGCACATCTTTCCCTCCCCCACCTCTCTGCTTTCTGCAGGGATCGCTCCCTACGCAACTCCCTTGTCCATTCGTCCCCCCATCCCTCCCCACTGATCTCCCTCCTGGCACTTATCCGTGTAAGCGGAACAAGTGCTACACATGCCCTTACACTTCCTCCCTTACCACCATTCAGGGCCCCAGACAGTCCTTCCAGGTGAGACGACACTTCACCTGTGAGTTGGCTGGGGTGATATACTGCATCCGGTGCTCCCGATGTGGCCTTCTATATATTGGCGAGACCCGACGCAGACTGGGAGACCGCTTTGCTGAACATCTACGCTCTGTCCACCAGAGAAAGCAGGATCTCCCAGTGGCCACACATTTTAATTTCACATCCCATTCCCATTCTGACATGTCTATCCAAGGCCTCCTCTACTGTAAAGATGAAGCCACACTCAGGTTGGAGGAACAACACCTTATATTCCGTCTGGGTAGCCTCCAACCTGATGGCATGAACATCGACTTCTCTAACTTCTGCTAAGGCCCCACCTCCCCCTCGTACCCCATCTGTTACTTATTTTTATACACACATTCTTTCTCTCACTCTCCTTTTTCTCCCTCTGTCCCTCTGAATATACCCCTTGCCCATCCTCTGGGTTCCCCCCCCCCCCGTCTTTCTCCCTGGGCCTCCTGTCCCATGATCCTCTCATATCCCTTTTGCCAATCACCTGTCCAGCTCTTGGCTCCATCCCTCCCCCTCCTGTCTTCTCCTATCATTTTGGATCTCCCCCTCCCCCTCCAACTTTCAAATCTCTTACTCACTCTTCCTTCAGTTAGTCCTGACGAAGGGTCTCGGCCTGAAACGTCGACTGTACCTCTTCCTATAGATGCTGCCTGGCCTGCTGCGTTCACCAGCAACTTTGATGTGTGTTCCTATAAAGAGAGATTGGACAAGGATGGGCAACACACACAAAATGCTGGAAGTACTCAGCAAGTCAAGCAGCATCTATGAAGGGAAGAAACATTCAATGTTTGGGCCGAAACCCTTCTTCAGGACTGGAAAGTATAAGGGCAAAAGCTGGAGTAAGCAGGTGGGGGTGGGGAAGGATTACAAGCTTGATAGTTGATGGTACTCCTTTCCCTCTCCATATCTTTTTACTCTGCCTTCCTGGTCCTCGTGAACTGCCTTGACCCAAAATACCAACTGTTTATTTCCTCCATAGACGCTGCCTGACCTGCTGAGTTCCTCCAGCATTTTAGGTGTGTTGCTCGAGGTTTCAAGCATCTGCACAACTTCTGGTGTTTTTAGTCAAACATGTTTTTTTTCTAGAGGATTGGAGGCTGAGGGGAGATGTGATAGAAATTTAAGAGAGGCATAGATGGGGTAGACAGTCAGAACCTTTTACCCTGAGTAGAAATGTCAAATATTAAGAGGGCATGAATTTCAGATAGAAACGTAGAAAACCTACAGCACAATACAGGCCCTTCAGCCCATAATGCTGTGCCGAAATTGTACGTACCTTAGAAATTACCTAGGGTTACCCATAACCCTCTATTTTTTGAAGCTCCATGTACATATCCAGGATTCTCTTAAAAAACCCTATTGTATCCACCTCCACCACAGTCACCAGCAACCCATTCCACGCACTCACCTCACTCTGCGTAAAACAACAACAACAATGTACCCTTGACATTCCCTCTGTATCTTTTTTCAAGCACCTTAAAACTGTGCCCTCTCATGTTAGTCATTTAAACCCTGGAAAAAAGCTTCTGACTATTCACCTGATCAATGCTTCTCATCATCTTATACACCTCTATCAGGTCACCTCTCATCCTTTGTTGCTCCAAGGAGAAAAGGCCGAGTTCACTCAACCTGTTCTCATAAGGCATGCTCCCCAATCCAGGCAATATCCTTGTAAATTTCCTCTGCACCCATTCTATAGTTTCCACATCCTTCCTGTACTGAGGTGACCAGAACTGAGCAGAGCACTCCAAGTGGAGTCTGACCAGGGTCCTCTATAGCTGTCACATTACCTCTCGGCTCTTGAATTCAATCCCACGGTTGATGAAGGCCAATACATCGTATGCCTTCTTAACCGCACAGTCAACCTGCGCAGCAGCTTTGAGTGCCCCATGGACACGGACCCCAAGATCCCTCTGATCCTCCAAATTGCCAAGAGCCTTACCATTAATACTTCTGAAATGCCTGCTTTGCTGCCGCTGCTGCTGTGCGATCGAGAATCTGCAGAGAGGAAGGCCCCAAATCCTCGGCTTTGCCTATTGCCTGTTGCCGGGGCCGGAGTCAAAGCGCTCGGCAGAGATGATGCTCGGTGCTCAGTGTTGGAGGGCTGGTCGGAGGCTCGAAGTTTTCGGACGGACTCAGAGTCGGACTGTGGTCGGGTGCTTCCAGGATGCTGCATCGGCAAGTTTGCGGTGCTGGAAGCTCATGGCAGGGAGAGTTTCTCCCTTCAACTGTCTGCGTGAAATGATGGGACTTTCGAGAGACTTTGAGACTTTTTTTTTTACCATGCCCATGGTCTGTTCTTCATCAAATTATGCTGTTGCTTTGCACTGTTGTAACTATATGTTATAATTATGTGGTTTTTGTCAGTTTTTTTTAGTCTTGGTTTGTCTTGTGTTTCTGTGATATCATTCCGGAGGAAGAAAGTGTATCATTTCTTAATGCATGCATTACTAAATGACAATAAAAGAGGACTGCGTGTCCTCATAATCTAATCTAATCTAATACTATATCCTGTCGTTATATTTGACCTACTAAAATGAACCACCTCAAACTTATCTGGGTTGAACTCCATCTGCCACATCTCATCCCAGTTTTGCATCCTATCAATGTCCCACTGTAACCTCTGACAGCCCTCCACACTATCCACAACACCCCCAACCTTCAGATGCTTTTAGATGGACACATGATTGTGCAGTAAATAGAGAGATGTTACATGCACATTAATAATTTCATATCATATTTAAAATTTGAGAGGCCGGTGGTCTTTTTCTCAGGGTTGATATGTCACATACTAGAGGGCATAGATTTAAGTTTAGAGGGGGATTTACATCGCAAGTGTACTTTTGTGTTACAGAGTGGAAGGTGCCATGGAAATGACAGAAGCCAATATAATAGTAATGTTTCAAAGGTATTTAGACAGGCAGATGAACAGGCAGGGATATGGACCATGTTCCAGGTGGGATTATTGTACATCTGAGTCACGGTCGGTGCAGAGATTGTGGGCTGAAGGGCCTGTTCATGTGCTGTACTATTCTGTATTTCTTTGCAAAGTCCTGACATATTTCTGGCTCCCAGAATCGGAGAGGGGCAAAGGGCAATAGGAAGCCTGACCAAAGTTCAACATAAATTTATAATCAATATACATGTATGTCATCATATACAACCTTGAGATTCATTTTCTTGCAGGCATTCTCAGTAAATTCGAGAAACACAATGGAATCTGTGAAAGCACACACCAACAGGATAGACAAGCAACCAGTGCAAAAGACAACAAACTCAGCAGATATGAAGAGAAAGCCATTAAGTGATAGATATAGGGAACTTGAGAAGAAGAGTCCTTGAAAGCGAGTCTATGGGTTGTGGAAACAGTTCAGCACTGCCTTTCTGTTTCATCCCTCCGTTTGTAAAGGACAGATTCCACTTATTTCCCATCTTGGAGCTATAGATTTGTACTTGTCCAGAAATGGTTCCTTTCACTCATTATGTCCATGCCAACCTTTTCTCCCCAGCTACACTAATCCCATTTGTCTACATTAGGACCATAATCTTCCTTGTCCAGCCTTTCTGTGTCTGTCTGATGGCATCTGAAATGTAGTAACTGTGTCAACCTCCACCTCGTATCATAATGTGATCCAAGAATCAACCACTCTGTTTTTCCTTAGAAAAAAACTTGCCCCTCAGAGCCCCTTTAAAGCTTCTTCCTCTTGCTTTAAGTGTCCACGCTCATTTCTGATGTCCTGCCAGATTCAAGGGCAGAGGTCTTCTCCTCCACACTTTCTGAGAACAAAATTGTTACATTTAGTTTTCTGGCTCCTGAAGTGTATCTTGTGCCTTTTTAAGTGTTTATTGGCCTGTCTGCCCACTTCACTGTTTGTGCTGTTTGCCCTTTGGCCCACAGTGTTGTGCTGAGCCAATTAAATTAGTAATCAAATAGCCAACTAATCTCTTCTGCCTTCATAAAGAATGTAGAACAGTACAGCACAGGAACGAACCTCATGCAGAGAAATGGGAATAGTTTAGATGGGGGTGTGGGAGGGGGGAGGCCAGAATGGATGTAGTGGGCCAAATGACACATAGTCCTATACAACACTATGACTCTTATCATACTATTTTCTGCTTGGGTTTCCAGCCTAGGGTCCATTGACCCCTCAGTTAATGGTAGGGGTCCATGGGATAAAAGAAGGTTCGGAACGCCTAGTTTATTGTAAAAGTTGTGAAATATTGAACATACCATAGAATACATTTAAAGTGTAGTGCTTCTATTTCAGAGGATATTCAAATTTCAAATCCACAGCATAAATTTTAGATGCAAGACCATAAGATACAGAATCAGACTTGTGCCTTTTGTCCCATCAAGTCTGCTCTAATATACAATTTTGGCTTATTTTTGTTATTTTTCCCTAACCATTCTCTCACTATCTCCCCGTAACCACTAACACCCTTGGAAATAATTCGGAAAATGGGTAGGTTGGGTGGTTGGTGGTTGGGCTGAGTTGTTCTCTGATCTTGGCAATTTACTTACAAACGTTTCGTCACCATGCACGTCATGATGCCTCCTCATATGGTGATGAAATATTTGCAAGTAAACTGTCAAAATTGGAGAACAACTCAACCCAACCACTAATGCCCTTATCAGGAATTTATCTGTCATCGAGGAGGTCAGGTGTTTGAAGACTCACACTGAAGATTTTAGGAACACCACCTTCCCTCTGCCATCAGGTTTCTAAACGTCCATGATCTTCACCTTGCTAGCCTAAGTAAATCCTCACGTCTTGGCCTCCAGAGCCCTCTGGGTTTCAGAACTGGGAGACAGTGGGAAGGGTTGGAGGAGCAAGTGCATTGTGCCACATGGGACAAATGATCCTGCCTGACTTGTTGAGTTCCAAAAGACATAGGAGCAGAATTGGGCCATTTGACTCATCCAGTCTGCTCAGTCAGAGGTTGATTTATTACGCCTCTCAAGACCATTCTCCCTCCTTCTCCCTGTAATCTTTGACACTCTAACTAATTAATCCCTACTTTAAATATACTCGGTGACTCGGCCTTCACAGCCATCCATAGCAATGAAGTCCACAGATTCGTCACCATCTGGTTAAAGAAATTCCTCCTCATCTCTGTTCTAAAAGGATGTCTAAGCTCTCTGGTCTAAGATTCTCCCATTATAGGAAATATCCTCTCCACCTCCATGCTATCTAGCCCTTTCCTTCCTGCATTTTGTGTGTATCACCTTCCTCAATAGCTTTTAACTGGTTCTCAGTATATGTCACAAAACTAACTCCATTCCAACTTGATATTCCTAATATTCCCATTGTTCAATGTTGCCAGGTGGAATCTGTTCCTTCATGACTCTGGTCTGCCAAACAAAACATCAGATCATTGTCATTATTCTAAGGAGTGTATAAATATTTTATTTTTATTATGCTTTTTATTTTTCACTTTTGCAACACTGTGTGTATGTGTCTGTCTACTTCACGTTGTTAACTATTAATAATCTGCAACTCTCTCCCCTCTGCAGATCGACAGATGAGATCCTAGCCGTCTTCATATCCATTGCATTTGTGGTGGACGCTTGTAAAGGCTTGGCCAAAAGTGAGTCCATGGGAATAATTGTGTTGTTAGTATGTTTGCCCTCTTTCTCCTTTTCTGTTCCTCTTGTCAATGTTATTCACCACCACTCATTCATAGTCATAGAGCTCTACAGCACAGAAACGGGCCCTTCAGCCCATCTAGTACATACTCAACTGTTAATTACTGAAGAGTAAGTGAAACATTTTTGCTTCACTGAATCATGGAGTGATTTGTGGAAATATGGGATTCCATTTTTGTCTCTTGTGCTTGTCACGGGGAGATCCAGTTTGCCTCATGTCCTCGTTTTTGCCTTGTGGCTCAGTGCCATTTCAGATAGTTACCATGTTCACTTCATTTGTTGCAACTGACTCCCCTTGCATTGCCCATGCTTTAGAGCATTGTATAAAATATTCTAAGTGTTGCTTTAACTACTATTTTCCAGTGCTGGAATTGACGCGAGGGAAATGACACTATCTTGGTTTAATGTCTTGGCATACATAAAGAAGTGTTGGCCTTTATGGTGGTGAATTCAGGATCCTGGAGTGGGATAGTGCTACCAACAGAAGGCTCATTCCCACAGTGACTTGATGAAGAACATCAAATGTACAGCAAGAGCTTTAGAATCAGAGAAAATTAATGATATTTGGTCAAGAGAGGCTAGCGTAACAAACTTCTACAGATGTCAGTGATATTAAACCCGATTCTGATTCTAAGTGCCACCTTCCAGAACCAGATTAGTAGACCAAGATGTCACATCTTTTCATGTACATGTCCAAATACTGTTAGAGGATTGTAGAGGTAGAAACGTTTACCACAAATCACGTAGCAAATTCCAGACCCCACTGAGAGCCATCAGCACTGCAACCCCCCCCACCCCCAAATACTTCTCCAAGGTGGTGTCTCAAGAAGATGGCATCCATCACTAAGGACCCTCACCACCAAGGACATGCCCTCTTCTCATTGCTATCATCAGGAAGCCTAATGATGCACACTCAACAGCTTCTTCCTCTCTGCCATCAGATTTCTGAACAGTCCATGAAACAAATAAACTTTTCTTGGGCTTCCAGCCAGGAACAGGTATCAATTTTAACCAATATTTTGATGACAAACTGCCATCTTTATCAGGGATGATGCCTAGGCACGTTAAGTCCGTTGGTATATATACCCCAGACATCCTTCCCTCCTGATTGCTTCATCCTCATTCAACCAGGTTTCCACAGTCCCACCTTGTTTAGAATCGAATTCCAGTGCTAACTTAGAGCGAGACCCTTGTCTTTGTTAAAATTCTTTCCCCCTAGTTTTATTTCACTAGTTTCCTTCACCAGACGGTCCCAAGACCCACTGGCACGGCATAACAGTTTTTGTGCCTTTGAAGTCAATCCTATGGCCAATGTGAGCGCAATGTTCCACTACTGCTGATTTCTCCAGGTAACCCAAACAGATACACCTCCTGTGCTCCTTGAGGCAGGTTTCCACCATGTGTCTGGCTGATATACGCTGCTTTGCTTTACAGGGAATCCTGTAACCACCAGCTGCCCTGAGTCCCAGGCCATCTTTGACCCACATAAACTGCGATTTGAGCTTGCTTATGGACTTGTAGTTGTATTAATCCAGCACTTCTTCAGGATCCTGGTGATCCTTCCAGAAACCCTAGAAATATAGGGAAGACAGGTGGTAGTGAAGGTTTCCTGTTCTTTTCCGTCAGCCCTTTTAAGGGCCTGATTGATTTCCTTTACCTTCCAACTATTCTGTACGAATGTTGAGCTCAATTGTCTTATTGTGGGTTTCCATGTCGGAGTGTACTATACGGTTTCTGTCATGTTAGAACCCACTCACACAGACATGTACCTCAACAATAACAGCCACCGTCATGCCTCCCAATGTAGAATGGTTCTTTCTACTTTGAATAACTGTGCGAAAACTATTTCAGACACGGAGGGTCTCCACGAGGAAGTAATGGCTGCAAGGTGAAGGAAATCAATTGGGCCATTAAAAGGGCTGACAGAAAAATCAGGAAACCTAATAACGAGGAGGAACCCATTGCTACCACCTGTCTTCCCTATACTTCCACGGTTTTTGGAAGGATCACCAGGATCCTGAAGAAATACCGGATTAATACCATCCACAAAATCTTAAGGAAGCTCAAATCACAGTTTATGGAAGTCAAAGGTGATCTGGGACTCAGAGTGACTGGTGTTTACAGTATTCCCTTATAATGTGGAGTAGCATGTATTGGCCAGCTACATGGTAAAAACCCGTATCATGGAGCGCAGGAGGTATATCTTCTTGGGTTACCCGGAGAAATCGGCGGTAGCAGAACGTATCATTCACAATGACCATAGGATTGACTTTGATGGCACAAAACTATTGTGCTGCACCAATGGGTTTTTGGACCACCTGGTGAAGGAAGCAATTGAAATAAAACTAGAGGATAATAGTTTTAACAAAGATGAAGGTCTCACTCTAGGTACTGGAATTCGATTACAAACAAGGTGAGAGAACAGAAACCTGATTGGATGAGGACTAACCAGTCAGGAGGGATGGATAAGGGGGGTATATATACCATCGGACTAGACATGCCTAGGCATCATCCTTGATGAAGATAACAAAACTTGTCATCGAAACGTCGGTTATAATCGATAACTGTATCCAACTGGAAGCCCGAGGAGAGTTTATTTGTCATATATGCTTGGAAAGCAATAGATCCTTTTTCCAGAACGCTACCTCCCCGATTTGCTTTCTTGTTGGACTATTCATTTACTTTGTATATATAATACTGTAGCTTATAGTAACTTTTTATGTATTGTACTGTACTGCTGTTGCAAAGCAACAAATTTCACAACGTGTACCAGTGTTAATAAACCTGATTCTGACTCTGGTCTTTTGTCCTCAGTATTTCGCTCAGGACTAAACCTTCAGACTGGTGATTCACTAATGCTGGGTCCTAATTATTACCCACACGTCTGTCACTGTCACTTTATCTTTTCGCTCTACCCACGACGCAGCTTCGCGCCACACTATTGCCTCTCAGAAGCATGGGTGCGTTATTTTCTCTTGGGTAGAAAGCACCCAAGAGTGGAATATTCTCACCTCCTGAAAGGATTTTCTAATTTCCCTCTCAGTCCTGTGTGGAAAAGCCTCCCTTCTCAAGAGGGGGGTTACCTCAGCCACAGGGGCCAAGCATCAGTATGTTGCAGTCGTTTTCTTGTCTGCCTTGCTAATGTTGGCTGAGGGTCAGTGACCATCTGTTTTCCTGGCACCTCTTCTCCTGACCATCCCTTCTTGAATGATGCGGCTGTCCGCTTGAACCCAAACCAAAGATGTTCTCCTCATTAGACATCAAAACTCTATTTTCCTCTTCCTTGCCTTCCATGCACACTTCAAAGTGCATATTTAAGCCTTTGCTGTCCAAATCTTTTGTTTTATTTAGAGGTACAGTGCAGAACACGCCCTTCCAGCCCAATGAGCAGGACTGCCCAGCAACCCACTTGTTTAACCCTAGCCCAATCACAGGACAATTTACAATGACCAATTAATCTACTTAACCTGTATGTCTTTGGACTGTGGGAGGAAATTGGAGCAACCGGAGGAAATCCTTGCACTCATTGGAAGGACATACAAACTTCTTGCAGATAGAGCTGGAATCTGAGTCCCTAACTCCGCTCTGAGCTGTAATAGCACTGCGCTAACCACTACACGACTGTGATGCCCCAATCAATCTTCACGGAAGGAAATATCCTTCAGTGAGAAATAATGCATTGGCATCTATTTATAGCGGGGTGTGTATGTGTGTGTGTGTGTGTGTGTGTGTGTGTGTGTGTAGTAGGCAGTGAGGAATCTATTGGGAGAACCTTGTGATTTTAATGTGCCTTTCTATTGCTTAGTTTTTCAGGATAATTACTTCTGCCATAACATCCCTGGAGAGAACGGAACACTTGGTTTCAAGTTTAGTGCCAACCATTCACTCAATACGACAGACCCTGACTCTGGGGCTCACCCCTGTGGCCGGGACAGCGCTGTCCTAAGTCTCTTCCTGATGCTCGGTACCCTGTGGCTGGGGTATACCTTGTTCCAGTTCAAGAAGAGGTAAGTTCCAAGGGCAAACTAATGATCCTCGGCCTGCTGAAATCCTCCAGTGGCTTGTTCCTTTGCTCTAGATTCCAGTATCCACAGGTCTCTTGTGTCTCATAAACGCCAGCTGATTTCATGGTATGGATAACGGCTTCCTTAATGTGGTGTCACTTATTTATCCCCTCCACTGAGCCAAGGCTGTTCTCCAGGCCAGGATGTCTGAGCCTTTCCTGTGTTGCCTTATTGCCAGGGTTACTGCCCTGGTCAGGAAAAAGCCACTACTTCTTTGTTTAAAATGGTCATTTTTTTGATAAATTGTAAAAGTACTATGATTTGGATGTGAACGTATTATTTGAGTTTTCTATGAAGAACTATATCTGGCTGACTTGATAAAATCGAAGATCAAAATCAATTATTATATGTACTACATATAGCGAATGTCACCATAACCCATCCTGAGATTCATTTTCTTCTAGGCATTCACAGTAGAACAAAGAAATACCATAGAATCAATGAAAAACTACACACAAAGACTGACGAATGACTAATGTGCAAAAGAAGACAAACTGGGCAAATACAAATAAATAGATAGACAAGTAATAACACTAAGAATATGAATTGTAGAGTCCTTGAAAATGAGTCTATAGGTTGTTGAATCAATTCTATGTTGAGTTGAGTGAAGTTATTCATGCTGTTCAAGCACCTGGTGGTTTGAAGTGTAATAACTTTTCCTGAATCTGATAGTGTGGGTCCTGTGCTATCTTCCTGTTGGCAGCAGTGAGAAGAGTGCATGGCCTTGATGGTCAGAGTGAAAATGAACTTCCAGTAATTTTATGATGGTCTGGAGCATTATTTCCTTATTTCCTTGAGCATTCTCAGCCAGTGTGACACTTGCCGTGACCTCACACACTGCTCTCAACCTTTCTTCCCCAGACAGATCGTTCTTGGATAATAAACAAGGTGACTTCTGCTCCTTTGTCTTATGGTCTTATTAAACCATTCCTTTTTTTAAATTTTTGATGTTCTGAAATGAATTTTGTCCGTAAGTCAGAAAATACACGGATGGTAACCACACCTCCACAGTATGGCTCATTCATTTATTATTGTCACATGTACAATGTCACATGTACTGTACTTTATGCCATCCATGCAGATCATTTCAATGTAAGAACATTGTGATAGTACAGGGGGAAAAGCACTAACAGAATGCAGAATAAGTTGTTGCAGTTACAGAGAAAGTGCAAGCAGGCAATAAAGATGCAAGATCCTATCGAGGTAGACCAGTTAGATTGAGTAATTAAGAGTTTCTTTATCTTTAAATGGGTGGTGGGGTAAAGATGCATCTCTATGAAAGGAGGTGTAAGATGCTCCTTCCCTCCACTAGCCTGCAGGTTACCCTTGGGCAACTACTTTCCTTTACGGAAAGGAATAAACAGCTGACGTTTTGGGCCGAGGCCCTTCATCAGGATAATCTTCTGTCAATTCTGAGTTGCAACTTCTAATGGCTGCCTGAAGTTTTTCGAATGCCTTCAGGCAGTCCATATTTCTAACATTCACCATATTGACTACTTCAATTCAGTCAGATTAAGTCGGGCACAATAACTGCTTGATGGGGTGCCACGGTAGTGTAGCGGTTAGTGTGATGCTGTTACAGCTCTGGGTGTTACTTATTGCTATATTTATACTCTTCTTGGTTGGTGCAACTGTAACGAAAACCAATTTCCCTCAGGATCAATAAAGTATGACTATGACTACGTTAGAGTTCGGAGATAAATTCTGGTGCAATCTGGAATGAGGTTGTATATTATTCCCATGACTGTGTGGGTTTCCTCCCACATTCCAAAGACATAACGCTAAGTGTGTTCATTGGTCATTGTAAATTGTCCTGTGAGTAGGCTAGTGTTGAGTAGGTGAGCTGCTGTCTTAGCTTGCTGGGCCGGAAGGGCCTTTTCCCTGCTGTATCTCTAAATCAAATAAAGTACAGTGCCTTGAAAAAGTATTCAGCCTCACAACTATTTTCACATTTTACTGTCTCATTTTCTAAATTGAAAATATATTGAAGTAGAATTTTTTGAGGTAATCTACAAAGCATTGTGCGTCATGTCAAATCAAAAGAAAAAAAATCAAAAATCTGTCAATTTAAAAATTAAAAACCAAAATTGTGAGGCTGAAAAAGTATTCATCCTCTTTGTAATTGCTATGCTACCTTTCCTCGTACCTATCAACTCGCCCAATTTGTTGATGTAGAAAATTGAAGGATCTCCTGAATAAATACCCTCTCTCTAAGGTCCAACCGTATGGTCAATTTTCAACAGACCAAACCAAAATAAAGATAAGAGCAAAGACTAGTCAGGGAAATAATAATAGAGAAGCACAAATCTGGGGAAGGGTACAAAACCAACTCCAAACCACCAATTGTACTTTAGAGCTCAGTACAGCCCTTCATGAAAAACTGGAAGAAAATGTGAAACTACAGCCACACTGTCTGCACCCCTGAAGTTAGTTGCTGCAGGAGAATGGCACTTTATAAGAGACTCTACTGTGATACCAGCAGTCACTCTGAGCGAGCTGCAGAAGCCGGTGGCTGTAACTGGAGATGAGGTTCAGAGCTCCACAATCTCGGAGGCCTTGAACAAAAATGGCATTTGTGGGACAGTGGTAAGGAAGAAGCCTTGGCTTAAAAAAGAACATGTCCTTGCCCATAAAGACTTTGCAAAGCATTACTTAGAAGTTACTGTAAAGATGTGGAAGAAGGTCTTATGGTTGGATGAGACAAAAGTGGAATGTTTAGTTCTCGGCCCTAAGTGGTATGTGTGGTGTCAATCTGATTCTGTGCATCAGCCAGGTGACACCGTCCCTACATGGGAAGACAAATGCTGCTAAATGCAGAGTGATCCTAGATAGAAACCTGCTAGCCTCTGTCAGAAAACTTAACCTGGGGTGGAAGCTTGGCCTTCAGCAGGACACCGGCCCAAAGCACACAACCAGTGTAACCACGGAGTGGCTTCAAATGAAGAAATCTGATTTCCATGAGTGGCTCAGTCAGGGTCCTGACCTTAACCCAATTGAACACCTCTGGCAAGACCTCAAGATTGCTATTCACTGCCACTCTCCAACTAACCTGGCACAGCTTGAGCAATTTTGCAAGGAGGAATGGGCAAATCTTGCTTCATTACATTGTGCAAAGCAAATAAAGACATGTTCAAAAAGACTATTGGCTGTAATAACTGCAAGAGTTGGTTCAACTAAGTTCTGTGCAAAGTGGGCTGAATACTTTAGAACTGCTGACATTTCAGTTATTGAATTTTTAGATTTTCATGCTTTACAATTTTCCCTGCTTTTTCGGGGGGGGGGGAGGGGAAGGAGCATGTGATTCACATATAAAAATTCTCAGTTAAATTGATCAAAATCTTTGGTTGTTATACTCATTTAAGTGGAAGAAAGGGTTGGGGGTTAAATACTTTCACAAGGCACTGTAAGTCCGTTACTAGCTCACCCTCGTGCTGGATTGTATGCCATTTCACTGGTAAACTCTCAAATGGAATTAGGCTAAACTTGATTCCTTTGACCCTCTCACTTTTCTTAAAAAAGTAGTATGGCGTGTGTGATTTTTTTCCCCCCCAGTCCAAGGGAGTAAGAATTTGGATCAATTTCCAAAGTTTTGTATACTTTCACACTCCTTATCTGAGAAAGGATGTGCTGACATGGGAGAGGGTTCAAAGGAGGATCACAAAAATGATTCCAGCATTGAAAGGCTTGTCAAATGAGGAGCGTTTGATGGCTCTGGAACTGTACTCACTGGAATTCAGAAGAATGATGGGTGGGGGGGAGCTCATTGAAACCCATTGAATGTTGAAAGGCTTCAACAGAGTGGATGTGGAGAGGATGTTTTTTATGGTGTGAGAGTCTAGGACCAGAGAGAACAGCCTCAGAATAGAGGGACATCCATTTAGAACAAAGATAAAGAGGAATTTCTTTAGCCAGTGAATGGTGAATTTGTGGAGTTCGTTGCCACAGGCGGGTGTGGAGGCCAAGTGGTTGTGTATGTTTAAAGCAGAAGTTAATAGCTTCTTGATTAATCAGGGTATGAAGGGATATGGGGAGAAGGCAGCAGATTGGCGTGGTGAGGGAAATATATCAACTATGTTGAAACGATGGGTCAATGGGTCACATGGCCTAATTCTGCTCCTATATCTAATGGTCTTACCATTCCTGGGAGTTGTCACTATCTTTGCACCACTGATTTCTTCTGTTTCGTTGCTTGACTTGTTATAATTTTGGTGAGACTTCATTCCTCATTATTAGGCTCTGCGGAATTTACACGATGCCCTCTGTCAGTAGTGACGCAAAGAAATTCATTTCATGGTTTGCTATGTCAGCCTAAATCTCTGGAGAGAAACTTTCAGAAACTATAATCAAGGACAGAATTAACAATCGGTCTTCATTACAGTTGTGTGTGGATTGATTGGGAGAAGGCAGCATGAATTTGTTAAAGGAAAATAGTGTTTATCTAATGTTATAGAGTTTTATAATGAAGTCTGGTGCAGTTAATGTGGTAATATAAACTATTAAAGGTTTTTAGATAAGGTGCTTGGTTAGAAAATTGGCTGAGTGATCTGACACAAGCACGAATGATTGTTTTTCTTGTGACTGGATGTCCAGCAGTATACGTAAATACAAAATGCTGAAAACACTCAGCAGACCAGGCAGCATCTGTGGAGGGAGAGAAATGGCTGATGCTATGAGTTGAAGCCTCCCCATCCAACAAAACTTCTGGGACTTGAGAAGTTCATTCTATTTCTCATTCCACACATCTCCACTATTTGTATTTTTGTTTGTTTTTCAGATATTGAATACATCCGGTATTCTTCTGGGGTCTGGTACCAGGACTACTGTTTTCACTAATTTATATTACCGGCTTGGGTCTAGGTGATTAAGGCTACTCTGTCCAAAAGGCGACAAAACAAAACCTGGAATTAGAGGTGCTGTGAGATGAATGGTAGGTTCTCACAGAAGAATGGAGGCAGGCTGGTGGACTAGGCAGACACAAGGCAGATGAAAGTTAACACAAACTTTCAAACTGTTCAAATTTCCCAGGAAGGTTGAGAGGAGGTTGGAGGGGACAAAAAAAGGATTCAAGAACAGAGATCTCAAAGTTCAGAAATAAATTTGTCTGCTTCCTCTTTAAATACCTCCCATGAGCTAGACTCGAGGGGACGGGGGGAGAAGGAGAGAGGGGTGGGTTTTTGATTACATTGGCTGCATTCCCAAGGCAGTTGGAAGTGTAGATGGAGTCCATGGAGGGATAGGCTGACTTTCATGGTAGACTGGATATGAAAGAAATGGTTGGTTCACTTGTCTGAATAGCGGTAGAGAAGAAGCTATTCTTAAGCCTGGTTGTCTGTAAACCTTCTGAGATTCCTCTGTTTCTGTTGAGGGTTAGAACATAGAACAGTCCCGCAGAACAACAGCCCCTTTGGCCCACGATTATGCGCCAAATCTATTGAATTAGTTATCAAATGGCTAGCTAATCCCTTCTGTCTGTACAATGTCCATATCCTTCTACAGTTCTCACATTCATGTGCCTACCCAAACATCCCTTAAAAGTCCCTAAATGTATCTGCCTTTACCACCTCTCCAGGTGCATTCGAGGTACCACCACTCTCTGTATTTAAAAAAAAAAATGACCCTCACATCTTCTTTGAAATTACCCCCTCTCACCTTAAATGCATGCGCTCTAGTAATAGGCATTTCAACACTGGAAAGGGTATTGTCCGTCTACCCTATCTAGCTTATAAGCCTCTATCAGATCTCCCCTCAGACATTACCACTCCAAAGAAAACAACCATGTGAGACCTTGTCAAAGGCCTTGCTGAAGTCCATGTAGACAACATCCACTGCCTTACCTTCAACTTTTTTGCTAACTTCTTCAAAAAACACTATAAGATTACGAACAAACTCTTCTTGGGCTTCCTGCCAGGTACAGATATTGATCATAACTGACGTTTTGATGACAAACTCTGCCATCATTTTCAGGGATGCTGCCTGGGCATGTCTAGTCCAGTGGTATTTATACCCCCCCCCCACCCCCCGTAGTCTTTTCCTCCCTTCTGGTTAGTCCTCATTCATCAGGTTGCTGCTCTCCCACCTTGTTTACAACGAATTCCATTTCTTACTAAAGGGGCCCAAAACTGCGCATAATACTCCAAGTGAGGTGTCACCAGTGCTTTGTAAAGTCTCAACATTACATCTTTGCCTTGATATTCTAGTCCTCTTGAAATGAATGCCAACATCAAATTTGCCGCCTTCTCCACAGACTCAACCTGCAAATTAACCTTCAGAGAATCCTGCACAAGAGCTGGCAAGTCACTTTTTGCCTCAGATTTTTTTATCTATCTCCCCCTCCCTCTCCCCCTCCCTCTCCCCCTCCCTCTCCCCCTCCCTCTCCCCCTCCCTCTCCCCCTCCCTCTCCCCCTCCCCTCCCCCTCTCCCCCTTCCCCTCTCCCCCTTCCCCTCTCCCCCTTCCCCCTTCCCCTTTCCCCTTTCCCCCTTCCCCTTTCCCCCTTCCCCTTTCCCCCTTCCCCCCTCCCCCTTCCCCCCTCCCCCCTCCCCCCTTCCCCCCTCCCCCCTCCCCCCTTCCCCCTCCCCCCTTCCCCCTCCCCCCTTCCCCCTCTCCCCCCTTCCCCCTCTCCCTCCCCCCTTCCCCCTCTCCCTCCCCCCTCTCTCTATGTGGTTAAGAAGGCATACGGTGTATTGGTCTTCATCAACCGTGAGACTGAGTTCAAGAACTGAGAGGTAATGATACAGCTGCATAGGATCCTGGTCAGACCCCGCTTGGAGTACTGTGCTCAGTTCTGACTACCTCATGACAGGAAGGGTATGGAAACTGTAGAAAGGGTGCAGAGGATGTTGTCTGGATTGGGGAACATGCCTTATGAGAATAAGTTGAGTGAACTTAGCCTTTTCTCCTTGGAGCGACGGAGGATGAGAGGTGACCTGATAGAGGTGTATAAGGTAATGAGGGGCATTGATCGTGTAGATAGTCAGAGGCTTTTTCCCAGGGCTGAAATGGCTAACACGAGAGGGCATAGCTTTAAGGTGCTTGGAAGTAGGTACAGAGGAGATGTCAGGGGTAAGTTTTTTACACAGAGAGTGATGAGTGCATCGAATGGGCTGCCGGCAATGGTGGTGGAGGCGGATACGATATGGTCTTTTAAGAGGCTCCTGGATAAGTACATGGTGTTTAGAAAAATAGAGAGCTATAGGTAACCCTAGGTAATTTCTAAATTAAGTACATGTTCAGTACAGCATTGTGGGCCAAAGGGCCTGTATTGTGCTGTAGGTTTTCTATGTTCTATGTTCTGTCATCGCTTCAAGTCTATCCAGCTGAGTATTGGACATCTGAGTGCTGGGGAGAGATGTACATACATGATCTCTGCTAAAAATCTCATATTTTATTCAAAATACAGATGATGTGGAAGACATAACTCTATTGGGAAAACTGGTATTTTTCTCCACTAACTGATCCCTTGGGTGCATTTTAGTTTTCATTTTAGTTAGTTTTATTTTGTGGGCATGCTCTGTAGGTTTCAGGTATGCTATGTTGATGCCGGAAGTGTGGCGACTCTTGCAGGCTGCCCCCAGCCCATACTTCGGACTGTGTTTGTCGTTGCTACAATATGTTTCAATTTTTCCATTGTAGGCTTCCATTGATCAGGTTGGATCATGGATATTGTGTCCTGCCTGTCTAGTTATGCAAGCCAGGACAGTACGATATGGAGAGCAGCTGTTGCCCTTCTCTACTCATCTGATAAACCCAAATGAACAGCAGAGACTGATTCAGTTTGGCACTAGCAGCATCACAGAAGTTGCCAGTCAGCGGTGAACTCAACGGTGAACTTAGGGACTCCAGCTCCGGACTTTTCCCTCAGGGTTTACTCCCACAGCTTTCCCCAAGAGTGGGTATAGTCACAAGGCTGCGTAGGTTTGAGATCAGACTTTTCCTTTTCCTCCTTCTTCATGCCCAAAGCGACTGGTTTTAAGGTGCCAGTAAGCCACTTCTCCTGTCTGTGGAAATGGTTCTGTCGGACTTAGTAGCTAAACCACACTTGAAGGTCAGGAGCTGCACTTGGTTGTCAGAGGCTATTTGAGGCGCACACCATTGGCAGCATTTAATAGGTAGTGGGAGCTTGTCCCTGCTGCCAGTCCCAGCTATAACAAACTTAAGGAACCTGTGGATGTGATTCCACATGCATGTGACAAATAAAGCCTGTGTCCATTTAGGACATAGTAGCGAAGTGGCTACTGAACTAATTACAAGGTTTGTGGATCCCTGATCCAGAGACATAAGCACTGAACACAGTAGGAGCAAGAGTAGACGACCTGGCCTTTCAAGCCTGCCTGAACTTTCAATATGATCATCTCTGATCTGCCCCAAGCCTTCAACTGATCCCCCATTGCTCTGAATTCCCTGATCATTCAACCATTTGCCTGCTTCCTCTTTAACTACCTCCCATGATCCTAGACCAGGTGTGCCCAATCTTATTTTTATACGATGGACCAATACCATTCAGCAAGGGATTCATGGACTCCAGGTTGGGAACCCTTTACCTAATCTCTAGGGGACTGGGAGAGAATGACCAGGGTGGGAGGGTTTTTGATTTATAAACACAAGAAAGTCTGCAAATGCTGGAAATCCAAAGTAACACACAAAAGGTGCTGGAGGAACTCAGCAGGTCAGGCAGCATCTATAGGAAGAGGTACAGTCAACGTTATACTTCCTCCCTCACCACTATTCAGGGACCCAAACAGTCCTTCTAGATGAGGCGACACTTCACCTGTGAGTCGGCTGGTGTGATATACTGTGTCAAGTGCTCCCGGGGCAGCCTTCTGTATATTGGCGAGACCTGACGCAGACTGGGAGACGGTTTCGCTGAACACCTATGCTCTGTCTGCCAGAGAAAGCAGGATCTCCCAGTGGCCACACATTTTAATTCCACGTCCCATTCTCATTTTGATATGTCAATCAATAGCCTCCTCTACTGTCGAGATGAAGCCACACTCAGGTTGGAGGAACAACACCTTATATTCTGTCTGGGTAGCCTCCCGCCTGATGGCATGAACATTGATTTCTCTAACTTCCACTGATGCCCCTCCTCCCCTTCTTACCCCATCCCCTATTTTATTTATTTATTCATTTATTATTCCCCCCCCCACCTTTTTTCTCTCTCTCTTTCCCTCTCACAATCACTCCTTGCCTGCTCTCCATCTTCCTCTGGTGCTCCCCTCCCGCTTTCTTTCTCCCATGCCTCCAGCTTTGTCTCCCTTCAGCCAATCAACTTTCCAGCTCTTAGCTTCATCCCTCCCCCTCTTCTCTTCTCCTATCATTTTAGATCTCCCCCTCCCCCTCCCAGTTTCAAATCTCTGACTATTTCTTCTTTCAGTCAGTCCTGATGAACGGTCTTGGCCCAAAACGTCGACTGTACCTCTACCTCTTCTTATAGATGCTGCCTGACCTGCAGTGTTCTACCAGCATTTTGTGTGTGTTGCTTGAATTTCCAGCATCTGCAGATTTCCTCATGGTTACCTGAATAAAAAGGTTGGGGGAGGGGAACGAGGTTAGCTGGAAGGAGATGAGGGAAGCCAGGTGAAAAATGAAGGGCTAGAGAAGGAATCTGATAGGAGAGGAGAATGGAGCATGGGAGAAAGGGAAGGAGGAGGCGACCCAGGGGAAGGGATTGGCTGGTGAGAATAGGTAGAAAGCCAGAGTGGGGAAGAGTGGGGTGGGATGGATTTCTTTTACCGGAAGGAGAAATCGATGTTCACGCTGTCAGATTGGGGGCTACCCAGGCAGAACGTAAGGTGTTGCTCCTCCAACCTGAGTGTGGCCTCATCTTGGCACAAAATGTTTTTGATTATGCTGGCTGCTTTTCCAAGGCAGTTGGAAGTGTAGACAGAATCCATGGAAGGAGATAGTGACTTTCATGGTAGACTGGGCATGAAAGAGGTGCTTGGTTCAGTAGTCTGAATCGCAGTAGGGAAGGAGTTGTTCTTCAGCCTGGTCATTTGTAACCTTTTGGAGTTTTCTTTATTTCCATTTAGGGTTCAGGAACTGAAGATGCCAATCTTGGGGCAAGATGTGAAGCTGGTTTCTAGAAAAATTTAAAGGCATTCTCGCTGTGTTATAACAAATTAAACTGTAATTGTTGTAAACACTTACGCAGTTGGTTGGTGGTCAATTGCAGGCAACAAGGTCAAGTGACTTGGTAATTGTTTTATTATCATCACATATACAATGTGATGTTTGTGCATCATTAGGACAGACACATTAAGCACATCGAGGTAGTACAAAAGGGAGGAATCAAAACAGAATGCAAGGGAGGTCTACTTAGGAGTCTGTACCAGCCAAAATCCCCCACCGGAGTCCATCTTGTTTAGCTGTATTTGCCATGTCTCCCTCTTTCTCACTACTGCCATTGGACAGAAGGTGCAGGAGTCTTGGGTCCTTCGCCACCAGGTTCAGGAACAGTGTTGCCTTACAACCATCAGCCCTCTGGACCGACGTGGATGGCCTCACTTGCATAAGCACTGAACTGATTGTGTAACCTGTAGACCCACTTTCAGGGACTCTGCCATTGTTGTGTATGGTTTATCATGGTTGTTAATGGTATAGATACTTCAATAATAAATTTACCTGGAAGAGTAGGAATTTCAGTACTGAGGAGAAATTGAGGTTGTCTTTAGCATGTCCTTAGGGTGTGTTGATTGTTAGCACAAACATGCTAGATGCTTCAATGAACATGTGATAAATAAATAAATCTGAATCTGACTGGTTTCTAACCCAGAGGGCAAGATTTAGACTGTAAGATATAGGAGCAGAATTAGCCCATTTGGCCCATCGAGTCTGCTCTGACATTTCATCATGGCTGATCCAATTTTCTTCTCAGTCCCAATCTCCTGAATTCTCCCCATATCCCTTCATGCACTGACCAATCAAATCTATCAACCGCGGCCTTAAAGACTTGGCCTCCACAGCTGCCTGTGACAAAGAATTCCACAGATTCATCACTCTCTGCTAAAGAAATCCCTCCTCATCTCCATTCTAAAAAGTCGCCCCAATATTCTGAGGCTGTGTCCTCTGGTCTTAGAGTCTCCCACCATAAGAAACATTCTCTCCACATCCACTCTGTCAGGACCTTATAATCTGACGAAGGGTCTCGGCCTGAAACGTTGACTGTACCTCTTCCTAGAGATGCTGCCTGGGCTGTGTGTTCACCAGCAACTTTGATGTGTGTTGCTTGAATTTCCAGCATCTGCAGAATTCCTGTTGTTCAAGGACTCTCAAGTCCCTTTGCGCCTCAGTTTTGTGTATTTTCTCTCCATATAGAAAATAGTCAACCTTTTCATTTCTCTACCAAACTTCCCGACAGTGTGTTCCATCTGCCATTTCATTGTCCATTCTCCTAATCTGTCTAAGTCCTTCTGTAGCCCCTCTACTTCCTCAAATGACCTGCCCCTACCTATCTTAATATTGTCTGCAAACTTTGCAACAAAGTCATCAATTCCATAATCCAAATCATTGACATGTAATGTAAAAAGAATCAGTCCTAACAAAGACTCCTGTGGAACACCACAAGTCACAGGCAGCCAGTCAGAAAAGGCTCCCTTTATTCCCACTCTGTCTTCTGCCAATCAGCCACCGCTTTATCCATGCTAGAACCTTTCCTGTAATACCATGGCCTCATATCTTGTTAAGCAGCCTCTTGTGTGGCACCTTGTCAAAGGCCTTCTGAAAATCAAAGCACACAACATCAACCAATTCTCCTTTGTCTCTCCTGTTTATTACTACTTCAAAGAATTCCAACAGATTTGTTAGGGAAGGTTTTCCCTTGAGGAAACATGTTGACTATGCTGTATTTTATCATGTGCCTCCAAATACCTTGAAAGATGATCCTTAATAATTGACTCCAACAATCCTCCCAACCACGAAGGTCAGACTAACTGGCCTGTAATTTTCTTTCTTCTGCTCCTCTCCCTCTTGAAGAGTGAAGTGACATTTACAGTTTTCCAGTCCTCCAGAACCATTCCAGAATTTAGTGATTCTTGAAAGATCATTGCTAATGCCTCTACAATCACTTCAGGCACCTCTTTCAGAACTCGGGTGTACACCACCTGGTCCGGGTGACTTTCAGTTTCACAAGAACCTTCTATCAGTTAGAAACATAGAAAACCTACAGCACAATACAGGCCCTTCGGCCCTCAAAGCTGTGCCAAACATGTCCTTACCTTAGAAATTACCTCGGCTTACCCATAGCCCTCTATTTTTCTGAGCTCCATGTACCTATTAAGGAGTCTCTTAAAAGACCCTATCATTTCTGCCTCCACCACTGCCGATGGCAACCCATTCCATGCACTCACCACTCTCTGTGCAAATAAAGAAACAAACAAACAAACAAACAAACAAATAAATAAATAAATCAACCCACCAACCAACCAGAAAGCAGAATCTCCCAGTGGCCACACATTTTAATTCCACATCCCATTCCCATTCTGACATGTCTATCTACGGCCTCCTCTACTGTAAAGATGAAGCCACACTCAGGTTGGAGGAACAACACCTTATATTCCGTCTGGGTAGCCTCCAACCTGATGGCATGAACATCGACTTCTCTAACTTCCGCTAATGCCCCACCTCCCCCTCGTACCCCATCTGTTACTTATTTTTATACACACATTCTTTCTCTCACTCTCCTTTTTCTCCCTCTGTCCTTCTGAATATACCCCTTGCCCATCCTCTGGGTCTCACCCCCTGTCTTTCTTCCCGGACCTCCTGTTCCATGATCCTCTCGTATCCCTTTTGCCTATCACCTGTCCAGCTCTTGACTCCATCCCTCCCCCTCCTGTCTTCTATCATTTTGGATCTCCCCCTCCCCCTCCAACTTTCAAATCCCTTACTCACTCTTCCTTCAGTTAGTCCTGATGAAGGGTCTCGGCCTGAAACGTCGACTGCACCTCTTCCTAGAGATGCTGCCTGTCCTGCTGCGTTCACCAGCAACTTTTATGTGTGTTGCAACCAACCATGACATCTCCTCTGTACCTACTTCCATGCACCTCAAAATTATGCCCTCTTGTGCTGGCCATTTCAGCCCTGGGAAAAAGCCTCTGCTATCCACACGATCAATGCCTCTCTTCATCTTGTACACCTCTGAAGTAACTTCACACACTTTATGCCCCCTGACACCTGGAACTTCCACCATCCTGCTAGTGTCTTCCACAGTGAAGCCTAACGCAAAATACTTATTCAAATTTGTCTGCTGTTTTGTGGCCCCCTATTTAATAAGAGCCAGAGTGGATGTAAGGAAACAACACAGTGGATTATGAACAGGATTACACAGTTGGGAGAAGATTCAGTGGAACATTTCAACTGAGAATTGAATAAATACTTCCAAAGGGAGGAATTGTTAATTTAACAACAGGAGAGAGAACTCAGTTTGGACAATTCTACCCAAAAACAGTCAGGAATAGCAACCATATGTTCTGAAGATTCTATCGTAAGCTTTGTTTGATTCTGTTGTTCTCCTGACTCTCACTTGAGCCCCTTTTTGTCATCTAACTTCTTGGCTCAGAAGCCACCCTGATGCAAAAACCTGAAAACACATATCACCTCAAGTTCCATCCTGCCTTGACAAGGCGACTGAACAATCCCCTAGTAGCATAAGATGGACTCTAGAGCTCACAGTCGACCTTGTTGTACCTTATCTGCCTGCACTGCACTTTCTCTGTAACGACAGTGCATTATTCTGTATTCTGTTACAGTTTTTTCCTTGTACACCTCTATACACATTGTAATGAAATGATTGGTATGGATCGAAGGTGAGTTTATTGTCATCAGAACAGGTGCACTGAAAGACTTGCCTGCAGCTGCTTCACAGGCACATGGTGTCATGTAAAATATATCTCAGTACGTGTGACAGTAATGAACTAACTCCCATCCCCATTCCACCACTTAGTTGATTTGTGCAGAGTTTGACACTGAACATGTTATCGCCTCGGTTGAGGATTGAACACCGGAGAGTCTAGGGAAAGTTGTACATGCAAGCTAAAATGAAGACTGTTAATAGTCTCTTATGCTATTCAAGTACAGATGAAGTGGAAGGCAATAACTCTTCTATCAATTGCGAAAACTGGTCCTTTATTCACCAACTCATGCCTTGGGTCTATTTTAGTTGTGTAGGAGCAATGGATATATTTATTGTCTGTATTGTATTTGTGACGCGCAGTCTTACTCTGGGTTAAAGTAACGTGTCACGTGGGTTTGGGCAGAGGTTAGCGGGCAGTGCACTGCGTTGTGTAGTGGTTAAAATAAATGAATTTAATCACCTGTTTTGGCTGCATAGAGAGGGGGTGAGTAGGGAGCGTATATTTTTCATCTTTGACTGCTCATTCTTGTTTGAATTTGATCAAATTATGCTTATCTTTGTTTCACATGAAATACGGAGAGTTGAATAATTTTATTGCCAATTTGTAATAAAGGATGAAAATGCACTGTTTGGGAATTCAGTTAATTGGAAGTGCATCATACAATACTCCCTCTCTTCACCTCTCAGTGACATTTATTTTTCAAGTAGTTGCTACAGATAATTCTAGTTTATGGGCATGCTATGTTGGTTGTGGGCAAATGTTGGCATCGGAAGCGTGGGGGCACTTGTGAGCTGCCCCCAGCATAATCCTCAGACTGTGTGGGTCATTGATGCAAAACGATGCATTTCACTGTGTGTTTCACAGTGCACGTGACAAATAAATGTAAACTTTTCAACAATTCTGGTTAGATGCATTGTGTGACGAGAAGATATCAGCCCAGATAAAGCAATTAAACTTTGTCATCTGATCTACAGCAGATTCTGTTTCCATGCTGGCGTTGGACAGCTTACCTGGCCCACTGCAGGTTGTGCTTCAGGTTACTGGTACTGCCTTGTATTCTGTAAGGAACCGTACAGGAAATCCGCTCAAAGGAAAGAAAGCCTCAAGTGTTTGAGACATACGAGTTTTGAAGGTGGAACCTAGGGTAAAACATAATAAATTGCATGGAGAACTGAAGGGTCAAGTAGCACCTGTGGAGACTAAAGCACGGTTGACATTTTTTGGTCGTGGCCCTACATCAGGAGAGAAAGAAGAGGGGGAAGGTAGCCGGTATTGGAAGTGAGAAAGACAGCAGCCTGCTGATGCTGGAATCTGGAGTAGTGCACAAAATACTGGAGGATCTTGAGGGGTTCAGGCAGTATCTGTAAAGAGAAGTGGATAGTTGACATTTTGGGTTGAGACCCTCCATCTGCACTTTATCTTGACTGTCCATTTTCCCTCTAGAATTGCTACCTAACACTTTTTTTAAAAAAATTACCTGATTCTCTATGAAAGCTAATGTAATGTAAAAGCAAAAGAACAAAGCAAAAACTAATGGGAAGATAGAGGATTAAGAAGCTTTTATAAATCTGCAGAAAGCAACTAAATGAATCACTGGGGAGAAAGATGAAATATAAAAGTAAATTAGCAAACAATTCAAGGTGGATAGAAAAAGCTTTGCTACCTGGGAGTCTACTGGAGTCATGTACTGTGTCCAGTGCTTCCGGTGCGGCTTCCCATTTATCGGTGACACCCGAAGTAGATTGGAAGATTGTTTTGCCGAGCACCTACACTCTGTCCTCCAGAGGAAGCAGGATCTCCCGGTGGCCACCCATTTTAATTGCACTTCCCATTCCCATTCCGATATTTCAATCAATGGCCTCCCCTTTCCTCTCTCACCTTATCTCCTTGCCTGCCCATCCCCACGCAGCTGTGGAAGCCAAGTCTTTAAGGCAGCGGTTGATAGATTTGATTGGTCAGTGCAGGAAGGGATACGGGGAGAATTCAGGAGATTGGGATTGAGAAGAAAATTGGATCAGCCATGATGAAATGGCAGGGCAGACTCGATGGGCCAAGTGGGCTAATTCTGCTCCTACATCTTACAGTCTAAATCTTGCCCTCTGGGTTAGAAACCAGTCAGATTCAGATTTATTTATTTATCACATGTTCATTGAAGCATCTAGCATGTTTGTGCTAACAATCAACACACCCTAAGGACATGCTAAAGACAATCTCAATTTCTCCTCAGTACTTAAATTCCTACTCTTCCAGGTAAATTTATTATTGATGTATCGATCCCTATGTTGCTCTTCCCATCTTTTCTTTCTTCCATGGCCTTCTGTTCTCTCCTATCGGACTCCCCCCTTCTCCAACCCTGTATCTCTTTCACCAATCAAATTACCATTTCTTTACTTCATCCCTCCCCCTCCCAGTTTCACCTATCACCTTGTGTTTTTCTCTCTCCCCTCCCCCACCTTTTAAATCTACTCCTCATCTGTAGATTTTCTCTTGTTTATAAAAGGATTCTTTTCTGGTTGGCTGCCAGTGCTATTGGGACAGTTTCTTTTTGTGCTGTATCAGTGATTTATATGAAGCAATAGATGGTGTTGTTGTCAAGTTTGCAGATGATACAAAGTTTGGTGGAGGGGCAGGTGGTGTTGAGGAAACAGGTAGGATGCAGAAGGATTTGGACAGATGGGGAGAATGGGCAAGAAAGTGGCAAATGAAATATAATGTTGGAAAATGCATGGTCATGCACTTTGGTAGAAGAAATAAATGTGCAGACTATTTTCTAAATGGGGTGAAATCAAAAAATCTGAGATGAAAAGGGACTTGGGAGTCCTTGTGCAGATGACACTTACGGTTAACTTGCAGGTAGAGACAGTGGTGAGTAAGGCAAATGCAATGTTAGAATTCATTTCAAGAGGCCTAGAATACAAGAGCAGGGATGTGATGCTGAGGCTTCATGAGGCACTGGTGAGGCCTCACCTTGAGTATTGTGAACAGTTCTGGTCCCTTGTCTAAGAATAGATGTGCTGGCATTGGAGAGGGTTCAGAGGAGTTTCATAATGATGATTCTGAGAAAGAAAGGGCAATCTTATGAGGGGAGTTTAATGACCCTGGGCCTGTACTTGCTGGAATTTAGAAGGATGAGGGGGAATCTCATTGAAACCTTTCTCATGTTGAAAGGCCTTGACAGAGTGGATGTGGAAATGATGTTTCCCATGGGGGGAGCATCTAGGACAATAGGGCACAGCCTCAAGATAGAGGGGCCATCCATTTAAAACAGATGCAGAAAAATTTCTTTAGTCAGAGGGTGGCAAATTTGTGAAATTTGTTACCGCAGGCAGCTATGGAGACCAGGTCATTGGGTGTATTTAAGGTGGAGAGCGATAGGTTCTTGATTGGCTACAACATCAAAGGTTGTGGGGAGAAGGCTGGGAAGTGGGGCTGAGGAGGGGAGGAAAAAGAGGAATCAGCCATGATGGACTGGTGGAGCAGACTCTATGCCGATTGGCCTAGTTCTGTTTCTATATCTTATTATATTGTCTAAACATTGAGGGGAGAGGAGTGAGACAGGCCGGTAACGAATAGGTATACTGTACTGTGAAGAGATTTTGAAGAAGAATGGCAGGATGGGGACCCAATGCAGTTGTCTCACTTGTTCTCTTCCCTCCAATTTTTTCCTTGTCTCAACAAATGCTGGTTGATCCAAGTTTGTTAGCACCAAATATTTATTTGGGTGGCGAGATGGAAATGTGTCTCTACCAAAGGAGGTGTAAGGCACTCTTTCTCTCTGCTAGCCTGCAGGACACCCTTGGGCAAAGTGTAGCACCTGCTTAGCCCCAGGTCAGGGTCACATGAAGTCATGGGAGCAGCTGGTGCAAATCACAAGTCCTGGTATTGCGACCACTGACTTGACAATGGCTGGGATCACCTGTCTTGAATAGACACTGCCAGAAGAATGCAATGGCAAACCACTTCTGTCGAGAACAATCATGGTCACGATCGCCTATGTCATTGGGCAAAGCACATGATGTGATGAAATATTTATTTTGTAAATAGTACTAAAACAATGGAATCTTATCTGTTTTGGTTCTATTGTCTAATGTTGATTGTCCGGTTGATTCACAGAGTGCTCAAATTGTGGTCTATAAATGCTTTGAGTTTTCTTTTAAATGTGCAATATGCATTTCTTTACCATTTGGTTTAATTTTGAAAGTTTTATTTTCATTACAGCCCTTTCCTGCATGCCCGGGTCCGAGAAACTCTATCAGATTGTGCCTTGCCAATATCGGTGTTGGTATTTTCATTTGTGGGATCATACCTTTTTAGAGATATCAAGGGTATGTTTATTCTTTTACTTCATTAAACTTTGTGTTGTTTTAGCTTTGCTCTGGGGTTTATTGAAGCTTTGCCTTTCTATTGGGTCACTTTCCTTTCCTATAACATTGCTCGGCTGTCATTATTCCCTCCACTTTCCATAAGACATAGTTTAATACTTCCATTCAATATCAGAGAATCTATACAATATACAACCTGAAATTCTTACTCTTCACAAGCATCCTCAAAACAGAAGAAAAGCCCCCAAAGAATGAATGACAGAAAAATCAAGAACACCAAATCCCCCTGCCTCCCTCCCACAAATTATTCTAGCATAAAGCATCAGCATTCCTACTACCCAACATACAAGCAAAAACACAGTCCCCAAAGAGAGACCATGATCTACAGTCCGTCAAAAACTGACTGTTCACATTTCGACATCCCACCAATGCTCTCTTACTAATAAGGGAGAGACAGATATCGCTCTTTCCACTGTGATAAGGAGGAAAGCAATTGCTAGTTTGATGTTACAGTCAGTATGAAGCATTGTTTCTTTTATTTCAAGTTCCCTGACTCGAGAATCAGCAAATTGATTGATTACTGAGTGCAGGGTCTTCTGATAGGCACACTCACTGCCTTCGATGTTCCGGCTCCCGCTGCACTTCAGTGTGCGACACCGGCAAGAATTTGTGTCCATTGGGCCTTGTCGGCGCCTGACATCAGGCCGGACTTGGAGCTCTGAGACCGGGGACACGTCGTTATGCAGGACTACAGTCCTTTAGTGCTGCTGCAGATCAAAGATCCCGGTAGACTTCAGCAACCCTGAAAAAGAAAATAGAGACATTAAAATTGGAAGATTTCAACTGTTTCGCTGATGAGTAGGGAGAATTCACCCTCTGGCGCAGTCTTTAGCTTCGCCCAACAATAGGAGTAGAATTAGCCCATTGGGTCTATTCTATTATTTCGTCATGGCTAATTTGTTATCCCTTTCAACCCTATTCTCCTCCTTTCTCACTATAACCTTTGACACCCTTACTAATCAAGAATTTGTGAACGTCTGCTTTAAATATACTCAATGACTTGGCCACCACAGCCATCTATGTCATTGAGTTCTTCAGATTCATCACCCTCTGGCTAAAGAAATTCCTCCTCACATTTTTTCTAAAGGGACATCCTTGTATTTTGAGGGTATTCCCTCTGGTCCCAGACTCCCCCAATGTAGGAAACATTCTTCTCCACATCCAGCCTAAAAAGGCCAGGGGTTGCCAGCCTGGGATCCACGGACCCCTTGCTTAATGGTTTTGGCCAATGGCACAGAAAAAGGTTGGGAACCCTTGATAAGAACATATGAAATAGGAGCAGGAGTAGGCTATCTGGCCCATTGAACCTGTTCCGCCATTCAATAAGATCATGGCTGATCTGGCCATGGATTCATCTCCATCTACTTGCCTTTTCCCCATATCTCACCTAATCTAGGCCTTTCAATATTCAGTAGGTCTCAATGTGATTGTCCCCCCCCTCATTCTTCTAAACTCCAACATGTATTGGCCCTGAGTCATCAAACGCTCCTCATACTTTAACCTTTTCATTCCTGGGATCATTCTTGTGAACCTCCGCTGGACCCTCTCCAATGCCAGCAAGTCCTTTCTTAGTTATATGGCCCTAAACTGCTCACCGTAGCCCATGTGTGGTCTGACAAATGCCTTCTAAAGTCTCATTAATTTCATTATCCAAAACTTGCCACAGGACTCTTCTATTTTGTCAATAGTCATTATAACTGTGCCTTGAAGGTAGGTGTCTTGGATGAGATTATATCAAGTAGATATTGCTAGTTTAGCTCTTGGGTAAATGAACACAAGTGGCTGTATTTTAAGGATGACGTGTTGTGTGTGGGAATGTTTAGATAATGGTCCTTTGATGCTGTTCCGAAATCCACTATGATCAGAGGTAATTGGCCATCATGTTCTCTTTCCCAGCCAATCCCCAAAAATCTAATCTAGAATATAGTTAATGAATAAGCCTACTAAGTAAAGAAATTTCTTATCTCGATTCTAAGTAGATGCCCTCTCATGTTGACCCCTATTAATCTCTACAGCTAGAGAAAGTAGCCTGCCAACCTACCTATCCATTCTTCCCTAAATGTTGTATGTCTTGAAGAAATCCCCTTTCGTTCTTATGACCTTGTGTGTGGACCAATTGTGTAAATCTAATAGGAGGTCCAGCCTCATACATCTATGATGGACTGATTCCAAGGGTACAAGGACATCAAGCCAACGGCCGAAATGAGGTCTTGTAAAATTGTCGTACAGTATTACTCCCCTGCATTAGTTGCTTACTGTTCCTTCAAGTTTACCTTTTGTTTCTTGGTCAGACTACCCTGATCGCTCTTAGAACCAACATTTATTAAATTCTAACCGGTTCAAAGATACTGCTCTTGCCAAAGCTTTTTTTTTTTTTGCACACTATCTGTCACCATTTTGCTGTCTCATTAACTTATTTATATTTTGTTCCTCTCCCTGTTATTTCAACCATTGTGGGTTGTGCTTTGCCCTATCATTAAATTGTGAAAGTGTTTAAAGCTGATTCTTATGGAAATTCTTCACAATTTTGATAGAGCTGTTTATTCCTTATGTTTTGCCTTAATATCTGTTTTCCCTAATATATTTCCGACTTCCAAGTTCTTAATTTAACTAATGACCTTGTGTACAAAATCTGTAAGGAAGTATTTCGTAATAGAACCTTTAACTGTGACAGTTAATAGAGAAAGTGACCAATAGAACAGAACGTTACTAATAGGAAATAGCACGAGAGATTTGAGTGGACAAGGCCTTACTGTCTACAGTTAGTAAGAACGTCAGATAATGTCATAGTGCTTCAGCCCATCTTCTTAATGCTGCACTATAATCCTGCCCAATCCCATCAATATGCACTTGGACTATAGCCATCCACACTCCTCCCATCCATGTATTTACCCAAACTTCTCTTAGATGTTGATACTGAACCCATATCCTCCACTTCTATTGGCAGCTCATTCCACACTCTCACCACCCTCTACGTGAAGAAGTTTCCCCCAGGTTCCCCTTATGTATTACACCTTACACACTTAACCTAAGTTCCAGTCTCCTCCAACCTCAGTGGCAAATGCCTGCTTGCATTTCCCTATTTTAGATTATGAAGACACGCAGTCCTCTTTTGTTGTCATTTAATAATGCATGCATTAAGAAATGATACATTATTTCCTCCGGTGTGATATCACAAAACACAGGACAAACCAAGACTAAAAAAACTGACAAAACCACATAATTATAGCATATAGTTACAACAGTGCAGATACCATAACTTGATGAAGAAGTCCGTGAGCACAGTAAAGTTCAAAGTTTCTCAAATGTCCCACATCTCACGCAAACGGGAGAAGGAAGAACTCTCCCTGCCATGCCGACCACAATCCGACTCTGAGTCAAATCCCCTCAGTCAAATCTTCCCTCGTTGTCCTATACTCCAATCTCATTGAAAGTTGCAAATCCTCACAGGGTTCAAGCAGGTGGATGTTTCCTTTGGCTGTGGAGATGAGCCCAGGCGTAATGGTCTTAACAGTCTGACACTGAGTTAGGCATTTTGGACCAAAATAGAGAGAAACTTACTAAATTCAGAAGACTTGAATCTCTGGAATTCGCTCTGAGATTCTGGCATTGTGTTCACTCAAAGCAGAGATCTATAGATTTCTGGATATTAATTGAGTGTAATTACTGGAGTTAGCTGAGTGACAGGGAAGGAGGGGAGTGTAGGAGCATGATTCCAAGCTGGAATATTAACCAGGAAAACTGGCAAAGCATGCTCGAACGGCAGGATGATCTATGCTATTTAATCCTTCTGACAATATAAATGTGTTGCTTTCACCAGTTCCTTTACTTATCATCAAATTAGATTTGTCAAACACTATTTCCTTCTAGTAAGATCACCATGACACTGTCTAAGGGCCTTGTTATCATTTCCCAAATAACATGATTCCTAAAAAAAATAAACACGAGATTCTTCAGATGCTGGAAATCCAGAGCAACTCATACAACATGCTGGATGAACTCAATAGGTCAGGCAGCAACTGTGGAGATGAATAAACAGTGGAAATTTCAGACTGCAACCCTTGGTCAGGACTGGAAAGGAAGGAGGAAGGAGCAGAATGAGGTGGTCAGGCGAGGGAAAGGAGTACAGGCTAGAAGGTGATAGGTGAAACCAGGGTTGAGGTAAGAAGCTGATAGGTGGAAAAAGTAAAGAGCTGGAGAAGAAGGGATTTGATAGGAGAGGAGATTTGGGAGGAAGGGAAGCAGGAAGGGCACTGGGGGGAGGTGATAAGCAGATGAGGAGAAGTAAGCGTAGAGAATTGAAGAAGATGGAATAGGTTAACTAATATTAAGTTTGCTGGACTGTTAACTGCTGGTTTATCCTCTTGCATGAATAACAATGTAATTCATCTCCTCCCTCCAAATTTGCTTGGACAGTTCCAGGTAGAAGGAATATCAGAAGCTATAAATTCATGCTTCCATCATCTCCAGAACCACCTCCTTGGAATCCTAGGATGCAGGCTAGTAATTCAGGGCCTTTGTCAAGTTTTGATTTCCATATACTTCCCTATATTTCCCTTTTACAAGTTCCTCACACTCATTCACTAGTTATTGTGGTTTCTGTAGTGAAGACATGTATAATGGCAGAAGTCATTATTATAGTCTCTCCTGCCTCTGAGTTTCCATAGAACATGTTACTTGCCATCTTCGACATGTATCCAAACCTGAAAAGTCTGTTTTTAGTATTGTGGTATTGTTAGTATAGTGGTTAGCACAATCGCTTTACATTGACAGCGATCACAGATCTGGCTTCAATTCCTGCTGCAGCCTGTAAGGAATTTGTGTGTTCTCCCCGTGACATGGTGGGTTTCTTCTGGGTGCTCCAGTTTCCCCCCACAGTCCAAAGACATACGGATTAGGGTTAATAAATTGTAGGCATGCTGTGTCGGCTTTGGAGGCATGGCAACACTAGCAGGCAGTCCTCAGCACAATCCTCACTGATTTGACCGAACGCAAAATGACGCATTTCACAGTGTTTTGAGTACATGTGACAAATAAAGCTAATCTATATCTGCTGCCACTTTCTAAACCGCTCCAATCTTTAAAGCATTTTATTTTAATACCTTAATCCAACCTTTTCCCATAGTTCATTTCTTAATTTATTGACAGAATGTAGTTCCACTAAGAATGATGCAATATTTAACTGTCTGTCACTATTGGCAAGTCAGTTGTTCCAATTTCCACCCTAGCTCTGTCACTGTTCTTCTCATACTTTTTTGTAGTTGGCTTTAAGTTCTAAGACACATTTTCAACTGCATTAATTCATGTGTGCTCTGTATAAAATCTTTCTTTTCTCCAGTGATCACTTATTTTGAGATTATGACGTGACCCTGAATAAGATGAAGTTCATAATTATCTCGCTGTCTTTTTAGTTCCAAGTAATATTACTTTTGGAAAGACTCATGATGCAGTCTATGAATGCATATCCAACACCTTTGGGCATTAAAATCTGACAGGTATAGATTAAAGTTGTGAGGAAAATGATTTAAAAGCCACCTGAGGGGCAACTTATTCACACAAATGATGGTGCCCTTCTGGAGTAAGCTGGCAGAGGAAGTGTTTGAGGCACGTGTATAGTACTGTGCAAAAGTCTAAACCACGTGTACGTAGCTAGGGAGCCTAAGACTTTTGCACAGTACTGCAGTAATTTTATGTATTATATTGTACTGCCGCCACAAAAAACAAATTTCATGACATATTGTGAGTGATGATAAACCTGATTCTAATATGGTTCTTGATTGTGGACTGAGAGTGGGAAGGGGGAAGGGAGAGGGCAGGGAGTGGGAAGCACCAGAAGGACATTCTGTAATGATCAGTAATCCAATTGTTGGAATCAAATGACTATGCCTGGTGTCTCAGGGTGTGTCTGCACTTATGCCACCTGATGCCCCTAGCAGTCTTCCTCTGCCACCTGTCTCACACCCTCCCATGGCACTCCACCCTCACCATTTCAACATCGTTTACTCCCACCAGATTTATAGACTCGCTCTCTGTGCAAAACTCTTAGCTATATATATGTGACTTTTACATGGATAGGAAAGGTTTAGAGGGATATAGGCCAGATTTGGGTAAATGGGACTAGCTTGGATAGACATCTTTTTTTGCATAGGAGAATAGGGCCAAGGAGCCAGTTTCTATGCTGTATTACTCTCTGATTCTATAACTTTCACCAGGTTTGATTCTAAATGGTTTAAGATTTTAGTTTTCTGCAAATATGCTGAAATCTCAATTAACCTTCTCTCCAAGGTAATAGTTAGTAGAACTATCAATTAAATCTACCAGTATTTTGTGTCTTGTCATAGTCATTGAGCCCTACAGCAACAGGCCTTTCAGCCCATCTAGTCCCTGCTGAATTATTATTCTGCCTAGTCCCATCGACGTGCACCTGGACCATAGCCCTCCACCCACCTCCAATCCGTGTACTAATCAAAATTTATTTTAAAGGTTGAAATTGAACACGCATCACCCACTTTCACTGGCAGCTCGCTTCACACTCACCACCCTCTGAGTGAAGAAGGTTCCCCTCCTGTTCCCCTGAAACATTTCACCTTTCACCCATAACCATAACCTCTAGTTTTAGTCTCACCCAACTTCAGTGGAAAAAAGTAACATGCACAAAATGCTGGAGGAACTCAGCAGGCCAGGTAGCATCTATGGAAAAGAGTAAACAATCGACGTTTCAGGCTGAGGCCCTTCACCTTCTGATGAAGGATCTCCACCAGTAATGTCACCAGTACTCTTTTCCATAGATGCTGCCTGGTCTGCTGAGTTCCTCCAGCATTTTGTGTGTGTGGCTTGGATTTCCAGCATCTGCAGATTTTCTCTTGTTTTCAATGGAAAAGGCCAGGTTGCACTTACCCTATCTATACCTCTCATAATTTGATATACCTCTAATCAAATCTCCCCTTCTCCTAAACTCCAGGGAATAAAGTTCTAACCTATTCAACTTTTCCCTATAACTGAGGTTCTGAAGTCCTGGCAGCATCCTAATTGTAACTGGTTTTTCACTGGTAAATTCATTTTACCACCAAAGAACTCTACCTCTTCTTTCTAATCATCACGAGTCAGAGAGTGCCCACGGAATGGGCGGCCATTTTCACGTTGGTCAGAAAGATGAGCCTCAGTGAGGTGAAGCTTTTGGTGAGTCCATCCTCATCCATCAGGCACGGTCTAGTTACAAGTGGAGAGAGGAATATATTGGGAACTTCAAGTACAGTGGAAATACTGAACTTTGGGTGAATTTGGATTTCATATAAAAGGTCACAGATGTTAGAAGGTCAGAGGACTATGTAGGAGGGAAAGGTTAGATTGTTCCCAGTGGGTTAAAAAGTCAACACAACTTCATGGGCTGAAGGATCTGTACTGTGGTGCAGCATTCTATGTTCTGTGTTAAGAAAGCTCTTTGTCATGAAAAGAGCCAATTGTAGAACAGAAAGATGTGTAGATCTGAAACCAGGAGATGGCCTAATCAATTTTGAAGGTGCCACTGTTATTTGAACTCTGGTGACCATAAGGTAACTTTTGAATGGAAAATAAAATAGCCTTTCAAGGTAAAGTGAAAGAGATTAGGGGAAGCAATTTAACCATTTCTTAGCAAGAGATCCTAGATGTCCTAATGGTGGCTGATGGTTAAGTTGTTCAATACCCTAATGATGCTTTGGGTGGTCGTCTCAAATAGGAAGTGGGTGCAGCAGTGTACACTGCTGTTGAGGAAAGACCCCTGCACTCGAGCGGCGTCTCTGTCTCTGCCTGTTGGTGCTCGAGTTGGGGAACTTGAATATGCGATACTGCAGACTGTAGTATTGAAACAGCAAGCTGTTGGTCTCTCTTCTCATCTGTTGCAGGAGTGACGTCTCTTTCTTTCACTAGCGAGCGAGAGGGAGTCTGTCTGAGATGTTGAGGTGTTGGGATGGATAGTAGTTTTTGATGGATTGTAGATCATGGGAGGATCTATTGCTTGCATGGTGGGTGATGGGAGGGTTGATGCTTTTGCTGTTTGTGCATGGAAGGGGGCTTGGGGTTCTAATGTTTTCTGTCATTCATTCTTTGGGCTTTTTCTTCTGTTTCAAGGGTGTCTGTGAAGAGTGAGGATTTCAGTTTGTATACTGTGTACATTCTCTGACACTAAATTGAATCTGGAAGTTTATTTAATTGTTCTGCTCTTCCATTCCTAACCATTTTTGTTTATTTTATTTCTATCTTTCAGTTGCCTCATTTAGTTATAATCCAAATAAAGGCTTGTTCAATCTGGCCCCATTTCACCTTCTCTCTGTTGGAGCAATATTCGGTGGAATGGGATTGGGCTTCCTTCTCTCCATGCTGTTTTACTTGGAACAGAACATTGTGATGTCATTAACGAATGCTCCTCAGAACAGGTAAGACACTAAACTTCATGATAATCTGTAGCGATGCTTGTGCTGTGTTCCTGTGACCTCAAAGTGCAAAGTTATTTAAAGACCCTGTGTAGGCTAGTACAGGCAGATGGATGTTTGACTCATTGATGAATGAGGTGATGCTGTCTACATAATAACGAGGCTGCATTTTGCAGAACTCTCCCTGACTTTGTTTCCCACTGTGGATTTCATTCAGGCGCTCTGCTTTACCTTCCACTCTCCAAAGACTTGTACGTTGGCAGGCTAATTAGCTCAAGGTAAATTGCCCCTGATTTATAGGTGAGTGTTAGAATTTAGGGTTGGTGGGGTAAGTGGGATTAGTGTAGATTGGTGATTGATGGTTACTGTGGACGGTGAGCTGAAAGGTATCATATGATGCTTTGACGAAGATGCTTCTTTTTGTAATTCTGGCCTTTGTTCATTTCCTCTGTACCCCATTGAATCATAGATATTTACAGTATAGAAGGAAATGATTCAATTAGCCTACAGCAGTAATTCATATCACCTAGTAATGGGTTTCTGTAGAAGGATTGGAAGAGAGTTCACGATTGGATCTTTGACCCAAAGCATCACATTCGCTCTGCAGAAGACAAGCTCTGTTGTGGTCATCTGCAGATTTTGGTGGTGTTGGATGGCTTGAGTTTGATCTCTTTTATTGAGTGAGCGTATCTTTCTGTCTTATGCGTGCTTAGTGCTGTGTACGAGTGTTGGTATTGTGTCTTGTACCTTGACCCTGGAGTAATGCTGTCTTCATGTATAGTTGAATGCCCTGACACCTTGACCTTTTTGATTTGGCCTGGCACTTAAACTGGCCAAGTGTAGACTCCTCCCTTGTTCTTGGACCTGGGCCCGCCACCTTGATTCGGCCTGTACCTGACCTTTCCAATCTGGCCCCGTGCTTTAATCGGTCAAACATCGGTTCATTGCTCGCTCTCAGGCCTGGGCCCTGCAGCCTCAACGCTGCCTCACCTCAGATCTGCTGCTTTGAGTTAGCTCCATATCCACTCTAGAAATGGCCAAACACTGGCATGTTCCTCAAGCTCTGACCCAGATACCACATTCTGATTTGCCCTGAACACAGCACACTGCAAACCCTCTGCACCTTCGAGACTTCAGTTCAATTCAGTGCAAAAATGCCAAGCTGTACAGGCAGTGCAGAAGCTCAACTCCGAAAGGGAAGTTCAACTAGTCAGAGAAAATATCATGGCAATGGTCAGTTAGGACAGATTGGAGAGGATGTCTAGTGAGGTCTTAACGGGAATAATAAAGCTATGATCATGTTACTGGGTTTATCATAGACCACCCAACAGTCCATGGGAGTTAGAGGAGCAAATTTGTAGAGAGATTGCAAACTGTTGAAAGAAACATGAGGTTTTGATAGTAGGTGATTTTAACTTTTCACGTATTGCTTGGGACTCCCATACTGTAAAAGGACTGAATGGGAAAGAGTTTGTCAGACGTGTTCAGGAAAGTTTCCTTAATCAGTACATAGAAGTCCCAACCAGAGAAAGTTCGATACTACTAGATCTCCTCTTAGAGAATGAGACAGGGCAGGTGACAAAGTAAGTTTGTGCAGGGGAGCACTTTGTATCTAGTGATCATGAAGTCATTAGTTTGAAGTTAATTATGAAAAATAATTACCCGGCTCTCTGGATGAGATTCTAATTTGGGGAAAGGCCAATTTTGATGGTATCAGAAAAGATCTGGCAAGTATGGACTGGGATAAGATGTTCTCTGGCAAAGGTGTAATTGGTAAGTGGGAGGCTTTCAAATATGAAATTTTGAGAGTACAGAGTTTGTATATTCCTTTCAGAATAAAAAGCAAGGATAACAGGTTCAGGGAACCTTGGTATTCGAGAGATATTGAGGGCCAGGCAGCATCTCTAGGAAGAGGTACAGTTGATGTCTCGGCCTGAAACGTCGACTGTACCTCTTCCTAGAGATGCTGCCTGGCCTGCTGCATTCACCAGCAACTTTGATGTGTGTTGCTTGAATTTCCAGCATCTGCAGAATTCCTGTTGTTTGAGAGATATTGAGGTCCTGGTTAAGAAAATGAAGGGGGTATAGGCAGGCAAGAACAAATGAGGCACTTGAGGAATGCAAGAAATGCTAGAGAACATTTAAGAAGGAAATCAGGAGGGCTTTAAGAAGTCATGAGGTTGCTATGGCAGACAAGATGAAGGAGAATCCTAAATGCTTCCACAAATATATTACAAATAAAAGGATAAAGATGAGAACATCTACAGATTCTGGAAATCCAAGCAACGCATGCAAAATGCTGGAGGAACTCAGCAGGCCACGCAGTATCTGTGGAAAAGACTAAGCAATTAAAGTTTCAGGCCAATTCATTAGGATTGGGGGGGGGAATAAAAGATAAGTTAGAGCAAGAAGGTGGGGGAAGGAGAGGAAGGTGGTAGGTGATAGGTGAAACTGGGGGAGGGGGAGGGGTGAAGTCAAGAACTGGGAAGTTGACAGGTGAAAGAGATAAAAGCAGTGGAGAAGGGGGAATCTGATAGGAGAGGGTAGAAAACCATGGAAGAAAGGGAAGGGTGAGGAGAACCAGAGGGAGGTGATGGGCAGGTAAGGAATTAAGGTGAGAGTGGAAAATGGGAATGGTGATGGTGCGGGGGGGGGGGCTGCAAGGTGCAAGAAATCGAAGTTCATGGCCTCAGGTTGGAGGCTACCTAGATGGAATGTAAAGGGTAGCCAGGGACAAAATTGGTCCTCTAGAAGATGAGAATGGTAATTCATGCAAGGAACCAAAAGAGAGGGGGCGATCTTAAATGGAGTTTTTGTATCTTTATTTACTCAAGAAATGGACACAAAGTGTATAGATGTGACACAATGCAACATCAACTTCATGGATCATATAACAGATTAGAGGAGGAGGTATTTGCTGTCTTGAGGCAAATTTGGGTGATAAATCCCCAGGACCTGACAAAGTGTCCCTTCAAGCCCTGTGGAAGTTTTGTGCAGAAACTGCAGGGGCCCTAGCAGAGATACTTAAAACGTCCTTGGTGAAGTGGGTGAAGTGCCGGAATTTTGGAGGATAGCTAGGCAAGAATAAGCTAGGCAAGTATAGGCTGCTGAGTCTGATATCTGTAGTGGGAAAGTTATTGGAAGGTCTTCCAAGGGACTAGATATATAAGTATTTGGATAGACAGGGACTGATTAGGTGTCGTCGACATGGCTTTGTACGTGTTAAGTTGCGTCTAATCAATCTTAAGAGCTTTTTGAGGATGTTACCAGGAAAGTTGATGAAGGCAAGGCAGTGGATGTTGTCGACATGGACTTTAGCAAGGCATTTGACGAGGTCCCGCATGATCAGTCACTTGGCATTCAAACTGAGGTAGTAAACTGGATTAGACATTGGCTTTGTGGGAGAAGCCAGCGAGTGATTGCAGATGGTTGCCTCTCTGACTGGAGGCCTGTGACCACTCGTGTGCCGCAGGGTTCAGTGCTGGGTCCATTGTTGTTTGTCATCTGTATCAATGATCTGGATGATGATATGGTAAACTGAATAAGCAGATTTACAGATGAACCAACATCAGAGGTGTAGTAGATAGCAAAGGAGGCTATCAAAACTTGCAGTGGGATCTGGACCAGTTTGAAAAGCAGGCTGAAAAGTGGCAGATGGAATTTAATGCAGACAAGTGTGATGTGTTGCACTTTTGTAGGATCAGCCAGGGTAGGTCTTGCACGGAGAATGGTAGGGCACTGAGGAGTGTGGTAGAACAGCAGGATCTGGGAATACGGATCCTTAATTCCATGTAAGTGGTGTCACAGGTAGATAGGGTTGTAAAGAAAGCTTTTGGCACATTGGCCATAATCAATATATTGAGTACAGGAGTTAGGATGCTAAGTTGAAGTTTTATAAAGTTTGAAATACATTTATTAACAAAGTATATATACTTTCTACAACCTTGAGATTCATCTCCTTACAGGCAGCCACAAAACAAAGAAACCCAATAGAACAAAATAAACCGTCAAACACCCAGCGTGCTGAGAATAAAGGACAAATCGTGTAAACCATAGAAGTAAGCACACAGCATTCAGAACTGCAGTTCACAGCCACGAGCCCACAGCCGCGAAGCCAACCATGGCCGATTCAGGACCCCGTTAATTGCAGGCCAGAACCTCAGTTCAGTGCAGCGACGAGCAAACCTCGTGGAGCATTGAGTTGAACTGACCCATCCCTTGCCTCTGACCCCAACATTCTGATGTTTTCAATCTGGCCTGGCGCTTTAATTGTCAAAACCTCTCGGACATGAGCCCTGCCGTTTCAATACACTCTTGGTCCCGGGCCCCGCTGCCTCTTTTCAGCTCATACCTGACCTTTCCAATTCGGCCCCGCGCTTGAGTGAAACCTTGGGTCTATCCTCGCTCTCAGGCCCAGACTCAGGCTCTACTCGACTCTGCCTCACCTCTGCACACCTCGCCTTCATTCTGCCACATCAAATTGCCTCCAGCAATGACCAAACACCTGCTTAACCCCCACCGTTGTGCCTAGGCCAAGCTGCCTTGAGTCAGCCTGTACCACAACAGTCCATCACCTTTGAGACTTCAGTTTGCAGGGCAAAAACGCCAGGTGATACAGCTGGTTCGAAAACTCAACTCTGAAAGAGAAGTTACACGCTATTGATTGCAGTGATCATTTACCAGAAAAAGTGTGATTGAAAAAGTAGTTAGTAATTTCTCTTTACTTTGTAGCCGGCAGAGAGTCGCCAAGCTTCACCAGTGCCATTTTAAACTGAAAAAAGAGGTTGACGTTGGTGAGGCTGAATTTTAAGTATTCTGGTCACCTACCTACAGGAAAGATGTAAATAAGATTGAAAGAGTGCAAGGAAAATTTACAGGATGTTGCCTGTCTTGAGGACCAGGGTGGTAGGGAAAGGTTGAATAGGTTAGGACTTTATTGCCCAGAATGTAGAAGATTGAGGGGTGATTTGATAGAGATATGCAGAATTGAGGGGTTTAGATAGGGGAAATGCAAACAGGTTTTCCACTGAGGCTGGGTAGGACTACAATTAGAGCTCATGGTTAAGGGTGAAAGATGAATTGCTTAAGGGGAACTTGAGGGTGAACTTTTTCACGCAGAGGGTGGTGAGAGTGTGGATGAGCTGCCAGCAGAAGAGGTGGATGCAGGGTTGATTTCAACATTTAAGAGAAATTTGGAGAAATACCTGGATGAGAGGGGTATGGAAGGCTACGGTCCGGTTGCAGGTCGATGGAACTATGCAGAACTATGCACAGAATAGATGGGCCAAAGTGCTCTAGTGTTCTATGACTCTGTGACAATAATAAACCAATTACCAGATGAGGTGAATTACTGCAAAAGGCTACTGAAGGCTATATTTCTGTGCCATATGATTCTATTGCTGTGACACCACTCACTCCTCACCTTTGTGATTCTAGCCTCTGTTCATTTTCTCTGCACCCCTTTGAATGATAGACATTTGCAGTGCAGAACAAGGTCATTTGATTTGCCTTTGGCACTAATTCACAGCGCCTGCTAATTGGTTTATTGTCATCCCATGTACCAAGCCACAATGAAAATCTTTGTTTTGTGTGCCATCCATACAGATCATTCAATTACGGCAGTACTCTGAGGTAGTACAAGGGAAAACAATCTTTGAGGCCTCTTGTCAGTCAGAGTTGACCATGAATGATGTGTCCTATCTGTCTATATAAGCAAGCCTGGGCAGTATGGAGAGCAAGCTGCTGCCCATGTAGGAAGCTCCCCCTCTGCACACAGCTGATGAATCCAAAGGAAAGGCAGAGACCGATACCGTTTGGGACCATCAGTGTCACAGGAGTTGCCGATTGGTATTGAATTCAATGTAGGATGGCTTTAGGAACTCAACCTCCAGACTTTTCCCTCAGGATTTACTCCCAAAGCCTTCCCCATGAGTTGGTATAGCCACAAGGCAGTGGAGGTTTGAGGTCAGAGTTTTTCTTCTAGGTGAGCAGCCAACCACGGCTGACGAGCCCCATCTGCCCGAAGTGACCAGTTTTAAGGTGCAATAACTCATCTTTGCCTCTGTTAATGTAACAAGGGTGACTGACTCCATCCTTCCGGGTTCTGCGTGCTCAGTACACCTTGGGTGCAAGATCTATTCTTGAACTCTCTTCTGATCCTTCGACAATTAAGTTGGTCGAATGTTTATCAACTTTTAAAGTCAGCAGGTATGGGATCCAGGGAAACATGGCTGTGTGGATACAGAATTAACTTGCCCAGAGAAGTCGGAGGGCAGCCATAGATGGAATGTATTGTGCCTGCAGGTCGTTGACCAGTGGTGTTAGGCCAGGGGCTCCTGCTCTTTGTGATTTTCATAAATAGCTTGGATGAGGAAGTGGGAGGGTGTGTTAGTAAGTTTGCAGATGACGTGAAAGTTTGCAGAAGGTTGTTGTAGGTTGCAATGGGACATTGACGGGATGCAGATTTGGTCTGAGGAATGGCAGACAGAGTTGTAATCCGGAAAGGTGTGGAGTGACACACTTAGGAAGGTCAAATGTAAAGGCAGAGTACAGGGTTAATGGCAGAATTCTTATCAGTGTGGAGGAACAGAGGGATCTTGAGGACCACTTCCATAGATGCCTCAAAGTCGTGCAAGTTGATGATGTTGTTCAGAAGGCGTATTGTGTGATACCCTTCATTAGTGGGGGATTGAATTCAAGAGTTGTGCTTGCTAAGCTAAATAGATCCTTGTCTAAGCTTTCCATAACTTTATATTTGTCTCAGTTAGCCCACTCCTTGAGTTGCCTTTGTCTCCCCACGTCTGAACTGTAATTCTGGTGGAATATAGCAATCACTGGAGATAGGACTTTCATGTTTATTCTTCCTAGTCTCCCGCTCCTTGTGACTTAGCTTCTCGACTCTTGAGCTCTCTCTTAATCCAACATCAGCCAGCCCCCCTCTACCCCACTTCCCTAGCTCAGTTTATTGTTTGCAGATTTGGTAGGGCGGTGGGGGGGGGGGGGTTTCTTTTTATTTGATCCACGTTCACCTTCATCCATTCTACTGATCTTTTAATTAGGTCACAACTTGAGTGGTGGATTCAGAGCAGCTCACTTAAGGAAGGATATTCAGGTCCTTTGAAGAGGGTAGATAGATTTACAAAGATGATGCCAAGTAGATGTACTTTTGGTTATGAAGAAGGAGATTAAAGAATTCTTTCCTAATTGCTATCTTGTCTTTCAATCAGAAAGCGTAATGGATCCCGCCTGCTAACTATTTCCTCGAAATATTTCCTCGCAGATTAATGAAAGGCACGGGCTATCACTGGGACATCTTCCTTGTGGGCATTGTTAACATTGTGTTGTCCATCTTTGGGTTGCCATGGGTACACTCAGCATTCCCTCATTCGCCTTTGCATGTCCGCGCTTTGGCCTTTGTGGAGCAGCGAGTGGAGAATGGTCATCTCTATGAGATGTAAGTATAACTTCCCCAATGTGTGCTTGTATGGGTTCTATTTAATTTCAAAGCTGACTTCAGGTAAGTGTGTATTTTACAAGGAGAATCGGGTTTAGTGCCGCTGACACAGAAGATTCTGCAGATACTGGAAATCCAAATCAACACATACAAAGTTCTAGGGAAGCTCAGCAGGTCAGGCAGCAAATACGGAAACGAATGAACAAGTTAACATTTTAAGCTGATGCTCTTCACCAGGACTGGAAGGGAAGGCGGAAAAAGCCAGAACAAAAAGGTTTGGGGGGAGGTGAAGGAGTATGAAGTAGAAGGTGGTAGGTGAAACCAGGGGGGTGGGGGAGTGGGGATGAAGTGAGAAGCTGGGAGGTGATAGGTGCAAAAGGTAAAGGACTGGAGAAGAAGGAATCTGATAGAAGAGCAAGGGGAGGTGATGAGCACGTAAGAAGAAGAGGTAAGAGGGGAGCCAGAGTGTGGAATGGAAGAAATGGGGAATGTGTGTGTGGGGGGGGAGGGAAATTGCAGGGTTAGAGAAATTGGTGTGTTTTAGTATCACTGACATATGTTGTAAAGTTTGTTGTTTTGTGGCAGCAGTACAGTGTAAAAAAACTATAAATTAACATTTTTAAAAATATAATAAAAATTAAATAAGTACTGCAAAAATAGTGAGGTAGTGTTCAAGGGTTAGTTTATTGTCCATTCAGAAGCTGATAGCAGAGGGAAAAAGAGGGGAAGAAGCTGTTTCTAAAATGCTGAGTGTCTTATCTTCAGGTTCCTGTACCTTCTCTCTGGCAGTCATAAGGAGAGAGCATAGCATATCCTAGGTGACGGGGGTGGGGGCAGGGGGTCCTTAATGATGGATGCTGCCTTTTGAAGGTTCCACCTTTTGAAGACGTCCTTGATGCTGGGGAAGCTTGGGCCCATGGTGGAACTGGTTGAGTTTGCAATGCTGACCAGCTTTTTTTTCCAATTTTGGGCACTGGCCCCTCCGTGCTGGACAGTGATGCAACCAGTTAGAATACTCTCCACAGTAAATCTCTATAAATTTGTGAGAGACTATGTTGGCATTCCAAACATCAGAACAATTTGCTGTAAAAGTTACAACTTCTTATTTACTACAAACCTTGTGGTAGAAAATCTCAGCTGAAACTCCAGTGTATATAACACAGACAAAGGAATGTAAAAACTGAAATTCAGGGCTGTAGAAAATGGCCAGCAGGTTTGTGGGGAGGGGAAAATTGTGCCAGCATTACAGACACTTGCCTGTAGTATTGAGGAAGGGTCTTCAGATGATATTAACCTGAAGTCCTGACCGTCCCAAGGTTGCAAATGATCCTGCAGCATTCAGTAGAGGAGAGTTCCCCTCATTGCCCTGATACACTAGGCTAAAGGGTTTGTTTCTGTACTCTGACTGTATGAACTGTATGTATTGCAAAAGCAGATTATGTGGTCATTCTCCTATCTGATCGTCTTCTTTTTCAGCCCTTTACCTCTTCCACCTATCACCTTCCTACTTCTTGCTTCATCAAGCTCCACCCCCCACCCACCTATCTGCCCCTTACCTGGTTTCACCTATCACCTGCCAGCTTGTGCTCCTCCCCCTGCCCACCACCTTATTCTGGCGGCTTCCCTATCCTTTCCAATCCTGCCAAAGGGTCTCGGCCCGAATTGTTGACTACTTATTCCTCTCTGTAGATGCTGCCTGACCTGCTGAGTTCCTCCAGCATTTTTTGTGTTGCTGTGGATTTCCAGCAGCTGCAGAGCCCCTGGTGTTTATTATCTGATCAGACACTAAATGATCGGGAATGATTTCCTCTCAGTGAGCCTTCACAAATATAATGCCCACATGCTTGTTGCATGATCTATAGAAGTATTGGCGCGTGGCCAAGTGGTTAAGGCGTCAGTCTAGTGATCTGAAGGTCACTAGTTCGTGCCTCGGCTAAGACAGCATGTTGTGTCTTTGAGCAAGGCACTTAACCACACCTTGCTCTGCGACGACACCGGTGTCAAGCTGTATCGGCCCTATTGCCCTTCCCTTGGACAACACCGGTGGTGTGGAGAGGGGAGACTTGTAGCATGGGCAACTGCCGGTCTTCCATACAACCTTGCCCAGGCCTGCGCCCTGGAAACCTTCCAAAGCGCAAATCCATGGTCTCATGAGACTAACGGATGCCTATTAGAAAAGTATCTTTTGTCAAGAATGATTACAAAATGAACTACGGGGGTAGGTAAGGACTGCAGGTGCTGAAATTATGAGCTACACAGTAAATGCTGGAATAACACAGCAGTCAGGCAGCATCTGTGGAGGGAAATAACCAGTCAAGACCCTTCATCTGGGCTGAAAGACAAGGTGATATTAATGGGTGGAGGGAAGGTGTGGAGTGAATTGGCAGGTGGGGGTAGTATAGTGGCCCAACACTTTATAGTACAGGCCACCCGGGTTCAATTCCTGCTGCTGCCTTTAGGAGTTTCTATGTTCTTCCCTCTCAATCCAAAGACCTACTGGTTGGTAGGTTAATTGGTCATTGTAAATCATTGTGTGATTAGGCTAGGATTGAATTGGAGGATTGCTGGGTGGCATAGATTGAAGGGCCTGTTCCATGTTGTATCTCAATAAATAAGTGATAGGTGGATCCAGGTGAATGGGGGGTTGATGATGTCCAGATGGGAGAAGGAGAGAGTGGGCAAGAGGTGAAAGCAGAGAATAGAGTTGGGTAATTATGAAGGAAAATTTGTGGGATTTTGGGAAGAAGATAGGGAATTTGGATAAATCAGCACAGGCAAGATGTTCTGACATTTCTGAAATGTCTATTTACAAAGAAATCTCCAATGGGATTTAGTCAACTGTTTAAACTTTTAAGGCATTGGCCAGACCACACATGGAGTAATTTTTGACAGTTTTGGGCCCTTATTCAAAAAAGGATATGCTGGCTTAGTGGAGGTTCACAGAATGATCCTGGGAATGAAAAAGTTAAGATGTGAAAAGGTTTTGATGGTTCTACCTAAATTACCTGCAGTTCAGAAGAATGGGGGGAGGGGAAATCTTACCGAAACCCATCAAATCTTGAAAAGTCTAGTTAGAGTGAGCGTGGAGAGGATGTTTCCAGAGGGCACAGCCTCGCAATACAAGGACGTCCCTTTGGAACAGAGCTGAGGAGGAATTTCTTTAGCCAGAGGGTGGTGAATCCATGGAATTCATTGCCACAGAAGGATGTGGAGGCCAAGTCAGCGGAGGTTGATAGGTTCTTGAATAGTAAGAGTGTCAATGGTTTCAGGGGGAAGGCAGAATAGGAGAATAAATCAGACATGATGGAATGGTGCAGAAGACACAATGGGTTGAACAGCCTAACTCAGCTCCTTGTCTTTTGGTCTTTTTCCGCAGTTGAGAGTCAAATTGCAAGTGAGCCCCTTACCTCTCTCGGACAAGCAAAGCTGTGTTTATGATGTTTGGATTGATTTCTGTTTTTAATTTACTTGAATTGAACGGTGTTTGTTTGCCTTTTCTCCCCTCTCAGCATTGTTCGAGTAAGGGAGACCCGAGTGGCGACGCTTGTGGCCCACGTACTGGTGGGGATCTCGCTCCTGCTGCTGCCCGTTCCCCTCCAGTGGATTCCAAAGCCTGTCTTGTATGGGCTCTTCCTCTACGTTTCCCTGACCTCCATCGATGGCTGCCAGTTTTTTGAGAGATTGGCTCTTCTATTTAAAGAACAGGTAAATAATGAAAAGATAGGAAACTTCTGAGTAAGTGTAAGGGGTTTCTTCTTTTATGTTACTGAGTATGTTAATTAAAATGGCTTCTTTGTTATGTTAAATGCTGATAAAGTCTCTAGCTAGCAGTTTGCTTGCGTTACAATATAGATAACAGAGTAAATGAACCAATGGGTGTCCATGTTATTCTCTCTGGGGGTGATATGCTGTCTCATATGGCTGGGAACCGGGGCTTTTGGCGGGGAGTCGGAGGAGAGACCGTGAGGACGACGGACGTGCGGGGAAATCTCAGGTTGATCTCTCCGGGTGGTCCCGAGCTGCGAGTCGACGGGGTCAGAGTGGTCCCGAAGAGGTCCCCAAGCTCCAACGTGTGCACGGAGAAATTGGACTTTGATAAGTCTGGCACCTTTTCCATTCCTTTTTTGTATTGAACTTCTATTAACCTCATAGACTTAGTAATATCTATAAAGTGTAATTGGTAAAACATACATTGTGTGCTGGCTGATGATTGATGTTTGAAGCCGAATCAGGTGGCAGTTGTACGGCAACCGACGTAACCGGGAGACAAGGTGAGCGGCGGACGGGGTTTCCCCGAGATAAATACGAGACAATATAGCTGAGCGTCACATGAGGTTCTCCATTACTCCAAACTGATCAAGATAGAGGTGCATGGGTGATAAGGTGCATAGATAGCGTGAGTGGACAGCGACTTTCTCCAGGTGTAAATGGCTTGTATAAAGGGAGTTTAATTTTAAGGTGATGGCCGGAAAGTCTACAGTGGATGTCAGAGCTGGGTGTTTTTTAACACGCTGTGGTGCCCTGCCAGAGGTTGTGGTAGAGCAGATACCAGGGCCATGGATGAAAATAAAATGGAGGGCTATGTGAGAGGGAATGGTTAGATTGATCTCAGAGTTGGTTTAAAAAGTCAGTACAGCATCGTGGGCTGAAAGGCCTGCCCTGTGCTGTACTACCAACGTTCTATGATCAATTGAGCTGTTTTGAGCCAGACCCTTTGGATAACTAAAGTACACACTATGCACATTGTGGTTATATTATTGCAATAATAACCAAAAAATCATTGATGTATAATCAGCTGTTCAATGCCCTAGCTGAGTAACTGTAAATTCTGTTAATTTGATTGAAGCTGGAATATAAAGGCAGGATCAATAGTAAGAACTATAAGGCTATTGTACTGTTTTTAAGAACCAATCTGGTTCAATCAAAAAGTACTGAAGCTGGAAAAATGAAATGAAAGGCAATAATTATACTTTATACTTTATTGTCGCCAAACAATTGATACTAGAACGTACAATCATCACAGCGATATTTGATTCTGCGCTCCCCGCTCCCTGGATTACAAATATTAAATAGTAAAAATTAGAAAATATAAAAATTTAAATTATAAACCATGAATAGAAAATAGAAAAATGGAAAGTAAGGTAGTGCAAAAAAACCAAGAGGCAGGTCTGGATATTTGGAGGGTCCGGCCCAGTCTGGGTCAGGATCCGTTCAACAGTCTTATCACAGTTGGAAAGAAGCTGTTCCCAAATCTGGCCCTACGAGTCTTCAAGCTCCTGAGCCTTCTCCCGGAGGGAAGAGGGGCGAAAAGTATGGGCAATACTAGTGTTATCTAGTTTACAGCCCTTCAGCCCGACTCGTCCATACTGAATAAGTTAGACTAATTGACCTGAATTTGGCATTCATCCATCTAAACCAGGTGATCAACCTTCTTTATTTTATGGACAAAGCAAGGGGTCCGTGGACGCAGGTTGGGACTCCCCTGGTCTAAATCTTTCCTGTCCATTTACTGGTCCAAATGCCTTTTTATAAACTCTGTAGCTGTTTATTAGCTACCTCCTACAAAGTGGCCACTGAGTGTATACTTGTGGTTTTCTGCTGTAGTCCATCCACTTAAAGACTTGACATATTGTGCGTTCAGAGATATTTTTCTGCACACTGCTGTTGTAATGTGCGGTTACTGTTGCCTTCCTGTCAACTTGCATCAGTCTGGCCATTCTCCTCTGACCTCTCTCATTAACCAGGAGTGTTCGTCCACAGAACTGTCACTCGCTGGATGCTTTTTTCCTTTTTTTGTTTTTTCGCACCATTCTCTGTAAACTCTAGACTGTTGTGTGTGAAAATCCCAGGAGACCTGCAGTCTCTGAGATACTCAAACCACCCCATCTGCCACCAACAATCATTTCACGGTCAAAGTCACTCAGAACATAATTCTGTTGTTTGATCTGAACAACAATTGAGCCTTTTGAGCACGTCTGCATGTTTTTATTGAGTTACCGCCACATGATTGGCTGTTTAGTTATTTGGATTAATGATCAGGTGTACCTAATAAAGTGGCCACTGAGTGTACGTTGTTATTTTTGAAGTTCTGACAGCATCTGTGGGGGGGCAAAGTGTTTTTTGGGTGATATTTCCCTTCATTGACTTAAAATGCTCTTTCAGAGGCTGCCTGAACTGCTGAATGTTTCCAATATTTTGTCTTTTTCCTTGTTCGTTGATGGCCTTTACGACGCATTAGCGAAGGGCTGATTTCTGTCCCCATGTGATTGACTCCTGGCTGACTTCTGAAATGGTTTAAGAAACAACTAGCATGATAAAAAGCCCTTTGGCCCAACTGATCTATGCAGACCGAGATGTTCCATTTGTCATTGTTTAGGTCGTAACTTCCAAAACTTTCCGATCTACGTACCTGTCCAATTGTCTTTCAAATGGTGTTAATGTAGCTACCTCATATACTACTTCTGGCAACATGCATCATATATATATATATATATTACCCTTTGTTTTAAACGTGGGACATATAGAGTCCAGCACAGTACAGGCCGTCTGACCCATGATATTGTATTGACATTTTAACCTACTCAAAGATCAATTTAACTCATCCCTACTGCGTAGCTTTGCATTTTTCTTTCATCCATGTGCCTGATCTATCTGCTTCTACCAACACCCCTGGCAGTGCGATCTCTGTGTAACAAAAAAAATTACCCCTGACATCCCTGTATACTTTCAAGTTTAAGTTTATTGCCATTCAGCCATATGTATACACTGCTAAATGAAACATTGTTCAGCTGGAGCCAAGGTACAGGACTGAGTGCGTATTGTCACGCACAGCTCAGATAGCTCCGATAGCACATACAGACACAAACCCCCGAGTGTCATGGCCTGAAGATTGATGTTGTGCTGGAGCCACATTTCTGCAAGAGCAAGCACACAGCAGTTCCTCACCTTGCGCTGGATCAACTGCAAAGTCAATGCACCTTGTCTTCCGGGAAGTGAGCATTGGCGTGCAGCTCTGACGGAAGAACCAGCCTGCAGGGGCCAGCACAGATTCCTGATCACCCACCATACCTCCATTGCCTCCTCCCCTGCATGGCTATAACAGGCGATACCGCAGCGTGAGGGCCCGGCCCGTCAGTGAACCGGACTTTCAGTGTTTAGTATTACCGATGTCCAACGGGGTCGTGTGATCACAAGAAAAATGTGTAAGGCAAACAATTGCACCATTTGTTGGACGCAGAGAGACCGAAGCAACCAAGCTCACTGCCATTTCACTGGAAGTTCTCCAGTCAACCAAGTAAGTCTTGGGACTGTGGGAGGAAACCTAAGGCAATCCATGTGGTCACGGGGAGGACATACAAACGCCTCACAAGCAGCGCCAGGTATTGAACCTGGGTTGGCTGTACTGTAAGGCTTTGCACTAACCCCTTCACTACCGTTCCACCCTAATATAATATGAAAAAATGATATACTGTAAAAGAATAAATTATGTAATATGAAAGAATAACTTGGGTGTAAGCCTGTGGAGTGGGCTTTTCCAATATCTTGTGACCAGGTAGTTAATTACGTCTCACCTCAGGACTGATCTACACCATACTCTTGCCTAACCACTGATCTTCATCCCATGGATGCTGATTTAATGTTTTGTTTTCCCTCCCCGTTCTGATCTAGACTTCCTATCCACCCACACACTACATCCGGAGGGTCCCACAGAGGAAGATCCATTTCTTTACCGGCCTCCAGCTAGTCGAGATTGCCATCCTCTGCGGCTTCGGAATGGCCCCGATACCGTACCTGAAGATGGTCTTCCCGCCCATCATGCTGGTGATGGTCCCTGTCAGGTTGGTGTTTAGTTCTGTCTGACCCTCAGCTGTGTTGAGGCCATCCTTCTTCAGGCTCCCTTCCCTTGTCCGAGATTGTGAGCAGATTGTAACTTTTAGACTTGGTTTAGCTTGAGAGTCGCTGACTAGGGGAGTGCTGATGGTCAATAGACAGAGGTGGATAATGAAGATGAAGAACAATTGAAAGGATGTAATTGTTATTTTGGGAACCATGGATAAAGCAGCTTGAAATTTATGGTTTTGCGGGAGCGGTACCGTGCCATACTTAAGTATAGTTAATAATAAATAATGAATCGTGCCATAACAGAGCAAAATAGTGAGGTGACACAGACAAAATGCTGGAGGAACTCAGCAGGGTAGGTAGCATCTGTGGGAATGAATAAGCAGTCAACTTTTTGGGTCAAGACTTTTCTTCAGGACTGAGAAGGAAAGGGGAAGATTCTTGAATAAAAAGGTGGGGGGAGGGGAAAGGGGCTAGCTGGAAGGTGATCAGTGAAGCCAGGTGGGTGTGAAAGGTCAAGGGTTGGAGAAGAAAGAATCTAATAGGACAGATGAGTGGACAATAGGAGAAAAGGAAGAAGGAGGGGACTTGGAAGGAATAGGCAGTTGGGAAGAAGTGAAAAGGTCAGAGTGGGGAATGGTGGGGGTTAAATTGTTCACCAGAAGGAGAAATTGATATCAGGTTGGAGAATACTCAGACAGAATCTAAGGTGTTGTTCCTCCACCCTGAGGGTACCCTCCTCTTGGCACAGGAGGAGGCCATGGACCGACGTGTCAGATGGGAATGGGAGTCGAAGAGGTAGTGTACATGGGTTTGCAGTCCGTTTAGAAATCTGTCAGCAGAGGGAGGAATCTGTTCCTGAAATGACGTGTGCCTGCCTTCAGATTTCTGTGCCTCCTTCCTAAAGGAAGTAATGAGAAGAGGGTGTGTTCTGGGTGCTTAATGGTAAGTTTCCAGACCCTGCAATTGATGGAACGTTGTCTGAGCAGTGCTAAATGTCCAGAGTCCCACCTTCCTCTCCTCTGTTCTCTTGCACAGGTGCCTCATTCTTCCCAAGATAATTGAAGCTAAGTATTTGGACGCCATGGACGCAGAGCATTAAGGGTCAGCAGAGGCTGGGCTTTGGACCTTGGGAGCTCGAGATAATGGGACTTACCTAGAGGAGAGTCGTTTGTATTATTTGCTGCTGAAGCTCAGGGTCAGGCCGAAGTCTTAGTGCACTGAACGCAGAAAGTGACTGGCCACGGCTGTCATCTTTATTGGGCCCCTATAATTAAAGGGGCTGCTTCCTATGCTCCCTTCCCTTCTAAATTTTTTTGCACCACACTTTGGAAATTTCTTCAGATGAGATTGCACAATAGAGATATGGCATGGAGTGATGGGATTGACAGTTGATGGAAAGGACCTTGCACAGTTTGCAGCTGTCCTGAATCATCCTCACTCTCCCATTTACTGTCCCATAGCTCGGGTGATTATAGGACTGGTATTTCCATTTATAACCTTAAAAAAAAAACTGCTGGGGCTTTCATAACTAGCATCTTTGGTACCATCTGAAAAAGTGGTGGACCTGCAGGGGCAGGGATGCTCCCTGAGATGGTGTAGCTCCGTCCATGTCATAGCACCAGCCGCCTGGCAGGGATGTCATCTTCACCTTGGTGGTTTTGTTGCCTCCTCCTGGTGCCTTTCTGGTTAATGTTTCTTTAAAGATGAGAGTCGCAGGATTGGGAGCCATCACTTTTGTGGCTGTGGATTGGCAGTGGCAGAAAGGCGGGGCTTGGAAGCCGGTGTGTGGCGGACTGTCATGCCCAGTCAGGGGAAGACCGTGCATTTCACCTACCCTGCTGAACAGGAGGATTCTTGTCCCTCCTCCTGGTGAAAGCCATAAACCAAATCCTGGAGAAGCTGATCCTCCTTCACTGCATGCACACGTGTGTGTATGTGTGTGTGTGTGTGTATTTCTCCCTCTCGTTCACGGTCCCTTCCTTTGGCTTGGTCTGGTTCTCGTTCTCTCTCTCTCTCTCTGTACTGTATGCATCATCCATGGCTGCAGAGTTGTAAATGGGTTGTACATGTAAATGGTTCGTTTCTACCACAGTGCGATAACTCAAAGCTTGTCTGATACTGTAATATATCATCATGACACGGATTATTAGTTTGTTGATGTCTGATTCATATTGCCATTGGTGAAAAAATTAAAATACTGGAAATGTTTTCTAAAGTATCCCTATTGTCTTTTTTTTTAAATTTGGTATTGGGATGGCACAAGGATGGAGCAGCAAGTAGAGACACTGCTTCCCAGCACAGGAGACCTGGGGTGAATTCCAATCCCTGGTCCTATCCGTATAAAGTTTACTTTCTCCCTGTGACTGCGTGGATTTCTCCCGCATTCCAAAGACATGCTCGCTAGGAGTTTAATTGAATCAGATTTGTTGTCACAGGCATAAGTCATGAAATCTGTTGCTCTTGTGGCAACAGTGCAGGCATAGCAAATTAGAGTAGGTTACAATATACAAAATAAATGGTGCAAAGGAGTTCGTGGTCCACTCAGAAATTTGATGGCGGAGGGGAAGAAACATTGAGTGTGGATCTTCATGCTCCTGTACCACCTCCCTGATGGTAGTAATGGGGAGAGGACATGTCCAAGATAACGAGGATCCTCATAATCATTGCAACCTTCCTGAGGCACCGACTTTTGAGGATGTTCTCGGAGGTGAGGAGGGTTGTGTCTGTGATGGAGCTGGCTGTGTTTACAGTCCTCTGAAGCCTGTTACGAAGCCTGCAGCCCCCTAATAAAACCGTAAGACACATACAACCAGCTGACCTACCTCACTCCTTATACACCACCTCATTGTCATCTGAGGTTCTCCCATCAACATTTATGTCATCGGCAAGTTTATTCATGGCATTTGAGCTGTGCCTAACTTTGCAGTCCTGAGTGCAGAGGGAGTAGAGCAGTGCATCCTGGAGCTGCACCAGTCTTGTCAGCGATAAGGCGATGTTATTTTTGATCTGCATGGACTGTGGTCTCCCAATGTGGAAGTCAAGGATCCAGCTGCAGAGTGAAGAACAGATGCCCAGGTTTTGAAACCTTGTTGATTAGTACTGAGGGAACGATGGTATTGAACTCTGAGCTGCAAACAATAAACAGCAGCCTGGCATGGGTATTGCTGTTGTCCCGGTGACCCAAAGCCAAGCGGAGAGCCAGTGAGACAGCATCTGCTATATACTTATTGTGGCGATAGGCAAATTCCAGCAGGATGAAGCCCTTTCTGAGGCAGGGGTTAACTCTGGCCGTGACCAACCTCTCAAAGCACTTCATCACAGTACATGTGAGTGCTACACGGCAAGAATTTGGGCAACAGAGGAAAGAGAAGACAGGGTTAATAACGGAGAGGATGGTTTGGCTGAAGGATGGGGATGTGTTTCATAACTCTGCCGTTAAAGTCTCGGTCTGTATAATTAACTTCCAGCAAAATTTCATTCTATACAGCACTTGATCTCATGCTCTCTTTGAAATTAAATGTTTTGCATGGGAAATTGTGATAAAGTTGTGTAATATCTAAGTGAATTAAAGGTGTGATGAGTTTTCAGAAAAACATCTGATAGTATGGGAAATCTTGACAGTCTTGAGTGCATCAGATTATTGGAAGTTTACTGGTTATTGGTTTTGAGCTCAAACTGTCTGCTATGTTTATCCAACAAGCAGCGGTTACTGTGCTTTGAAAATGTACTTGATTATCCCGGAAGAGCTTTGTGATACCTGAAACTGTAGTGTGTTCTCTCTCTTATCTGCCAACCATGTCAGTCAATGTTCAGGGCTTTGCTACTCAAGCTGCTATCCAACAAGTGTCCTGAGAGTGGCACTGCTGAGCTGTTATTGACTGGCCTTCTCAGTGGCGCCACTATCAGGCAGCCAGTGGTGCTGCGTTCATTTTAAGAGGAGTTTCATTGGTATTGGTTTATTGTTGTCACATGCGCCAAGATGCAGTGAAAATCTTGTCTTGCAGACTGTTCATACAGATCAGGTTAATCCCAGTGCATTGAACTAGAATAATGTGAAACAATAACAATATAGAATAAACTGTAAAAGTTACCATGCTGAAGTTCCTCAGTGAAAACATCACCAACCACCTAAGCTGGTCCAGCCACAATGTCTCGCCAATTCCTGTACTATGGCTGAAGGAATTTGGTACGTCCCCTTTGAGCCTCACCAGTTATGGTCAATATCCAGTGCCAGGATGCATCACAGCTTGGTACGGCAACTGCTCTGCACCTGACTTAAGAAACTGCAGAGAGTTGCTCAGCACATTACAAAAACTAGCCTTCCCTCTGTGGATTCTGTCTACACATGTCGCTGTCTCAGTAAAGCAGCTAACATAATGAGAGATTGTCCCCACCCCAGACATTCACTCTTTTCTCCCCGTCATTAGCAGAAGATACAAAAGCATGAAAGCTCAAGGCTGAAGGTCAGCTGATATAAGACTATTGAATGTTTCCTTACGATAAGGTGGATTCTTGACCTCACAATCTACCTCGATGTGACCTTGCAGCTTATTGCCTACCTACACAGCACTTTCTCTGTACTGTTCTGGTTCTGTGGATCAGAAGAGAAGTGGGGGGGGGGGCGGGAGTGCAGTAGCAAAAGGGGATTCCGTAGTTAGGGGAGCAGAAAGCAGATCCTGTGGGCGTGAAAGCGTACCAATTGGTATTTTGCCTCTCACGTGTCAGGGTCAGAGATGTCTCGGATTGGGCCTACGGCATTTTAAAGAGGGAGGGTGAACAGCCAGAAGTCATGATACATATTGGCGTCAATGATATGGGGAGGAAAAGAGAGGAGGTGCTGAAGAGAGAATAGAGGGATTGTATTGGAGGGGTCGTGACTGTCGCGTGATAACACTGCTCATTTACCTGGTTGAAAGACACGCCACCTGCCAATCAAGGTTTGACCCCTCCTCACCCATCAATGCACACCTAACCATTGGCCCTTTCAATTAGCCTTGTACTTGACCTCGGGCGATTGGCCTTTGTAATCAGCTTAACCCTGCTGGCACCGAGCCCTTGGCTTCCCTGTGAATCACCTGGGCTGGACTCATCAGCCCTGCTGCTCTATAAAGGAAGCCACACGTGCTTGACCCTCTCTCTTTCGCTACCTCCGAGGGACCACCCTGCTGTTGGTGAGTTGTGCTTTGAACAGGGTTAGGGGTGTGGATATTGTCCCTAAGCAGAAGAGTCGCGCCCGCACAGAGTCAAGGATGTCAGGTATTGTATTGACTTTTCCCTTGGTTGTGTGTGTGTACTTTGTTCCTACGTGATTTTATTAATGGTCCGTGTATGTTTTATTGCTGATCTGACTACTGTAAATTGTGTGCGTGTTGCTTGCGTTGCCATTTTCCCACATTTGCCTTCTGTAAATAAAATCCTTTACTACCAAGACTGTGTCCAGAGTCCTCGCCGTTGAGACCTATCAAATCTGTTTTCTCACTTACAACAGGAGTTAGGTAGAAAGCTGAAAAACACGACTTCCTGGGTTGTAACCTCTGGATGGCTGCCTGTGCCAGTGAGGGTAAAAACAGGATGATTTGGCAGATGTATGCGTGGCTGAGGAATTGGTGCAGGGGGTCAGGGTTTCAGAATTTTCTGGATCATTGGGATCTCTCCTGGTGAAGGTATGACCTGTGCAAAAAGGACAGGTTGCACCTGAACCCAAGGGGGAACCAATGCCCTTGTGTTCAGGTAGGCTAGAGCTCTTGGTGAGGGTTTAAACTAATGTGCATGGGTATGGGAACCAGAATAATAGGGCTGAGTTTGGGCCAGTTGGTACACAAGTAGGTAGACTGAGAGGAAGGAGGGGCAGATAATAGGGCAAAATCGCTGTCAATGGGATGAGTTGAAGTATAACATGGCAAAATTGAAAAAGGTGATAAATACGGTATTGAAGGTGTTAAATCTGTGTAGGCAGTTCACAGATTAAGGTAGATGATCTTGTAGTGCAATTATTAGATTAGATTATGAGGACACGCAGTCCCCTTATTGTCATTTAGTAATGCATGCATTAAGAAATGGAGCAATACATGCATTAAGAGATGATACAATGATACAATTAGAGGTTAGCAGGTACTATGTTGGTGGGCATCACTGAGTCAAGGCTGAAAGATGATCATAGTTGGGAACTTAACATCCAAGGATACACAATGTATCAAAAGGACAGAGAAGGTGGGATGGCTCTGTTAATAAAAAATGAAATCAAACCCTTAGAAAGGGGTGACATGATCGGAATATGTAAAATCCTTGTGGGTAGAATTTTTTAAAAACTGCAAAAGTAAAAAAAAAAATTTGTGATAGTAGTTACATACAGGGTCTCTGAACAGTAGCTAGGATGTAGGATATAAGTTAGAAGGGGAGATAGAAAAGGCATTTAAAAAGGCTAGTGTTACAATAGTGATGGGGGATTTCAATATGCGAATACTCGTAGATTAGAAAATGAGCTTGGTGCTGGATCCCAAGAGAGGGGATTTGTAGAATGGCTATGAAAAGGCTTTTTAGAGCAGCTTATGGTTGAGCCAAGGCAGTTCTGGATTGGGTGTTGTGTAATGAACCAGATTTGATTAGGGAGCTTAAGGTAAAGGAACCCTTAGGAGTCAGTGATCGTATTATGATAGAATTCACCCTGCAGTTTGATAGGGATAAGATGAGATAAAACTTTGTTTATCCTGAAGGAAATTATCATTGCAAGGCTGTTCAGTCAGAAAATATATATTTTTAAATACAAAATGTAAGCATTGAGGTACAAAAAAGGATATAAAATGTGCATTAAAAAGTAACACTGCAAAATACAGATATGCAATGAAACCATATACCTATATACTTAAGAATGAGGAGTAATGGTAGAGCCTTATTGCCACAGGGAGAAAGCATCTCCTGTGGCATTCAGTGGTGCACCTAGGAGGAATCAGTCTGTTACTAAGGGTGCTCCTCTGTTTGTCCAAAATGTCGTGGAGGGGGTGAGAGGGATTGTCCATAATGCTCTGTTGCTTCTGTAGCATCCTCCTCTCAGAGAACTATAACATAGAATAGAAAGTTGGCGACCACTGAGTCAGGTGTATCAATATTGCAGTGGAGTAAAGATAATTACAGTGGCATGAAGACAGGAGATGACAAAAATTAATTGGAAGGGGACGCTAGCAGTGTGGACAATAGTTGGATTTTCTGAGAACAATTCGGAAGTTGCAGGATAGATACATCCCAAAGATGAATAGGTTTTCTAAAGGGAGGATGAGCATGCTATGGCTAATGAAGGAAGTCAAAAAACAATATAAAAGCAAAGGAAAAGGCATACAATGTAGCAAAAATTTGGGAGAAGTTAGAGGACTGGGAATGTTCTTAGCAAACAATGTTGTGCTGACCATGTAACCTACTCCAGAAACTGCCTCGAATTTCCCTACCGCATAGCATTCCATTTTTCTAAGCTCCATGTTCCTATCTCCTATCTCTTAGAAGACCCTATTGTATCTGCCTCTACCACCTTGGCTGGCAGTGCATTCCATGCACCCACCACTCTGTGAAAATCTTACCCCTGACTTTCCCTCTGTACATACTTCCGAGCACCTTAAAACTATGCCCCCCCCCCCCATGTTAGCCATTTCAGCCCTGGGAAAAAGCCTCTGGCTATCCACAGGATCAATACCTCTCATCGTCTTATACACATCTATCAGGTCACCTCTCATCCTCCATTGCTCCAAGTTCACTCAACCTATTCTCATGAGGCATGCTCGCCAATCCAGGCAACATCCTTGTAAATCTCCTCTGCACTCTCTCTATAGTATCCACATCCTTCCTGTAGTGAGGTGACCAGAACTGAACACAGTACTCCAAGTGGGGTCTGACTAAGGTCTTATATAGCTTTAACATTACCTCACGGCTCTTGAACTCAAACCACAGTTGATGTACGCCAACACACCATAAGCCTCTTAACAACATTGTCAACCTGCGCAGCAGCTTTGAGTGTCCTAAGGACACGAACCCCAAGATACCTCTGATCCTTCACACTGCCAAGAGTCTTACCGTTAATATTATATTCTGTCTTCAAATTTAGCCTACCAAATGAACCACTTCACGCTTATGTGGGTTGAAGTCCATCTGCTACTTCTCAGCCCAGTTCTGTATCCTATCGATGTCCGGCTGTAACCTCTGACAACACTCCAAGGCTATCCGCAACACCCCTAACTTTTGTGTCATCAACAAACTTATTAACCCACCCTTCTACTTCCTCATCCAGGTCATTTAAAAATAAAATCACGAAGAGGAGCGGTTCCAGAACAGACCCCTACAGAACACCACTGGTCACCAACCTCCATGCAGAATACAAACCATCTACAGCCATCCTTTGCCTTCTGTGGGCAAGCCAATTCTGGATCCAAAAAGCAAGGTCTCCTTGAATGCCATGCCTTCTTACTTTCAGAATGAGCCTTACCTGGGAAACCTTATCAAATGCCTCACTACTTGCAATGGGGAACCTAACCAAATGCCTTACTGAGCTTTTAAAAACCAACAGAAGCCAACTAAAAAAGCCATAGGGAGGAAAAAGTTGAAATATGCAGGGAAGCTAGCAAATAATACCATGAGAAAGCATAAAAACAAGAAATTCTGCAGTTGTTGGAAATCCAAATCAGCACCCACAAAATGCTGGAGGAACTCAGCAGCTCAGGCAGTACCTATGGAAATGAATATTTAGTCAATGTTCTGGGCTGAAACACTTTTTTCTGTCTTGAAGGGTCTTGGTTCGAAACATTGACTATCTATTTCTATAGATGCTGCCTGACCTGCTGAGTTCCTCCAGCAATTGTGTGTGTTGCTCAGGATACCGAACATATTTTCAAATATATGGAAGTGAGAATGGATGTTGGACAGCTGGAAAATGATGCTGCAGTGATCATATTGGGGAGAGGGGGAAGAGAGTGAAGAAATGATGGAGGAACTTAAATACTTTGCATCAATCTTCACAATGGAAGACACTAGCAGTATGCCAGAAATTCGAGAGTGTCAGGGGGCAGAAGTATGTGTTGTTGCCATTAATAAGGAGAAGGTGGTTGGGAAGCTGAAAGATCTGAAGATAGATAAATCACCTGGACCAGATGGACTTACTCCCCAAGGTTCTGAAAGAGGCAGCTGAAGAGATTGTGGAGGCTTTAGTAATAATATTTCAAGTATCACTAGGTTCAGGAGGACTGAAAAATTGCAAATGTCACTTCACTCTTCAAGGAGGAGAGGCAGAAGAAATTAAATTGTAGGCGAGTTAGTCTGACCTTAGTGGTTGGAGTCCATTAGTAAGGATGAGGTGTTGGGGTACTTGTGGACACATGATAAAATAGGCCAAAGTCAGCATGGTTTCCTTAAGAGGAAATCTTGCCTGACAAATCTGTTGGACTTCTTTGAGGAAATAACAGGCAAGATAGACAAAGAAGAGTCAGTGGGCCTATCACTTTCAAGTTAACCTCCTTCCTCTCCCCACCCCTCACCCCGATCTTTTTATTCTGGCATCTTCCTTCTCAGTCATGAAGAATGGTCTTGGTCCAAATTGACGACTGTTTATTCATTTCCATAGATGCTGCCTGACCTGCTGAGTTCTTCTAGCATTTTGTGCGTGTTGTCATTGGATGGTGCTTTCTTGGATTTTCAGAAGGCTTTTGACAAGGTGCCGCACATGAGGCTGCCTAACAGAATAAGAGCCCATGCTATTAGAGGGAAGACACTAGCTTGGATAGAAGAGTGGCTGATTGTCTGGAGGCAGAGAGTGGGAATAAATGGGGTGTTTTCAGTTTGGCTGCTGGTGACAAGTGGTGCTCCACAGGGGTCGGTGTTGACACTGCTTCTTTTTATGTTATATGTGAATGATTTGGATGATGGAATTGATGGCTTTGTGGAAGGTAGTAAGATAGGCAGAGGGGCAGGTAGTGTTGAGGAAGCAGGGAGTCTGTAGAGGACTTAGACAGATTGGGAGAATGGACAAAGAAGTGACAGATGGAACATAGTGCAGGAAGTGTATGATCAGGCACTTTGGGTAAAAAGGAATAAAGGCAAAGACTATTTTCTAAATGGGGAGAAAATTCAAAAATCAGAGGTTCAAAGGGACTTGGGAGTCTGTGTAGAACTCGGAGCTGGCAGATTGAGTTGGTGGTAAGGAAAACAAATGCAATGCTAGCATTCATTTTTGAGAGGACTCGAGTATAAGAGTAAGAATGTAATGCTGAGGCTTTATAAGGAACTGTTAGGACGTCATGGAGTATTGTGAGCAGTTTTGGGCCCGCTATCTAAGAAAAGATGTGCTGACAATGGAGAGGGTCCAGAGGAGGTCCGGGAATGAAAGAGTTAATGTATGAGGAGTGTTTGATGGTGCTGAGCCTGTACTCACTGGAGTTAGAAGGGTGGTGGGGCGGGGGCGGGGGGGGGGAGTACGATCTCATTGAAACCTATCGAGTATTGAAAGGTCTGGATAGAGTGGATGTAGGGAGAATTTTTCCTTTCATGGGGGTTTCTGGGACCAGAGGGCACAGCTTCAGAATAGAAAGGCATCCCTTTAGAACAGAGTACAGAAAGAATTTCTTTAGCCAGAGGGTGGTGAGTCTGTGTAATTCTTTGTCATAGGTGGCTGTGAGGCCAAGTCACTGAATATATTTAAAGCAGAGGTTGATAGTTTATTGATTAGTCAGGGTATAAAAGGTTACGGGCAGAAGGCAGGAGATGGGGTTGAGAGGAATAATTACTCAGTGTTTGTGGCATGGTGGAGTGATGGGCTGAATGGCCTAATTCTGTTCCCACAGTATCTTACAGTCTTATGTAATATTTTGCTCTGCACTCAGTTATTGATTTAACTTTTAATACCTCAATGCACTGTTGAGATGAATTGATCAGGCTGGATTCCTAGACCAGCTTTTTGCCGTAACTTGGTACTTGTGACAATAATAAATTAATTTACAAGAGTGACCCTGAGAATGAATGGAGTGTTTGATGTCTCTGGGTCTGGACTCAATGGAGTTCAGAAGGATGGGGGTGTGGGGGGAGATCTCATTGAATTCTACTCGATACTGAAGACTTGGAGAGAGTGGACAGGAATTTTTCTTTAGTAAGAGAGTATAGGACCAGAGGGCACAGCCTCGGAATAAATGGACGTCCCTTTAAAGCTGAGAATAGAAAGAATCTCTTCAGCCAGAGTGTGAATCAGTGGAATTTGTTGCCACAGAGGGTAGTGGAATCCAAGTTGTTGGATATACTTAAGGCAGACATTGATTGGTTCTTGATTTGTTAGGGTGTTACAGGAAAAAGAAGTTGAATGGTAGAATATTCCTAGGAACCACACAGAGATCTAAATCCACTCATGAGTGATATAGGTAAGGTTCAAAGGTTCATTTATTATCAAAGCATACAACTCTGAAATTCTTCTCCAGATAGCCATGAAACCAAGAAAGAACCGAATGACAGCACAATCATTAATCCCCAAATGCCTCCTCCCCGCACAAAAAACCCCAAAAATACAACAGACATCTTGATCCGCCAAATCCCTCCACCCCACACAAAAAAAATTAGAAAGATCATGCAAAAAATACGGAATATAAAAAAGCTATAAAACTGAAAAAACAGTCTATAGTCTAAGTCCATATCTAAAATACCTAAAACCTGGGCAATATCCTTGATGGCCTTCGTCTGGTCGGGGAGAGTGAGGAAGTGATAGAAAGGAGTTATAGGCAGGTGGTCACACCGGGGCCACGGGAGACAGACAAGTGGGTCACAGTCAGGTACTAGAGAGTACTCCTGTAGATGCACCCCTTGACAATACGTACTCCTGTTTGAGTACTGTTGGGGGGGAAGGCCTACCTGGGGGAAGCAACAGTGACCGTGCCTCTGGCACAGAGTCCGGCCCTGTGGCTCCAAAGGGTAGGGAAAGGAAGAGGAAGGCAGTAGTGATAGGGGACTCGATAGTTAGGGGGTCAGACAGGCGATTCTGTGGACGCAGGAAAGAAACTCGGATGGTAGTTTGCCTCCCAGGTGCCAGGGTCTGGGATGTTTCAGATTGCGTCCACGATATCCTGCAGTGGGAGGGAGAACAGCCAGAGGTCGTGGTACATTTTTGTACCAATGACATAGGTAAGAAAAGGGAAGAGATCCTGAAAAAAGACTACAGGGAGTTAGGAAGGAAGTTGAGAAGCAGGACCGCAAAGGTAGTAATCTCGGGATTACTGCCTGTGCCACGCGACAGTGAGAATAGGACTAGAATGAGGTGGAGGATAAATGCATGGCTGAGGGATTGGAGCAGGGGCAGGGATTCAGATTTCTGGATCATTGGGACCTGTTTGCTAAGGCTACTGGGGAGAGTTTAAACTAGAATTGTTGGGTGGGAAGCAAACTGAACAGACTGGGGAAGAGACGGTTGGCTCACAAATAGAGAAAGCTTGTAGACAGTGCGAGTGGGAGGATAGGCAGGTGATGGAGAAGGGACGCACTCAGAACGACAGTTTGAGATGTGAACACAAGAAACCTGCTGATGCTGGAAATTCAAGCAACACACACAAAATGCTGGTGGAACACAGCAGGCCAGGCAGCATCTATAGGAAGAAGTACAGTCGACGTTTCGGGTCGAGACCCTTCGTCAGGACTAACGAAAAAAAGAGATGGTAAAAGATTTGAGAGGGGGAGGGGGAGACCCGAAATGATAGGAGAAGACCGGAGGGGGAGGGATGAAGCTAAGAGCTGGGAAGTTGATTGGCAAAAGGGATACAAGGCTGGAGAAGGGGAAGGGGGAATATCATAGGATGGAAACCTTGGAAGAAAGAAAGGGGGTGGGGAGCACCAGAGGAAGATGGAGAACAGGCAAGGAGTTATTGGGAGAGGGAAAGAGAGAGAAAAAAAATTGGGGATGGGGTAAGAAGGGGAGGAGGGGTATTAACAGAAGTTAGAGAAATCAATGTTCATGCCATCAGGTTGGAGGCTACCCAGACGGAATATAAGGTGTTGTTCCTCCAACCTGAGTGTGGCTTTATCTTGACAGTAGAGGAGGCCATGGACTGACATATTGGAATGGGAATGGGATGTGGAATTAAAATGTGCGGCCACTGAGATATCCTGCTTCCTCTGGCGGACAGAGCATAGGTGTTCAGCAAAGCGGTCTCACCAATATATAGAAGGCCACACCGGGAGCACCGGACACAATATATCACACCAGCAGACTCACAAGTGAAGTGTCACCTCACCTGGAAGGATTGTCTGGGGCCCTGTATGGTGGTGAGGGAGGAAGTGTAAGGGCATGTGTAGCACTTGTTCCGCTTACGAGGATAAGTGCCGGGTGGGAGATCAGTGGGTAGGGATGGGGGGGACGAATGGACAAGGGAGTCGCGTAGGGAGTGATCCCTGCGGAAAGCGGGGCGGGGGAGGGAAAGATGTGCTTGGTTGTGGGATCCCATTGGAGATGGCGGAAATTACGAAGAATTATATGTTGGACACGGAGGCTGGTGGGGCGGTAGGTGAGGACAAGAGGAACCCTATCCCTAGTGGGGTGGCGGGAGGATGGGGTGAGAGCAGATGTGCATGAAATGGGAGAGATGCGTTTGAGGGCAGAGTTGATGGTGAAGGAAGGGAAGCCCCTTTCTTTAAAAAAGGAGGACATCTCCTTCATCCTGGAGTGAAAAGCCTCATTTATTCTCAGAGCAGATGCGGCAGACACGGAGGAATTGAGAGAAGGGGATGGCATTTTTACAAGTAACAGGGTGGGAAGAGGAATAGTCCAGGTAGCTGTGAGAGTCCGTGCGCTGAGAGTAGACATCAGTAGATAAGCTGTCTCCAGAGATAGAGACAGAAAGATCAAGGAAGGGGAGGGAGGTGTCAGAAATGGACCAGGTAAACTTGAGGGCAGGGTGGAAGTTGGAGGCAAAGTTAATGAAGTCAACGAGTTCAGCATGCGTGCAGAAAGCAGTGCCAATGTCGTTGTCGATGTAGTTAAGGAAAAGTGGGAACGGATACCAGTATAGGCTTGGATCATGGACTGTTCCACATAGCCAACGAAAAGCCAGGCATAGATGGGCCCCATACAGGTGCCCATGGCTACACCTTTAGTTTGGAGGAAGTGGGAGGGGCCAAAGGAGAAATTATTAAGAGTAAGGACCAATTCTGCTAGATGGAGGAGAGTGGTGGTAGAGGGGAACTGGTTGGGTCTGGAATCCAAAAAGAAATGGACAGCTTTGAGACCTTCCTGTTGGGGGATGGAGGTATTTATGGACTGGACATCCATGGTGAAAATAAAGCGGTGGGGGCTAGGGAACTTGCAATAATTGAAAAAATCCAGAGCGTGAGAAGTTTCACGAATATAGGTAGGAAGGGATTGAACAAGGGGGGATAAAACAGTGTCAAGGTATGCAGAAATGAGTTCGGTGGGGCAGGAGCAAGCTGAGACAATGGGTCTACCTGGACAGGCAGGTTTGTGGATTTTGGGTCATCATCATTACCAGGTGCCATGGCCCACACACTCCTGTTTCGGGTCAAGTGGATCAATTCATTGGTATTCATTTCCAGTTCTCTGGCTGCTGTCTCCATCATCATTTGTCTTTGTCTTCCTCTTGTTTTCTTCCCTTCAATCTTTCCCATAATTACATGCATTCTAACTCCTCTTTCCTAATCACATGTCCGATGAAGTTATATTGCCTTTTCATGATCTTATACATTATTTCTCTTTTTGTGCTGCTCTATTCATGACATCCTCGTTAGATATTCGTTTTGTCCATGATATTCTTTGCATCCTCCTCAAAAACCACATCTCTGCTGCTTCAATTTGTTTCCTCATGTTACTAGATATTGTCCAACATTCTGAGCCATACAACATAACTGGATAAATGTAACATTTCAGTACTCTGAAGCGGGTTGTCATGCCTAGTTTAGTATTGGTCAGTATACTCTTCATTCTCATAAAGGTGTCTTTTGCCATCCCTATTCTTCTTTTGATGTCCATGTCGCACCTGCCATCTGATGTCACCCAGCTTCCTAAGTAGTAAAAGTTCTGTACTTGTTTTATGTCTTCCCCGTTTATTCTCAGCCTGCAGATAGGATTCTCCTTCTTTTTGTATATCACTGTACATTCTGTCTTTTTGTAATTGATAGATAGACCCATTTTTGCACTTTCTTCAACAACTATATCAATTAAGTTTTGTAGTTCTTCATCCGTACTTGCAATTAACACAGTGTCATCTGCATATCTGCAATTATTGATGTTTTCACCAACAAATTTGATTCCCAAGATGTCTCTTACTTTTTGTAATATTGTTTCACTGTACACATTAAATAAATCAGGGGAGAAAACATACCCTTGTCTAACGCCTCTCTTGATTTTCGTAAACTGACTCATTTCTCCATCTATTCTTACAGGAGCAGTTTGTTCCCAGTACAGATTTCTGATTAGGCGGAGGTCTTTCGAATCTAGATCTAGAGTTTTCTGTAATATTTCAAATAACGTATTGTGCTTCACTTTATCAAATGCTTTTGTGTAGTCGATGAAACAAACAAACAAATCTTTTTACACTTGAATAGCTCGTTCTGATAGTATCCTTAACATCAATATTACGTTTCTTCTACCTTTGTCTTTCACAAAACCACATTGATCTTTACCTATTTCAGCTTATATCTTACTTTTAGCTCTTGTCATCAAAATTCTTAGAAGTATCTTGGTGATATGACTCATTAAACTTATGGTCCTGTGTAATTCACATTCTATTGCTCCAGGTTTCTTAGGAAGAGTGATAAATACTGATTTTTTCATCTCTTCTACATAGAACATAGAATAGTACAGCACAGTACAGGCCCCTTCAGCCCACAATGTTGTGCCGACCCTCAAACCCTGCCTCCCATATAAGCCCCCACCTTAGATTCCTCCATATACCTGTCTAGTAGTCTCTTAAACTTCACTAGTGTATCTGCCTCCACCACTGACTCAGGCAGTGCATTCCACACACCAACCACTCTCTGAGTAAAAAACCTTCCTCTAATATCCCCCTTGAACTTCCCACCCCTTACCTTAAAGCCATGTCCTCTTGTATTGGGCAGTGGTGCCCTGGGGAAGAGGCGCTGGCTATCCACTCTATCTATTCCTCTTATTATCTTGTACACCTCTATCATGTCTCCTCTCATCCTCCTTCTCTCCAAAGAGTAAAGCCCTGGCTCCCTTAATCTCTAATCATAATGCATACTTTCTAAACCAGGCAGCATCCTGGTAAATCTCCTCTGTACCCTTTCCAATGCTTCCACATCCTTCCTATAGTGAGGTGACCAGAACTGGACACAGTACTCCAAGTGTGGCCTAACCAGAGTTTTATAGAGCTACATCATTACATCGCGACTCTTAAACTCTATCTCTCGACTTATGAAAGCTAACACCCCATAAGCTTTGTTAACTACCCTATCCACCCGTGAGGCAACTTTCAGGGATATGTGGACATGTACCCCGAGATCCCTCTGCTCCTCCACACTACTATTCCACACTCTGATACTATTCCAGTCTCATAAATGTCATTGATTAAATCAGTAAGTTTTTCAATTCCATAATCTTCAAGGGTGATGATTTGTTCTATTACTAATTCATCAGGACCTGCTGCCTTTCCTTTCTTCATCTCATTTATTGCATTACGAACTTCAGATTTTAAAATACTTGGACCTTCAATGTTTTTCTTAATTTCTGGTTTTTCACCTTGATCGTCTTCAACCAATTCCTGAATATACTCAGTCCATCTGTTCATAATCTCATCTTTTTCCATGATAATGGTACCGTTCTTTGCTTTCAAACATCCACCTGAAGAACAGAGGAACTTCTTATCAGTGATATTCTTGATTTGTTGATGTAACCTTTTTGGATCAGTAATAGGGATTCTTTCTATTTGCTCACATTCCTGGTTTAACCATTCTTCTTTGGCTTTTTGATATAAGCTTTTAACTTTTTTATCTAAGGACTTATATTCTATAGGATTTGCTTTTTTCCGTCTCCTTTCTTCCATTAGATTTTTGATTTCATCTGTCATCCATTTATCCTTTGTGCTTTTTTCTTTTTTAGGAATCACTGACATTGCTGATTCTACCAAGGCATCCTTTAGAGAGTTAAATTTCATTTCTACATGATTACTATAATCTTCAACAGATTCTATTTCTTTGAAATCCATTCCTCACTTCAATTCTGAATTTTTGTCTTAAAGTTTTCTTCTTTAATTAACTGCAAGTAGTCAAGGGATTGTTCAGGTTTTTGCTTCTTTAGTTTTTTAAGTTTTACTTTTACATGGTATATTACTGAATTATGGTCACTATTACAGTCTGCACCTGGATATGTTTTGCATTGAGTCACTGAGTTTCTAAATCTTTGGTTGATAGTAATAAAGTCAATTTGATTTCTAGTGTTATCACCTGGACTTTTCCAGGTCCACAAGCCTCTTGGATGGTTTTTAAAGTCGGTATTCACAATGACCTGATTATTCATCTTGCACCATTCTACCCATTTCTCACCTCTTTCATTTCTTTCCCCTAGTCCAAATTTTCCTATGGTATTTCCATCAGCACCTTGTCCTACTTTAGCATTTAGATCTCCCATGACAATAACAATATCTTGAGATTTGCATCCATTCTTTGCTTGTTCAAGCTTTTCATAGAATTTATCTATATCCTCATTTGTTCCATCCGTTGTTGGTGCATATACCTGTGTAATTGCTAAATCAAATGGTTGTCCTCTGAATCTAACAAGGAGCACTCTTTCTGATATTGCCCAATGTCCTAAAACACTTTTTGCCATGTTTTCATCCATAAGAATTCCTACTCCATTAGTATGGGATGTTCCACAAGAATAAATTAGTGTTTTATTTCTATTCTGACATGTTCCAGCACCTATCCAACGAACTTCACTAATTCCCATGATGTTAATCTTTAGTCTTTCCATTTCATTTATCACATTGTCCAATCTTCCTGCTTGATATAGGGTTCTTACATTCCAAGTGGCAATAATTTTCTTTTGTGTTACTTGAATTTTATGAGCAGTAGTTTGATGACAGTTGGGGATACCCTGCTGACAGAATCAACCCTACCGAGCGAAGCATCTTCAGAGTCACCTTGAAGATCCTCTTGACGCTGTAGTTGTGTGATACATTTTGTGAGTTTGACCATGGTTTTCTTAGCAAATAGATTCTAGGAAACCTATTATCTAGCAATGGTGGTTTGCTGTTGAGGGACAGTGACCACCGCTCCCTGGCCTTTAGCATTAACATGGAAAAGGATAGAATCAGAGAGGACAGGAAAATATTTTATTGGGGAGGGGCAAATTATGAGGCTATAAGGCTAGAACTTGCAGGTGTGAATTGGGATGATGTTTTTGCAGGGAAATGTAGTATGGACATCTGGTCGATGTTTAGGGATCTCTTGCAGGATGTTAGGGATAAATTTGTCCTGGTGAGGAAGATAAAGAATGCTAGGGTGAAGGAACCATGGGTCACAAGTGAGGTGGAGAATCTAGTCAGGTGGAAGAAGGCAGCATACATGAGGTTTAGGAAGCAATAATCAGATGGGTCTATTGAGGAATATAGGGTAACAAGAAAGGAGCTTAAGAAGGGGCTGAGAAGAGCAAGAAGGGGGCATGAGAAGGCCTTGGCAAGTAGGGTAAAGGAAAACCCCAAGGCATTCTTCAATTATGTGAAGAAAAAAAGGATGACAGGAGTGAAGGTAGGACTGATTAGAGATAAAGATGGGAAGATGTGCCTGGAGGCTGTGGAAGTGAGGGAGGTCCTCAATGAATACTTCTCTTCAGCATTCACCAATGAGAGGGAACTTGATGACGGTGAGGACAATATGAGTGAGGTTGATGTTCTGGATCATGTTGATATTAAGAGAGAGGAGGTGTTGGAGTTGTTAAAATATATTAGGACGGATAAGTCCCTGGGGCCTGACAGAATATTCCCCAGGCAGGCTGCTCCACGAGGTGAGGGAAGAGATTGCTGAGCCTCTGGCTAGGATCTTTATGTCCTTGTTGTCCACAGGAATGATACCAGAGGATTGGAGGGAGGCGAATGTTGTCCCCTTATTCAAAAAAGGTAGTAGGGATAGTCCGGGTAATTATATACCAGTGAGCCTTACATCTGTGGTGGGAAAACTGTTGGAAGAGATTCTTAGAGATAGGATCTATGGGCATTTAGATAATCATGGTCTGATCAGGGACAGTCAGCATGGCTTTGTGAAGGGCAGATCATGTCTGACAAGCCTGATAGAGTTCTTTGAGGAGGTGACCAGGCATATAGATGAGGGTAGCGCAGTGGATGTGATCTATATGGATTTTAGTAAGGCATTTGACAAGGTTCCACACGATAGGCTTATTCAGAAAGTCAGAAGGCATGTGATCCAGGGAAGTTTGGCCAGGCGGATTCAGAATTGACTTGCCTGCAGAAAGCAGGGGGTTGTGGTGGAGGGAGTACATACGGATTGGAGGGTTGTGATCAGTGGTGTCCCACAAGGATCAGTTCTGGGACCTCTACTTTTCATGATTTTTATTAACGACCAGGATGTTGGGGTAGAAGGGTTGGTTGGCAAGTTTGCAGATGACACAAAGGTTGGTGGTGTTGTGGATAGTGTAGAGGATTGTCAAAGATTGCAGAGAGACATTGATAGGATGCAGAAGTGGGCTGAGAAGTGGCAGATGGAGTTCAACCCAGAGAAGTGTGAGGTGGTACACTTTGGAAGGACAAACTCCAAGGCAGAGTACAAAGTAAATGACAGGATACTTGACAGTGTGGAGGAGCAGAGGGATCTGGGGTACATGTCCACAGATCACAGGTAGATAAGGTAGTTGAGAAAGCTTATGGGGTGTTAGCTTTCATAAGTCGAGGGACAGAGTTGAAGAGTCGCAGGGTAGTGATGCAGCTCTATAAAACTCTGGTTAGGCCACACTTGGAGTACTGTGTCCATTTCTGGTTGCCTCACTATAGGAAGGATGTGGAAGCATTGGAAAGGGTACAGAGGAGATTTACCAGGATGCTGTCTGGTTTAGAGAGTATGCATTATGATCAGAGATTAAGGGAGCTGGGGCTTTACTCTCTGGAGAAAAGGATGATGAGAGGAGACATGATAGAGGTGTACAAGATATTAAGAGGAATAGATAGAGTGGATAGCCAGTGCTTCTTCCCCAGGGCACCACTGCTCAATACAAGAGGACATGGCTTTAAGGTAAGGGGTGGGAAGTTCAACTGGGATATTAGAGGGAGGTTTTTAACTCAGAGAGTGGTCGGTGCATGGAATGCACTGCCTAAGTCAGTGGTGGAGGCAGATACACTAGTGAAATTTAAGAGACTACTAGACAGGTATATGGAGGAATTTAAGGTGGGGGGTTTTATGGGAGGCAGGGTTTAAGGGTCAGCACAATATTGTGGGCCAAAGTGCCTGTACTGAGCTGCACTATTCTATGTTCTATTGCCTACCGTTGGGTGAACTAAAGAAATCACTACTACTCTTCCCAAGTGTTCATTCGCCTATACTATAGCCGTTGACATTTGAGGTCCTAGCTCATCGGCCTTCTCCGTCATAAGTTCAGTTACTGAACCTGCCAGATCTGCCGTTAGCCTATGCTCGTATTCTGAGCAGGAACCCTTGCAGGTGCTACCGTTCTGGGTCAGAGCGGCCCTGGGAGCAATGAATGACTAAGGGGTGACTCCACTTTCCCCAAAGCTCTGAAAGTCCCCAATCAGAGCCTCATCACCGGTTGCAGTTTAGAGTCATACCCAGGACATGGATCTTGGGTAGGAGGTGGAAACGGGAAGTGTGGATTGTGGGAACTATGAGGTTGGTGGCAGTGGATGGGAGATCCCCAGAGGTGATAAGGTTAGTGACGGTGTGGGAGACAATGGCCTGGTGCTCCTTCGTGGGGTCATGTTCGAGGGCTAAATAAGAGGAGGTATCCGCGAGTTGTCGCTGTGCCTTGGCAAGGTAGAGGTCAGTACGCCAGACTACAACAGCACCCCCCTTATCGGCCGGTTTTATAGTAAGGTTAGGATTAGTGCAGAGGAAGTGGAGAGCAGAGCGTTCGGAAGGAGTGAGGTTGGAATGGGGACAAGGTGCGGTGAAGTCGAGACGGTTGATGTCCCGTCGGCAGTTAGTGATAAAGAGATCCAGGTCAGGCAGAAGACTAGAGCGGGGTGTCCATGAAGAAGAGGAGGGTTGAAGACGGGAGAAGGGGTCATCGGTGGGGGTGGAAGAGTCCTTGCCGAAGAAGTAAGCTCAGAGACGGAGACGGCGGAAGAAGAGTTCCGCATCATGGCGAACACGGAACTCGCTGAGGTGTGGGCGAAGGGGTACAAAGGTGAGGCCCTTACTGAGGACAGAGTGCTCTGCCTCAGAGAGTGGAAGGTCGGACGGGATGGTGAAGACCCGGCATGGATGAGAGCTGGGATCAGAGGGGGGAGGGAGGTTGGTAGTGTCAGTGGAGAGGGGAGGGTTGGAGTGAGTGGTAAATGGAGCCTCTGAGGGCCCAGGAGCTGATGGTGGGATCTGAGGGAGACGGGATTGCAAAGTGGTAGTGGGGGAAGGGGAGACGGGAGTTCCAATAGCAGCACGTGAAGACCCGGCCTGGAGTTCAGGGCTGGAGTCGCAGTGGGAGGCTGCGCAATCGCTTTGAAGGTGTCCATGGTCGTTGGAACCCGCACGGATGATGGTGGAGTCCAGGTTTTGAATTTGCTCAGGGTCGATAGAGCCGCCAAGATCGATAGCGGGGGCCGCGGTCCGAAGTTCACGCCTGTTAGCATTGGAGACAGCAGGCTCTGGGGTCTGCAGACGGACGATCTGAGATGTGTCTATTTTAACGCAAGGAGTGTTGTGAACAAAGCGGATGAGCTTAGAGCATGGATCAGTACTTGGAGCTGTGATGTGTTGGCCATTACAGAGACTTGGATGGCTCAGGGACAGGAATGGTACTTTAAGTGCCAGGCTTTAGATGTTTCAGAAAGGACAGGGAGGGAGGCAAATGAGGTGGGGGAGTGGCACTGTTGATCAGAGTTAGAGTCACGGCTGCAGAAAAGGTGTACATCATGGAGGGATTGTCTACGGAGTCTCTATGAGTGGAGGTTAAGAACAGGAAAGGGCCAATAAATTTACTGGGTGTTTTTTATAGGCCACCCAATAGTAACAGGGATTAGATTATGAGAACACTCAGTCCCCTTTTTATTGTCATTTAGAAATGCATACATGCATTAAGAAATGATACAATGTTTCTCCGGAGTGATATCACAGAAAACAGGACAAACCAAAGACTAACACTGACAGAGCAACATAATTATAACATATAGTTACAGCAGTGCAAAGCACTACCATAATTTGATAAAGAATAGACCATGGGCACAGTAAAAAAAAATGCCTCAAAGTCCCGAGTTGATCGACTCCCTGAGTCCCCGATAGCAGGCGGCAAAAGGGAGAAACTCCCTGCCATAAACCTCCAGGCACCGTCAACTTGCTGATGCCTTGGAAGCAGCCGACCCTGAGTCCATCCGTCCAAAAACTTCGAGCTTCCGACCAGCCTCCCGAGTGCCATCGTCTGCCAAGCATCTTTGACCTCGCCCCAGCCGCTGAAACACGCAAAGCCGAGGATTTTGGGGCCTTCTGCTCCGGAGATTCCGGTTACCACGCAGTAGCAGCAGCAGCGAATCGGGCATTTCAGAAGATTTCCAGATGTTCCTCCGTGCTCTCACATCTGTCTCCATCAAATCAGAATTGTGCACGGTCTCCTACTTGACAGATAACAGACATCAAGGAGACATCGATATCAAGGAGCAGATAGGAAAACAGATCTTGGAAAGGTGTAATAATAACAGAGTTGTCGTGATGGGAGACTTTAATTTCCCAAATATCGATTGGCATCTCCCTAGAGCAAGGGGTTTAGATGGGGTGGAGTTTGTTAGGTGTGTTCAGGAAGGTTTCTTGACACAATATGTAGATAAGCCTACAAGAGGAGAGGCTGTACTTGATTTGTTATTGGGAAATGAACCTGGTCGGGTGTCAGATCTCTCAGTGGGAGAGCATTTTGGAGATAGTGATCATAATTCTATCTCCTTTACAATAGCATTGGAGAGAGATAGAACAGTCAAGTTAGAAAAACATTTAATTGGAGTAAGAGGAATTATGAGGCTATCAGGTAGGAAATTGGAAGCTTAAATTGGGAACAGATGTTCTCAGGGAACAGTACGGAAGAAAAGTGGCAAATATTCAGGGGATATTTGTGTGGAGTTCTGCATAGGTATGTTCCAATGAGACAGGGAAGTTTTGGTAGGGTACAGGAACTGTGGTGTACAAAGGCTGTAATAAATCTAGTCAAGAAGAAAAGAAAAGGTTACAAAAGGTTCAGAGAGTTAGGTAATGTTAGAGATCTAGAGATTATAAGGCTAACAGGAAGGAGTTTAAGAAGGAAATTAGGAGAGCCAGAGGGGCCACGAGAAGGCCTTGGCGGGCAGGATTAAGGAAAACCCCAAGGGATTCTACAAGTATGTAAAGAGCAAGAGGATAAGACGTGAAAGAATAGGACCTATCAAATGTGACAGTGGGAAAGTGTGTATGGAACTGGAGGAAATAGCAGAGGTACTTAATGAATACTTTACTTCAGTATTCACTATGGAAAAGGATCTTGGTGTTTGTAGTGATGACTTGCAGCAGACTGAAAATCTTGAGCATGTAGATATGAAGAAAGAGGATGTGCTGGAGCTTTTGGAAAGAATCAAGTTGGATAAGTCACCGGGATCAGATGAGATGTACCCCAGGCTACTGCGAGAGGCAAGGAAGGATATTGCTGAGCCTCTGGCAATGATCTTTGCATCATCGATGGGGACGGGAGAGGTTCCGAAGGATTGGAGGGTTGCAGATGTTGTTCCTTTATTCAAGAAAGAAGGTAGAGATAGAGCAGGAAATTATAGACCAGTGAGTCTTATTTCAGTGGTTGGTAAGTTGATGGAGAAGATCCTGAGAGGCAGGATTTATGAACATTTGGAGAGGCATAATATGATTAGGAATAGTCATCATGGCTTTGTCAAGGGCAGGTCGTGCCTTATGAGCCTGACTGAGTTTTTTGAGGATGTGACTAAACACATTGATGAAGGAAGAGCTGTAGATGTAGTGTATATGGATTTCAGCAAGGCATTTGATAAGGTACCCCATGCAAGGCGTATTGAGAAAGTAAGGAGGCATGGGATCCAAGGGGACATTGCTTTGTGGATCCAGAACTGGCATGCCCACAGAAGGCAAAGAGTGGTTGTAGACGGGTCATATTCTGCATGGAGGTCGGTGACCAGTGGTGTGCCTCAGGGATCTGTTCTGGGACCCCTATTCTTCGTGATTTTTATAAATGACCTGGATGAGGAAGTGGAGGGATGGGTTAGTAAGTTTGCTGATGACTCAAAGGTTGGAGGTGTTGTGGATAGTGTGGAGGGCTGTCAGAGGTTACAGCGGGACATTGATAGGATGCAAAACTGGGCTGAGTGGTGGCAGATGGAGTTCAACCCAGATAAGTGTGAAGTAGTTCATTTTGGTAGGTCAAATGTGATGGCAGAATATAGTATTAATGGTAAGACTCTTGGCAGTGTGGAGGAGCAGAGGGATCTTGGGGTCTGAGTCCATAGGACGCTCAAAGCAGCTGTGCAGGTTGACTCTGTGGTTAAGGAGGCATACGGTGTATTGGCCTTTATCAATTGTGGAATTGAGTTTAAGAGTCAAGAGATAATGTTGCAACTATATAGGACCCTGGTCAGACCCCACTTGGAGCACTGTGCTCAGTTCTGGTCACCTCACTACAGGAAGGATGTGGAAGCCATAGAAAGGGTGCAGAGGAGATTTACAAGGATGTTGCCTGGATTGGGGATCATGCCTTATGAAATCAGGTTGAGTGAACTTGGCTTTTTCTCCTTGGAGCGATGGAGGATGAGAGGTGACCTGATAGAGGTGTATAAGATGATGAGAGGCATTGATCGTGTGGATAGTCAGAGGCTTTTTCCCAGGGCTGAAATGGTTGGCACAAGAGGACACAGGTTTAAGGTGCTAGGGAGTAGGTACAGAGGAGATGTCAGGGGTAAGTTTTTTACTCAGAGATTGGTGAGTGTGTGGAATGGGCTGCTGGCAATGGTGGTGGAGGCGGATACGATAGGGTCTTTTAAGAAATTTTTGTATAGGTACATGGAGCTTAGAAAAATAGAGGGCAGTAGGTAAGCCTAGTAATTTCTAAGGTAGGGACATGTTCAGCACAACTTTGTGGGCCGTAGGGCCTGTATTGTGCTGTAGGTTTTCTATGTTTCTATCCCCCTCATTCTTCTAAACTCCAGCGAGTACAGGGCACAGGCCCAGAGTTCCTCGTATGTTAACCCTTAAAGGATGAAGAATTGACGAAGTGTGGATCTGGCATGAGACAGTGATGCACTGACATGGTGAGATGCTTACTACTGTATTTACTTATGCAGTCAATTTACCCATCCATGGCACATCAGAACCAACACCACGGGGACAATTCCCTATGTGCGCAGTCCTCCGTGAAGTTTCAAAGTGATACAGCGCTGCAAATATGGAAACAGGTGTGATTATTTATAAACTTGAATCCTACAGTGCACTTCAGAAGACATCGATTCTCTGAGACTGCAAATGATGATTAGCAACAGACCATTGCTAACCTTTACAAATTACAGAGAGGAATATATTAACCATGCATCCACTAATTTCGCCACCAGCAACTTGTCTTCTTGCATTAATATTAATCATCACTGCAGTCCCCTGCTGGTACTGGAAAGGTCAGCCTGTGACACCTGAGGCACTCCCCACCTCCTGCTGGTTGCCGTGGTTACCCCAACCGGATTAGGCCGAGACCAGGATGCGGTGTGGCGACAAGGACAGTGGGTCACCATGTATTTGTATTGGTTTATGATTGTCACAGGCACCAAGGTACAGTGAAAAGCCTATCTTGCATATAGTATTAATAGTAGGACTCTTGGCAGACTGGGGGATCAGATACATAGGACACTCAAAGCTGCTGCACAGGTTGACAGTGTTGTTAAGAAGGCGTATGGTGTGTTGGCATTCATCAGCCGTGGGACTGAGTTCAAGAGCCAATGTTGGTAATGTTACAGCTAGACAAGGCCATGGTCAGACCCCACTTGGAGTACCTGTGGTAACTTCTACTTTGAAAAAGGCACACTCGACAACTTCATGCCAAAGAAACAACTTTATCTCGAACTTCAAAACGTTATGTGTATACAGAGGGTTTCACAACCCTTACGGCATGGCGGGGACATTCTGTACCGACAGCCACCAGAAGAACAAAAACGGAAGTAGACCCCTCCTGATATCCTAATTAGTATTAACTTACTTTTAATTATGCTCACATTACAACGGTACCCATGTTCAGTTCTGGACACCTCACTACTGGAAGGATGTGGTTACTATAGGAAGAGTGCAGAGGAGACTTGCAAGGATATTGCCTGGATTGGAGAGCATGCCTTATAAGAATAGGTTGAGTGAACTTGGAGTGATTGAAGAAGAGAGGTGACCTGATAGAGGTGTATAAGGTAATGAGAGGCATTGATCGTGTGGATAGCCAGAGGCTTTTTCCCAGGGCTAAAATGGCTAACACAAAGGGGCACAGCTTTAAGGTGCTTGGAAGCAGTTACGGAGGGGATGTCAGGGGTAAGGTTTTCACACAGAGAGTGGTGGGTGCGTGGAATGCACTGCCAGCGATGCTGGTGGAGACGGATACAATAGGGTCTTTTAAGAGACTCAGATAAGTACATAGAGCTTAGAAAAATAGAGGGCTCTGTGGGGGGAAATTCTAGGCAATTTCTAGAGTAGGTTACATTGTTCACGCAATACTGTGGGCCAAAGGGCCTGTATTGTGCTGTAGATGTCTATGTTCCATGTTCATACTGTTTGTATAGATCAACTCTGAGGTAGAATAAGGTAAAACGTCAATGCAGGAAAATGTGCTACAGAAAGTGCAGGTAAACTAAATGTGGTAGGTTATGAGATCAAGGGCCCATTTTTTTGTACTAGTAATGCGATCAATTGAGTTGAGTATGATGTTCCCCCAACTCTCGTCCTCAGTGCCTCAAACAATGCCATACGCCTTCACTACTTTCAGGAAACTATGTAACTAAACCCCTAGGTATCGATGCTTTACAAAGCTTTGCATGGCCTTGAACTGCATGTCTCTGCGTTAAATTCTATTAGTCGTTCCCTTGTCTGCTTTCACAGTTGATCTAGATCTTGTTGTGAACTTAGACAACCTTCTTCACTGTCCAATTATACCTCCAATACTGTTCTCATGTGCAAACTTACTTTCATACGGATCATTAAATTATATGATGAACCCATCACCGATCCCTGTGGCACAACCTTCTCACCCTCCACTCAAACCCTCTGAATCATGTCACAAAGCCAAATTTAGATCCAGTTCACCAGCTCATACTATGTGGTCTAACCTTCTGGGCCAACCTACAATGTGGAATTTTGTTAAAGCCTTTGCTACAGTCCATGTAGGTAGCGTCTACTATCCTGTCCTTGTAATTGTCTTGGTCATCTTTTCAAAAAACGCTATCAAATGTATGATACTCAATTTCCCACCCACAAATTTACGTCGATGATCCTTATTCAATTCTTCTCATTCCAAATACCTACCAGAATCAGGTTTATTATCACTATCTTATATGAGGTATTTTTTTTGACAGCAGTACAGTGCAAAGACATAAAATTAATATAAATTACAAAAAAAGTGCATAAGTTTCATTATATTGTCGAAGTATGCACATACAACTCTGATATTGGCCTTCTCCAGATAGACATGAAATACAGTAAGACCATATATCAACCCCGCTGCACAAGAAAGAAAAAGAAATAAAACTTGTAAACCCCAAAAATGCCCACCCCCTTCACCTACAGAAAATAAAAGCGACAATAGCAACAAATCACCTAACCCTCCCCCGCAGAGAAAACAGCGACAATAACAATCCCGATCCCCTCACTCACAGAAAAAGCAGCGACAATAGCAACAAATCCCCTAACCCTCCTCCCCAGAGGAAACAGTGACAATAATAAGCTCGACCCCCCTCACTCACAGAGAAAACAGCCACAATAATAATCCCCGATCCCCTCAATCACAAAAGAGAACAGCAACAGTAGTATCAAAACCCCCAACCCCCCCACACAAAAAGAACTAACAGATCACCCACTCACCAAACAGCCATAAGAAAGTAAACACTGAAAAAACGAAGGAGACCATATAAAGTACGGTCCAATCACTTAAATCTCAGACCATCAAACAGTCCTTCCGTGACTCAGAACTGGCGCCTGATCCGAATGCCGCGGTGGCCTCCATTGGGAGCAATTGCTGACCGCTTCCGCATTCACCTCGATGTTCTAATTTTCTTCACTGCTTCGAGATGGAGTCGTTCATGATCCCTCATCCCATCTCTGATCTTTTCCACGAGTCAGCTCACGTTGTCGGTCCTTTTTGGGTTCCCGCCCCTGATCTCCACGAGGCTGCTCTCCAGACACAGCAGAGCAGTGGATCCTTCGACCCAGTTCCAAACTGCATGTCACAGGCTCCAACAGTTTCCATAACACAAACAAGACAGAAAGAACAAGCACACGGCATAGTAAAAGTGAAATACTTTAAGAGGTTTGCTATTTGGAAGTTGTCGCCCAAGGAATTGTTGTCTGTTGGTGCCATCTTAAAAAAATAATGAGGTAACTTTCATGGGTTCAGAAATCTGATGGTGGAGGTGAAGGAGCTGTCTCTGAATCATTGAGTGTGGGTCTTCAGGCTCCAGCACTTCCTTGTTGGTGGTAGTAACAATGAAAGGGCATGTTCCAGATGGTGAGGACACTTAAAGTTGGATACTGCCCTCTTGAGGTACTGTCTCTTTGGTGGGAAGTGTTGAGTCTGTGATGGAGCTGACTAAGTTTGCAACCCTCTAGAGCAGGGCTTCCCAACCTGGGGTTCATGGACCCCTTGCTTAATGGTATTGGTCCATGGTATAAAAAAGGTTGGGAACCCCTACTCTACGGCCTCTTGCGATCCTGTGCACTGGAGCATCCATTTAATGCTGTGAAGCAACCATTTAAAATGCTCTCTATAGAAATTGGCAAGGATCTTTGGTGACATGCCAATCTCCTGAAACTCCAAACGAAGTAGAGCTGCTGGTGTGCCTTCTTTGTAATTACATCAACATGATGGGTCAAGGATAGATCCTGTAAGATGTTAATACTCAGGAACTTGAAGCTGCTCACCCTTTCGTCGCTGACTTCTCACTGAGGACTGGTGTGTGTTCTTGTCACTTCCTCTCCTGAAATCCACAATCAGTTCCTTGGTCTTGCTGATACTGAGTGTGAGGTTGCTGTCGTGACACCACTCAACCAGCTGATCTAGCTCACTCCTGTATGCATCCTTGTTGCCATTTGAGAGTTTACCAACAACAGAGGTGTCTTCTGCAAACGTATAAATGGCTTATCCACACAGTCATGATTGGAGGGATTAGAACAGTGAGCTAAGTACACTTCCTTGAGATGCGCCTACACTAATTGTCAGCGAGGAGGAGACGTCATCATCAATACACACTGACTGTGGTCTCCTAGTGAGGAAATCAAGGACCCAGCTGCAGAGGCTCGGATTTAGAAGCTTTGTGATTAATACTCGGGGGCATTGGTATTGAATACTGAGCTGTAATCGATGAACAGCAATCCATGAAAACATGCATCTCAGAATTCTATCCAATAACTTTCACACCACAGAAATTAGACTCTCTGGCCTTTAGTTCTCTGGCTTATCCTTGCAGCCATTCTTAGGCATAACATCAGACTCCCGTCTGTCTTTCGGTACCACACATAATTAATTAAGTTCCAAAAACATCAGTTAGGACTCTAGTAATATCTAACCTTTCTTCCCACGCATCCGAGGTCAGACCCTGGGGATTTATCCACTCTTATGCACTTCAAGACCACCAACGCTTCCTCCTTCATCATATCATTATGTTCCAGGACATAACAGTTCTCTTTCCTGAGTTCTCACGATTTTCCATACACTTCTCCACAGTAAGTATAAATATGAGTACTATTCATTTCAGTCTTCTCCCATCTGTAGCTCCACACATAAATGACCATACTGGCTCTTAAAATGGACCTTTGTTTCCCTAGCTGTCAGTAAACTTACTTGGCTTAACTTCAACATCCTTCTTTGTTTGGTGACACAATAACTTGATTACACAAGGAATGAAAGAAAGACATGTACTAATTGTAAACAGTCTGCTGATGCTGGAAACCCAAAGCAGCACCCACAAAATGCTGGAGGAACTCAGCAGGTCGGGCAGCACCTACTGGAAATGAATAAATAGTTGAAGTTTTGGGCCAAGACCCATTTTCAGGACTGAAAAGGAAGGGGGAAGACGCCAGATTAAAAGGGTGCGGGAAGAGGAAGGAGGAGAGCTAGAAGGTGACAGGTGAAGCCAGGTGGGTTCATTGCATTGTATTTCCCACATATCTATTTTTTTCTGAATAAGACCATTCAATATAGGAGCAGAATGAGGCCATTTGGCCCATTGAGTCTGCTGCACCATTTCATCATGGCTGATCCATTTCCCTCTCAGCCCCAGTCCCCAGCCTTTTCCTGGTAATGCTCTATGCCCTCACTAATCAAGAATCTATCAATCTCCACCTTAAACATACCCAATGACTTGGCCTCCACACCTGCCTGTAGCAACAAATTCCACAGATTCACCACTCCCCGGCTAAAGAAATTCCTCCTCATCTCCATTCTGTAAGGACTCCCCTCTATTCTGAGGCTCCATCCTCTGGTCTTAGACTCCCCCACCATAGGAAACATCCTCTCCACATCCACTCTATTGAGGCCTTTCAACATTCAATATATTTCAATGAGATACTCCCCCCCCAAATCATTCTTCTGAATTCCAGTGAGTACAGGCCTAAAGTAATCAATTGGTCCTCATATGGTAACCCTATTATTCTCATGAACTTCCTCTGAACCTTCTCCAATGTCAGCACATCCTTTCCTAGGTAAGGGGCCCAAAACTTTGTTCTTAGAAAAAGATATACCCAACCACTAGGCTCCAGGACACTGAGGGACTCGAACAGGCTGCCAAACGCTTACAGAGGAAACAAAAGAGCCACTGGTGATCTCTAAGAGTATGAATTTGTCCAAAGGCACACTGTTCATATTAATTTGAAAGCAAAATGAATGTGAGGATTAGATTATATTAGTTTATTGTCATACACCCTAAGGTGCAATGAAATTCCTTGTTGGCTTACAACTCTCAGAGTATATATGGTAACAATAAATATTAGTAATAAACTAAATGATAAATACAGAAAAGCAGATTGTAGTGCGCTCTGAAATATTGCAAAAAGCAATGCTGAAGTGGCAATAATGGAACAACAGCTAGAGGCAGAGTTAAGAGTTCGAAAGCCTGACAGCACCTCTGGGGAGGAGATGGGAAAGAGGTGGCTGGTTCAGGAGTCTGACAACAGTTGGGAAGAAACTGCTCTTGAGTCTGGACACCTGGGCTTTCAAGTCCTCGTATCTTCTCCCAAAGACTTTCAATGTTCCACTTTATAGGGCTTCACTGCAAGATATCAGATTTGTAGGCATGTCTATGACATCCTTTTTGAAAGCTTTATCAGTATTGAGTTCATTAATTCTGTTTTTGTTCAGCTTCACCGGGGAATATGTGGTGAAGCAGCTTCTGATGACATTCAAAGGCAGGGATTATTGATCGGTGGTCATTCATCCAGACAGCCCATTTCCCCTTGTGGCTCTCCCTGTGCTAACATTACCATCTTCCTGTGTTAACATTACATTAAATGCTAATTTACCATAAGAGATTCCTGCCAAATATTTTTGTCCCAGCTCTATTAGAATAAAATGGGGGATTAAAACTTAACTGCAGAAGACAGAAAGCTAATATAAAAGCAATGTATTTCGGAATGCTAAGCAGGTTTGGTGTGAGCTGTGAACAATATGCTGAACACAACGGACTGTTGCCAAACAGAGGACAAACAAGCATTGGTGCCAACATCTGTGCCTCTGGTTGGAAAGCATACTGCTCCAAGGAAGGACCATGGTGCACAGAGGAATCGTGGAAGTGTCAAAAGCAGTAGTTCAACAACTTTTAGGCAACATATCTGAGAAAGCTTCACTACGTTAATCAGACAGTTAGCTGCGTGTAATGCCTTGGTTCACATGGTTCATACTTTTTCTCTGTTATGTTTTTCTCTTCTCTGTGTAAGCTGCTTGTCTGGGTTACTGTTGAAGATAAGAGACAGGAGAAATGTGTGCCATCCGATCGGGATGAACAGATCCAGGGGAGGTGTCTCTGGTGAGGGACTCTAAGGTTGGGTTTGGGGCTTTTGAGAGGGGAGGAGAGAGAAGACGTCGGCAAGAAGAGGTTGGAGGAGTCGACCTAGAGTGAGGCCATGATTCGATGAAGCCCAGGGAGATCGAAGGAGGATTGGTGAAGGGGAAACCATGAGCTCCAACTTGTGCATTAAAATGAGCCCTTTTCTTTTTTTGCTTTTTCTTTACTAACTAGTAAGACCTAAGAACTATAAAGCTAAATCTTTTAATTGTTTGTGGTGTTCTGTCTGTTACTTCGTGGTACTTCTTTGTAACAGGGGAACAAATCACGCAGCATCCACACAAACAGGGGGATCTGGGGGGCTTGCACTTCAATCTCCAACGTTTGGCGGGGCCAGAGGGGGTCTTCCCTAGACTCGCGCAACTGACAGAACCAGTATTACATGCGAAGTATGGCCTAGTTTTAAACTGGAAGAAGTTCAGGGAGATTGAGGAAAGTTGCAAGCATTTGAGGCTGCTTTGGCAAATAAGGTGAAAATAAATCCAAAGGGTTTCTACAGTTATGTTAGTGGCAAAAGGACAGCGAGGGATAAAATTGGTCCCTTGGAGAATCAGAGTGGACGGCTATGTGCGGAGCCAGAAGAGATGGGGGAGATTTTGAACAATTTCTTTCCTTCGGTATTCACTAAGGAGAAGGATATTGAATTGTGTAAGGTAAAGGAAACAAGTCGGGTAGTTATGGAAAGTATGACAATTAAAGAGGAGGAAGTTCTGGCACTTTTAAGGAATATAAAAGTGGATAAGTCTCCAGGTCCGGACAAGATATTCCGTAGGACTTTGAGGGAAGTTAGTGTGGAAATAGCAGGGGCTCTGACAGAAATATTTCAAATGTCATTAGAAACGAGAATGGTGCAGGAGGATTGGCGTATTGCTCATGTGGTTCCATTGTTTAAAAAGGGTTCTAACAGTAAACCTGGCAATTATCGGCCTGTGAGTTTGACGTCAGTGGTGGGTAAATTGATGGAAGATATTCTTAGAGATGGTATATATAATTTTCTGGATAGACAGGGTCTGATTAGGAACAGTCAACATGGATTTGTGCGTGGAAGGTCATGTTTGACAAATCTTATTGAATTTTTTGATGAGGTTATGAAAAAAGTTAACGAGGGTAAAACGGTGGATGTTGTCTATATGGACTTCAGTAAGGCCTTTGACAAGGTTCCACATGGAAGATTAGTTAGGAAGGTTCAATCGTTAGGCATTAATATGGAAGTAGTAAAATGGATTCAGCAGTGGCTAGATGGGAGACACCAGAGAGTAATGGTGGATAACTGTTTGTCAGATTGGAGGATGGTGTGTAGCGGTGTGCCTCAGGGATCTGTACTGGGTCCAATGTTGTTTGTAATATATATTAATGATCTGGATGATGGGGTGGTAAATTGGATTAGTAAGTATTCAGATGATACTAAGATAGGTGGTGTTGTGGATGATGAGGTAGGTTTTCAAAACTTGCAGAGAGATTTAGGACAGTTAGAAGGGTGGGCTGAAAGATGGCAGATGGAGTTTAATACTGAAAAATGTGAGGTGCTACATTTTGGTAGAACTAATCAAAATAGGACATACATGGTAAATGGTAGGGCATTAAAGAATGCTTTAGAGCAGAGGGATCTAGGAATAATGGTGCATAGTTCCCTGAAGATGGAATCTCATGTGGATAGGGTGGTGAAGAAAGCTTTTGGTTTGCTGGCCTTTATTAATCAGAGCATTGAGTATAGGAGTTGGGATGTAATGTTGAATTTGTATAAGGCATTGGTAAGGCCAAATCTGGAGTATTGTGTACAGTTCTGGTCACCGAATTATAGGAAAGATGTCAATAAAATTGAGAGAGTACAGAGGAGGTTTACTAAAATGTTGCCTGGGTTTCATCTTCTACGTTACAGAGAAAGGTTGAACAATTTATGTCTTTATTCTTTGGAGCGTAGAAGGTTGAGGGGAGACTTGATAGAGGTGTTTAAAATTATGAGGGGGATTGATAGAGTTGACGTGGTTAGACTTTTTCCATTGAGAGTGGGGAAGATTCAAACAAGAGGGTGTGGGTTGAGAATTAGAGGACAAAAGTTTAGGGGGAACTTCTTTACTCAGAGAGTGGTGGCTGTGTGGAATGAGCTTCCAGCAGAAGTGGTTGAGGCAGGTTCTATGATGTCGTTTAAAGTTAAATTGGATAGATATATGGACAGGAGACGAATGGAGGGTTATGAGCTGAGTGCAGGTCGGTGGGAATAGGATAGGGTAAGAGTTCGGCACGGACTAGAAGGGCCGAGATGGCCTGTTTCCGTGCTGTAATTGTTATATGGTTATATTTGACTTCTGAGAGTACGAAGAAACAGAATCTACTCCATTTGCATTAAGGTTATTGCATGAACATCTAGTGGGAGACAAAATGCTGCTTGTAAAAGTAGATGCAAAGACCAACGCTCAGCCGGATGAACGGAAGGCCAAAAAGGAAGAAATCAATAGAGATACAGAAAAAGAGGATTTGCCAGATGATATTGTGGATGAGAAAGCCAAAAGGAGAGATCCTATCATAAAGCGAGCAATAGAAGGATTAATAAGAGAATATGCCAGTGATCTAAATGCACCTCCCAAAGATCACGATGCACAAACTAGGAGGAAAAGGAAGAAAAAGAAAGGTGGCTATCACTATCAGAATCATTTCCTGCAGACCCTGAGTCAACTCCTACAACCACCATGGAGGAGGCCCCGGAACCTGAGATTGTTTCACAGACACAAGTCTCACCTGCCAAGCAGAGTGATTTCCCCTTGTCAGGAAAGACGTTACCATACACGGGTAAGAAATCCTTTACAGTGATTAAATCTTTAGACCCGAATGGAACAAATTAAAAATTTGTAGTGCTGTGGATGCCTGTATATAGTAGCTGTATTATGTAGTAAACCGTGGATACAGTTGAGCTGTGTTCTCTATTGAGTTGGAGTTTATAGCTAAGCAGGGAGGAGTGTTGAATATTTAATATTTCAATGATACTTGAGCAAGTTTGTGTATATAATGTTGGATTAAGCATTCTTGTTCATTTGAAACAATTCATTATGGGTTTTGTTTGCGCTGAATACGTTATCACGCTACCATATGATACGTGTGCGCTCGCTGAAAGTAAAGACCAAGTGACACCCACATTTCTTGGACTCGTCTTTTCTTTGAATTAATTTAATGTTTTGAAGTTACAAAACATAACATTAGTCTCACCCAAACTCAGTGGAAAAAGCCTGCTTGCATTAACCCTAACTGTACCCCTCAGAATTTTATTCTTATCATATCTGTGCAGTTTGAATATTTCTAGGGAATCATAGGGAGATCCTTGTATCCTCCCAAACCCTCCCCACCTGTCATGCCAATAATCAACACCCATCTTCATTATTCCTACCATAATCTTATTATCCTCCTCATGTTCCTGTCAACTTTCTCCAGTTCCACCCCTCACCTACACACTCAGAGTGATCAGACCGGCAGTCCACACATCTTTGGGATGTGGAAGGAAACCGGATCCATCACCTGCAAGGGAATCCCATGTGGTCACAAAGAGAACATGCAAACCCCACACAGACAGCTGTGATGTCAGGACTGAACATGGGGGCAAAAAAAGGGCAAAAGAAGAAAAAAATAGTACAGAATTTTATTGTCAATTCAGAAATCTGACAGCGGAGGGGAAGAAGGCTTTTTCCCAAGGCTGAAATCACTAACACAAGAGGGCATAGTTTTAAGGTGCTTGGAAGTAGGTACAGAGGAGATGTCAGGGGTAGGTTTTTTAGGCAGAGAATGGTAAGTGCGTGGAATGGGCTGCCAGTGACAGTGGTAGAGGCGGATACAATAGAGTATTTTAAGAGACTCCTGGATAGGTACATGGAGCTTACAACAATAGAGGGCCATGGGTAACCTTAAGTAATTTCTAATGTAGGTACATATTCCGCACAGCATTGTGGGCCATAGGGCCTGTATTGTGCTGTAGGTTTTCTATGTCTCTATGTTTCCATGACAAAGGAAAATAATCTGTGCCGACCTGGAAAGGGATTCCTTCAGGAGGTAGGAAAGAAGGGGACAGGAATTCTGTACTGGAGAGTGGGACATAGAGTGATTGGATTCCTAGTTTTACGTGCCTGTCTGTGTCCCACTCTTACTCTGACGCCCCTCCCTTATTTGTGAAATTCTCTGCTATTTTGCTGAAGCTAATCACAAACACAAGAGATTCTGCAGAAGCTGGAAATATAGAGCATCACACGCAAAATGCTGGTGGAATTCATTGGTCTAGCAACATTGAAACAGTCCATGTTTCAGGCCGAGATCGTTCATTAGGGCTGGAAAGGAAGGGGGCAGAAGCCAGATTAAGAAGGGACAGAGAGGAGGAGTACAAAATGGCAGGTGGTAGGTGAATCAAGTCTGAGTGAGCACATGGTCAAAGAGTTGGAGAACAGCAGAGATCACAGAGGGAGGGTCTCACTGAACTCCTGTCAAAGAGAAGAGAGAGGACCTAAACTTCTTCAGGGTACACACACCTTGAAGAGTCTTCACAGTGGAGTGGCAAATCATAAATGAGATATTGCAGATGCTGAGAATGAGATATTGAGATGCTGAGATGCAGATGCCATCAAAGTACCCAGGGCATCTTCAGGGAGCGGTCTCTCAGAATAGCAGCGTCCATTCTTAAGGACCCCCAGCACCCAGTGCATGCCCTTTTCTCACTGTTACCATCAGGAAGGAGGTACAGAAGCCTGAAGGCACACACTCAGCAATTCAGGAACAGTTTCTTCTCCTTTGCCATCTAATTCCTAAATGGACATTGAACCCATGAACACTACATCACTTTTTAAATATATATTATTTCTGTTTTTGCATGATTTTTAATCTATTCATTATGCATACTGTAATTGATTGATTGATTAATTTTTTTCTTTTTTTCTTCTTTTTCTTCTACATTAGTGTTGTATTGAACTGCTGCTGCTAAGTTAACAAATTTCACGGCACAAGCCGGTGATAATAAACCTGATTCTGATTCTGATTATGCATCACGCACAAAATGCTGGAGGAACTCAACAGGTTATGCAGCATCCATGGCAGAGAATAAACAGTCCATGTTGCGGGTTGATACCCTTCATTAGAGCTGGAAAGGAAGGGGGGCAGGAGCCAGAATAAGAAGGTGCAGAGAGGAGAAGGAAGAGGAGTGGTACAAGCTGGCAAGTGATAGATGAAGCAAGTCTGGGCGAGCACGTGGTCGAAGAGTTGCGGAGCAGCAGAAACCACAGAGAGGGAGCAGTGATAGAGGGTGTCACTGAACTCCCGTCAAGAGAGAAGTTAAACCTCTGCAGGGTAAGCACACATCAAAGAGACTTCACAGCAGAGTGGCAAATCATAAACACAAGATACTGCAGCTTCTGGAAATCTTGTACAACACACACAAAATGCTGGAGGAACTCAGCAAGTCAAGCAGCATCTGTGGAAATTGAATGATGAGTTTCTCTTGGCCCAGATTTCATTCCCTTACTTTCATGAATTGTTTTCTATATATATTTGAACAGTTTTGTATACTTTTGCACATTGGTTGCTTGTCTTTTTTATGTGTAGGTTTTCGTTGATTCTGTTGTTTTTCCTTTTATCTATTGTGAATGCCCACAAGAAAATGAACCTCAGCCACACACACCAAGTCCTGGAGGAGCTCAGCAGGCCAGGCAGCATCTACGGAAAAGAGTACAGTCAACGTTTCAGGTTTGTGTTGCTTGGATTTCCAGCATCTGCAGATTTTCTCTTGTTTGGAAGTGAATCTCAGAGTAGTATTTGAGGAATTTGACTTTGAACTTTGAATTTTCAACCTACCCTATCGCTGTGTTCTCTTCTGAGCCCTTTATCTGCACCCTCCCACCCTTCCTTGCACTGTTCAGCTCTCATCCCTCCCATCCTGTACTTCTCCGTAACCTATTCAACTTTGCCTTCATCCAGCTCCGGTGAAAGGCCTGAAATGTGACCTCTGCTTCTCTTTTCAAAATTACTGCTGAAACCGCTGAGTTTTCTCAGCAATTCCCTTCTCCATCTACCTTCTAATATATGACAACCTTAGGAACAATAAAGTTCTTTTAGGAAATAATTTTTTACCTTCTGAAGATGATCTTATTTTGCTCCGCAGTCTTCTGTCTTGTCTCTAATTGTTTGCCTTAAGAAAAGTAGAGTCCCTTACTCTTCCCCCACTTTGAAGTATATTTTTGCTGTCCAGTCTTCTGTTTTACGCTAGAAAAATTATAATTAAATCAGTGGCTTCATCTTAAATATAAACAAGTAAAGCCACCTTTGATACTTAAGGCATTATTTATAAAGTTGTTTTTGATCAGTCACAGATTATCTGCCTCACATTTGCTGTAATATGATATCCATATGCTTCCCACTGGGAGTATTTTGGCAAGAGATCACTATAATTGAAATGGAGTGAAGGAAGTATTGTGGATGGCTTGATAATCTAACGCTACAGTTCCTGTGAAGCATAGTATTTTAAATATTGTCCTTTGGATTCACAAACTGACAACAATTATACTGTACAACCTGGCCATTTGGGCCAACTAGTCTAATCTAGGGCAGACAGTAAGAAACTTTCTCCCAGTGAGGAGTTAGGGGTTTAGAGGAGATCTGAGGAAGAATTTTTCATCCAAGTGTGGTTGAAATTTGGAGTCTACTGACTGAGAAGGTGATGGACGCGGGTTCTCTCACGTTATTTAAGGAAACATCGAGACAAGCATTTGGATCTCTTCCAAGATGGTGCCTACAATCAGCGGCAACTTTCTGTGGGCTGCAGAAAATTGTTCCAAATTTTCTCTTAAATATGCTCCTTTTGAATTACCTTCACTGCAATCTGTAGCATGTAAATTTCCTCTTAACAATGGACTTCTAAATCACATTAATGAAACAAGAGCCTCAGGACTCGTACCACCAGGTTCAAGAACAGTTATTTCCACACAACCATCAGGCTCCTGAAAAAAGACGATAAGTACACTCATTTGTCCATCCACTGAGGTGCTCCCACAGCCAATGATCTCACTTTAAGGACTCTTTATCTTCTTATTTTATGTTCTCATTATTTATTGCTATTTATTTATCTTTGCATTTGCACAGTTTGTTGTCTTCTGCACTCTGGTTGATCGTTCATTGATCCTGTTCCAGTTACTAATGAATAGACTTGCTGAGTATGTCTGCAGGAAAATGAATCTTGGGGTTGTATGTGGTGACATATATGTACTTTGATAATACAGAAGACATCCTGGTCATCCACTGCGCCTAGTCCCATCTCCAGCTGTCTAGACTCTGTCTTGCCACTGGATCCAGATGGGAATTGGGAAGAGAGAGTGAGGCTGACGCTGCGCAACTCTCCCTCACTTAAATCCAAATCACACGCTAGTCTCGACACCATCATTATGGTGTCGAGGTCCTCTTCGACGTCAACGATGGACGAACAACAACAACAACTTTGATGATAAAACTAACTTCGAAATTTGAACTTTTAGAATCACCAAATTAAAATAAACTGCAGTCCGATTATTGGCAAGTGGACTTAGTATGGTTGTGGTATTTTTGCAGAGCATAGTCAAAGAAAATTCTGAAAAAATCCCAATCAGAGAATATAGAGAATATAGATCATAAAACAGTACATCACCAGAACAGGACCTTTGACTCATAATATCGGCATCGACTATAAAGCATAATTAAACTAATCCCATCTACCTTCACTGTGTCCCTCCATTTTCCACCTATTCATGTAGCTGTCTAAATGTCTCATAAACTTCCCTATTGTATCTGTTTCCAGCACCTCCCCAAGCAGTGTGTAAATTGGTAAATTAGCTTATCATTGTCAGATGTGCTTGCATACAGTGACACACTTTATCTTGCTTGCCTTCCTTCTCATCATTTCATTACAACAGAGCATTGAGGCCATACAAGAGAAAATAATAACTTCCAGGAACCTACCATGCTCTATGTAAAAAAAACTTACCTCACAACTCTCCTTTCAACATTCCCCTCATTCTAGTGCTTTATGTTTTCGTCCTGAGAAAAAAGACCCTATCAATGCCTCTCATAATTTAATCACAAACAAAAGAAAATCCGAGCAACACACACAAAATGCTGGAGGAGCTCAGCAGGCCAGGCAGCATCTATGGAAAAGAGTACTGTCGAGGTTTGGGGCCGAGACCCTTCAGCAGGACTAGAGAAAAAAAGTTGAGGGGTAGAGTTAAAAGGTGGGGGGAGTGGAGGGAGAAGCACAAAGTGAAAGGTGAAACCGGGAGGGTGAAGGATGATGTAAAGAGCTGAGAAGTTGATTGGTGAAAGAGGTACAGGGCTGGAGAAGGGGGACTTTAATAGGAGAGGACAGAAGGCCATGCAAGAAAGAAAATGGAGGAGGAGCACCAGAGGGAGGCAATGGGCAGGCAAGGAGATAAGGTGAGAGAGGGAAAAGGGGATGGGGAATGATGAATGGAGGGTGGGGGAAACATTACCGGAAGTTCAAGAAATTGATGTTCATACCATCAGGTTAAAGACCACCCAGGTGAAATATAAGGTGTTGTTTGTCTGACATGAGTGTGTATAGTATATAGTATATATAATTTAAATTGAATAAGTAGTTCAAATAGGGGGCAAAAATAGTGAAATATTATTCTTGGGTTGGTTCTTTGTCCATTCAAATCTGATAGCGTGGAAGAAGCTGTTCCTAAAATGTTGAGTGTGTTTATCAGTAATTGACATCTTCAACAACACAGCCTTCCATCGGCGTCACCAGCCCTAACCTCAAGGAATCTCTCCCATTGTCCTTGATGACACAGCTCATCACTGGACACACCCGACCACCCCCATGGCCACTGAACCATGTTGAAAACAGACTTCCTGTGTGGCTTGACACTCTCATACTTAATGGAATGAATGACACAAGTATGCAAGTGACTTAACTCAGGGCATGAACTATATAAATCTCAAGCTAGACAAAATATTGGAAGGGACAGAACACCCTCAGGTCATGGAACATGGCAAGGGTTATCTGGCCTGTCGTACCTGTGCTGTGGTATAGAAAAAAAAAACCTTTTCCCTTAAATTGACTCCTCTGCTCTCTTCCAGTTGGAAAGTCCTCCTTTTCAGTTGACTGGGTTGTGCCAAACCAAACCCATTCTCTGCAACACAGAACACAGAAACAGGCCCTTCAGCCCACAAACATGAAACCAAATTGAACTAATTCTCTTCTGCCTGCATATGATTTATACCCCTCCATCCCTGCATATCCAAGTGTCTAATAGTTTCTTATACACCTTTAGATATCTGCTTCCACACTTGCCCCAACAGTCTGTTCCAGACACCCACCACTCTCTGTGTACAAATTACCCCACTCATCTCCTTTAAGCTTATCTCCCTCACATTAATGCATGTAAAGAGATAATTAAAAAGAAAGATTGATTTTCTGTATCACATGTACTTCGAAGCATACAGTGTCATGCGTCGTTTGGGTCAAATCAAACCAATGAGCATTGTGCTGGGCAAGTGTATAGCATCAACATAGCGTGCCCACAACTTACTAACCCTAACTGTACGTCCTTGGAATGCAGAATAAAACCTGAGCACCTGGAGTAAACCCACACTGTCACATGGAGAACGTGCAACACCTTACAGACAGTGGCAGGATTCAAACCCTGATCTTACAGCTGACATGCTCTAAAGCGTTGCGCTAACTGTTACGCTACCGTGCCGCCACATCTCCTCTAGTACTTGACATTTCTGCTCTGGGAAGTAGATTCTCCCTATCTACCTCTCACAATCTTATTAACCTCCGTTACATCTCCCCTCAGCCTCTATTGTTTCAGAGAACACAACCCAAGACAGCCCAAGCTCTCCTCATAATTCATACCCTCTAATCCAGGCAACATCCTGGTGAGCCTCATTTGCTGTCCTTCCAAAGTCTCCACGTCCTTCCTCTAGTGTGGCGACTGGAACTGCTGACAATGCTCCAGGTGTGGCCTGACCAAACTTTTATACCGAGTTAACATTTGCTGCTCATCACTGTTCCGGGTGGTAAGCAGTTTCAAATGCCAGTCTGTAGCCAGGTGCAAGATGCTGTGAACTGACCAAGTATCTGGCCATGGCTATATAAGCAATTATGTTTGATCAATATGAAAACTTGCAAGATCAAAGTATACATGTCAGCATATACAACTCTGAGATTCACTTTCTTGTGGGCATGCTCAATATATCTATCGAATAATAACCATAACAGAATCAATAAAAGACTGTCCAACTCGGGTGTTCAACCAAAGTGCAGAAGACAACAAACTGTGCAAATACAAGGAGAAGAAATATTAATAATTAATAAATAAGCAATAAATATTGAGAACATGAGATGGAGAGTCCTTGAAATTTTGCCCATTGGTTGTGGGAACATTTCGCTGATGGGACAAGTGAAATGTCACCACACTTCTTCATGGCGCAGCTATGAAAAAACACTCTTTAATACATCATCTGGAGGAGTTGCATCCTTGTTCCTGGGACATTTAACCTTCCTCTCTGACAACAGTTATTTCTGATGCCTCCCGAAGTATTCATGCGAACTTCCAATGCTCAGCTTGAACATCCTATTAACCTGCTGAGCCAATCACTTATCCACAATCATCGCTCAAGGGTAATTAGGGATGGGCATTAATTGCTGCCCTTGCCAATAATGCCCACCCCTGTGTGTGAATAATAAGAAAAAATGCTTCTTCATCTTGCAAAAGGCACTACTGAGATGTCAGAGCAATTTCAAACACTGTAGCTTCTTTTTGGCTGTTGTAGCTACAATTTAGAAAACATATTGTATAAATTGATACAGGACAGGTGAATTAGGTTACTAGCCTAGTAATCTAGATGATACAAATTCATAATCTATTTTCAGAGATGAGAATTTGAATATATTTTTAAAAACCTGGAAATAGATGTAAATGAACCAAGTATCTAAAAAAAGGGCAGGTGATATTAACCTGTTTCACTTTTAGAAATCCTCTGTGTCAGTGATGCTGGACCTACACCAGTGTTCACTGCTCTCTGAAGTGACCACAGAAGCTACTCAGTGTGTTCAAACTCAGGATGACATATCTAACCATACCAGTTATTAGCACATTTAATGGAAGGACATCCCTTTAGATTAGGGATGTGGAGGAAATTTTTTAGCCAGAGGGTGGTGAATCTGTGGAATTCATTGCCACAGATGGCCGTGGAGGCCAAGTCATTGGATAATAGTAAAACAGCAGTTGATACAGTGCATCTTGTTTAATACAGTCTTCAAAGGTTACGGGGAGAAGGTAGGAACATGGGATTGAGAAGGATAATAAATCAGCCGTGATGTAATGGTGGAACAGACTTGATTGGCTGAATGGCCAAATTCTGCTCCGATGTCTGATGGTCTTAACTCAGCAATTCAGGCAGCATCTATGTAGATGACTAAACAGTTGATTTTGTGGGCTGAGACTCTTCATCAAGACTGGAAAGGAAGTGGGAAGATCTGGAAAAAGAAGATGGGAGGAAAGGAAGGACCGCAAGGAGTTTTCACACCGGAGCAGCGTATCATAAACACAAGAGATTCTGCAGATGCTGGACATCTTGAGCAACACACACAAAAATGGTGGAGGAACTCAACAATTCAGGCAGCACCCATGCAGAGGAATAAAGAGTCAAGTCGTTCACAACTGCCTGGTTGTGGACTTATTATATGGTTCCACAAAGGGCAGATGGAAGATTAGCTTTCAAAAAGGAAGCATTAATGGAATTAGAGGATATTGCTGGGAATGCATGTCAGGATCTCCATGAGTCTTAGACATCTACCCATTCACTGAGAAACGCTGAAAAGCCACAATGGTGGAGAGGGTGTTGAGGCCAAACCTGGCAGCTTACTTCACAGGGAGTCCAGTATCAGAGTGTTGTCTTCATGGGATTCCCCAGCCTTATTCCCTAGGGAATTTCCTCTTGGATCCTGTGCCAGGTCAGAGCTCAAACTGAAGATGAGACTTGATCAGTTCAATCACATTGGCAGAGAAAGTCCAGGATGCAAAGGGAAAGATAACTTACCAATAATAAACTATTTAGACTTAGTCACCGGCAGCCCATTCCACGCACTCACCACTCTCTGTGTAAAAAAACTTACCCTTGATATCTCCTCTGTACCTACTTCCAAGCACCTTAAAACTGTGCCCACTTGTGCGAGTCATTTCCACCCAGGAAAAAGCCTCTGACTATCCACATGGTCAATGACTCTCATCATCTTGTACACCACTATCAGGTCACCTCTCATCCTCCATCGCTCCAAGGAAAAAAGGCCAAGTTCACTCAACCTATTCTCATAAAGGCACGCTCCCCAATCCAGGCAACATGCTTGTAAATCTCCTCTGTATACTGTCTATGGTTTCCACATCCTAAGAAGACAAACAGTGCAGTGAATTCCTGAGAGTCAATTTCACCACATTCTTCAGAAAAGCGTAAAATCACTAGTTCATTTAGACCAGGGGTGGCCAACCTTTTACATTCCATGCGTCAATTTTTTCACACATGAGTTCAGATGCGCCATGCAACTCTTGTACCCCCATCCAGTTCTTGTAAAAATATGTTAATATAAACATATTTAGCATTTTTACATGATATATTGATTTAATATAAAAACAAGACATTATTTACCTTTAACAAATATATTTTGTTTTCTTTTGATTTCTTCCTTTTTCTTAATTATATGTTCTTTCCGTAACTCAGACCTAAGCACTAGCTTCAGTTTTCCTTCTATTTCAGTCTGATGTTGTGTTTTATAGTACCAAATATATGGTAGTATCAAAACAGCAGGATACTCCCAACTGCCAATTGTACATCGGTAACCAAGAGATTGAACAAAAGACCAACTTTAATTACCTTGTTAGCTTTATATTACAAGATGCTAGAATTAAAGTAGAAATAAAAAGAAGAATTGCCATTGCCAAAATCAACTTCCAAAAAGTGAAACCCATTTTTATCAACAGACACATTTCTATGACAACAAGGCTTAGGCTACTAAAATGTTATATCTGGTCAATCTTGCTGTATGCTTCTGAAACATGGACTATACCACCAGAACTCCAAAGAAACTTAGAAACAACAGAAATGTGGTTTCTTAGAAGAATGCTGAAAATATCATATAGAGATAGGGTAACTAATGAGACAGCACCCCAACGTGCCCATACAAAAAGATCTTTAATGAGAACATTAAATGAGAGGAAGCTTAAATTCCTGGGCCATGTCATCAGTAAGGGAGAAATAGAATGTCTTATGCCTGGCCGTATGCCTGGGAAACTGTGATGGGTAACTGAATGTAAAAACAAGGCTTAATTTTTGAAAAAGTACAAAACCGCAAATGTTCACAAAGGACAAACAAAGCACAACTCCGTAGCGCACGAGTGTCAATTGTAAACTGACTGGCAAAAACCCGCGACGCACCGCTGGTGCAGACGCCTGGCGTGTCAGGATCAAACAAGTGTCAAACGTGTACTGAACAGTTATGGAACCACTGCAGAACAAAAGTCCTTCTTTCCTAGTTTGACTCAGTGAACTTTTTTTTAATTGAAAACAGATTAATGTGAAAGAAGATAACATTCGCCAAAAGATGTGCACGAAATAATAAAATCGCTAAAAATAATTGCTAAGTTTTAGATTTATTCTCAGTAAAATCCATTTCTAGCTCTAAGCTTCTTGAATTCCTGTTATAGATTTTATTTTCTACAAATCGGTTTTTGGTTAATTCTTTTTGCATGAGTAGGCTTACTTTTTTATTATTATCACTGGGGAGCAATGCGCCACTTCTAATCATCCAGTGCGCCACTTTTGGCACATGCACCATAGGTTGGCCATCCCTGATTTAGACAGTTCAAAAGTACGTTCCTTAAAGGGATATTACAGGCTGCCAATTGCAACGATCATAGTTCAATAGAAGCACAACTAGTTTTTTAAACGTCACTATATAGCGCTGGTGCCATTTTCAAAGGTTTAAACATTCACTTATTATCAAAGTATGTACGCAGTACACACATCTGAGATTCATCTTCTCCAGATAGCCACGAAACAAAGAAACATGGAAGTCGTTCAAGAGAAATATCAGACTTACTCACCTGCACAAAAAAGTACAGCAACACAATCATCAACCCCAACTTCACCTCGTTGCACAAAAAAAGCTAACAAACTCACCAAACGGCAACAAGAACATTAATGCTTAAACCCCTCCCCAACACACAAAAAAAGGACTCTCATCTTATGATTGCACCATGGTTCTGCAGATAGTGCAGCTACCACACAGTTTCAATCTTACCTTCCGTGCTGTCTGTGTGGAACTTGTGTTTTCCTCTTGTGACCACATTAAGTTCTTGTTTCCTTCCTTGTATCAAAGAAGTGTAAGCGATTAGGTTAATTGACTCCTGCAAACTGTCCCTAGTGTGTAGGTGAATGGTAGAATCTGGAGAGAAATAATGGACATGGGAGAGAAATAATGGACATGGGACAGAGAATAGGTTTTGGAGTTTTCATTAAGTAGGCCAAGGAATGGCAAATGAAGTTGAACTTAGAAAAAGTACGAGGCATTGCACTTTGGGAAGACAAATGAGGGTAGGATTTTTGCACCGAGCAGTAGGGTCCTGGGGCTTGTTGTAAAATAGCAAGACCTAGAAGAGCAAGTATCTGGTTTCCTGAAGGTGGCATCAAAGGTGACATTCATTGTCCAAGATCCTCAACGTCTGAGCCATATCATCTTCTCACAGTTGCCATCTGGCGGGACACATTGAAGCCTGGTATTCCATTCCACCATTTTCAAGAACATTTGCTCCCCTTCAACCATCAATATGATCACACAGGACACTGAGTATGGAAGTATAGATTGTATATTGCAGTTGTACAAGGTGTTGGTGAGGCTACATTTAGAATATTGCATTTAGTTTCAACCACTCTATAGGAAGCTGAGGGATAACATTTTCATTCATACCAGTTGGGCTAAAGGGCCTGTTTGCATGCTGTATGTCTCTACTACAGACAACGGACAAAATTATATGAGCGGAGAGATGGGATTAGTGGGAATGGCACAGACTCAATAGTCCAAATAGCCCCCTTCTATGCTGTAGGTAAATTTGAAAAATATTTACATATATATGTAAATATGAAAACTATTCCATTTTTAGAACTATTAATTAAAGAGGCATATTTGCCAACTGAAGCTATTTACCTTTGTATGGAATAATACTATGTGAATTGAAGACAAAGTCTAGGTTTGTTGCCTGCAAGCTGGAAGTGATACTTAAGGATGCAAATAGGGAGACATTCTGGGCTAAATTCTGATTTTAGTTTTTATTTATTTATTTAAAGATACAGTATGGAAACAGGCCCTCCTGGCCCAATGAGCCCAGGCTGCAGAATTACACCCATGTGACCATTTAATCTGCTAACCAGTATGTCTTCGGAATACGGGAAGAAACCGGAGCACCCGCAGGAAACCCATGTGGTCATGGGGAGAAGATACAAACCCTTTACCGGCAGCGGCAGAATTAAATCCGGGTGGCTAGCACTATAATAGTATTACGCTAACTGCTGCTGCGCTGTACACTGGTTCTGAACTGAACCAGCAGCAGGGAGTTACTTTGTCCCCATTCCTGTACAAGTAGATGCAAAAATATCATTAGCAGGAAACAAATAAATAACAGTGATTAGAAAACATTGCATTCAGTAAAAACCACTTCACTTATGGAGCTACGGGAGAGTTTCAATACTGAAATCTCTGAGAGATGACAAGTTTGTGACAGGCAAATTATTTCCTTGATGGCCATTTGCTATCTACAATCACAATAAGTCAGCAAGCCACAGGGGAATAGAGAATGATTCAGTATTCAATGATCTCTTATTTGAATAATGTATATGTAATCTTGGAAACTGGGATTCATTTCCAATTCCTGTATCCCCAGGGATGCTTCAGTCAACAAAGGCACAATATTTTAAAAAAAAATTATTTTGGCACTGTTAGTGAATTTACTTTATCTGAGACTGATTGGCTCACTAAATGTTATGTTCTAAAGCAGTGGTCCCCAACCTCCGGGCCACAGACCGATACTGGGCCACGAAGCATGCGGGGGTGCAGCGGTATCCAGAGCGCACCCAGCACATCTTTAAGAAAAAAGCCGAAATAAACAAGCTAATTAATCAGGTGCCGCCCAGAAGCCAGTCTTCATTGGAGGAACTGAGGTGGAGAGGGTCAATAACTTCAAATTCTTCGGCATTAAGGATCGACGCTTCTCTCTCTGAGATGTGTCAGAGGACCTGTCCTGGGACCAGCACGTAACTGTCATTACAAAGAAAGCACGGCAGCGCCTATACTTTATTAGAAGTTTGTGTAGATTCAACATGTCACCTCGATCCTGACAGCCCTGTCTTTTCAGCCTGTCTGGGCTGGCGTTTAAATTGACCAAACAATGGAAGAGCTAAAGGCTCCAGCGCCCTGGAAAGAGGAGTGAATATCGCGTAGTGCAAGTGAAATCAGCAATCGCCTCCGATCTGGGCCAACATTTACATGCTGGCCAGCACCTAATTGTAGTTTTGTTTATTTTGGCTTTTTCCTTAAAGATGTGCTGGGTGCGCTCTGGCTGCCACTGCACCCCTGCATGCTTCACGGCCCGGAGGTTGGGGACCGCTGTTCTAAAGGATACATTAGGGACCAGGGAGTTGGTTCTTGTCACTGACTGTTAGGAATTCGGTTTGTTCTGATGTACTGTAGGAGGCACAGAAATGAAAAGGACCAAGGAACTGACGTAGGAAGGGAAGACAGATCGTAAGGGTAAATTAACATAAAACTGGACTGTGAGGTCTTTTACCTGTTTGTTAATTTGTGTCCCTTACAGCAAAGGGGGAGAAATCTGAAATTAGGATTACTGAAATGGCAGAGAAATTAAGATGATAAGACATAGGAGCAGATTTAGGCCATTCAGCACATCGGGTCTGCTTCACAATTGTACGATGGCTGACTTCTTATCCCTCTCAACCCCATTCTCCTGCCTTCCCCCTGTAACATTTGATGCCCTGACTAATCAAGACCTTATCAATCTTCACTCTAAGTATACCCAATGACTTGGCCTCCATAGCCGACTGGTGATTCACCACCCTCTGGCTAAAGAAATTCATCCTTATCTTTGTTCTAAAGGGAAGTCCTTGTATTTTGAGGCTGTGTCCTCTGATCCTAGACTCCCCCACTGTAGGAAACGTCCTGTCCATATCTTCTCTATCTCAACCTTTCAATATTCTAAACACAAAAGGTTCTGCAGATATTGGAAATCCAGAACAACGCATACAAAATGCTGGAGGAGCTCAGCCGATCGGGCAGCGTCCATGAAAATGAACAATTTATTTTCATAGGTGTTGCCTGATTGGCTGAGTTCATAAATGTATTCAATATGTCATACTGAGATTTCCCCTCCCCCCCATTCCTCTAAACTCTAGCGAGTGCAGGCCAAGAGTAATCACTCGTCATACGTTAATACTTTCATTCCTGTGATCATTCTTGCGACCCACCTCTAGACCCTCTCCAATGTCAGCACACCCTTTCTTAGATAAGGGGCCCAATACTGTTTACAATACTCCAAGTGTGGTCTGACCAATGCCTTATAAAGCCTCAGCTTTACTTCAAAATCAGACTCAGATTTATTATCCCCATCTTTTTTTTTTGAGGTGATGTTTGTGGTTTTCAGGCAATAGTATAGTCAAAGGATGTAATATAGAGAGGAAGCACACCTCCATTAACTCCCCATTCCCTTCATCTCTCTGCTCACCTACCCACTAGGGAGTAATTTACAGTGCCAAGTTAACTCAGCAGCCCGCGCTTCGTTGGGATGTGGGGTGAATCCAGATCCAAACACACATGGTCACAGGGAGAGCATGCAGACTCCACATGGAGAGCACCAGAGGTCAGGACTCTGCTAACTGACACTCTGTAGCAACAGCTCTATGTTAGTTGTGGCACTAGGTCTTCGAATAATATCAAGGGCCCTTCTTAAATTGCATTGATTTGGGGATATTCTTCATCATTTATGGTCAACCCATTTAATTACAAATATGCTTTATATTTGTTACTTAATTGACAAATACAAAGCATAATTATTAATTAACAAATTGAGGGAGTTCCCCTGAGAAGAGAACTCTGATTATTAGCTTGTGTCTATTTATTACAGTTTAGGCAGAAGCAGCACAGTAGCGTTGTGGTAAGTGCCGGAGATAGGAGGTTCTACTGCTGCTAATGTCTACGAAGGGTCTGTACCTACTCCCCATGACTGCGTGGGTTTCCTCCGGGTGCTCCAGTTTTCTCCCAATATCCAAAGACACATGGGTTAGTCTGGTCCTGCTGAAGGTTCTCGGCCTAAAACTTTTTCCATAGATGCTGCCTGGCCTGCTGAGTTCCTCCAGCCAGCATTATGTGTGTGTTGCCTGGGTTGGTCAGTTGTGGGCATGCTTGGTTGGCTTAAAGCATGACAACACTTGCAGTTTGCTCCCTTCATATTCTCACACTGTGTTAATTCTTGTCCCAAGCTTTTCACTGCATGTTTTGATGTTTCGATGTACTTGTGACAAATAAAGCAAATCTTTAATCTTTTATTACCTTTAATGTGTTCTGATAGGGCTAAATTGGTAGTAGTTGTGTGCAGCAATTGAAAAGGAAGGTTTGTGTCAGTGTTTTCATCATAAGGCACCATTTTACAGTGTCACTGCTTCACTGGATGGAACTTGAGCAATGAGATCATGTGGTTTGACCACCACAACATACATCCTAAATGAAGGATGCAGTCTCTTCCTCAGAAAGCATCAATAGTGACTTTTAAAATGATGCTCGACACACATTAAGAAAACCTATCATCGAGTCATAGAGCTATACAACACATCTATGATGATAATTATGGCCATCAGCACTCATTGGGGTTAAAGGAATGCATATGAGTGTGTATGTATGTGTGTGTGTGTGTGTGTGTGTGTGTGTGTGTGTGTGTGTGTCTGTGTGGGTGGGTGTGAGGACTGGGGTTTGTTTTGTTGTTGTTGCTTTGTCACTTGGTATGTTCTGCTTTGTTGTTGCTCTGGGTTATTCAGGATGGCAGGTGATGTTGGAGCCAGAATGTGAGGCTCGAGCACGCCATGATTGTGTGGGTTGTTCACACAATATGGATAGGTACACGGATGGTAGGGATATGGAGGGCTACGGTCCCGGTAAAGGTTAATGGGAATAGGCAGCTTAAGCAGTACAGTATGGACAAGATGGGCTGAAGGACTTGTTTTTGTGCTGTACTTTTCTATTACTCTGTCTGAGTGATGCACTGTGCTGTATATTGCAATGTATATCTGATGAATAAATCTGAATCTAATTATTAATCTGAATCCTATCTGCTATGCAATTGCCTGTCAAAATGCCAATCTGATTCCACCATATGCTCTGCCAATGCATTCTAGATATCAATCACAAGGTTGCAAGTTTATCACTGAGAATCCACCTATGTCAAGGTGAATTCTTGAGCTGGAAAGCATCACCGTTTAGTATCGCAGAGGATTGAAATAAGCTGCAGACAGCTGTGAACTCAGCTCCATCATAGGTACTCGCCTCCACAGTGTCCAGGACGTCTTCAAGGAATGATGCCCCAAAATGGCGACATCCATCTTTAAGGACTCCCAACACCCAGGACATGTCCTCTCCATTACTTCCATCAGGTAGGAGGCACAGGAGCGTGAAGGCACACACTCAATGATTCAGGAACAACTTCTTCCCTTCTGCCATCCGATTTCTGAATAGACATTGAACTCTACATCACTTTTCTTTCTTTCTGCACTGCTTATATAATTTAATCTTTTAATATATTTTTCAATGTGATTTACATTTTCATTATTATGTATTGCAATGTACTGCTGATGCATAACAACAAATTTCATGACATGTGCCAGTGATATTAAACCTGATTCTGATTCTGAAAAGTCCTGCGAAAAGCACAGCACGCACCCTATGGGCTGAAAGGCCTCCCCCTGTGCTGGCCAACTGTATTTCCTTTCCAATGGTCTTTCACTCAGATTTCCGTGCTGGTTAAGTCGTGGGAAGTTGTCCTGAGCGGTTGCTAGGCGTTCGTGATCCGCCACAGATTAAGTGCACAATGAGAGCAGTTAATGTTGAGCTGATTGACACTTTTTAGAAAAGCTAAAACTGAGATACTGAAATTACACAGCAGATACAAGAGGAGATAAGACAGGTTAAGCTTTAAAATAAAGGTCCTCCATCACAACCAATAAAGATAATTTAGCCGACAATCTCTTCACTAGGCAGATTTGGAATGTTATTGTTTTCTTCCATTTTCAGATTCTCGACAATGGCAGCCTTGCCCATATCTCCCTAACCCACCTCAGGCATTCTGATTCTTAGCATTATTGGTTCCTAAGCAATTGATCGAAATTTTTCATCTCTCAGCCTGAAGGCATTCAATATTTTTCCCAGAGCTGGGTAATCAGGTTTCTTGGCTCTGGGCCTGTATTCACTGGAGTTTAGTACAAAGAGAGGGGATCTCATTGAAATCTATTGAATATTGAAAGCCCTTGATAGAGTGGATGAGGAGAGGATGCTTCCTATAGAAGGAGGGAGTTTAGGACCGGAGGGCACAGCCTCAGAGGAGAAGGATGCTCCTTTAGAACAGAGAGGAAGAGGGATTTCTTTAGCCAGAGTGTGGTGAACATGTGGAGACCAAGTCATTGGGTATGTTTAACATGGAGCTTGATGGGTTCTTGATTAGTCAGCGTGTCAAATGTTACTAGGAAAAGGCAAGAGAATGGAGTTGAGAAGGATAATAAATCAGCCACGATGGAATGGTGGAGCTGACTTGATGGGGTGGATGGTCTAATTCTGCTCCTATGTCTTAAGGTCTATGGCCTTATGGAGGGCATTTTAAAGTGAGAGGGTAAAGATTTAATTGTAATCTAAGGGTCAACTTTCTCATCCAGAGAGTGGTCAGCATTTGGAATAAGTAGTTGAGGCAGGTACATTAACAACATTTACAAGATACTTGGACAGATACAGTGCCTATAAAACATATTCACACCCCACCCCTCCTGGAAGTTTTCATGTTATGTTGTTTCACAACAGTGAATCACAGTGGATTTAATTTGGCTTTTTTTAAACGCTGATCAACAGAGAAAGACTCTATCATGTCACAGTGAAAGCAGATCTCTACAAAGTGATCTAACTTCATTACAAATATAAAACACAAAATAATTGATTGCATATGTGTTCACCCCCTTTAATATGACACAGCAAATCATCACTGGTGCAGCCAGTTGGTTTTGGAAGTCACATAATTAGTTAAATGGAGATCACCTGTGTGCAGTCAAGGTGTTTCAATTGATTGTAGTAAAAATACACATGTAGCTGGAAGGTCCAACTGCTGGGGGCTGGGGGCTGGGGGCTGGGGGCTGGGGGCTGGGGGCTGGGGGCTGGGGGCTGGGGGCTGGGGAGACGACTGGAGTTCTGCCTGCTGTGTTTTGCTTTGGATCTTTGCTGGTGTTTCGGAGTACGATGGCGGTTGGCTAAACAACTAGACTGTGAATGGACGGAGGATGGCAGGAGGAAGTGACAATTCGGGAAGTGAGTTAGAGGTGGAAGATGGTGAGAAAGAGGAATGCAGTGTAAAGAGTAAGAAAAGAAAACAGAGCTATGAGCAGTCAAATTCTGAGGGGTCGGGGATGATTGAAAAAGGATAGCAAAAGAATGGAAAGAAGATGAGATTAAAGCAATTATAAAACTGAGTGAAGACAGGGCATCTTTCGGGGATTGGAACCCGATTCATGTGACGAAGGTAATCAACAAATTTACAGGCGAAGTCGAAAGAGCCAAGGTATTACGAAATGGATTGCTATTAATGATATGTCGGGATAGCGCTCAGCAAGACAAGGTGATAAGATTAAATAAAATAGATGGCAAAAAAGTACAATGCTCAATACTTGACAATAGAAAGTGGACTAGAGGGGTTATTTTGGGGATACCAACAAAAGTTACTATGGATGAGATTAAACAGAACATAAAAGGATCAAAAATTAATGAGGGCAAATGTTTGAAAGTTACAAGAGATGCAAAAAAGTGTGATAGTTTATTGGTGATGATTAACTTTGATGAAGAGAGATTGCCGACTAAAGTTTATTTAGGGTATGTGTTATGAGGTCAGAACATATATACCACCACCTTTAAGATGTTTTAAATGTCATAAATTTGGGCATATTGCAGTGATCTGCAGAGGGAAGCAAAGATGTGGGAGATGCGCTGGAGAACATGAATAAGGGAAGAGCGAAGCAGGAGCTAGGCTGAAATTTTGTAATTGTGGCGAGGAACACAGTGCAGCCAATCGAGGGTGCATTATTAGCAAGAAGGCAGCTGAGATACAATATGTTAAAGTAACTCAAGGGGTCAGTTACGCAGAGACAGTGAAAGGTTTTGCTGAAAAGGAGAAAGCAATTAAGCAAACAAGTACAGGGAATAATAAACCAGTGAACTGTGAGGGCTGTAATATGATAAATAAGGACACACTAATAATGAATAGAAAAGATTTCATACTGTTTATGGGGATGCAATTAACTGTTCAGCGCAAACAGACAAAAGTACCGAAAAAATTAAAATTATAGTCAAGTCTGCAGAAAAATTTCTTGGTATTACAGGGCTTGGGTGGGAAGCAGTTGAAAAAAATGCTGAATGGAGGATCAAACAGATCACAGGCAGGGGAGGCGGGATCTTAATGGCAATTTATATTTTGCAATGGAATGCAAGGAGTCTTATCACAAATGGTCAAGAATTTAAGAAATACGTATCAGAACTTCAGGAAAAACCTTAGATTCTATGTATACAAGAAACATGGTTGAAACCACAATTAGATTTTGTTTTACAAGGATATACAGCAATTAGGAGGGATAGAAGCAATGGCGATGGTGGAGGAGTAGCAATATTTATAGCCAGTGGGATGAGATATAATATAGTCAACATAGGGCAGAAGTATGACTCAATAATAATCAAAATATGGATAGGCAGAGAAAGCTTGGTAATAATAAATTATTATAATCCATATGGAAGACTAAGCAAAGATACATTAAACGAAGTGGGTGGTAGGATGCAAGGGAAAATAATATGGTGTGTGGATTTCAATGGACACAGTACACTATGGGGATGTAAAAATGTGGATGAAAACGGATTAGTGATAGAAGAATTTCTAGATGATGAAAAACTGGTATGTATAAATAATGGAGAAGGTACGAGATATAATATATCCCAAAACACAGAAACTGCAATAGACTTAACATTTGTAAGTAGAGAATTAGCAGGAATCTGTACTTGGAACGTATTGAAACAAGCTACAGTAGGAAGTGATCATTATCCCTTACTCACAAGGATTCAGGTTAAAATAGAACAAAATGTAGGATCCAGAGTGTCAAGGTGGAAGCTAAATAAGGCAGAGAGGGAGATATTTCAAAAAAGAAGTGAAGTAAGATGCACAAAGATTTTAGATGAAAATATGTCAGATATAGAAGGAATGAATGATAAATTGGTCACAGCAATTATAAATCAGCAGAAGAAACAATTCTGAAAATTAAAGGTACAGGAAAGAGGAAAGATGTTCCACGGTGGAACTGTGAATGTAGTAGAAGTGTAAAAGCAAGAAATAAAACATTTAAAATGTTAAAAAGATGTCATTCGGTAGAAGCATTAATACAATATAAAAAAGCACAAGCAGAAGTTTGGAGAACAATCAGTCAAGCAAAGCGAGCATTTTGGAGACAGTATTGTAACAAGATTGGAAGAGAAACTAAACTTTCTGAAATATGGGGCATGATAAGGAAAATGAATGGTATAAAAAGTAGTAAAGAGATTCCTGTGCTCAAAAGTAAGGACAAAATGGCAATTAACAATGTAGAAAAAACAGCAATATTGGCAAAAACTTTTGTAAACATACATAGCTCAGAGAATTTGACGGTCGAGGTTAGACAGCAAGGGGAGGAGAGGCTTAAACAAAATTCAGGAATTACGCACAAAAGAACAACACCAGAAGAAGTGCTGGATACACCTATTAGCATAACAGAAATAGAAAGAGCCATTATGAATGTGCGGCCAACTTCTCCTGGGAAATATCAAGTATGGGGTATAAAGCTGAAGCATTTATCAAGAGGTGCACTCCTAGTTCTACAGAGACTGCTTAGTAAAATATGGGGAATAGGTAAACTACGAACTGCATGGAAGCATACTATTATTGTTCCAGTATTAAAACCTGGTAAAGATTCATCAGACCCAACAAATTATAGACCAATTGCACTAACTTCACAGCTAGGTAAACTTATGGAATGAATAATAATGGATAGGCTTACATACTTTCTAGAAAAAAGGAATCTTATTTCTCCCTACCAAAGCGGTTTTCGTAAAGGAAGAACTACAGTAGATTCAATACTTGGCTTGGAATCTGAAATTAGGAAGGCTCAAACAAATAAAGAAATGGTCCTGGTGGTATTTTTTGACATAGAAAAGGCGTACGATATGCTCTGGAAAGAGGGAGTGTTAATTAAATTGAAAGAACTAGGGGTGGAAGGGTGCAGTGCAGGTCAACGGGTGGGAAACAGACAGCTTCCCCATCAGGTCTGGAGTCAGGCAGGGCTGTCCCTTCTCCCCTGTCTTGTTTGTCTGCTGCATAGAACCCTTTGCGGAAGCCATCAGCGGGGATGAGGGCATAAGAGGGGTGACGCTGCCAGGCAGTGGAGGGACCCAAGTGAAAACCTCCCTGTACATGGACGACGTCACCGTCTTCTGCTCTGATCCGAGGTCAGTTCGCAGGTTGATTGGCACCTGCGAACAGTTCGAGCTAGCGTCGGGGGGCCAGGGTCAACCGCACGAAGAGCGAAGCCATGCTCTTCGGCAAGTGGCCCGACTGATCCAGCATCCCCTTCACCATCAGGTCTGACCACGTGAAGGTGTTGGGGATCTGGTTCGCCGGGGCTGAGGCGTGCAACAAGAACTGGCAGGAGCGGACTACCAAGGTGAAACAGAAACTGGGACTGTGGGGAGGGCGCTCCCTGTCGATAACGGGCAAGAACCTGGTCATCAGGTGTGAGGTGCTCTCAGGGCTGCTGTACTTGGCGCAGGTCTGGCCCGTCCCCCGCTCCTACAGCTCGGAAATCACCCGGGCTGTCTTCAGATTCGTCTGGGGATCCAAGATGGAGCGGGTGAGACGGACCGTCATGCACAAGTCCCTGGACAACGGGGGCAAGAACGTCCCCAATGTCGCCTTCACCCTGATGGCCAGCTTCGTATGTGGCTGCATCAGGTTGTGTGTAGAGCCCAGGTATGTGGGCACCAAGTACCATTATGTGCCCAGGTTCTACCTGTCACCCTGACTACGAAGGATGGGTCTGGCCCCACTCCTGCGCAACGCCCCAGTCAGCTGGTCGTTGCCGGCATACCTGTCCTACGTAGCAAAGTTCTTCCAGGAGAACGCCTTTGACCATAGGGCCATCAGGCAGCGGTCAGCACGAAGTGTCCTGCAGGCACTGCAGGAGAAGGACGTGATGGACACAGTGGGGTGGTTCCCTGAGCGGACTGTCCAGTACATCTGGCAAAATGCCTCATCGCCAGATCTCACCAACAGGCACCAAGACCTCGCCTGGCTGGCGGTGAGAGGGGCCCTCCCAGTCAGAGCCCTCCTGTACGCCCGGAATGTCGTCTCCGCACCCCACTGCCTACGGGAGGACTGCAGTGAGGAGCAGTCTGTGACCCACCTCTTTGCACACTGTCAGTTCGCAAAGAGGGTGTGGAGGAGGATGGACGGGCTCGTGTCACGTTTTATCCCTAGCAGCTGCGTAACAGAGGACTCTCTGATCTACGGGCTGTTCCCGGGGACACACACGGAGACCAACATCCGGTGCTGCTGGCAGATCATCAACTCGGTGAAAGACGCTCTTTGGTCGGCCCGAAACTTGATGATCTGCCAGCACATGGAGATGTCCGTGGGAGAATGCTGCCGACTGGCACATTCTTGTCTGCAGGAGTACGTGCTGAGGGACGCACTGAAACTCGGTGCAGCCACCGCAAGGGCCCGGTGGGGAAGGACCACAGTATAGGCTTCTCCACCCGTGGGAGTGGGAGGGGTCGGTGGGCGGGGAGTATACCCCTCAACAATGATATGCTAAGCTGAACTACTGGAGTGCCACGTGGTGGCTATAAATACGGATATGTACTGAGTATAATGGAAACGTATGTAAAGGATGAAAAGTTATTGAATAGTTTATTGTATATATTTATTTTTGAATAAAGTATATTTTGAAATAAAAAAAAACTAGGGGTGGAAGGAAAATTATATGACTGGGTTCTAGACTTCCTTTTTCGTTGAACAATTCAAGTCAAGGTGGAAACAGAGTACTCCAGGACATACTTGGTTGAAAGTGGAACACCACAAGGTAGCATCTGCAGTCCATTACTATTTTCCATGGTGATAAATGACATATTTGCACAAGTTGAACATAGTGTGAGAAAATCCTTATATGCAGATGACGGGGCTTTATGGGTGAGGGGAAGAAATTTAATTTATATACAAAGGAAAATGCAAGATGCAATAAATAAAGTAGAGGAGTGGGCAAATAAATGGGGTTTCAAATTGTTTACAAGTAAGTCGCAAGTGATATGTTTCTCAAGAAGTCACAAGCCAGTTTCCGTGAAATTATATGAACAAAAATTAGAGCAAGTAAAGGTAATTCGGTTCCTTGGTTTGTTATTTGATGAAAAACTTACATGGAAAAAGCAAATTGAGAAAATTACAAACAAATGTAAAAAAAAATAAATAACTTATTGAGGGGTTTTGCCGGACAGGACTGGGGTGCGAGCAGGATATCGCTATTAAATATTTATCAAGCTTTAATGAGGGCTACATTGGATTATGGAAGTGTAGCTTACATGTCAGCTGCAGAAAGTAATTTAAAAATGCTGGATGTTGAGCAAGCTCAGGCCCTCAGGATATGTAGTGGTGCTTTCAGAACATCACCTATATCAGCTCTTCAAGTCGAAATGGGCGAAATGCCATTAAGACTTAGAAGAATAAAGCTAATGTTAAATTACTGGGTTAACATCATGGGACATAACGACTCACATCCAGCTAAAGTGATACTAAAAGACTGCTGGGAACATAATAAATCAAGTTATAATAGCTTTGTATGGATCAGGAATGCAGCAGCACAAAAATATGGTCTATACGAAATGGAATACAGCCCTACAGTTCCAATATCTGATATTCCTCCATGGCTCTTTACAATGCATACAGTAGATAAAAACCTGAATCTACTTTTAAAAAATAAGTCTAACTATGGAATCAAACAGATAGTACAAGAATACATAGACTTGCATTTTAAAAATGAACTTGTAATATTTATGGATAGACCAAAAGACCCTAGATCTGGCCACACAGGTATTGCAGTCTACATTCCTCGGTGCAAAACTAGTATCAGGAAAAGAACATCAAGCCATTTATCAGTGTATACAACAGAATTAATGGCAATATCGAGTGCATTATCTTGGATAGAAGAAAATAATATCAAAAAGGCTGTAATCTGTTCAGACAGTTTATTTGCATTAACCTCGATCAAATCAAGAAAATCAGAAAGTAGACAGGATATTTTATTGGAGATTTTATGCAAGTTATATACACTGACCAAAAATGGGGTAGAAGTAAGCTTTCTTTGGTTTCCTGCTCATTGTGGAGTGGAGGGTAATGAAAAGGTGGATAGTATAGCTAAACAATTGCTCAAGTCATCTATAATAAAGGTCCAGGTCCCTCTTAGCAAAGCGGAAGTTAAGAGCATTATTAAAACATGTATTGAGGAGACATGGCAGAAGCATTGGGATGAGAGTGAAACAGGGAGACAACTGTACAAAATACAGAGGCAAGTCAGATACAAAAGATTGTCAAGTGGATATAGAAAGACAGAAGTGATCATCAGTCGTTGGAGAATTGGACACACTAGTCTTAATTACACATTACAAAATAGGGAAATATCCAACTGGGTTGTGTGAATACTGTAATCAACCAGAAACAGTTGAACATGTATTGATAAAATGTAAGAAGTATCAAAAAGAAAGAGTGAAGATGAGATAAACAAAAAAACTGATGTGGGTATAGAAGACATTTTAAGTAGGAATTCAAGAGAAATACAGACCTGTATCATGAAATATCTGAAAGACTCAGGTTTATTATGTAGAAAATGGGGATGCAATTCTTTTCCCTCCTCCTGTTTATCCAACGATCCACACTCCAGTCTAGCAGGTGGCGGTAATGCACCTTAAAGCTGGTTTGCCAACCGCCATAAAACAACACAAGAAGAAGAAGGTCCAACTGCTGGTGAGTCAGTATCTTGGCAAAAACTACACCATGAAGACAAAAGAACACTCCAGGCAACTCTGTGAAAAAATTATTGTAAAGTACAGGTCAGGAGATGGATACAAGAAAATTTCCAAGTCACTGAATATCCCTTAGAGTACAATTAAGTTAATCATCAAGAAATGGAAAGAATATGGTACAACTGTAAATATGCCTAGACAAGGCCGTCCTTAAAAACTGAGTGACTGTGCAAGAAGGGGCCTAGTGAAAGAGGCCACCAAGAGAGCTATGAAAACTCTGGAGGAGTTACAAGCTTCGGTGGCTGAGATGGGAGAGACTATGCAAACAACAACTATTCCTGGGTGCTTTTTTTTTTCTTTCTATAATCGTGTTGAAGGGTCTCAGTCCAAAATGTCACCTGTACTCTTTTCCATAGATGTTGCCTGGCCTGCTAAGCTCCTCCAACATTTTGTGTATGTTGTTTCACCAGTCACAGCTTAATGGGAGAGTAGCAAAGAGAAAGCCACTATTATAAAGATCACATGAAATCTCAGCTAAAGTTTGCCAGAATGCACATGGGACACTCTGAAGTCAGCTGGAAGAAGGATCTATGCTCTGATGAAACCAACATTGAGCTTTTTGGCTGTCAGACCATACACTATGTTTGGCGCAAGCCAAACACAGCACATCATCAAAAACACACCATCCTTACCGTGAAGCATGGTGGTGGCTACATCATGCTGTGGGGATGTTTCACTGCAGCAGGCCCTGGAAGGCTTGAGAAGTAGAGGGTAAAATAAATGCAGCAAAATACAGGGAAATTCTGGAGAAAAATTTGATGCAATCTGCAAGAGAACTGTGACTTGGGAGAAATTTGTTTTCCAGCAACAAAATGACCCCAAGCATAAAGCCAAAGCTACACAGGAGTGGCTTAAAAACAACAAAGTTAATATCCTAGAGTGGCCAAGTCAAAGTCCAGACCTCAATCCAATTGAGAATTTGTGGCTGGACTTGAAAAGGGCTGTTCACTCATGATCCCCATGCAATCTGACAGAGCTTGAGCAGTTTTGTAAAGAAGAATGGAGAAAAATTACAGTGTTCAGACATGCAAAGCTGATAGAGACCTATCCGCACAGACTCAAGGCTGTAATTGCTGCCAAAGGTGCATCTACTAAATACTGACTTGAAGGGATTGAATACTTATACAATCATTTTGTGTTTTATATTTGTAATTAATTTAGATCACTTTGTAGAGATCTGCTTTCACTTTGACACAAAAGAGTCTTTTTCTGTTGATCAGTGTCAAAAAAAGCCAAATTAAATCCACTGTGATTCAATGTTGTAGAACAATAAAACATGAAAACTTGCAAGGGGTGAATACTTTTAATAGGCACTGTAATGGATAGAAAAGGTTTATAGGTATAAGAGTGAAAACATTGTCAAAAATGATGAGTTTAGATCAGTATCTTGGACCTGTTTGGCTGAAGAGCCTCTTTCCATGACAAAGCCATGACTTTACTTCTGTTAAATTCCATCTGCTATGTGTCTGCTTATTTCATTGGCCTGTTACCATCACGCTCACTACGTTTCTGAGTTTTAGATCAAATTAAAGTTTTATATTCAATAAAGGAATTGCAGATATTAAATGAGGTGTCTCTTGAGCAATTATGGAGAGCAATAATCCTGATTTGTAGGGAAAGATTGAATAGGTTAGGACTTTATTCCCTAGAGCATAGAGGAATGGGGGCGAGATTTGATAGAGGTATGCAAAATTATGAGGGCTATAGATAGGGTAAATGTAAGCAGGCTTTTTCCACTATGGTTAGGTGAGACTGGAATGAGAGGTCATGGGTTAGGGGTGAAAGGTGAAATGTTTAAGGGGAGCATGAGGGAGGGACTTCTTCACTCAAAGGGTGGTGTTAGTGCCAGCACAAGCGGTGGATGTGGGATTGAATTCAGCATTTAAGTTAGATGGGTATAGAGGTCTAAGGTCCAGGTAAGAGACGATGGGACTAGACAAATTAATGATTCAGCACAAGCCAGATGAACTGAAGGGCCTGTTTCTGTGCTGTCATGTTCTATGACTCTGACTCTAATATAGACTGGCACATCATCTTGATAAAGGGTTTCAGCCTGAAGTGTTGATTAATTATTCATCTCCATAGATGCTGCCTGTCCTGCTGAGTTCCTCCAGCATGTTGTGTGGATTTCCAGCAGCTGCAGAATCTCTTGTGTTTATAATGTATTGCCATTCATGCCCCATAAATAAAAAATATATAAAGTAATAAAATGCATAATATTTCCAAGCATACTCAAAATCGCCGTCCCCTCTGGTAGAGTGGAATATTTAATATTTCGTACACAACTGGAACAGTTAGCTTGAGCTTGAAGTAAAGAGACAATGACTTAAACACAAGAGATTCGCCAATGCTGGAAATCCAGAACAACACATATAAAATGCTGGAGAAACTCAGCAATTCAGGTAGCATCTATGGAGAGGAATAAACAGTCAAGCCACTTACAACTGCCTGGTTGTGGACTTACAAAGGGGAAGATGCAGTGCCAGATGCAAGAATGACTTTCACAGAGAAGCATTATTGGGACTGGATGACGTTGCCGGGGATGCATGTTAGGATCTCCGTGGATCTCAGGCATCTACCCACTTGCTGAGAAACCCTGAAGACCCACAATGACCGAGAAGGTGTGGAGGTCAAACATGACATAAGGCAACACACAGAAAATGCTGGGAGGATCCCAACATATCAGGAAGCATCTATGGAAAGGAACAACCAGTGGGCGTTTTGGGCCAAGACCTTTCATCGGAACGATCAGTGAAAGCAAGGGAAGGAGAGTGTTGGTGGTGGGGGTGGGGGGAGGGTGGAGGAGGGGGAGGGGATGATGCGGGAGGTGGGAAGAAGGGCATGAGAGAAGATTTTTATTTTCATCCTTCCTGACCCCATGAGAATCAACACAACATGCTTTCTTCAGCACCAGTCGCATGGGAAATTAAATGAGTCATGTAAAGGGAATAACATCATTATTAATAAATGTAAAGTTAATAAAGATGTTGCAGTTCCTGTAACAAGAAGTTCAACCAATGTAGACCAGCGATCAATACTATTTGTGCAATTCAGTCAGTGGCCACTTTATTAGCTACCTCCTATATCTCAACAGTGTGACCATTGAGTATATGTTCATGGTCTTTTGCTGCTGTAGCCCATTCACTTCTCGGCTTGATTTGCCGCACATTCAGAGACGCCCTTCTGCACACCACTATTGTAGCATCCAGTTATTTGAGCTGTTGTTCCCTTCCTGCCAGCTTGAAGCAGTCAGGCCATTCTCCGCTGACTGCTCTCAAGATTTCTCACCCACAGAACTGCTGCTCACTGCATGTATTTTGTTTTTTTCAGCTATCCTCCGTAACACATGCAAAAGGCTCGAGGAACTCAGCAGGCCAGGCAGCATCAATGGAAAGGAGTAAGCAGTCAGTGTTTCGGGCTGAGACCCTTCATCAAGACTGGGCGACTGGGCGACTAAGGTGATTATAGAAGAATTGTCTAGTCCCAGAAGAGGTAGGGATGGTCAGGCAAGTCAAAGGAGGAAGATCTGCCGAAGGGCAAGTTTCTATACTGTAGTGCTCTGTGACCCTTTGTTTTGTGTCCTTGACAGTGCAGTACAGACTAGATGGGCCGAAGGGCCAGTTTCTGTGCTGCAGTGCTCTATGACTCTGTGTTCTATGTTCTTGACAGTTCAGTACAGACTAGATGGGCCAAAGGGCCAGTTTCTCTGCTGTAGTGCTCTATGACTGTATTCTATGATTTCTGAAGCTTCCACTCCCTTCCTATGAGATTATCAGAATTGGCCAAAGTTTACTACTTTCATCTGATAAGCAGATAGACTTGGTTTACCCTCATAGCGGGCAGCACCTCTAATAGATCTGTGCTTTCGCAATACCGTTTTGTAAGGTTTATCTAGATTTTTATGTTTAAGATGCTGGTGACATTCTCCGTAAACTCTGTTCTGAGTGAAAATCCCAGGAGATCCGCAGTGTCTGAGGTACTGAAACCACCCTGTCTGGCACCCGCAATTATTCCACAGTCAAATTTACATTGATCACATTTCTTCCCCGTTTTGATGTTTGGCCTGAACAGCAACTGAACCTTTTGACCATGTCTGCATGCCTTGGTGCATTGAGTTGCTGCCACAAGATTGGCTCATCAGATATTTGCATTGACAAGCAGGTGTACAGGTGTACCTAATAAACTGGCCACTGCGTATAACAGTAGTACAGATGTCAAGGAGATTGTGATTCAACTGGACAATACACTGTCCACGTTAAGTGCTAAAGGTAGCTTCAAGCACGAAAGACATTAAAGACATTGATGTACTAATGAACTGAAGATCTGGTGCCTCTCATGCCGTCTCAACAACATTTCCTCAGGATTCCAAATCCTAAGAACTTTCTACAGGGGCACAATTGAGAGCATCCTGACTGGCTGCATCACTGCTTGGTATGGGAACTGTACCTTCCTTAATCGCAGGCTTCTGCAGAGAGTGGTGCGAACAGCCCAGCGCATCTGTAGTTGTGAACTTTCCATAATTCAGGACCTTTACAAAGACAGGTATGAGAAAAAGGCACGAAGGATCACTGGGGACCCAAGTCACCCCAACCACAAACTCTTCCAGTTGCTACCATCCAGGAAATGGTACTGCAGCATAAAAGCCAGGACCAACGGGCTCCGGGACATCTTCTTCCACCAGGCCATCAGACTGATTAACTCACGCTGATTTGAGTGTATTTCTATTTTACATTGACTGTTCTATTTATTATAAATTACCATGATTGCACATTGCACATTTAGACGGAGACATAACGTAAAGATTTTTAGTCCTCATGTATGTGAAGGATGTAAGAAGTACAATCAATTCAATTCAATTATTTTTTACTTGCTTTGCATTTGCTCATCCCAAGAAGCCTTACTGCAAAATGAGATGCTGTTTTGAAGCTTGCTTACTGCTGTAATCTAGAAAATATGCCAGCCATTGTAAGCACAGCAATTGCCATAAACAACAATATGCTAATAAGCATAAATACTGACCCACACATTATTCCACTGCTCATTTCAAACAGGCATAGGACATAGAACACTACAGCCCCTTCAACCCACAATGTTGTGCAGACCAGTTAATCTACTCTAAGATCAATCTAACCCATCCCTCCAACAAAGTTCAAAGTTCAAAAAAGTTTAAAGTAAGTTTTATTATCAAAATACTGCAAACAAAACCCTGAGGTATGTTTTCTTATCACTAAATCTATAGAATAATAACCATAATAGAATCAGTGAAAGACCACCCAATAAGATGTTCAACCAGACTGCAGAAGACAAATTATGCAAATACAGAAGAACAAATAATAATAGTAATAAATAAATAAGCAATAAGTACTGAGAACATCAGATGAAGACTCCTTGAAAGTGAGCCCATTAGTTGTGGAAACATTTCAATGAAGTTGAAAGAAGTTATCCCCTTTGATTCAAGAATCTGATGGCTGAGGAGTAGCAACTGTTCCTGAACCTGGTAGTGTGGGTCCTGAGGCTCCTGTCCCTTCTTTCTGACGGCAGCAGCGAGAAGAGGGAATGTCCTGTGTAGGGGTGGCTGGGGCTGTGGGGGGGATGGGGGGGGGATATCCCTGATGATGGATGCTGCTTTCCTGTGACTATGTTTCGTGTAGAAGTGCTCAGTTGTTGGGAGTGCTTTTCCAATGAAGGACTGGGCCATCTCCACTACTTTTTGTAGGATTTAGTCAGCATGAGCAAAATGAAGTTGAAGGCTGTGAGTATTGCACCAGGGCAGGGTCTCTGTGATGTTCACTCCCGGCAGACTGAAGCTCTCAACCATCTTAGTCTCTGCATCGTTGATACATATGCACTGAACACCCCCCCCCCCATGACTATCTCTTTTGTTTTGCCAACATTGAGGGCAAGTTTGTTGTCATGACACTGTGTTACTGAGCTCCTATAATCAGAATGACTGTTCTTTAAGATTTGGTGGTATTATCTGCAGATTTGTAGATGAAGTTAAAGGAGTCATGATGTGGTCATGAGTGCACGGGGAGTAAAGTAGGGGACTGAGGACACAAACTTGTGAGGATACTAAACCAAACCCAATTCCAGCAACAGTGAGCCATGGATTGTACAAATTAAGTTGAATCAAGAATAAAAGAATAACGTAACCACTATAAAGGTGATCAAAAGGCAGTCACCCCTCTCTGGCAGCAGAGTGATCCCACCAGAGATCAAAAGGCAGGCAGCCAGCGCTCACTTTCGTCATTTCATTAGACCATAAGATATAGGAGCAGAATTAAGTCATTAGTTCCATTGAGTCTGCTCCCCCATTTCATCATGGCTGCTCTATTTCCCTCTCAGCCCCTATCTCCTGCCTTCTCCCCACATCCCTTCATGCCCTGACCAATTAAGAACTTGTCAACCTCTGCTTTAAATATAGGTAAAGATCTGGCCTCCATAGCTGCTTGTGGCAAAGAATTCCACAGATTCACCATTCTCTGGATAAAGAAATTCCTCCTCATTTTCATACTAAGAGGACATCCCTCTATTCTGAAGCTGTGTCATCTGGTCTTAGACTCTCCCATCATAGGAAACATCCTCTCCACATCCACTCTATCGAGGCCTTTCACCATTCGATAGGTTTTAGTTAAGTCACCCCTCATTCTTCAAAATTTGAGTGAATACAGGCCCAGAGCCATCAGATGCTCTTTGTACGACAGTCTATTCAATCCTGGAATCATTTTTGTGAACCTCCTTTGAACCCATTCTAGTTTCAGTACATCCTTTCTAAGATAAGCGATGCAGGTGGATGCTTCCCTGGTGTCATGGATTCTTGATTACCTGACTGGCAGACCACAGTACGTGTGCTTGCAACACTGTGTGTCCAACAGAGTGATCAGCAGCACTGGGGCTCCACAGGGGACTGTCTTGTCTCCCTTTCTCTTCACCATTTACACCTCAGACTTCAACTACTGCACAGACTCTTGTCATCTTCAGAAGTTTTCGGATGACTCTGCCATAGTTGGATGCATCAGCAAGGGAGATGAGACTGAGTACAGGGCTACGGTAGGAAACTTTGTCAGATGGTGTGAGCAGAATTATTTGCAGCTTAATGTGAAAAAGACTAAGGAGCTGGTGGTAGACCTGAGGAGAGCTAAGGTACCAGTGACCCCTGTTTCCATCCGAGGGGTCAGTGTGGACATGGTGGAGGATTACAAATATCTGGGGATACGAGTTGACAACAAACTGGACTGGTCAAAGAACACTGAGGCTGTCTACAAGAAGGGTCAGAGCCGTCTCTATTTCCTGAGGAGACAGATGTCCTTTAACATCTGCCGGACGATGCTGAGGATGTTCTACGAGTCTGTGGTGGCCAGTGCGATCATGTTTGCTGTTGTGTGCTGGGGCAGCAGGCTGAGGGTAGCAGACACCAACAGAATCAACAAACTCATTCGTACGGCCAGTGATGCTGTGGGGATGGAACTGGACTCTCTGACGGTGGTGTCTGAAAAGAGGATGCTGTCCAAGTTGCATGCCGTCTTGGACAATGTCTCCCATCCACTACATAATGTACTGGTTGGGCACAGGAGTACATTCAGCCAGAGACTCATTCCACCGAGATGCAACACAGAGTGTAATAGGAAGTTATTCCTGCCTGTGGCCATCAAACTTTACAACTTCTCCCTTGGAGGGTCAGACACCCTGAGCCAATAGGCTGGTCCTGGACTTATTTCCCAGCATAATTTTATTACTATTTAATTATTTATTGTGCAACTGTAATGAAAACCAATTCCCCTGGGATCAATAAAGTATGACTATGACTATGACTATAAGGGGCCCAAACCTGTTCATAAGACTCCAAGAGAGACCTCACCTGTGCTTTATAAAGTCTCAGCATTGCATCCTTGCTTTTATATTCTAATCCTCTTGAAATAAATGCCAATATTGTATTTGTCTTCCTCACTACAGACTCAACCCGTAAATTAACTTTTAGGGAATTACAGAGGTGTGAGAGAGGAGTTGGCCAGAATTGATTGGAAAAGAACATTGGCAGAGATTTCTGGAAGCAATTTAGAAGGCACAGGATATATACATCCCAAAGAGGAAGAGGTATTCTAAAGGAAAGATGGCACAACCATGGCTATCAAGAGAAGTCGAAACCAACATAAAAGCCAAAGAGAAGGCATATTATAGAGCAAAGATTACTGGGGAGTGAAAGGATTGGGAAGCTTTTAAAAAGCAACAGAAGGCAACTACAAAGTCATTAAGAAGTTAAAGATGGAATACCAGAGTAAGCTTGCCAATAATATTAAAGAGGATAACAAAAGTTTCTTCAGATTATATAAAATGTAAAAAAGAAATGAGCGTGGATATTGGACCACTGGAATATAATGCTGGAGAGGTAGTAATTGGGGGCAACAAAATAGTGGACAAACTAAATAAGTGTTTAAGGGGTTTCTTCTTTTATGTTACTGCGTAGGCTAATTAAAATGGCTTCTTTGTTATGCTATAATTGAAATGGCTTCTTTGTTATGTTAACTGCTGAGACAGTCTTCCCGCTGGCAGTTTGTTTGGATTATGTTACTGATAAGAGGATGAACGAACCAATTGAGATAGATGTTATTCTTTCTGTGTGTCTGTAAGTTATTGTGAGGCACGGGTTTTTGGGCAGAAGGTGCGAGAGAGAGAAGGAGGATGGACAAGGTGCTGTGAGTTGGCTAACGGGGTCGGGCCCCGAGCAGGAGTCTGAGGTCCACAGTGTTTGGCGAGGAGAGGAGACGGAGACGGACTCGTGTGGAGCGTCTGGTCAACCACCGTTGTTGGTCCCAGGCGGCAGGTTGAGGTGGTCCGAGGGGATCGCAGGGTGAAGAAGGAGGGTCCCGAGCTCCAACTGTTGGCGCATGAAGAGATTGAACTTCGATAAGTGTGGCGTCTTTTATTTTCCTTTTATATTTTATCTCTATTAATTATATAGTTCCAGTAATATCTATAAACCATAATTCATTTAATCATATCTGGTGTATTGTCTGTTATTTGGGTGGGGTGGGGTACATCACACAAACTAATTACCCAGCTTGGCGGGGCCGAGGGCTGTTTCCCTAGACGACAGCAAACTGAGCGACCCTGAGGCTTGCCGGTGGGGGGCTACATAAGTATTTTGCATTAGCCTTCACTGTGAAATACACTAACAGTATATGGAAGATCCAGGTGTCAGGGATCATGAAGTGAATGAAGTTACCATAACTAGAGAGAAGGTTCTTAGGAAACTGAAAGGTCTGAAGTTAGTTAGGTCACCTAGACCAGATGGAGTACACCCCAGAGTTCTGAAAGAGGTGGCTGAAGAGTTTGTGGAGGCATTAATAACGAGCTTTCAAGAATCACCAGATTCTGGAATGGTTCCGGAGTTTGGAAAATTGCAAATGTCATTCCACTCTTCAAGAAGGGAGGGAGGCAGAAGAACGGAAATTATAGGTCAGTTAGTCTAACCTCTGTGGTTGGGCAGATGTTGGAGTTGATTATTAAGGATGAAGTTTCAGGGTACTTGGAGGCTCATGATAAAATAGGCCGTAGTTAGCATGGTTTCCTCAAGGCAAAATCAGAATCAGGTTTATTATCACCTGCATGTGACGTGAAATTTGTTAACTTAGCAGCAGCAGTTCAATGAAATATATAATCTAGCAAGAGAGAGAAATAATAATAATAATAAATAAAATAAACCATAATAATAAATAAGCAAGTAAATCAATTACATATATTGAATAGTGCATAGGTGAATAGGTGGATGAATTGAAAGTGCAGATTGTTATTAATGATTATGATATAGTTGGGATCACAGAGACATGGCTCCAAGGTGACCAGGGATGGGAGCTCAACGTTCAGGGATATTCAATATTCAGGACGGATAGACATGAAGGAAGGGGAGGTGGGGTGGCGTTGCTGGTTAAAGATGAGATTAACGCAATAGAAAGGAAGGACATAAGCCGGGAAGAGGTATCGATATGGGTAGAGCTGCATAACACTAAGGGGCAGAAAATGCTGGTGGGAGTTGTGTACAGGCCACCTAACAGTAGTAGTGAGATCAGAGATGGTATTAAACGGGAAATTAGAAATGTGTACAATAAAGGAACAGCAGTTATAATGGGTGACTTCAATCTACATGTAGATTGGGTGAACCAAATTGGTAAAGGTGCTGAGGAAGAGGATTTCTTGGAATGTATGCGGGATGGTTTTTTTGAACCAACATGTCGAGGAACCGACTAGAGAGCAGGCTATTCTAGACTGGGTTTTGAGCAATGAGGAAGGGTTAATTAGCAATCTTGTCGTCAGAGGCCCCTTGGGTAAGAGTGACCATAATATGGTGGAATTCTTCATTAAGATGGAGAGTGACATAGTTAATTCAGAAACAAAGGTTCTGAACTTAAAGAGGGGTAACTTTGAAGGTATGAGACGTGAATTAGCTAAGATAGACTGGCAAATGACACTTAAAGGATTGACGGTGGATATGCAATGGCAAGCATTTAAGGATTGCATGGATGAACTACAACAATTGTTCATCCCAGTTTGGCAAAAGAATAAATCAAGGAAGGTAGTGCATCCGTGGCTGACAAGAGAAATTAGGGATAGTATCAATTCCAAAGAAGAAGCATACAAATTAGCCAGAAAAAGTGGCTCACCTGAGGACTGGGAGAAATTCAGAGTTCAGCAGAGGAGGACAAAGGGCTTAATTAGGAAGGGGAAAAAAGATTATGAGAGAAAACTGGCAGGGAACATAAAAACTGATTGTAAAAGCTTTTATAGATATGTAAAAAGGAAAAGACTGGTAAAGACAAATGTAGGTCCCCTACAGACAGAAACAGGTGAATTGATTATAGGGAGCAAGGACATGGCAGACCAATTGAATAATTACTTTGGTTCTGTCTTCACTAAGGAGGACATAAATTATCTTCCAGAAATAGTAGGGGACAGAGGGTCCAGTGAAATGGAGGAACTGAGCGCAATACATGTTAGTAGGGAAGTGGTGTTGGGTAAATTGAAGGAGTTAAAGGCAGATAAATCCCCAGGGCCAGATGGTCTGTATCCCAGAGTGCTTAAGGAAGTAGCCCAAGAAATAGTGGATGCATTAGTGATAATTTTTCAGAACTCGTTAGATTCTGGACTAGTTCCTGAGGATTGGAGGGTGGCTAATGTAACCTCACTTTTTAAAAAAGGAGGGACAGAGAAACCAGGGAATTATAGACCAGTTAGCCTAATGTCGGTGGTGGGGAAACTGCTGGAGTCAGTTATCAAAGATGTGATAACAGCACATTTGGAAAGCGGTGAAATCATCGGACAAAGTCAGCATGGATTTGTGAAAGGAAAATCATGTCTGACGAATCTCATAGAATTTTTTGAGGATGTAACTAGTAGAGTGGATAGGGGAGAACCAGTGGATGTGGTATATTTGGATTTTCAAAAGGCTTTTGACAAGGTCCCACACAGGAGATTAGTGTGCAAACTTAAAGCACACGGTATTGGGGGTAAGGTATTGATGTGGATAGAGAATTGGTTAGCAGACAGGAAGCAAAGAGTGGGAATAAACAGGACCTTTTCAGAATGGCAGGCAGTGACTATGGGGTACCGCAAGGCTCAGTGCTGGGACCCCAGTTGTTTACAATATATATTAGTGACTTGGATGAGGGAATTAAATGCAGCATCTCCAAGTTTGCGGATGACACAAAACTGGGCGGCAGGGTTAGCTGTGAGGAGGATGCTAAGAGGATGCAGGGTGACTTGGATAGGTTGGGTGAGTGGGCAAATTCATGGCAGATGCAATTTAATGTGGATAAATGTGAAGTTATCCTCTTTGGTGGCAAAAATAGGAAAACAGATTATTATCTGAATAGTGGTCGATTAGGAAAAGGGGAGTTGCAACGAGACCTGGGTGTCATTATACACCAGTCATTGAAAGTGGGCATGCAGGTACAGCAGGCGGTGAAAAAGGCGAATGGTATGCTGGCATTTATAGCGAGAGGATTTGAGTACAGGAGCAGGGAGGTACTACTGCAGTTGTACAAGGCCTTGGTGAGACCACACCTGGAGTATTGTGTGCAGTTTTGGTCCCCTAATCTGAGGAAAGACATCCTTGCCATAGAGGGAGTACAAAGAAGGTTCACCAGATTGATTCCTGGGATGGCAGGACTTTCATATGATGAAAGACTGGATGAACTGGGCTTGTACTCGTTGGAATTTAGAAGATTGAGGGGGGATCTGATTGAAACGTATAAAATCCTAAAGGGATTGGACAGGCTAGATGCAGGAAGATCGTTCCCGATGTTGGGGAAGTCCAGAACGAGGGATCACAGTTTGAGGATAGAGGGGAAGCCTTTTAGGACCGAGATGAGGAAAAACTTCTTCACACAGAGAGTGGTGAATCTGTGGAATTCTCTGCCACAGGAAACAGTTGAGGCCAGTTCATTGGCTATATTTAAGAGGGAGTTAGATATGGCCCTTGCGGCTACGGGGGTCAGGGGGTATGGAGGGAAGGCTGGTGCAGGGTTCTGAGTTGGATGATCAGCCATGATCATAATAAATGGCGGTGCAGGCTCGAAGGGCCGAATGGCCTACTCCTGCACCTATTTTCTATGTTTCTATGTAATAGATTATTTAAAAATGTGCAAAAACAGAAACACTGTATATTAAAAAAAGTGAGGTTCTTTGAAGAAACAACAAGCAGGATAGACAAAGGAAAATAGATTGCTGTTGTGTACTTGGATTTTCAGAAGGCCTTTAACAAGGTACTACATATTAGGCTCTTAACAAGCTGTAAGCCCATCATATTAGAGGAAAGATTCTAGCATGGTAAAGTAGTTGCTGATTGGCAGGAGGCAAAGAGCAGGAATAAAGGGAGCGTTTCTGACTGGCTGCCGGTGACTAGTGGTGTTCCACGAGGGTTTGTGTTGGGACCAATTCTTTTTATATTATATGGCATTGATTTGGATGATGGAATTGATGGCTTTATAGTAATGTTTGCAGATGATATGAAGATAGATGGAGAGGGAGGTAGTTTTGAGGAAGTAGAAAGTCTACAGAAGGAATTAGATTAGAAGAATGGACAAAAAAATAACAGATGTAATACAGTGTCTCATTTCAAAATCCCTTGTCCCTTGAATCAGTGAACAATGGAAGCTTTAATCAGTGAGATGGAGTTGAACATTAGCTCACGCCCCATCCCACAGTCTCTTCACCATGAGGTTCCCGTATGCTGCCTCTGCCTCTGCCTCCAGGAATCCGCTCGGAGACTGCAGAGTGCTAAAACACCCAAACGATCTCCAAGCTGCAAGTCACAGACTCCAACAGTTCCAGAATCACAATCAAGATGAAAAACAAATATGAAAGGCATATGAGAAGTGAAATAAATGGTTTCATGGTCAATCCAGAAGATGTCAACCGTGGGAACATTGTATGCAGCCGTCATCTTGACTTGAAGATATAATGGATAAGACCATAATACATAAGATCAGATTTAGGCCATTCAGCCCATCAAGTCTGCTTGCCATTTCATCATGGCTGATTTATTATCCCCTTAGATCCCATTTACCTGGCTTAATCCCTTATTCTTTGATGCCCTTACTAATCCTATCAACTTCCGTTTTAAATATATACAATAACCTGGCCTCCAGAACCGTCCATGCTGCTAGTGAAAGAGATGGAGTCAGATACCATTAATATATTTTAGAGACATTTGGACGGACTCGTAAATAGGCAAGGCATAGAAGGATATGGATCTAGAGGAAGCAAATGGTATTAGTGTAGATTGGGAAATGGGTTGGTATGAACCTTGTGGGCTGAAGGGCCTGTTTTTGTCTCAATTATTTCCTTACATTGACAAATGCTGGGCAGACAGACAGGCGGACTTGGGTGAAGGATGTGACTTCGTGATAGTGTTTAACGGAAACTGTCCTGATGGACTGTAATCGTTTTCTGATCCTGTACTTTTCCATGAATTATGACACATTAAACCAATATTTTAACATCAGTGTGAAGCAGTTTCCATTTACCTGAGATGTTTAAATTGGAGTAATTTGGAAGGGGTTATGTTCCCAGACTGTCTTCTCATTCTAGTGAGAATTCAAAACTGACAGACTTTAGTTTGAAACTCAGACTATAACTTGGGGCAATCTACGGGTTGTAAAAATTACTTGAAGCAGAATCAGAAATAATTTCTTATGTTAGCTGTGTGCATCACTGATGCACGACTACATCAGCAACGTGCACCTTTCATTTATATTGCATTCTGAAAAAAAAAGACATGTTCAGCTGCTTCGCAGAAGCATTGTCACATGATAAACATTGAGAAAGGTGCCAAAAAATGGACAGTAACATCATGAAGGATTCCATCCACCCTGCTCATGGACTATTTGTCCAACTCCCATCAGGGAGGAGGCTACAATGCATCCACGCCAAGACTGCCAGACTCAAAAACAATTACTTCTCCCACCTCCACCACTAACCCACCACACAACACTCCCACTACCACTTCTTTATCATTTTTTGTCAGTGTCACCTTGTATACAGACACTCCTGTGCTTATGGTCATGTAATCAGTCTATGCACAGAACACTGTATGTAAACTATGTATTCATATTTATTGTGTTTTTATTCGTGTGTTATTTATCTTTTTGTGCTGCATCAGATCCAGACTAAGAATTATTTTGTTCTCTTTACACTTGTGTACTGGAAGTGACATTAACAAGAAGGGAGAGAGGCAGAAGAAAGGAAACCTCAGTGGTTGGGAAGATGTTGGAGTCAGTTATTAAGGATGAAGTTTGTGTACTTGGAGGCACATGATAAAATAGGCCATAGTCAGCATGGTTTCCTCAATGGAAAATATTCCCTGACAAATCTGTTGGAATTCTTTGAAGAAATAGCAAAAACATCGCAAATACATAAGACATAGGAACAGAATTAGGCCATTCAGCCCATTGAGTCTGCTCCGCCATTCCATCATGGCTGATTTTTTATCCCTCTTAACCCCATTCACTATCTTTCCTTGTAACCTTTGTTGTCCTTACTAATCAAGAACCTATCAAGCTCCACTTTAAACATACCAATGACTGTAGCAATGAATTGACCACCCCTTGGCTAAAGAAGTTCTTTCTCATCTCTGTCCTAAAGGGACATCCTTGTATTCTGATGCTGTGCCCTTTGGTTCTAGAGTCACCTACTATAGGAAATATCATTCCCACACTCTCTCTATCTAGTCCTTTCAATATTCGACAGGTTTCATTGAAATCCCTCTCATTCTTCTAAACTACAGCAAGTACATGCCCAGAGCCATCAAAAGCTCCTCATATGTTAACCGTTTCATAGAGAGTTAGAGACACAAGAGATAGCAGATGCTGGAATCCACAGCAACACACAAAATTCTGGAGGATCTGAACCGATCTGGCAGCTCCTATGAAGGGAAATGAACATTCGAGACATTTGGACTGAAAGAAAGATGGAGGATAGCTCATATAAAAAGGGTGGAGTAAGAACTGGAACATGATAGGCGGATACAGGTGAGGGGGTGAATGGCAGTTGAGTGGGGGCCTGACTAATCAAGAAACTATCAACTTCCACTTTAAATATACACAATGACACAACCTCCACAGCTGTCTCTGGCAACTGTCCACAAATTCACCAACTTCTGGCTAAAGGAGTTCCTCCTCATCTCTTTTCTAAAGGACCATGCTTGTATTCTGAGTCTGTGCCTCTGGTGCTAGACTGCACCACTATAGGAAACATCATCTCTGCATCCACTCTGTCCAGGCCGTACAATATTCAATAAGTTTCAGTGAGATCCTACTCCACCTTCTTCTAAACTCCAGCAAGTACAGGCCCAGAACCATCAAATGCTCCTCTTATATTAACCATTTCATTTACAAGATTATTCTCATGAACCACCTCTGGACCCTCTCCAATGCCAGCACATCCTTCCTTACATTAGATATGGGGCACAAAACTGCTCACAAAAATATATTTATCAAAGGCACTCATTGCTTATGATTCTGTGGATACTCCATTCCACAGCTGTGATAATCTCCACGGGTACAGTCCATGGATATGATGGCAATGCACATGCTCCACTGTCAATGCCATCCTTTAACCACCAACTTTATTACACTCAGTGGCCATTTTATTAGCTAGACCAGTACACATGCTCATTAATGAAAATACCTAACCAACCTATAATATGGCAAAAAAAAAATCTCGTGTTAAGCAGTTCTGTGAGTAAAAACACTTGGTTAATGATAGAGGATAATGGCCAAACTGGTTCAAGCTGACAAGAAAGAAACAGTAACTCAAATAACCACATGTAACCACAGTGGTGTGAAGAACACAACATGTTGAACGTTGGAGTAGATGGCCTACAGTAGCAGAAACCATGAACGTACACCGTGTGTATATACACTATATAAATAGTTCTTTATTCTTTATGTAACATTCAGTTCGTCTAGCAGCTTAATCTAGGGGATGATAGCCCCCAACTTGGCCAAACTTAAGAAATCTCATTTGGGTGGTGGCTGCGTAATGTGTCCCCTGTTATAAATTAGTACCACAAAATAACAAACAGTATGCAATTCAACAATTGAGCTTTATAATTCTTAATTTGCCTGTTTGGTTCGTAAAGAAACAAAAATAAGAAAAGGGACCATTCTCATGAAACAGTCTAATGCACAAACATTGGAGCTCACGGTTCCGTCCATTTGTTCCCGTCATCCTCCTCCAAGTGTAGCCGACCCTCGGACCCTCGCTCCTCAGTCCACTCCATCCGGCGGGCTACCGACACTCTCCATTTGCGTATTTGCCCTTCATCACTCCCCCACAAAAGACCGCGAAAATCCCTCTTCCAGACCCACAAGAAAGAATAACACCCCTCGCATTGGCTAACATTCATTCCAAAGTCCCCGTTATCTCCAGACATAACCCAAACATTGCTGCTACAGAGAAACCATTACCTTAGCCTTAGCAGTGAAACATTACAAAGAGGCCATTACATTAGCAGTGAAGCCTTACAGCATATTACATTTATAATTGTTCAGTGCTGTTTTTTGTTGCGTATTACACCTTGACCAACACACCATTGCAAATTCCTAATACAGTGGATTCCGTTTAATTGGGCCATCGGTTAATCGGGACAGCTGCTTATTTTGTTTAACAAAGAACAAAAACTAATCGAGAAAATAGCCAGTCAATCTAACTCACTCCTGTACGCTTCTTCATCACCATCTCAGATCTTACCAACAACAGCAGAGCTATTAGCAAGTTTATAGATGGCATTTGGCTGTCCTCAGCCACACAATTCATGTCTGTAGAGGCAGCAGAACAGTGGACTAAACACATGTGCTTGAGGTGCATAGTAGTTTGATTATCAGTGAGGAGGAGATGTTATTACCAATCCACACTGACTATGGTCTCCTGATAAGGAAGATGAAGATCCAGTTGCAGAGGGAGGTCCAGAAGCCCAGGTTCTGAGTACTGAGGGATTGATAGCATTGAATGATGAGCTGTAATCAATAAATTTAAGACAAATAGTTGTGTATTTGGCCCAGTTCGTCATGCGTGGTCCACTCTACAATTGAGCACATTTACAAGGAACACTGGTTCATCACCAAGGACTCCCAGTGTCCAGATCATGTTCTCTTGTCACTGCTGCCATCAGGAAGGAGATACAGGAGCCTCAGATCTTACACTACCAGGTTCAGGAACAGTTATTACCCCTCAACCATCAGGTTCTTTAACCAGAAGGGATAAACTTGCCCCATCACTGAACTGTTCCCACAATCTGTGGACTTTCTTTCAATGGGTGTTCATCTCATGTTCTTGATATTTATTGCTTATATATTTATCATTACTATTTTGTTCTTTTTCTCTCTTTGTATTTGAACAGTTTGTTGCCTTTTGCACACTGGTTGTTTGTCTGTCTCTGTTGTGAGTGGTTTTTCATTGATTCTGTTGTGTTTCCTTATATTTACTGTGAATGCCCCCAAGAAAATGAATCTCAGGGTAGTATATGATGACATACAGTATATGTACTTTGAGAATAAATTTACTTTGAAATTTGAAGACATAGTTAAGAAGTATTTAAGATAAATTTAACATCCGGATGACTCACTAAGTATAAAGGCTGCAGACCGTGAGGCAGTAAATGGAATTATTGTAGATAGATACATAATCATTGACATGGACACAGTGCGCCCACAGGCCCAATTCTTTATGCTGTGTGACTCCATGAAAGGGAACTGCTCTCCCGATGAACATCACAAAGAGAGATTGGAGCTCCTCTGTTAAGACTTTGCTTCTATTAGCTGAAAGATCCTGAGCCATAGTTTCCTGAGGATTGTAAGTCTGTTTAAGTGCCAAGTGAAGCAGATTTGCTTGTACTGCTGGATGACAGCTGACACCATGCATGATACACTACGGGAACAGAGGAACCCTTCAAGAAGAATGCAAAGCTCTGTGCAGATTGATTTTTATGCAGATTAAGCTGACTCTCCATCCAGAAAAGAATTGAGGAAGAAAGGCATTTTGTACACTGTTTGTTGTATAACGTACTCTGGAAAGACGGTAACAACAAATTATTATTATTATTATTAAATTATTATTCCACAGTATTAGCAGCATGGTAGCGTAGTGGTTAGCACAACGCTTTACAGCACAAGCAGCCCGGGTTCAATTCCTGCGGCTGCCTGTAACGTGCTTGTACCTTCTCTCCGTGACCATGTGGGTTTCCTCCGGATGCTCCGGTTGCCTCCCACAGTCCAAAGATCTACTGTTTAGTAGGTTAATTGGTCATTGTAAGTTGTCCGCTAATTAGATCAGGATTAAAACATGGGATTGCTAGACGGCGGGGGCTCGAAGGGCCTGAAGGGCTTACTTCATGCTGTATCTCAATAAATAAAAATAATTTTTGCAATCGTGATGGCGTTGGCTTATATCGTAGCCAGATAATGAAAGGGCAGAGATTATCAGGCCAGCTCTTCAAAGTAAAGCACTCCACAGACTGGGATGTGTGGCCCAATTATTGCTGCCCTGGGATTTCAGTGCAGTCACCTGGGCTCAGAGATCCTCAGCCACTTCTTTGATAGCCATGTTCTGCTGCAGGGTGACTGGTGCTGTCAGCTGATGGTTGTGCATGTTTAGTAAAGAAGAATCTCATCGGAGCCGGCAGCTGTAATTGAACACGGAGTGACTCACTATTGAATTTTTGAATCATGCCGTTTTCTAACACAGGAGGCCAACAGAACCATTTCATCTGTGTCGGTTGAAAAATACCTCTTTAGCCTACTTCACCTCCCAGCCCTCCAAGTCAAAGCTCTTCAGCTTCCCACAAGCCCGAGGACTGCATTCTTCTACCAATTTAACACATACACTCAGTGACCACTTTATTAGGTACATCCGTACACTTGCTCATCACTGCAATATCTAATCAGCCAAACATTTAGTGCAACTCAACGCACTAAAGCCGTTTTCAAGAGATATCGAGTCTTAAGAAAAAGAAAGAGATGCATAACAGGTATAGGCAGGTAGGAACAAATAAGGTGCTTGTGGAGTATAAGAAATGCAAGAGAACAGTTAAGAAAGAAATCAGGAGGGCAAAAAGAAGGCCTGAGTTTAGCCTAGCAGACAAGGTGAAAGAGAATCCTTACAGATATATTAAGAGCAAATCGATTGCAAGGGACAAAATTTGTCCTATGTTTCTATCTATGTGTGGAGCCAAAAGAGATGGGGGGAGAACTTAAGTAGATTCTTTGATCTGTATTTACTCAGGAGTCTATAGACAATAGGTGCAGGAGTAGGCCATTCAGCCCTTTGAGCCAGCACCACCATTCACTGTATCATGGCTGATCATCCACAATCAGTACCCTTTTCCTGCCTTCTCTCCATATCCCTTCACTCCGCTATCTTTAAGAGCTCTATCTAATTCTTTCTTGAAAGAATCCAGAGAATTGGCCTCCACTGTCTTCTGAGGCAGAGCATTCCACAGAACCACAACCCTTTGTGTGAAAAAGTTTTTCCTCAGCTCCATTCTAAATTGTCTACCCCTTATTCTTAAAGTGTGGCCTCTGGTTCTGGACTCCCCCAACATCGGGAACATGTTTCCTGCCTCTAACATGTCCAATCCCTTAATAATCTTATATGTTTCAATCAGATCGCCTCTCATCCTTCTAAATTCCAGTGTATACAACCCCAGTCGCTCCAATCTTTCAACATATGACAATCCCGCCATCCCAGGAATTAACTTCGTGAACCTACGCTGCACTCCCTCAATAGCAAGAATGTCCTTCCTCAAATTTGGAGACCAAAACTGTACACAATACTCCAGGTGTGGTCTCACCAGGGCCCTGTACACTGCAGAAGGACCTCTTTGCTCCTATACTCAACTCCCCTTGTTATAAAGGCCAACATGCCATTAGCTTTCTTCACTGCCTGCTGTACCTGCATGCTTACTTCCAGTGACTGATGAACAAGGACACCTAGATCTCGTTATACTTCCCCTTTTCCTAACTTTACACCATTCAGATAGTAATCTGTCTTCCTGTCCTTGCCACCAAAGTGGATAACCTCACATTTATCCACATTAAACTGCATCTGCCATGCATCTGCCCACTCACCCAACCTGTCCAAGTCACCCTGCATTCTCATAACATCTTCCTCACATTTCACACTGCCACCCAGCTTTGTGTCATCTGCAAACTTGCTAATGTTACTTTTAATCCCTTCATCTAAATCATTAATGTATATTGTAAATAGCTGTGGTCCCAGCACTGAGCCTTGCGGTACCCCACTAGTCACTGCCTGCCATTCTGAAAAGGACCCGTTAATCTCTACTCTTTGTTTCCTGTCTGCCAACCAATTTTCTATCCATGTCAGTACCCTACTCCCAATACCATTTGCTCTAATTTTGCACACTAACCTCCTATGTGGGACCTTATCAAAGGCTTTCTGAAAGTCCAGGTACACTATATCCATTGGCTTTCCCATGTCCATTTTCATAGTTACATTCTCAAAAAATTCCAGAAGATTAGTCAAGCATGATTTCCCCTACAGAAATGAGGCAAGCCAACAGCAAGGTCATGGACCCTGCACAGATTACAGAAGGGGAGATGGTTTACAGTCTTGAGGCAAATTAGGTTGGATAACCCCCCAGGGCCTGACAAGGTGTTCCCTTGGACCCTGTGGGAGGCAAGTGCAGAAATTGCAGTGGCCCTAGCAGAAATATTTAAATCATCATTAGCAACAGGTGAGGTACTGGGAGATTGAAGGCTACCTATTGTTAGCAACACACACAAAAAATGGTGGTGGAACGCAGCAGGCCAGGCAGCATCTATAGAAAGAGGTACAGTCGACGTTTCAGGCCGGAACCCTTCGTCAGGACTAACTGAAAGAAGAGATAGTAAGAGATTTGAAAGTAGGAGGGGGAGGGGGAGATCTGAAATGATAAGAGAAGACAAGAGGGGAGGGGTGGATCTAAGAGCTGGAAAGTTGATTGGCAAAAGGGATACCAGACTGGAGAAGGGAGAGGATCATGGGACAGGAAGCCTGGGGAGCAAGAGAAGTGGGGAGGTGAGCCCGGAGGGTGGAGAGCAGGCAAGGAGTTATAGTTGTTCCTTTGTTTAAGATAGGCTCTAAAAATAAACCAGGAAAGTACTAGCCGGTGAACTTGACATCAGCAGTGGAAAAGTTATTGGAAGGTATTCCAATGGACCAGATATATGAGTATTTGGATAGACATGGCCTGATTAGGGATAATCAGCACAGCTTGTGCATAGGAGGTCATGCCTAACCAATCTTATAGAGTTTCTTGAGGAAGTTACCAGGAAAGCTGATTAAGGCAAGGCAGTGGATGTTGTCTACATGGACTTTAGCAAGGCATTTGACCAGGTCATGCATGGGAGGTTGGTCAGGAAGGTTCAGTTGTTCAGCATTCAAGATGAGGTGGTAAATTCAATTAGATATTGGCTTTGTGGGAGAAACCAGAGAGTGGAAGCAAATGTCGACTCTCTGACTGGAGGCTTATGACTAGTGGTGTGCTGCAGGGATTGGTGCCGGGCCCATTATTGTTTGTCATCTACATCAATGATCTGAATGATAACGTGGTTAACTGAATCATCAAATGACACCAAGATTGGGGATGTAGTAGACAGCAAGGAAGGCAATCAGAGCTTACAGTGGGATCTGGACCAGCTGGAAAAATGGGCTGAAAAATGGCAGATGGAATTTAAGACAGACAAGTGCGAGGTGTTGCACTTCAGTAGGACCAACCAGGATAGGTCTTGCACAGTGAATGGTAGGGCACTGAGGAGAGCTGTAGGACAGATAGATTTGGGAATACAGATCCATATTTCTTTAGAACAGGTGTCACAGGTACATAGGGTCATAAAGAAAGCTTTCGGCACATTGGCCTTCATCAATCAAAGTATTGAATACAGGAAATGGGATGTTATGTTGAAGTTGTATAAGACATTGGTGAGGCATAATTTGGAGTATTGTGTGCAGTTTTTGTCACCTACCTGCAGGAAAGATGTAAATAAGTTTGAAAGAGCACAGGGAAAATTTACAGGGATGTTGCTGGGTCTGGAAGACCTGAGTTATAAGAAAAGATTTAATAGGTTAAGATTTTATTTCTTTGAACATAGAAGATTGAGAGGAGATTTTATAGCGCTGTGCAAAATTATGAGGGGTACAGATAGGGTAAATGCAAGCAGGCTTTTTCCACTGAGATTGGGTGGGACTACAAGTAGAGTTCTTAGGTTAAGGGTGAAAGGTGAAAAGTTTAAGGCAAACGTGAGGAGAAACTCCCTCACTCAGGGGGGTCGTGAGGGTATGGAAAGGCTGCCAGCACAAGTGGTGCACGCAAGCTTGGTTTCAATGTTAAAGAGATGTTGATGTTGTATAGGGACATGGATTGTAGGAGTATGGAGGACTATGTTCTGGGTGCATGTTGATGCAAGTAGGCAGTTTAAATGGCTCAGCATGGACTAGATGGGCTGACGGGCCTGTTTCTGTGCTGTAGTTTTCTATAACTGTTTGACTCTATGACTTCTTCTGGCAGCTTATTCCTTATACTCATCACCCTTTGTATGGAAAGTGCATCGTCTCACACTTAACTGTGCAGTCGTCCCTCGGTATCCGTGGGGGATTGGTACCAGGATCCCCTGCGGATACCAGAATCTGCAGGTGCTGAAGTCCCTTATCTAAAATGGCATAGTATTTGCATATAACCTACGCACATCCTCCTGTATACTTTAAATCATCTCTAGATTACTTATAATACCTAATACAATGTAAATGCTATGTAAATAGTTGTTATACTGTTTTGTTTAGAGAATAATGACAAGAAAAAAAGTCTGTACATGTTCGGTACAGATGCAACCATCGTAGCTCTTCTGGGAACGCTGATGCTGCCTCGATGTCAGCCAGTGCCGATTCTCCCGTGATCTTTAAGTTCTTGACGCTGTAGCACTTTACGTAGCTAGCCAGCCATCCTTTACTAGCCTTAAGCTCCTTCCTCTCGCTCACAACACAAGTAGCGAACGAACGAGATGCGAGGTGAACAATGGTCAAACAACAAGTGCTGGAGAGAGGCTGAGGATCTGTGAAGTGGCAGGAGGCTGCAGCAGGGTATACCCACACATCACTTCATTTGCGTGGATTCAACGTAGTGCTCGGCAGGTGGCAAAGTCAAGTCTTGCGTTTTGGAACTTGCTGGAATTTTCGATCCGTGGCTGGCTGAATCCACAGATACGGAGGGCCGACTGTATTGAAATCCTTTTGCCACTCCTCGGCCCACTTCCTTAACTCATCAAGATTCTCTTGTAATCTCTGACAAATTTCTTCACCATCAACATCTACCCCTAATTGTGTGTCATCTGCAAACCTGCTGATCGAGATGTGCATTTGAATCCAAATCATTTATTTAAGTAACGAATAACAAAGGTCCCATTACTAACCCCTGCTGCACACCACTAGTCACCAGCCTCTGTTCTCAGAATTCACCCTTTCCACTGTCCTCTGCTTCCCATCTCTGTGGCAAATTCGAATCCACCCCAACTAGTTCTCCCTTAGTTAGGGGTTCCAAAACTGGAGTCCACAGACCCCTTGCTTAATAGTATTGGTTCATGGCATAAAAAAGGTCAGGACTCCCTGCTCTAGAATCTTTGGGACCTAACCTTCCAGACCAGCCTATCTTGTGGGACATTGTTGAAGACCTTAATTAAGTCCAATTCATCAACATCCACTGCCATGCCCTCATCTACCCTTTTGTTACCTCTTCAAAAAAACACTCTAAAATGTTTATCAAATATAACTTCTCTTTCACAAAGCCATTTTGACTGTTCCTAATCAGACTCTGCCTATCCAAATCTGGGTAGATCCTGTCCCTCAGAATTCCCTTCAGTAATTTCCCCACCAATGATGTCAGGCTAACCGGCTTGTAGTTTGCTGGCTGTTCCTTGCTATCCCTCTTAACAATGGAATGACATTAGCCATCTTCCAACCCACCTTGGCTGGTATGTGATGGTCTAGAATAGAGGGTGCCATTCTTAGGCTATGGACAAAAGATTTAGGACTGAGAAAAGGTGGAATTTCTTCACTCAGAGGGTCAACTCTCTTCCATAGTGAACATAGTCATATAAGACCATAAGATATAGGAGCAAAATTAGACTATTTGGCCTATCTAGTCTGCTCTGCCTTTCCATCATGAATGATTTATTATCTCACTCAACCCCATTCTCCTATAAGACCATAAGAAATATTTCAGAAGGAGTTAAGTAAAAGTCTTCAAGGGCTATTGGGAGAGAGTGGTATAGAGATTTATGGTCTGCCATGATCATATTAAATGGTACAGCCCAAATTGCCTCGGATGTAATGATGAGATTTTAAAAAGCATTGGTTAAACCAGGGGTCTCCAACCTTTTTTGCACCGCGGACCGGTGTAATATTGACAATATTCTTGCGGACCAGCCGACCCGGGAGACTCACCTCAACATGTCTTTTACAGTTAGGGTCGCCAACTTTCTCATTCCCAAATTAGGGACAAAAGTAGTAGTCAAATCCCAGGACACGTTACCCCAGGAAAGACTACGACCATGAAGCCCTGCGCGGGCACCTGTGTGCGCGTGCGTGACGTGCCAATTTCTTTCCCCACAAATCGGTTTTGCCTTCATCTTCCTGACTATACTGTACATACATTATTGCTACTTTATATGGGTTGTGTATTTATCATATCATTCCTGCTTTTACTATATGTTAGTGTTATTTATTTTCAGTTTTCTGTGTTATTTGTATGATTTGTTAGGTTTTTTTTGGGTCTGGGAACGCTCAAAAAATTTTCCCATATAAATTAATGGTAATTGCTTCTTTGCTTCATGCTATTTTGGCACGAAAGGTTTCATAGGAACGCTCTACCTTAGCAGGGGAAATACAGGACAAGGGCGGTCCCGTATGGGATAAACCAATTTAGCTCAATATACGGGATGTCCCAGCAAATACCGGACAGTTGGCAACCCTATGTTCAAGTTCAACAGTGCGTGACAGGGAATGAGGAAAGGTGCAGCTGACTCATATTGTTTCCTCGTGGCCTGGTAGCACATACTTTGCGGCCCGGTAGTTGGGGACCGCTGGGTTAAACCACATTTGGAGTGTTGTGATCAGTTTGGGCCAGAATTGGAGAGGGTGCAGAGGAGGTTCACGAGAATGATCCTGGGAATGGAAGTGTTAACGTATGAAGAGCTTTTGATGGCTCTGAGCCTGTCTTTGCCGGAGTTTGGAAGAATGAGGTGGGGGGGTCTCATTGAAGCCCATCGAATATTGAAAGGCCTCGACAGAGTGGATGTGGAGAAGGTGTTTCCAATATAGTCATAGAGTAATAGAGTCATATACCATAACAACACAGAAACAGGCCCTTTGACCCATCAAATCCATGTTGAACTAGTCCCACCAACCTGCACATGGACCATGGTCCTCCATACTCCTCCCATCCATGTACCTATCATAATTTTTCTTAAATATTGAAATTGAATCCATATCTACTTCTCTCTCACCACCTTCTGAGTGAAGAAGTTCCCCCTCAGATTTACCTTAAATATTCCACCTTTCATCCTTACCCATGACCTCTAGCTGTCATTTCACCCAGCCTCAGCAGAAAAAGCCTGATTGCATTTACCCCTCATGATTTTGTATACCTGGGAGAGTCTAGGGCCTGCGGGTACAGCCTCAGAATAGAAGATGAGAACAGAGATGAGGAGGAACTTCAATAGCCTGAGGGTAGTGAATCTGTGGAATTCATTGCTGCAAGTGGCTGTGAAGGCCAAGTCATTGGGTATATTTAGAGCAGTGGTTGTTATGTTCTTCTTTAGTAAGGTTATGGGGAGAAGGCAGGAGAATGAGATTGAGAGAGTTAATAAATTAGCTATGTTTGAATGGCAGAGCAAACTCCACATGACAGAGTTCTGTTCCTATCCTTTGTGGTTTAATGGTCTTATGGTGGAGCTGACTCAATGGGCTGAATAGCCTAGTTCTGCTCCTATATCTTAAGGTCCTATTTTCAATGTTTCTAAGGATACAGCTTAGAAACCTGAAGCAACATACACAAAATGCTGGAGGGACTCAGCAAGCCAGGCAGAACCTATGGGAAAGAGTATGCAGTCGATGTTTCAGGCCGAGACCCTTCAACAGGACTTCCAGCATCTGGGGGTTTTCTCACGTTTGTGACACAGCTTAGAAACCATTCTGTTCCTGGTCTTATTAACAGAAATTGCAGTCAAGTTATATCTGTGAAACAGCACAGGATAAAGCTGTGGGAGAGAGAGAGGGGAAGGGACAGAAGATATCAATGCAGAGCATTGGGGTTAGAGTGCAGAATCTGGATAGAAAACTATTGGGAAAAGGGGTGAATGGGTTGAACATACCAGAGATCTTTGGGCCAACACCATACTGGGAGGCCTGAATCCATAGCTGGAACCAGATGTGACTTTTAACATTGCAGTCAATGTTTACACCGCTTTAGCATCCTTTAATAGCCGTGTCTAAAAAATAGCCCCAACGAAGTTCAACAATTCATAAATGTCATTACCATTGCCATTTCCTTCAGTGTAAGTATCCTCTAAATCACCATCGACAAGGGGTTAAACTGTCAATTACAAGGTTGCAGAGAAGCCTGGATATTCTGAGGTGAGTGACTCATCTTCTGAACCTTCTATACTTTCAATGACAGGACTACAGGATTTATCAGGAGTCAAATAGATTGTTCACCACTCAGCTGGATCCAGTCTCTATCAACACTGAAGCAGCTCGGCACCCTGCCACTCTGGCGAACTGCAGTTACAGTATATATTTTATATGAGATGCATTACAGCAATTTGCAAAGCTCACTTCAACAGTAAGGGCTATCAGAGCGCTGTGACATGGTGGTGATGTGACTGCACCAGCATTCCAGTACGTTTCACATTAAACCAGGGAATCATAGAGTAACATGGAGCATGGAGTCAGGCCCTTCAGCCCATCTCACCTGTGCTGGCCAGTTTCGAGGTTCAAAGTAAACTTATTGCACTGGACAGCAAATTTTTTCGAAAATTTTGCTTCCTCGGAATTTTTTTTTGTTTAGGATACACCACTTGAAGCTGAACAGAAATATGATTTCTGAATACTTGTAACATGTAAGAATTTGGAGAAACAAGAAAATAATGTTTATTGAATACAATGCATTTACTTGCTTAACAGTACTGACACTTGGCATAGTTTAACTAAGCTAAGAATGTTTTGTTGTTTATTTCACTTGGGCTTAGTGTCTGAAGCTTCTCCTTTAATTGTTCAACAATAATCAGCCAGCATTGATGGATTCCAGTTGCCGTGATATGGTTTCTTCATGACTACAATTTCCTGGTGAATCCTTTCACCATGCTCAGCCACTGACAGCACCAAGATTTGCAGGGAAGAAGTCTAAATGGGAACACAGAAAATGAATCTTTAGTGACATGTTGTACTTCATGGTTTTGTATTCTTGAAGCATGTTGTCAATCAGCTTCATGTACACGTTTGTAGATTCATGCTTTGTCATTGCCAAGAAATTTTTCAACAACATCCTTAAATGCCTTCCATGCGATTTTCTCCAGTTCCACTGGAAAATGGTACAAATTTCATGGTGATTTTCATGATCAGCAGCCCAAAAATCCATAAAGTATGCTCAAAAGTATTCAGGAAGCAAAATCTTTGTTGTCCAGTGTTATCAAAGTACGTAAACAGTATGTCACCATATACTACACTGGAATCATTTTCTTGCAGGCATTCAGAGTAAAACCAAGAAATACGATATAACCAATGAAAAACTATACTGACAAAGAACCAATGTGCAAAAGAAGACAATCTGTGCAAATACAATAAACAAACAATTACTTAGAAAGTGAATTGTCTACAACTTGAGCAACCGAAAAGCTAATGGTGACATGAAATTTCAGGATGTTGTTAGAAACTCAAATGGTTCCCAAATATCCCTTAAAGGAGGCCAATGTCATAATTTTACCCTGCTTGTTATATCAGTGACAACAGACCCTTAACTTTTAACTGCAATGAAACCTGGGAGGTAAATGTTTGGTCAACTCATAGAGATTCAGAGAGCATTGCAGTGCAGAAACAGACCCTTCATCCCATATAGTCCATACTGAATTGCTTGCAGTCTGGTTCCATTGATCTGCACTTGGACCATAGCCCTCCACACCCCTTCCATCCATGTACCTATCCAAACTTCTCTTAACTTTTGCAATCAAACCCGTATCCACTACTTCTGGCAGATCATTCCCCAATCACACCACCCTCTAAGTTCCCCATTAGGTTCCCCTTAAATATTCTTCCTTTCAGTCTTAACCTATGGCCTCTAGTCTGACTTAACCTCAGTGGAAAAAGTCTGCTTGCATTTACCCTATCTACTGCATACCCCACATAATTTTGCCTACCTCTATCAAATCTCTCCTCATTCTCCTACACTCCAGAAATCAAGTCCAAAACCTATGTAACCTTTCAATATAAGCCAGGTCCTCAAGTCCCAGCAATAGCCTTGTAAATTTTCTCTGTACTTTTTCAACCTGATTGATATTCAATCTAACTCCTGCTCCAATAGCTGATACATATGATGCAAGTTTCCTCCAAGAGGACTGCAACCTTGTTGTAGGCTTTGGAGGCTTGCGTTCACCAATGACCTAGAGAGCTATATCACCTAGACTCAGGACCTTGTGATTTGGCTCTTGATAGGGTCACCCATACCAAACAGGTCAAAGATTAGAGGCCAGATTAAGAGTGGTCCACCATGGGGTTTCAGTTCAAGGCTAACAACCCTGACTAGTCAAAAATGGTGTTACGGAAACAGCAATGATAAATTCTTCTATATCTGTGTGCGACGGTATGGACAGACAGAGACGGAAGACCTTTATTGCTGCCATAATGCCAGCAGCATAATGGACAGTAAGTAAGTAATGACCCAAGTTTGGAAATATTGACACTTCTCGGTTTCCATTAGGTCAATACCATGGACATCTCTCTCCATCTTGGGAGCTCCTTCTTGAGAAGGAATTCAGATATTTAAGACCTACCCATCACCTACTCAAAGGCAAATAGGAATGAGGGGAAAGTCCTGGCTTTGCAAATAACCATCTCATCCCATGAATCAATAAACAACTCATAGACACTGGAAAGCTGAAATAGAGGAAACACTGGAAATTCTAATCAAAGTGGAGAGACACAAGGTGAACATTTCTGGTCGATAACCTTCCATCACAATAGGCATTGGAGTTACATTTAACTTGCTGTGCTACAAAGCCCAGTACCTTTTTCTTACAAGATGGAATATCTCCTGGCAACTGAAAGCCAATGGATTTACATCTTGCTGAATTTTGAAAAGTGCTGATGCTTATCTCTGCCTAAATTTAGCAGAGTTGCCTCCGGTTTGTCATTGGGGAATTTCCATCCAATTCACAGTCAAATAAGCTGGACTGACATCAAAGTTGTTTGTGGATTAACCCCAACACCACCTTCCACTGTCAATATCAGCAGTCAGGACTATCCAGCCCAGGGAACACTCTTAAGCTTTGATTTGAATCCTAGCCACCTCAAACACAAAACAAGCCTCCTTGAACCAGAATAGTCATAGAGACAATAGAGCGTGGAATTAGGTTCATCATAGAACCTTACAGCAGAGTATAGGCCCTTCAGCCAACCTTTTAACCCACTCTAAAGTCAATCTAATCCTTCACTCCCACATAGCCCCCCTTTTCTATAACCCATGTACCTATTTAAGAGTTTCTTAAATGTCACTAATGTATCTGCCTCTATCATCACCTCTGACAGGGTATTCCACACACTCACCACTCTGTGTAAAAAACTTACCTCTGACGTCCTTATACTTCCTTCAGTCACCTTAAAATTGAGCCATTGTGCATTAGCCATTTCCACCTTGGGTGAAAGTCTCTAACCATCCTCTCGATCTGCACATCTTATCATCTTGTACACCTCCATCAAGTCTCCTCTCATCCTCCTTCGCTCCAAAGAGGAAAACCCTAGCTCACTCAGCCTAAGACATGCTCTCCAATCCAGGCAGCATCCAAGTAAATCTCCTCTGTACCCTATCCACATTCTTCCTACAATGAGGCAATCAGAATTGAATATAATATTTCAAGTGTGGTCTAGCTAATATTTTACAGAGCTGAAACATTACCTTGTGGATCTTGAACTCAATCCCCTGATAAATAAATGCCAATGTAAAATATGCTTTCTTAACAACCATATCAACTTGTGTGGCAGCTTTGAGGGATCTGTGGACATGGTGCTAAAATCCCTCTGCTAAGATTCCCATTATTAACCCTGTATTCTGCCTTCAAATTCAACCTTCCAAAGTGAATTACTTCACACTTTTCCAGGTTACATAATGTCATTATGTATCCAGCTATGTTAATCTCATTTACCTATAACTTGGTCTGCTGCATTAATGTCATAGAACAGAGCACTCGGAACACAGAACAGTACAGCCTCTTCAACCCAACTTGCTCATACTGACCAAGATGTCTATCAACGTCAGTCCTATTTGCCTGCACCTGTCCCCATCCCTCTAGAAGTGATACCTCAAAAAGGCGATGTCTATTATTAAGGAACCCCGTCACCCAGGTCACGGCTTGTTCTCATTCCTACCATCAGGGAGGAGGTACAGAAGCCTGAAGGCACACTCTCAATGATTCAGGAACAATTTCTTCCCCTCTACCATCTGATTTCTGAATGAAGACTGAAATCTTGAACACTACCTCACTACTTTTCTAATTCTATTTTTGCACTGCTTACTTAATTTAACGATTTTATATATATATATATTTACTGCGATTCACAGCTTTTTCTCTATTATTATGTATTGCATTGCAAAGTCACCAAATTTCACAACGTATGCTGGTGATATTGAACCTGATTCTGATTCTGATCTTGCCTCTCCATGTGTGCCTTCTCTGCCTTGGCCATACAAACCATTTTCTGCGTAGATCGTGTGCGCAGCCAGGTACCTTTTCCTGTGCGGAAATGGCTCATACAAGAGGGTATAACTTAAGACAGGGAGGAGAGTATAGGGGTGATGTCAGGAGCTGTTTTTTTTTCACAGAGGCAGAGGTGTGTGTATGAAACTTGCCTCCGGGGTGGTGGTAGAGATATTAAGGACATTTAAATGTCTCTTAGATAGGCACATTGATGAAAACAAATTGAGGGTTATGTAGGAGGGAAGGGTTAGTTTGATCATGCAGTAGGTTAAAATATAGGCACAACATTGTGGGCTGAAGGGCCTGTACTGATCTGTACTATTTTGTGTCCTACAGCTTCCCTGTTATTTCTCTTGCAAGGGACAGGCAGGGGCTGAAGTTTTGAAAACAATGAAGGTGTTGAAATGTGAAGGAAAGGATTTTGGATTGCCGAGTGAGATATGAGGGTGAAGATACTCATGCCAGAAAAGCATAGCAGAGAAAACAGTGAAGAAGAGGCAGGTAATTGGTTATGGAATTGTTCTATCCGTAAAGCAGAAACCAATTATTACTGGCATTTACGTCATAGCTGCTTGCTGGAACGAAATGCTCATTTGCCAGTGAAACAATTTCCTCTTCACTCTGTACTAGATACTTCCTGTACCTAACAAAATGGCCTCTTGGTGTATATTTGTGGCCTTCTGCTGTTCTAGCCCATCCACTTCAGGTTCAAGATGTTGTGCATTCAGAGATGTTCTCTGCAGACCATTGCGCTAACTTGTGGTTATTTGAGTTACTGTCACCTTCTTGTCAGCTTGAACCACTCTGGTCATTCTCCTCTGACCCCTCTCATTAACAGGGTGATTTCACCTACAAAACCGCTGCTCACTGCTTTATTTTTGTTTTTTGCACCGTCCTCTGTAATCTCTAGAGACTGTTCTGTGTGAAAATCCCAGGAGATCAGCAGTTTCTGAGATACTCAAACCACCCTGTCTGGCACCCAAGATCATTCCACGGTCAAAGCTACATTGATCGCATTTCTTCCCCATTTTTATGTTTGGTCAGAACAACAACTGAACCTCTTGGCCATGTCTGCATGCTTTTATGCATTGAGTTGCTGTCACATGATTGGCAGATTAGATATTTGCATTAACGAGCAAGAGTACGGTGTACCTAATAAAGTGGCCACTGAATGTATTTCTCCCCTCAAGAAAATATATCACCACACATTATCAACACATATATTTAATGGCAGTTAAACATTCCAACCCTGCCCCCCCCCCGTGCAGACTGCTGGGGGAACTCAGCAGGCAGACCAGTATCTGCGGAGGTAGCGAGTTAGTCGAAACCCTGACTATTCCCCCTTCCCCGCCCACCTCCACAGATGCTGACTGACTGAGTTCCTCCAGCAGTTTGTTTGCTGATCCCAATTCTAGCATCTGCAGTGTCCGGTGTCTCCCACCTTTAACCGCAGATTCTTCCCCCTCGTCCGTTCCGTTCACACAGATATGATGGGGTTAACGCTATCGTTCGCTGCACTTGCAAGCTCGCTCCCGACGGCTCTGCGAAGGCAGGAACAGATTGCTGCCCCCCGGCTACTGTGTTATATAAATAGAGAGGGTCGCTTATCCGCCCTCTCCCACTCCATCCCTTTCCTCAAAGCTGCCCGCCTCAGCGGAGAGACGGAGCAGTCCGACTCGAACGCGGCGATTCCCGCACCTCTCGATAACATTCCTGAATTCCGTCTCCGAGAGGGAAACGCTTTACCTGTCCCCGGACCTACAATAAGGTGGATTGGAATCGAAATGCGTTCTGGCTGAGAATCTGCCGTTATTTTTTTTTAAAAAAAATCGATTCTAGGTAAAATGAGTATTTCTGTTCTATGAGACTCAAGGAAGCGGTTGAGTTGCGTGCGGTTGACAAACTTTTTTTTTGCCGAGAGAAATGGGTTTGTAAGCTTGCTTCGAATCAGCCAGCTGTCAGCAACCGCGACTGAGGAAGTGCGCTGCAGCTCGATTCTCTGTAGCCTGCAAGCCGCGAAGAGACTGAGTTTTTGAAGGCGATTAGAGACTTGGAGGCTATCGGACAATTGCCATCCTGGCCGGCACAGAGGTCGGATTGCACGGGATTGTTGCTGGGTGGCGATGGTCTGGAGGAGAGCGATGTGTGTGTCGCTCTCTGGTCCGGGAGACCGGAGGCTCGAGCAAGGCGGCGGTGAAGGAATGGGGAGCAGGTGTCTTTGCTACATAGAGTCCTGAGAGGTGTTGGCCACTCGCCAGAGCCGAGAGGGCCGCCTGGGCCAGTTCGGCGCTCTCGGAGTCACTCTCCCTCTCCCTCTTTCCGTCAGCAATGGTTGTCCACGCCGACCCCATCCAACTCAGCCAGCGGGTTCTAGACCACGCGGAGACCCTCGGCCATCGGCAGGAGCTAGCTCTCTCCCCCTTCCCCACGGAAAAACCTTACTCCAGCCTGAGGCAAGAGGCGGACCAACTGTCGGGCAACCGGAGCAATTTCACCGGTTGCACAGAGGAGATTTTGCCGTATGGCGACGTGGAGAAAGTCATAATCGGGGTCGTGCTGTCTATCATCACCCTGTGGACTATCGCGGGCAACGCCATGGTCATCATCTCGGTCTGCATCGTCAAGAAGCTCCGGCAGCCTTCCAACTACCTGGTGGTGAGTCTGGCGGCTGCCGACCTCTCGGTGGCCCTGGCCGTCATGCCCTTCGTGATCATAACGGACCTGGTCGGGGGCGAGTGGCTCTTCGGCAAAGTTTTCTGCAACGTTTTCATCGCCATGGATGTCATGTGCTGCACGGCTTCTATCATGACCCTGTGTGTAATCAGTGTGGATAGGTGAGCTCTTCATGCATCTTTCTCTCTCACTCACTCACCTGTGTACAAGCGACACACACACAAAATGCTGGAGGAACTCAGCTGACTGAGTCCTGATGAAAGGTCTCGCCCGAAAGGTGGACTTCACTCTTTTCCAGAGCTGCTGCCTGGCCTGCTGAGTGCCTCCAGCATTTCGTGTGTGTTGCTTGGATTTCCAGCACCTGCAGATTTTCTTCTCACCTGTGTATACAGTTCTGGTCACGCTGTATAAAATCATGAGTGGCGCAGACAGGGTTAATGTGCAGACTTTGTCCCAGGGTTGGGGAATCGAAAACTAGATTGTACAGGGAACACACACACACACACACACACACACACACACACACACAATGCTGGAGGAACTCAACAGATCAGGCAGCATCTATGAGAGGAATAAAACAGTCGACGTTTTGGCCTAGACCCTTTACCAGGGCTGGAAAGAAAGGGGGAATAAGCCAGAATAAGAAGATGGGGGGGGGAGGGGAAGGAAGCTGGCAGGTGATAGGTGAGGCCAGGTGAGAGCCTGGGAGGGGAGATGGAGCTACAAGCTGGAAGGGAATACACGGAAGAGGTAAAGGGCTGAAGAGGAAGGGCTCTGATAGGAGAGCACAGCGAACCACAGGAGAAAGAGAAGGTGGAGGGGCACCAGAGTGAGGTGAGGCAAAGAGAAGGGGAAAGAAGGGGGCAGTGTCAGAAATTGAAGAAGGGGAAGGGGGGAAATTACAGGAAAGTAGAGAAGTGGATGTTCATGCCATCAGGAGAAGTGCAGTGGGGGGAGAACTAGAACGGAAATAGAAAAAGAGATAAGGGCAGAGGTGAGCATATAGATTTAATGCCAGAGGGGAGGGATTTATTAGAAAACACAGCGACAGATTTTTCATCCAGAAGGTGATTAGTATATGGAATGTTGCCAGCGGAAGTAGATGAGGCATGCACCTTAACATTTAAAAGATACTTAAACAAGTAAATGGATAGGCAAGGTTTAAAGGGGTATCACCAAATGGCAGTGGTTAGTTAGACATCTTGGTTGGCTTGGGCCAGTAGGATTTCCATGCTGCGTGACTCTATGAGGTATGCTCCTCACTCTCGTCTGTTCCCTCTCACACCCAACCAACCCACTGAACTGTCCTTAACTGTTCGAAGAAAGAGATGTAGCCATAGACCATTCATCTTTTCATGCCTCTTTCATGAAACAATGGTGGGTCTTTTACCCCACTACTGCATTATCCATAGTCTTGCAGCATAAAAATAGGACTATTGACCCATCTCATCCCTGCTGACCATGTTTCTCTGAGCCAGTCTCATTTGCCTGCATATATCCTTCTAAACCAGGGGTTTCAAACTTTTTAATGCCATGGACTCCTACCACTAACCTAGGGGACTGTGGAACCCAGGTTGGGAACCCCTGCTCTATAAGGTCACCCACATCCCTCAATTCCCATATCTAAAACTCTGCCTTCAGTATACTTAGTGACTGAACCTCCACAACCCTCTTCTCTGTGAAATTCCAGATGAAATCTCACTGCAGTCTTGAACGGAAAATCCCTAATTTTGAGACTGTGACCTTTGGATGCAGACATGCAAGCCAGGGGGAAATATCATTCCTGAATCTACATTGTCAAGCTCTGTAAGGGCTTTGAATACTTCAATAAGATTGTTTCTCTTCCTTCTAAACTTTAGACAGTAGAGGTCTCCATGCAGGACAATCCTACAATCCAACACCTTTGTTCCAGATTTATGATGGTAAAAGGCCTGCTTCTGCGCTGTATGACACTGTGAGACTAGTACTGCACATGCATTGATGTGGAGAAAATGAACAGTCTTGACCTCACCTTGTGAAAAATACCAGCCTGACTAGTGACCTGTTGTTACTTGTTGTCCACAGACTATGGACCTCACAAGCAGTGCTGAACATTGTCTAAAGCTATTGTCCACTGCACTGAGCAGATAGTAACAGGTCAATTGTATTGATGGGTCTGGAATCACATCTGGGCAGTACAGCAGCTTTCCTTCCCTGCTGGAGATCAATGACTCAGATAGCACTCTACAATAAATTTGTAGAGTAATTGTTGTTGTAACAAGCATATTAAAATTTGGTTTAATTATATTCCCCAGCTGAATCAGAATCAGAATTTGGTATCACTGACATATGTTGTGAAATTTGTTGTTTTGCAAAAGCAGTACAGTGCAATACATAAAATATACTATAAAATTCAATAATATATATATGACAGTAAATAAGTAGTGCAAAAGGAAAGCAAAAGTAGTGTTCATAGATTTATGGACCATTTAGAGATCTATTGGCATAAGAGAAGAAGCTGTCCCTAAGACATTGAGTGTGTCTTTGGGCTCCTGTACCTCCTTTCTGATGGTAGTAATGAGAAGAGGGCATGTCCTGGGTGGTGAGGGTCCTTAATGATGGATGCCACCCTTGTGAAGCATGGCCTTTTGAAGATGGTGGGGAGGCTTGTGCTTCGGATGGCGTTGGCTGAGAAGTAGGATTTAATGCGTCTGCATTAATGGTCCGGAACTCTAGATGCTGTTTCAGTAATCTAACCATTATGCTCCTGCTTCCACTAACCAGGGCCAACTTCCTCGAACAATGTACCAGCTCACTATGTGTGGGGTAAGTGGTAGGTGCACGGAGCGTGCTGGCAGACGTGGTGGTGGTATGTGGACATGATAGCAGTGTTCAAGAGGCATTTAATCAGCCACATAAACATGCAGGGAATGAAGAGCGAAGGATCATGTGCAGGCAGATAGGTTTTATTTAATTTGGTGCCGTTTTCGTCACAGGCATACTGGGTACGGGACATGTCATTGTGCTGCACGTTCCATTTTTCAAGTATCCCTGCTGCACTGGCATGTGAAGTGTTAAGGGCTGAGATGGTTTCGTTGGGCGAGACGACAGCAGCAAGGTAAAACGAGTGCTTCTGACATGTTGTTCCCACTTCACACCCTCCCTCCCTTCACTGAATGAATTTATCACTGAATTTACTAACATCAACCCGAACTTAAACCAGCTGCAATTTTCACTCTCTATTGCAGGCCATACCAGTTAATGTATGCACGAGGTGGCAAATTGGGCAAAGTAGGTAGAAATTATTTCTGTGATGAATTCCATATTTTTTTTGTATGCTATTTTTAGGAAGGTGACAATGGGAAGATTGACATGACACAGAAAGAAACCTCACTGGATAGATTTCAACATCATCATTAATGCTGAAATCTAATATACACGACTATAGTTATTGTCATAACATGGACTGGACGCTGTAACATCAGGTCTTTACTCTGTAAGCATCAATATAACTTTTACAAATCTTCTTGTGAGCCAAATAACAATCTGAGTGAATCTTGTGAAGTGTTCTGTAGCTGTTTTTTGCAGTCCTTCGTTGCTATGACAGTAAAACCATATAATTAAGAACATTGAATTCCTTTAAATGTCACAAGTATGGCTTCAAATCTTTTTTAGCTGTTAGCCATGACTCAGTCAAATAGAGCTCTAGGCAGTGATTTGTGCAGCGTCCGAGGATGAAATATTAACTCATCGCCCCATCTGTTATCTCAAGGAAGCTCTCTCCCGTTGCCTGGCCAGTGCTTACTCTTCAGCTGACATCACTGACAGAATTGTATATGGGTAAAGTTTCATCGCTGTTTGTGGGATTATGCTGCTCTGAAATTGGCGGATGTTCTTTCCTAGATTGCAAGCAAAGGTGTGATAATGACCATGAACTACTGTTCGGTGTAATTGGTTTATTATTGTCACATGTTACAGCTCTATAAAACCCTGTTGGACCACGCTTGGAATATTGTGTTCAGTTCTGGTCACCTCATTACAGGAAAGATGTAGAAGTTTCAGAGAGGATGCAGAGGAGATTTATCAGGATGCTGCTTGCACTAGAGAGCATGCCTTATGAGGATAGGTCAAGCAAGCTGGAGCTTTTTTCTCTGGAGTGAGCGAGAATGAGAGATGACTTGATGGAAGCGTACAAGATGATAAGGGGTTTCGATTGAGTGGATAGTCAGAGACTTTTTCCCAGGGTGAAAACGACTAATACAAGAGGGTTTAATTTCAAAGTGATTGGAAGAAGGTATGAGATATCAGAGGTAAGCATTTTACACGGAGAGTGGTGGGTGCATGGATCGTCCTGCCAGGGGTGGTGGTTGAGGCAGATACATCAGGGACATTTCAGAAACACTTAGATGGGCACATGGATGATGGTAAAACAGAGCGTTCTGTGAAGCTAAGTTTTAGGTTGATCTTGGAGGAGGCTAAGAGGTGGGCAGAGTGGCCTGTTCTGTGCTGTAATGTTTTATGTTTTATGTACCGAGATAGAGTGAAAAGCTGTTTACATACCATCCAGATAAATTATTCTAAACATTGGGATAGTAGGAAACGAAAAACTTTATGGAATGTAGAATGCAGAGTTACAGCTGCAGAGAGAGTGTGCTACATGTAGGCAAATATAATCACAGGGCCATGACAAGGTAGATTGAGAAATCAAGAGTTTATCTATATCATACTAAAGGGTCCATTCAAGAGTCATTTAACAGAGGACTGTGTCATCAGAAAATGTTTCTATGGGAAGCAAATCTGCCACCTGTAACTATTAGCCAACACTGACTCCAGACGCATTGGAACACTTCTGATTGTTCACCAGCCTATCCTGCCATGCAACTGCATTAAAACCGCAGTTCACCTCGTAATAAAGACTGCAGTGATTCACGATGGGATTTCCCCACCAGCATCCTTTCAGGCACAATAATTACCAAGAGGAATAAATATAGGCTTGCTTTTGACATCTGCATTCTGTGCAGGAATAACAGAAAGACTGCATTGTTTAATTGATTTGCTTTAGCTTGGTTCTGTTTATCCAATAAGGAACAATTGTGGACTCTTTTGTGAAATTTCCCCTCAGTTTTCCCTGCTCTGAAGACAATCCTGGTTTCTTTAGTCCCTTAACATAAAGTCTCTCATTTGTTGGTTTTGGTAAATCCTGCGGACATCATTTTCTCCTTAAAGGAAAAGTTTTGCTGTTGATTGGCTTAAATTCAATGAGATATTGTGAAAGGTGTAATTATTGAACAAATTAATTCCTGTCAAATCGTTAAAGATTGTTAAATGAATAATGGTTGAGAATGTTTAAAGAAGGAGGTTTGAGAATATTAGTCAAAGACAAAGTACATATATGTCACCATATGTTATATTTCTTCTATTTAAACGTACCGTAGGTTAACAGTAAAGAATCAGATTCCGGAAGAATTAGAGAACTTATATTTACAGTAATAAACAAACACGTCCTAACCCCACCACATGCTGAAACATTCTGGCAAGCCCCGTGCATCCTCAGTGCTCTGTCCAATCACGTACTGGCACATCGTTGCACGTGATACCACCACATCTTCCTTTCCTTAAAAAGAAAAAATAACAACATTAATCAAAGCAAATACATAATTCAACAAGTCTCAATCAGTCTCCCTGTGGGTTTACCAACACTAGTAGACCTCCTAAGTGGTACACATAGATCTTGTATTTCCTTGTTATTATTTACGTTTTGTCTCATCTGCATTAGTGAACTGAATCTCTGAAGAATCACATCTGCTTTTCCTTAAAAAGAAAAACAAATAACAACACTAACCAATAAACAAATCAGCTAACGGAAACTCTGAAGTTGGCTCTTCGCTATCTGGGTCATGACTCTTTTTGTGCTTCTTCTTTTCTGCTTTAAGCTTTTCTTTATGTATCTCAATTGAACTTTTTGGTATACTCTCACATGCCTCCTGGTTAGAATCTGGAATTTCAGGTAAGCAGTTCACACTATCCTCCTCAGCAATCTGCTTTCCTGCTTCTGTTTGGACTGTATCATTCCTAATTCCTTCCACTTCCATTTGTAATGAAATACAAATCTTTTTTTCTTCATTTAATTCATTCATTAACTGTGTAGTCTCTTTTTTATGCTGAGACTTCATCATTTCAATGAAACTTCTCAATTCCGTTACTTGTGCTTTCACTTCTTCCTTATACTGTGCCCACTGTGAGCGTTCTTGCTCTAGACGGTGATTAGTCTGAATCTCATATTCTCTCGGTGTCTCTTTCATTATCACTTGCATTGAAGCAACCTCTTCCTTTTTCACATCATCAATTGCCCCCTGTTTGGTCATCTCAGACACAGCAGCTACTGCTTTTATATTCTCCATGTCAGCATTTGCCTCCATGAGCTGGACCTGCAGTCGAGTTACATCACCTTCTGCCCACTGTAAAGCAACATTCTGTCGCTCCAGCTGCGTGTCACTATCCAAGACAAAAATTCTTTTCACTAAATGCAGTCTTTCACAGACAGATACACCAACTATTGATTGTACATTTTTTGGCACGACCACAAATGAAAGCATGTGCACAGTATTTTTATGTGATACTTTTGCCACACAAGTTCCTTTAACTGGAATGTCTGCACCTGAATAATCAGTCACTTTAATATTAGTCTGATGAACTTTGGTCTTGGCTTTAAAGCATTAAACTCAGATCCTGCAAGAGCATTTACTGGTGCCCCAGTATCAAGTTTAAACAGAATATTGTTTTCATTCACTTGCAACGGAGTAGTCCAGTCATTCTTACTTTGTTTGTTTTCACAAAGCACATCTATATAAAATTCCTCTTGTTCATCTTCAAGCACAGCATTTACTTGTTTCATTCTATTGTCCTTCTTTCTACTTCTACAACAGCAGGAAAAATGATTAATGATCTGGATGATAGGGTGGTAAATTGGATTAGTAAGTATGCAGATGATACTAAGATAGGTGGAGTTGTGGATAATGAAGTAGGTTTTCAAAGCTTGCAGAGAGATTTAGGCCGATTAGACGAGTGGGCTGAAAGATGGCAGATGGAGTTTAATGCTGATAAATGTGAGGTGCTACATTTTGGTAGGACTAATCAAAATAAGACCTACATGGTAAATAGTAGGGCATTGAAGAATGCAGTAGAACAGAGGGATCTAGGAAAAATGGTGCATAGTTCCCTGAAGGTGGAATTTCATGTGGTGAAGAAAGCTTTTGGTATGGTGGCCTTTATAAATCAGAGCATTGAGTATAGGAGTTGGGATGTAATGTTGAAATTGTACAGGGCATTGGTGAGGCCAAATTTGGAGTATTGTGTACAGTTTTGGTCACCGAATTATAGGAAAGAGGTCAACAAAATTGAGAGAGTACAGAGGAGATTTACTAGAATGTTACCTGGGTTTCATCACCTAAGTTACAGAGAAAGGTTGCACAAGTTGGGTCTTTATTCTTTGGAACTTAGAAGGTTGAGGGGGGAACTTGATAGAGGTATTTAAAATTATGAGGGGGATAGATAGAGTTGACGTGGATAGGCTTTTTCCATTGAGAGTGGGGGAGATTCAAACAAGAGGACATGAGTTGAGGTTAAAGGGCAAAAGTTTATGGGTAACATGAGGGGGAACTTCTTTACTCAGAGAGTGGTAGCTGTGTGAAACGAGCTTCCAGCAGAAGTGGTTCAGGCAGGTTTGATGTTGTCGTTTAAATTTAAATTGGATAGATATATGGACAGGAAAGGAACGGAGAGTTATGGGCTGAGTGCAGGTCGGTGGGTCTAGGTGAGAGTAAGAGACTGGCATGGACTAGAAGGGCCGAGAAGTTTCCATGCTGTAATGGTTATGTGGCTACCGCAGCCATTGCAAATTTTGCCATATGCAAAACACTAATTTGGATGGTGTTCCCGCGCACAGTGATCACATGACCTTTTTTCCCAAATGCCGACTGGCTCTCAGCCGGTTTTGTCGATGTATTATTATATTTCTTGATATATTTGCACTTTTTTACAACGTTTACATTGCAGTTTTCAACAAAAAGCTCTTCAGCCTGCGACTTTGTGGTCTCAGAAGCTTCGAAGATCGCGAAAGCTTTTTCAAAATTTAAATCTTGCACCCTCAATAGCCTTTCTCTCAGAGCATTATCTCAAATGCCACAAACGAGTCTATCTTTAATAAGAGAACCTGTCAGCAATCCGAATTCGCACGTTCTACTATGCTTTCTTAACTCAGTCACATACTGATCAATCGTTTCAGCAGCTCTCTGCGCACATGTGAAGAATTAATATCGTTCATATGTTAAATTACGCTTAGATATACAAAATACTTCAAATCTGTCCATTATTGACTTTAAATTGAAATTATCTCCATCTTCAAAGACAAAATTATTATATACCCCTACTGCTTCATTCCCGATTATATGGAGCAGAAACGCAGCTTTGGTTTTATCCGATTTCTCTTCATAATTGATCGCTGATGAGTACAGTTCAAACTGTTGCTTGAAGATCCTCCAATTCTCTGCTACATTCCCAGTCAGCTGAAGTTTTGGTGGAGTTTGTAAACCTTCCATTTCACTGATTACTGTTTGAACTTTTTTTCTCCTTTTTTTTTTGATTATCTTTGATTCTCCCGTATTATTCTTCCAGAACCACTTCTGACACCATGTTATATTTCTTCTATTTAAACGTACCGTAGGTTAACAGTAAAGAATCATGTTCTGAAAGAATTAGAGAACTTTTATTTACAGTAATAAACAAACACGTCTTCCCGCCACGTGCTGAAACATTCTGGCGAGCCCTGCGCACGCTCAGTTCTCTGTCCAATCATATACTAGCACATCACTGCATGTGATATCACCATACCATATACAGTACCACATTAAGATTTATTTTCTTGCAGGCATTTACAGGAAAACAAAGAAATACAATATAATTAATGAAAACTATACATAAACAAAATCAACCAAAGTGCAACAGAAGACAAATTGTTTTTTTTCTTTTTTTCCCCAAACAGCTTCGACTTTGGTAGTGCGTGTAGATTTTTTAATAAAACTGTTAATATTCTAATATATGAATTAATCTAATCCACATGAATATAGAGTAAGGAGTTCGTTAATGTGATTTAATATACTGTATCTGGTATGATTATATTTTTTTCTTTTGTTTTATAATATGTATTCTCTTGAACTCTGTATTCTATATAGAAATCAATAAAAAATATTGGAAAAGAAAAGAAATTGTGCAAATAAACAAATAAATGGGTAGATACAGTAGATAATCAATAGATGGACAGATAAATAGATTAAAAAATCAATAATACATAAATTATATATATATATACACATACATAAACATACGTACATATATACAAAAATACATACTGAGGACATGAATTGTAGAGTTCGTGAAAGTGTGTCCACAGTTTGTGAGATTAATTTAACACTGAGAAGTGAATTTCTTCATGTTGATTCAAGAGCCTGATGTTTGTAGGGTAATAACTGTCCCTGAATCTGGTGTTGTGGGACCTAAGGTTCCTGTACTTCTCCTGCCCGATGACAGCGGTGAGGAGAGAGCATGGCCTGGATGGCGGGGGTCCTTGATGCTGCTTTCTAGTGGCAGTGCTCCGTGTAGATGTGCTCATCGGTGGGGAGGGCTTTTCTGTGATTGTTTAGTAGCTTGGACTCTGGATTGCAATCCAAGGACTTTGTATCTGCGAAGATACATAGCATTAAATCAAATTCAGTCAGTGCTGTTAATCCTGATGATATCAGAAAATTGTCATAAAATGTGCTAATTGCAGTAAAAATCTATTCAGTTCACTCGTGTCCTTGGAGATGATGAAACCCTTTCCCCACTCTGGTCTGCAAAAGACTCCCGTCCTCTACTATGTGCTAATGATCCCTGAGGCAAGCTGCAAACATAGTATTCACATCACAATAACAACATTAAAAATGTACCAAGGATGAAACATTTTAAGAAGCTGTTACTGGTTAAACATAGCTGGGTTGAATTCAATTCATTCAACACTGGATTCTTAAAACAGAACCTTGAAAAGTACACTTCAGGAACAAGTCCTTCTGCCCATGATCTCTGTGCCAAACATGATTCCAAATAATACAGATTCATTCTGCCTGAAGCCATGATCTACATCTCTGCATTCCTCATGCGTCGAAAAGCCTCTTGAATGCCACCTTCATATCTACTTTCATCATTGCACCTGTAGTGCGTTCTAGGCGTCCACCACTTTCTGTGTAAAGAAAATTACCCTGCACTTTGATTTCTCTAACTTGGGGTAATTTATCCCCCCTTCCCCTTCTCTCTTTTCTATTCCCCAATACTGGTTCCCTTCTTCCCCCTTCTTTTCTCCTCACCTGGCCATCACCTCCCTCTGGTGCTCCTTCTCCTTCCCTTTCTCCCATGGTTGACTCCTGTCAGATTTCTCCTTCTGCAGTCCTTTACTTCTTTCGCCTATCACCACCCTGCTTCTTACATCATCCCCCTCCTCCACCCGCCCACCCATCTTCCCCCTTATCTGGTCTTACCTATCACCTGCCAGCTTGTATACCTCCCCCTTCCCCCCACCTTTTCATTCCGGCTTCTTCCCCCTTCATTTCCAGTCCTGATGAAGTGTCTATGCCTGAAACATTGTCTATTCGTTCCTCTCCATAGAAACTATCTGCTCCGCTGATTTGCACCAGCATTGTGTGTGTTACTCCGCACATCTTCGTTCCCCTGCTCAGCTTAAAACTATTCCCCATAGTATTTGCCATTCTTACCCAGGGGATAAAATTCTGACTGTCGACCCTTCCTCTGCCTCCCATAATTTGATAAAGCTATCTGATCTTTCTCCAACCTACGACCCTTCAGAAAAAACAACACAAGTTTGTCCCATCACAGACAAGAGAAAGTCTGCAGATGCTGGAAATCCGAGCAACACACACAGAATGCTGGAGGAGCTCAGCAGGCCAGGCAGCATCTATGGAAAAGAGTACGGTCGACGTTTTGGGCCGAGACCCTTTGGCAGGACTGGAGTAAAAAAGCTGAGGAGTAGATTTAAAAGGTGGGGTGAGGGGAGAGAGAAACAGAAGGTGATAGGTGAAACCGGGAGGCAGAGGGATGAAGGAAAGAGCTGGGATGTTGACTGGTGAAAGAGATACAGGGCTGGAGGGGAAGGAGTTGGATAGAAGAGGACAGAGGGCCATGGAAGAAAGAAAAGGGGGAAGGAAGCACCAGAGAGAGGCGATAGGTGGGAAAGGAGATAAGGTGAGAGAGGGAAAAGAGGAATTCCCTCTAATCCGGGCAACAGCCTGGTAAACCTCTGCTGCATCCTCTCCAAAGCCTCCACATGGTTCTGGTGATGGGTTACACATTAATCTCCAAGTGCAGCATAACCAAAGTTTCAGATTCTGATTCGTTTATTTATCAGATATATTATTGTGTATCAGGTGTATCACGTTTTTTATAATGTGTTTATTTATCACGCGTGCGTAAAAACATACAGTGAAACACATCGCTTGCATTAGCAGCCAACACAACCTAAGGATTCAGTTCAAGAGGACTGGAATATTAAAACAAGGATGTAATGCTGACACTCTATAAGGCATTAGCCAGGCCACATTTAGTGTATTGTGAGCAGTATGGGACCCTTGCATAAGAGTGTGGCTTTGGAGAAGGTACAGAGGAGGTTCACAAGAATGATCCTGGGAATGAAAGGGTTAATGTATGAGGAGTGCCTGATAACTCTGGGCTTGTACTCACTGGAGTTTACAAGAATGGGCGGGGATCTCATTAAAACCTATCATATATTGAAAGGCCTAGATAGAGTCGATATGGAGTGGATGTTTCTTAAAGTGGGGGGAGTCTAGACCAGAGGGTACAGGCTCAGAATGCAAGAATATTCCTTAAGAACAGGGATGGGGAGGGAGTTCTTACCTAAAGCTCGGCGAATCTGTGGACTTCATTGCCACAGATGGATGTGGAGGCCAAGTCATTGGGTATATTTAAAGCGGAGGTTGATAGGTTTTTGACTAGTAAGAGCATCAAAGGTTATGGGGAGATGGCAGGAGAATAGTGTCACGAGGAATAATAAACCAGCCATGGTGGAATGATGGAAGAGGCTCAATGGACACATGGTCAAATGCTTTTCCTTAATCTTATTGTCTTTTGGTCTTATGTGCTGGGGGCAGCCCGCAAGTGTTGTCACACATTTTGGTGCCTATATGTTCAGTGTTTTAGTTTTATACAAATGGTTGCCTTTAATTGCATGGTTACTTCCAATATGTTCACCCTGTTTCATTTTCAACCTCATAGTTTATTAGTTTCCTTGAGTAACCATGATAACACAGTTGCATCAGATGATATGGCACTTTTATGAAAATTGCATGCTGCAAGACACCTCTGACTCACAATCCATTTGTGGAAGAAGGGCATGCTTCTAAATTTAAGTTTTACATTTCTTAGTCTATCTCTGTCTGCAGTTCTTCACACAAAGGATAGTGGATTTATGAAACTTACTCTCCAGAGGCCACAGATGTTGGCGAAGAAAATAATTTAACAACACAGAATTGAGAGCAGAAAATTCTTGAAACACTCATTTGATCAGTCACCATCTATGAAAGAAGATTTCAGACCGGTTCAATCACAGTTTGATATGGACTAAATGGGCCAAAAGGCCTGTTGCCATGCTGTAGCACTCTATGACTCTGTGACCATGACCAGAGAACCTTGTCTCAGTTCTGAATGTTTCCAGCTTTTCCTATTTTCATTTCAGACTTTCAGTATTTGCATTTCACTTTTCCCACACATTTGATTCTTTTTGTTTCGCTATAGTTAGACCAGGATAGCAGGTGGAGAAACGTCTCCACCAAAGGAGGTGAATGGCACTTCTTTCCTCTGCTAGCCTGCAGGTCACCCTTGGGCTGGTGTAGCACCTGCTTAACCCCTCCTATCTGATCAGGGTCGTGTGAAGGCATGGGAGCAGCTGGTGGATGGTCTTATGAGCAGCTGGTGCATGTCACAAGTCCTGGCTATGCAACCACTGATGCCGGGCAAAAATTCTCTGAAGAGTACTGATAATGGCTGTCAATCTCAGCCCAAAATGTTGACTGTACTCTTTTCCATAGATGCTGCCTGGCCTGCTGGGGTTCCTTGGATTTCCTGCATCTGCAGATTTTCTCTTGTTTGTGATTACGGCTAGCATCTCCTGCTTTGTAAAGGCACTGTCCAGAAGAATGCAATGGCAAACCACTTTTATAGAAAAATTTGCCAAGAATAATTATGGTCATGGAAAGATTATGGTCACTCATGTCATACAACATTGCACATAATGAGCCAATGAAACAACATCCACTGACTCTCCTTTTTCTATCCTGCATGTTATTTCCTCAAAGAATTCCGACAGTTTTGTCAGGCAAGATTTCCCCTGAAAGAAACCATGTTGATTTTGACTTACTTTATCTTGTGCCTCCAAGTATCCTGAAACCTCATCCTTAATAATGGACTCCAACATCTTCCCAACCACTGAAGTCAGGCTAACTGGCCTATAATTTCCTTTCTTCTGCCTGCCTCCCTTCTTAAAGAGTGGAGTGACATTTGAAATTGGAACCCTGGTGTGCAGTCCATCTGGTCTAAGTGACTTATTTACCCTTCAGATCTTTCAGCTTCCCACACACCTTCTTCTTACTAATAGCAACTACTCTCACTTCTGCCCCCGATACTTCCAAATTTCTGGCATACTGCTTGTGTTTCCCACAGTGAAGACTGATGCAAAATACTTATTAAATTCATCCACCATTGCTTTGTTCCCCCATTACTACCTCATCTTCCAGTCTCACCTCCCTTTTACTCTTTCTATATCTGAAATAAAAACTTTTGGTGACCTCTTTCACATCATTGGCTAGCTTCCCTTCGGATTTCATCTCTTCTCTCCTTATGGCTTTTTAGTTGCCTTCTGTTGGTTTTTAAAAGCTTCCCAATCCTCAAACTTCCACTAATTTTTGTGATATTATATATTTTCTCTTTTCCTTTTATGCTGTCTGTGACTTCCTTTGTCAGCCACAGTTGCCTTATGTGGATAACTTTAAAGTTCGAAGTAAATTTATTATCAGGGTACATATTTGTCACCATATATGACTCTGAGTTTAATTCCTTGGCAGGCATTCACAGTAGGATAAAGAAATACAACGGAATCAATGCTGTTTCTGTTGTTTCGTACGGCATGGCCCAGGAGGAGCAGACGCGAGTTTGTCCATTTGGGTGCTGGCTTGGATCAATCTTCATCTGGCATCTTGTCCACCGTCGTTCTGACAGGGGTGGCCCTGAGTTGGCATCGCCTGATAGAGTCCTTGAAGCATGCAAGCCTCCATGTGATGTCAACGTGTTGATCCAGGTCGTGGAGGAATAGAATCACTGAAACACTACACACAGAGATTGACAAACAATGTGCAAAAAAAATAATCTGTGCTAATAATAATATTAATTAATTAATTAAAAAGATAGCTGGATGGATAGATAAATAAATAGATAGATAACTAATTAACTAATTAATACTGAGAGCTTGAGTTGTAGAAACCTTGAAAGTGAGTCCATAGGTTGTGGAATGAGATCCGAGTTGAGGTGAGTGGAGTTGTCCGCACTGGTTCAAGTGCCTGATGGTTGAAAGGCACTAACTGTTCTGGAACCTGGTTCAATAACAGTTCAGCATGGATGAGATGTGCTGAATGGCCTCTTTTTGTGCTGTAGTGCTATATGACTATGCCCAGAGAACTTCTTGTTGGTTCAGAATGTTTCCAGCATTTTCTATCTTTATTTCAGACTTTAAGCATCTTCATTTCATTTTCCCATCAGATTCGATTCTTGCTGTTTAAGTTTCTTGTGCAGATAACTTCACTGCTTCACGTAGCCAATGTTTCTGGTGGCATCATCAGCTCACCCAGATTACATATGTAACATAGAGCAAACTTCTGGAGGAGACTCAAGAGGCTGTGGCTGCTGAAATCTGCAGCAAAAACAGATCTGAATCAGAATGAGATTTATTATCACTGACATCTAACATGAAATTTGTTATTTTGTAGCAGCAGTAGTGTGATACATAAAAATCTACAATATTAGAAAAACAGTGACTGGTAAAAAGACCCTTACCAGGAATTGGTTATCACAGGAGAGCCCAACTTTAAATGTATGGATGGAAATTACAATGAACATTTACAAAATGGAGAAGATAACAGCATCTGTTAATCATAAGTTGGAACAATTTGATTCATACTGGGAAAAATGTTTTAACTACATAACACCTCATAGGCCTGATTTTATTCTCACAAGTCAATGAATATGTTGTTAAAAAAAAGATCACTCCCTACTTTGTACATAGTTTTCTTCTTTTGATTGTTCTTTCTTTCCTCTCCTTTCTGTAAGTGTATACCTCAGATAAATATTATGTGGAGATTTGAGACAAATATGATTATATGATATACATGTACAGTGTCTGAAATACATCTTATGGAAAGTTTTGTTTGATGATGAACTTCAATAAAAAATAAATTACAAAAAAAAACCAATAGAAGGGAATAAAGAGGGTTCATAGACCGTTTAGAAATCTGATGGCAGAGGGGTTTCTAATTCACTAAGTGTGTGTCTTCAGGCCCCTGTAACTCCTCCCTGGTGGTAGTGATGAGAAGAGAGTCTGAACTGGATGTTGAAGGTCCTGAGATGATAGATATTGCCTTCCTGAGGTGTCGCCTCTTGAAGATGTCCTCAATAGAACAAAGTGTGTGCCCATGATGGAGTTGGCTTAGTCTATAACCTTCTGCCGCCTCTTTCGATCCAGAGCCCAGCAACTGCAGCCTGTTGTGTTTCCACAAGGTTGTCTACAACTGGAATGAATAAGGTAGAAGTGCAACCTAAGATAAGAAAAATACAGTCACTTCCTGATTGCTTCCTGGAGTTTGCAGTGAAAAATACACATCTGAGAAGGTTTGATAACAGTTGGATTGGATTCAATCCTGATGTTTCTGTGGCTAACTAGTTTGAGATACTGGAGAGTTTCCCTCCCACAAACCACTGATGTTTGACCATCAGAATAGAGAATCAACATGACTGAGTTGGGGTTTGGGAAATTTTCTAAAATAGAGAATGAAAAACTAATAATACTCCTAATGTAAAAATGTAATGAATTACTTTATGTTCTATTAGCCAGAGACTATTTTCCAGGGTGGAAACAGCTGATAGTAGGGGGTATAATTTTAGGGTGATTGGAGGAAAGTATAGTGGGGGGATGTCAAAGGTAGCTTTTTCACACAGCGTGGTGGGTGTGTGGAACACACTGCCTGGGGTGGTAGATACAGATACATGAGGGACATTTAATAAATGCTTATAAACACATGGACGAAAGAAAAATGAAGGGTTATGTGGACAGGAAGGATGAGACTGATGTTAGAGTATGTTAAAATGTCAGCACAACATTGTGGGCCAAAGGGCCTGTGCTGTGCTTTAGAAATTGATACAAAATGGCACCAGCGACCAATGTGACTATCGGCGCATCCTACAGACAGTTCACAAAACTACTTCTTTTAAATATTCTTCTAGTGCTAATCTGTGTGTGGTTGGAGCCTGTAATTTACATTTTGATAATGTGTTTTTGGGCTGGTTGAGCAATCTGGTGCTTTTGCTGCCTCCGAGGAAATCTGTCATGGTCGAGAGCAAGTTTGGGAACAAAGTGTGCGGCCTAATAGCGGACCAGTGATGGGCCCTATTACTCGCCAAACTCCCCGATAAAGCGTCAACAAGTTTGAAATCAATAAGGACGAGAGTGGATGGCGAGTGGATGTTCAGCGTCATCTGCCTGCATTTGACTGATCTCTCTCTCTCTGCCTCTCGCTAGCTGCAGCCAGAGGAATGTACAGGAGTCTTGGGTCTTGGGCAAAGCTTGATTGGTGCAGTTTGTGGATTGGACTCATTTCTGCAGTTCATGTTATGTGTGTTTCTGCTTTCTGATATCTCCTTTTTTATTGCTTTTTTTGCGATTTTGATTGGGGCACTTTGACGTGGTCTAGTTCTGCGACTTGCAGTCAATTAATGACTCAGAACTGATTTGAACTGAACTGAACTGAATTGTTTTGAGGACTCTGTGGTTTGATGTTTAATATTCTCTGTGTATTTTTCTCTTTTTTGCCATTTGCACAATTTGTTCCTTTTTTGTGTATTGGGTGTTTAATGATTTTTTAAAATGGATTCTATGGTGTTTCTTTATTTTGTAGGTGCCTGTGAGAGGACAAATCTCAGGGTTGTATTCTGTATACATACTTTGATACTTTTCTATGCTCTATGATTCCCCTTAAAGCCTTGCCCTTTTGATGGAGATTCCATTTTCCCAATCAAAATAGGTCTCTACTCCCAATTTATCTGATTATGCTCGGTGAATTGTTAAAGGTCAACCTGAAACATTATAACTCTGTTTCTCTCCCCACAGATGCTGCCAGGCTTGCTGAGTATTTGCAAACATTTCATGTTTTATTTCACATTTTTGGCAAATGAGGCATTTGGATTGCTAAATGTTGCGGCATTGCTGTTAATTAAACAAGTTAATAAAATGCATCCCAAGATTAAGTAGACAAACCTCTAAACAAAAGAGATTCCGCTAATGCTGGAAATCCAGGGCAAGAAATAAAATCGTCCTTACGAAAGGTCTCGGCCCGAAACGTCGACTGTGCTTCTTCTTATGGATGTTGTCTGGCCTGCTGCGTTCCACTAGCATTTTGTGTGTGTTGCAAGAAGTAAAATGCTGGTGGAACTCAGCGGGTTGGGCAGCATATGTGGAAAGGAATAAACAGACAACATTTTGGGCTGAGACCCTTTGTCAGGACTGGAAAGGAAGGTGGAAGAGGCCAGAATGAGAGGTAGACGGAGGAGAAGGTGTGCAAGCTGACAGGTGAAGCCAGGTGAGAGGGAAGGTGGGTGGGTGGGTGAGGGGGGGATTGAAGTGAGAAGCTGAGATGTAATAAGGTAAAGGGCTGAAGAAGAAAGAATCTGATAGGAGAGGAGAGTGAACCATGGATAAAGGGAAGGATGAGGGCAACATAGGCAGGATGTGGGCAGGTGAGGAGAAGGGATATAAACCCATAATTCATGCAGTTTGTAATCATTATGGATGTAATCTGCTGTCTCTTTCTCTTCTCTGTTTGGTCCCTGAAACCTTTCTCTAGTGTATTTTCTTTCCTGCACAGGTGATGTGATATGGAAATGATTGTCCGTTTTAGCTCTGTAACAATCAATTGTTCTTTATTTTTAACTTTGAGTCATACTATTAATAAGCAATTAACAAGTTAATTTTGTGCTTCCTCTAATGAAAGTGCTTGTCTGAGATAATATGGCCAAGAGTCATATTGGACTGAAATGTAATTGAGGAATTCTCAAAGTGAAAGTAATGATGAATTTATTTTTTTGCTCACGCAGTTAACTAGACTTCATTAACTGATAGCACACTGCAGTAATTTTTAGTTGGTTTCACCAGAGTACAAATAATGCAAAATGGATTAAAATTTGTTCTAATCTGATATTTGTTTGAGTTTATTGAATTCAGGACCAGAATATCAACAGGAAGTAAAATCCATTTCACTTCTGCTGTGGCATTTTCTGCTGTCATGTCTGACAGGCATTTTGATCCCTAATCCCATTACAACATGTTGGGAGGTGAGCCTGTGGAATTCATTGCCACAGAAGGCTGTGGGAGCCATGTCATTGGGCATGCTTAAACTGGAGGTTGACAGATTCTCGATTCATAAGGGTGTCAATGGTTACAGGGAGAAGACAGGAGATTGGGGTTGAGAGGGATAATAAATCAGACATGAAGGAATAGCACAGCAGACTCGATGGACTATTTAGTCTAAAGCTAGATTTAATGGGTTCCTTTTGGAATGGAATGAGTACAAATGTCTTCCTCTGGACTGTGAATCTATTAAATGCTCGGTCGTGGATTGCTGATGGTTCTCAGATACTTCATTTATTGCAGTCATTTAGCACCAAAACATGCCCTTTGGCTCAATGTCCATGCCAACCAAGATGCCCATCTAAGCTAATCCCATTTGCCTGAACTTGTCCTATCTATGGATCTGTCCAAATATAACTTTAAAATGTTGCTCTTGCACCTGCCTCAGCCACTTTCTCTGGCATCTCATTCCAGGATTGTTTGATACAGCATGGTAACAGGTCCTTCCGGCTCAATGAGCCCGTGCGGCCCGATTACACCCACGTGACCAATTAACCTTCTAACCCGTAAGTCTTTGGAAGGTGGAGGAAACCACAGCACCCAAAGGAAACCCACATGGTAATGGTCTCGCCCTGAAACATTGACTGTTTATTCCTCTCCACGGATGCTGCCTGACCTGCTGAGTTCCTCTAGCATTTTGGGTAGGTTGGTCTGGATCTCCCATATCTTGTGTTTAGGTACAAGTAGCTTACAGACTGGTGCTGTAATAGCGTCACACTAATCGCTACACAATCATACCGCCCCAAGAGTAGGATTCAATCCCATGTGTGCAAACCACAATGGTTTAGCAGTCTATCGCATTAACTTCTTATCTTGTAAAGAAGCATCATTGCTAAAGTAGATAATGTAGTGAAAGGAAATAATTGATTGTGTAAATTGTGGTGCAATATGAATGTAGGAATTTCAGTCGGAATAATAGAAGTATTGGATAGTTTCAGAAAGCAAATGTTGAACAGGGAGAACTGGGTGCGCTGGTTCATGAGATGCAAATGGTAAAGATAAAGCAAGTTCCGAGAAACGGCCATGATTTTGCTGAATAGTGGGGCAGGGACCATTAGGCCAAAGGACATGGGAGCCAGATGAAGTCAGCCAGTCCATCAAATCTGCTCCACCATTCCATCATGGATGATTTATTATCCCTCTTAAACCCTTTCAAGGCCTCTTCATCTCATGTTCTTGATAGTTATCGCTTATTTATCTATTTTTTTTTCTCAGCTCAGGCTGGTAAAACCTGAGTTAGGAGCAGACCAAAACACACTCATTTCTCATTTCTCAATTGATAGGTACTTTCGGACTATTCCAGTGGTGTTTAGTATTGTGGCTTTCTGGAGATTTGCATTAATATTGTTATGTAGGCCTGATTGTTTAATCCTATTGCGTAGTGCCTTAGGGAAGATACCAGTTGTAGATATTATTATCAGGACAATATATATTCTTTTCATGTTCCATAGTGTTTCAGTTTCCTCTTTCAATTCAGCATATTTGTGGTGTTTTTTACTTATTAATTTCTGTAAGTTATATGTGTTTGGAATGGCTATCTCTATTAAGTAAGTTGTTCTTGCTTGTTTATCCTGTATTATTATATGCAGACAGTTATTATGGATTGTCCTATCTGTAATAATGGGTTGGTCAGAATATAATTTGTAGGACTCTGATTACAAAACTAGATTAGACCTGTATTTATAGTTATTATTATCATTATTATTTTTTCTTTCTTTTTGTCTTTGCACAGTTTGTTGTCTTATGGTTGTCTACACTGTTGGCACGGTCTTTCATTGATTCTGTTATGACTATTGGATTTATTGACTGCAAGAAAATGAATCTCAGGGTTGTATATGGTGACATATATGTGCTTGGATAATAAATTTACTTAGAATTTTGAACCTTTCTCCTGCCTTTTCCCCATTATCTTTGATGCCTTTACTAATCAAGAACCTATCAGCCTTCACTTAAAGTATATCCTGTGATTTAGCCTTCACAAGGGGCTGAGTAGCTTGGTTCTGATTCCATTGTCTTTGTTTTTTGGAGCTCACTGTTAGATTTGGTGCTGTTTCTATTTTTATTTAGAAATACGAGTGGTACAGGGCCCTTCCAGCCCAACGAGCTGCACCGCCCAGCAATCCACCTAATCACAGGACAATTTACATTGACTAATTAACCCGCTAACCGGTGGGAGGGAAGCGGGACACCTGGAGGAAAGCCACACGGTCACAGGGAGAATGTACAAGCACTTTACAGATGGAGCTGGTCTACATTTCCAAGGGAGACAGACTTGCCTTGCAGTCAGTACAGCATGGGTTTAATGCATTAGTTGCTAGGAAGGAATGCAAAAGGCTGGCCCATTTTTGCTGCAGCTTAGTTGAGACTCACGATCCACCCTTGCACACCACAACCATCAGTACTTTACCATTTCCTGTCACTTACCCAATGTACTGACACTCCTGTGCCTAGTGTCACTTCATGGGCATACAATCCGTCTATGTATATACTGTATGCTAATTTTGTGTATTTATATCTATTGTATCTTGATATTGTGTTTGTATGATGCGTCAGACTGGAGTAACAATCATTTCATTTTCCTCTACACTTGTCAGCTGAAGAATGGCAATAAATAATCTTGAATCACGAATCTTGAAGGGTGTTGATATGGCACGGTAGTATAGCGGTTAACATAACGCTTTACAGTGCCAGTGATGATAGGATCGGGGTTAGATTTCATCACTGTCTATAAGGTGTTTGTATGTTCACCCCTGACTGTGTGGGTTTACTCAGAGTGCTCCGGTTTCCACCCACATTACAAGGGAGTACAGGTTAGAGTTAGTAAGCCAACCAACACTGAAAATCGGCAGATGCTGGAAGTCCAAAGCAACACAGACAAAATGCTGGAGGATCTCAGCATCGGGCAGCATCTGTGGAAAAGAGTAAACAGTTGATGTTTTGGGCCAAGACCCAGCTTCAGGACTAGCTTGTGTTGCTAGGGTTAGTAAGTTGTGGGCATGCTTTGTTGGTTCAGGAAACATAGCGACACTTGCGAGCTGCCCCCAGCACATCCCTTGGAGTGTGTTGGCTGTTGCCGTAAATGACGCATTCCACGATATTTCAATGCTTCGATGTACATGCGACAAGTAAAGCTGATCTAGAACTGAATTGATAAGGCAGATTAGATTATGAGGACACGTATTGTCATTTAGTAATGCATGCATTAAGAAATGATACAATGTTTTTCCAGAATGATATCACGGAAACACATGACAAACTGACTTAAAATCTAACAAAAACCACATAATTATAACATATAGTTTCAACAGTGCAAAGCAATACCGTAATTTGATAAGAACAGACCATGGCACGGTAAAAGTCTCAAAGTCTCTCGAAAGTCCCATCATCTCACGCAGACGGTGAACCTCCAGTGCCGCCAACTTGCCGATGCAGCATTCTGGAAGCATCCAACCACAGTCCGACTCTGAGCCCGTCCGAAAACTCTGAGCCTCCGACCAGCTCTCCGACACCGAGCACTGAGCACCATCTCTGCCGAGCGCTTCGACCTCGGCCCTGGCAACAGGCAATAGGCAAAGCCAAGGATTTGGGTCCTTCGTCTCCAGAGATTCTTGATCGCACAGTAGCAGCAGCAGCGAAGCAGGCATTTAAGAAATTACTCCGAGTGTTCCTCCGTGCTTCTCACAGCTGTCTCCATCAAATCCGGATTGTGCACGGCCCCCTAGTTAACACATAATCGATATCATTTGGAACAGCCGCGCGTGCTGCGTCGCGCCGCCATCTTCTCCTCCCTCTTTGTGGTGAGATAGTCTCCATCACTGTAATTAGGGGGTGTTCCCTCAGAGTGAGCCGTCAGCTTTTTGCACTGAGATGAGTCATAGAGCTGTGCCATACTGAAAAGGTTCATTCCAACCATTATACACAGTAGTCACATTTCAGAATCAGAATGAGCTTTATTACCACAGACATATCTTGAAATCTGTTGTTTTGTATTACAGTGCAATACATGAAAATTACTCCAAGTTACAAAAAGAATATCTATATAAACAGTGCAAAAAGAGAGCAAAATACTGATGCAGTGTTTATGATTTGATGGACCATTCAGAAATCTGATGGTGGAGGGGAAGACGCTGTCCCTAAAATGTTGACTGTGTGTCTTCAGGCTCTTGAACCTCCTGCTGATGGGTACATGAGAAATGTCCTATCCTGGATGGTGAGCGTCTATGACCTTCTGTAGCCTCCTGCTGTCCTGTGCATTGAAGCCTCCGTGCCAGACTGTCTTGCAACCAGACAGAATGCTCTGTACGTTAGAATAGAAAATTGCTAGAGTGTCTGGTGACACATCAAATCTCCTCAAATTCCTAATGAATTATACCCATTGCTGTGTCTTTGTCTGTAATTGCATGTCCAGGATAGATCTTCTGAGATGCTGACACCATTTACCTGCATTTGATCAATGGCTCTCCATACCTTGGTCATTCCTGCTTTTGTTAAGAAGGGAAATCTTTAAGGTGAAAAGTCAGTGAGTGAAAATGTATACCTTTGTAATTTTCCACCTCATTCATTGAGGAAACTCTGAGCTGACCACAATAGACAGATGGGGAGATTGAGGAGATGGGATGACTGAGCTGTAGGAGTGAGCATAATCTTTGGGGTTTAATGGATGTGAAACTTCTACTTCTTAAACAAGACTGATTATATTTTTAAATAAATTTTATTTTTTCAAATACAGTATCATTCTGCCCAGCAGGTAGTTCTGTTACAACATGTCTCCAGTGATCTGAGTTCAAGCCTGGCTTGAGGTGATGCCAGTGTGGAATTTCCCTTTGGCTGCATGGACTTTCTCTGGATGTTCCTGTTTTCTCACACTTCCTAATGATGTGCCAGTTGGCAGGTTAATTAATAATAATAATAATAATAACTTATTTATGAGCACTTTTTATATAAACAATGTTGTTCAAAGAGCTTTACAATGGGATAAAGTGCAAACATAAAAATAAAAGACAAAAAGATGTAAGTTAAAAGCAAGGTTTAGTAAGTAAGTTTTGAGCTGGCATTTAAAAGTGTCAACTGAGTCTGCATCCCTTATAGTTTTGGTATTGAGTTCCACAGTTTAGGAGCATAGTTTGAAAAAGCTGACTTGCCAATAATCTTATTTAAATTTTGTTTCATATACTTACTGTCTTAAATATTGTTTGGAGCTGTGTGGTAAGGAAATCAGGGCAGAGTGGTTGAGGACATGAGAAAGCACAGGTTACAGAGAAATCAGTGGGTGGGAGGAATAGATTGCTTTGAGAGTCGGCATAATCTCAGTGGGCAGAATGGCCTCTTGAAATATAATATGACAATAAGGTTCAAGCGAATGCTTTTCCCGTTGGGAGTCAATAAGCCAACAATGGTTCTGGGAACTTTGGTGATATATTCTCCCTTCACTTCCCTGGTCACCTGCTTGTCCTTAGTTCAGGAGCTCCAACACCCAAGGGGTCTCTCAGTCTAAAATTCTTTGAACTAGCACGAGCTTTCAACTTGTACTTTTTACCTCACTAAATCAACTACCACATGAGACTAGGTTCCTGCATTCTTTCAAAATTGTTGCTCCACACAGTTAGCATCTGAACATTTTTTGTAGCTAATAACAAAAATGATGCCTTATTCATTTTCATAATGGATCCATACATAACTGTTGATAATTGGAATATTTTTGGTACCTTATTTCAGCATCAAGTACATCAAATTCAAAGATTAAAAGTACATATGTGTCACCATATACTACGTTGAGATTCATTTTTTACAGGCATTCAGTAAGTATATGAAACAAACAGAATTAATGAAAAACCACCCTCAACAGGACGGGTGGACAATCCACATGCAGAAGACAACAAGCTGCACAAATACAAAAGGAAAGAAAAGTAAGAAAGATAAATAAATGCATAGATAGATAGATAGATAAAATACATGAATAAATAAACAAACAAGCAAGCAAGCAAGCAATAAATACGAGAACATGAGATGAAGAGTCTTTGAAAGTGAGTCCATTGGTTGTGGGGAGAATTCAGTGTTGGGGCGAGTGAAAATGAGTGAAGATATCCCCTCTAGTTCAAGAGCCTGATAGTTGAGGGGTAGTAACTGTTCCTGAACCTTTGATGAGAACTGGTTCATGGTCCTCTGGTTTAATCCTCCTGAAGTCAATAATCAGCTCTTAGGTCGTGCTGACATTGAGTGAGGGATTGTTGCTTTGGCACCATTCAGCCAGATTTTCAGTCTCCATCCTATATGCTGATTCATCACCACCTTTGATTCAGCCAATATCAGTGGTGTTGACAGCAAATTTAAATATGGCATTGGAGCTGTGCTTAGCCTCACAGTCATAAAGATAAAATGAGTAGAGCAGGGAGCCAAGCACACAGCCTTAGAGTGCTCTTGTATTGATGAAAGTTGCGGAGGAGATGTTGTTGCCAATCCAAACTGACTGGGGTCTGCAATCGAGGATCCAATTGCACAAGGAGATATTGAGACCAGGGTCTTAATGCTTACCGGTTAGTTTTGAGGGGATGATAGTATTGAATTTCAAACTGTAGTCAATGAAAAGCATTCTGATGTATGCATCTTCACTGTCTAAATGTTTCAGATGGGTAAACATCAGTTAAATACATTGCAAATGGCCTTTCTGTATCCGAAGGATTGTTCAGATCTCAGCCTCTGGACAATAGCCGATTAAGATTTCTATAGGCTAACTTTTGCAAGGTTGCTGATTAGAGCTTTTAAAATGTTTATTCTTTTCATGGCTGTGTGTGAGTCGTTGACAATGGCAAAATGTTTTGTCTATCCCTAATTGTCCTAAATTCAGAAGGAAATCTGTAGGAGATGGGGAATGGGGTATTTATGAAAATGGGGAACTGTAAATAAAAGGGGACTAATGTAAATGGATGTTCAAAGTTCAAAGTTTAATATAAATTTATTATCAAAGAACATATATGTCACCATGTACAAACTCTAGGATTTATTTTCTTGTGGGCAATCATAGTAGTACAAGAAACACAACAGAATCAATGAAAGTCTGCCACCAACAGGGTAGACAACAACTAATGTGCAAAAAGCAAACTGTGTGAATGCAAAAAGGAAAAAAAAGAAATAATAATAATGAATAAATAAATATGCAATAAATATCAAGAACATGAGATAAAGTGTCCTTGGAAGTAAATTCAGCTCAGGAGGGGAGGGCAGCTAAGGGTTAGACAGATTTGGAGGGGAGAGGGAGCTGGAGGGGAGAGGGAGCTGGAGGAGAGAGGGAGCTGGAGGAGAGAGGGGGCTGGAGGGGAGGGAGAGCTGGAGGAAAGAGAAGGCTGGAAGAGAGAGGGGGTGGTGGAGAAAAGGAGTTGGAGGGGAGTGGGAGATGGAGCTGGAGGGGAGAGAGGGAGCCGGGGGGGGGGGCTGAAGGGGAGAGAGGAGGCCGGAAGAGAGAGGGGGTGGTGGAGAAAATGAGTTAGAGGGGAGGTGGAGCTGGAGGAGAGAGGAGGTTGCACGAGTGGAGGCTGGTGGAGGAAAGGAGGCTGGCGAAGGATAGGGGGGTGGAGGAGAGAGGAAGCTGGAAGAGACCGGAGCTGACAGAAGAGAGGGGGCTGGTGGAGGAAAGGAGGCTAGTGGAGGAGAGGGGGCTGAAGGAGAGAGGGATTAGAGGAGACAGGAGTGGAGGGGGGTGTGGAAGAGATACTGGAGGAGAGAGGGGACTGGCAGAGAAGGTTTCGCTAGGTCTGCTTGGCATGCAGATGCCATATATTATGTATCTGGTTGCAGGATGAGGTAGAATACTACATGAGTTGGTCTGTATTGGGGGGATTTGTAGTGGGGGATACATGAGCCCAGAGAGGACATATCATCCCTATCCTGTTTAGTTTTCTGGGCACTGTCTTGCATCTGGATGTACCCAGTGGGAGTGTACCCAGCCTGGGTTAAATTAACAGGGAACATGTACCCAATTCTCAAAGCTCTAATTTTATAGATTTAATCTGTATTTTGATGGTCAGGATGAACTTTGTGGGCCGAAGGGCTTTTATTCAACATATTATTGAGGTTACACTCCTGGGTCTGTGTGCATATAGTCCAAAGAAGTACTTTGATGACAGATGACAGAACTTCTTCTTTCAAGGACATTACTGAACTAGACATGCATTTGCAGTGATCCAGTAAGTTTGTATTTACCATTACAGAGGTAAATCCTTTTTTTAATACAAATTTATTTAATGACTGAGATTTCCCAGCTTAGATTGAAACTCATTTGACCTCACAGAGAGATTCTGTGTCTATGGATTAATGGCCCAAATGTTCAGCAATTTAACAACTACTGCATGTCACTCATTAAGAATTGAATTTTATATGTGTTGATATTCAAAAGGGTCTAGTGTCTGTGTACACCAGTCACTAAAAGCCAAAAGTAGCAAGCAATTGGGAAGGCAAAAGACTTTCAGGCCTTTACATCGAGTGAATGCAGAAGTAAAGATGTCTTATGGCAACTTTATTTTCATTTATTTTTATTCAGAGTTACTGCAGGGTAATAGGCCCTTCCAGTGCAAAGAGCTGGGCTGCCCAATTACATTCATGAGACCAATTAACCGATTGATCCATGCGTTTTGTGATGTGGGAGGAAACTGGAACACATGGAGGAAACCCACACAGTCATGGGAAGAGCACACAAGCTCCTTACAGACTGCGGCGGGAATTGAACCCGGGTCGCTGGCACTGTAACAGCGTTACGCTAACCTGAAGGTTACATAGATGCTACCGTGCCACTCCACTATTATATGGTCCTCTCCTGAATCTGACCTTGAAACATTCCATCCAAAGAGTGCTGTGAAAAGTGATTCCCAGAATAGTGAATCTGGCATATGAGAAGATTACATTTAAAGGTTGATGACATTTCTATTCTCTAGCGGTCAGAAGAGCATTGAAGCACACAACATCCTCAGAGATCTCAATACCGTGGGGAATATTTCACCTGGCTACGGACTCTAGAACAAGGGATCATGGTTTCAGAATAGGTGGTGGGCTATACAGGGCTAAAATGAAAAGAATTATTTTCATTGTTAAAGGTGATGAATCTTTGGAATTCTCTACCCCCCAGAAAGTTGTGGAGATTCTGTCACTAGTCATCAAGTCAAGTTAAGTCAAGTCAAGTCACTTTTTATTGTCATTTCGACCATAACTGCTGGTACAATACACAGTAAAAATGAGACGTTTTTCAGGACCATGGTGCTACATGAACAATACAAAAACTACACTGAACTACGTAAAACAACACAAAACTACACTAGACTACAGACCTACCCAGGACTGCATAAAGTGCACAAAACAGTGCAGGCATTACAATAAATAATAAACAAGACAATAGGCACAGTAGAGGGCAGTCGGTTGGTGTCAGTCCAGGCTCTGGGTATTGAGGAGTCTGATGGTTTAGGGGAAGAAACTGTTACATAGTCTGGTCGTGAGAGCCCGAATACTTCGGTGCCTTTTGCCAGGTGGCAGGAGGGAGAAGAGTTTGTATGAGGGGTGTGTGGGGTCCTTTCATAATGCTGTTTGCTTTACAGATGAAGCGTGAGGTGTAAATGTCTGTAATGGTGGGTAGAGAGACCCTGATGATCTTCTAATATTCCGACTGCTGTCTGTAAGGGGTTTGTATGTTCTTCCCTTGACCGCATGGGGCTTCCTCCCACATTCCAAAGGCATGCAGGTCAGTAGGTTAATTGGTCATTTGGCTGTAGTTGGGTGACGTGAGCTGTGATCATCCATCACAAATAACCCTCACCATCCAGGACATTCCCTCTTCTCATTGCTACCACTGGGGAGGAGAACAAGAGCCTGAAGACCCATACTCAATGATTCAGTAACAGCTTCTAACCCTCCATCATCAGATTTTTGAATGGTCCTAAAACCTATGAACTCATTATTCCTTATGTTTTGGATAATTTACTTATTTTTCTAATTTATGGTAATTTTATGTTTTTAGTACTGCACTATTGCTGAAAAACCACAAATTTCATGAGATGTGTCAGTGGTAATAAATCTTGCTGATTTAGATTCTGGATTTCTAAATAGGCGAGAAATCAAAGATAGAGAGATTCAACTAGGGAAGGAGTTCAGGTGGAAGATCAGCCAAGATCCTGTTGAATATCAGAACAGGTTCGAGGGGCTGAATGGTCTACCCATGCTTTTCATGTGTTCTTTACTTCTTCAATGCAGAACACTTTTGATACCTGAAGTGAAAGCTGGAAATATCAGCAAGTCAGGTCTCTGTGGTGGTAGATACAGTCAACATTTCATATCAGTAATCTGTCAGGACTAGAAAACAAGATACAACAAGAGTCAGGCTGTAGAGAAAGGGGTGAAGGGTTTGGGGGTAGTTGGGGATAAAGAGACTATCTGTGTTTGGAGCAACAAACATCATCAAAGACCCCCATGCCGTCTTCTCTCTACCACCGTCAAGCAGGAGGTACCATTAGATTCAGGAACAGTGAAGCTATAAGACTCCTGAACCAGTGTGGATGATTTCATTCACCACTACTCTGAACTGATTCAATGACCTGTAGACTCACTTTTAAGGACTCCTTGTAACTCATGTTCTCAGTACTATTTTATCGCACGCAAAGCTTGTCTTCTTTTTTGGAAGGGTATGGACATTGTACACGCAGAAGACATTAGTTTAGTTGGTCATTTCATTACAAATTCAATTGGTCTGGCACAACATTGTGGGCTGAAGGGCCTGTTCCTGTGCTGTACTGGTCTATGTTCTATGTTTTGTACATTTCCATGAATTCTGTTGTATTTCATTGTTTTCCCTGTAAATTCCTCCAAGAAAATGAATCTCAACATCGTAAATGGTAACGTGTACATAAGTAATAAATTTACTTTGAAATTTGGATAGAAAGGAAAGGAGTTGAATGATAAGTGGTTTGTAAGGGATAGGTGAACAGAAGGAAATTTTCAGATTTTATTTGTATCTCCCTTTGACACATCTGTTATTGTTCACCAGCCTGCACCAACCTCTCTTGACCGGCACCTCAGCCACTCGTGACTTCCAATCTCTTATAGTGTCCACTTATCACAGACCATATCTTCTTCTTTCTGCTTCTCCCATTTCCCTACAGCTCAACACCATTTTTACAGTCATAAACCTGTTTCCAATTCAATATTCAAGGGGGATCTCATTGAAACCTGTCAAATATTGAACGGCCTAGATAGAGTGGACACAGGGAGAGTACTTCCTTTAGTGGGGGAGCCTAGGACAAGAGGGTACAGCCTCAGAATACAAGGGCGTCCCTTTAAACAGAGACGAGGAGGAATTTCTTTAGTCGGAGAGTAATGAATCTGGGGAATTCATTGCCACAGATGACTGTGGAGGCCAAGTCATTGGGTATATTTAAAGTGGAGGTTGATAGGTTTTAGGTTACTCAGAGTTATGGGAGAAGGCAGGAAAATGGGGTTAAAAGGGATAATAAATCAGCCATGGTGGAACAGCAGAGCAGACTTGATGGGTAAAATGGTCTAATTCTGCTTCTATGTCTTAAGGTTTTGTAGTCAATCCTTGGTGACCGATTATTGGGCTGAAATGATACCTCTGATTCTCTCTCCAGCCAATGCTGTTTGACCTGCAGGGTATTTCCTGCATTTGGCCTGTTAATTCATTTTTGATTTCTTCAGTCCAGCCAGTAATCAGTTCACTAGATGGCAGCACATTTTTTTTTATTTCAAAATACACTTTATTCAAAAATAAATATATACAATAAACCATTCAATAACTTTTCATCCTTTACATACGTTTCCATTTCTCAGTACATATCCGTATTTATAGCCACCCACGTGGCACTCCAGTAGTTCAGCTTAGCATCTCATTGTTGAGGGGTATACTCCCCGCCTACCGACCCCTCCCACTCCACGGGTGGAGAAACCTATACTGTGGTCCTTCCCCACCGGGCCCTTGCGGTGGCTGCACCGAGTTTCAGTGCGTCCCTCAGCACGTACTCCTGCAGCCGAGAATGTGCCAGTCGGCAGCATTCTCCCACGGACATCTCCATGTGCTGGCAGATCATCAAGTTTCGGGCCGACCAAAGAGCGTCTTTCACCGAGTTGATGATCTGCCAGTAGCACCGGATGTTGGTCTCCGTGTGCGTCCCCGGGAACAGCCCGTAGATCAGAGAGTCCTCTGTTACGCAGCTGCTGGGGATAAAACGTGACACTAGCCCGTCCATCCTCCTCCACACCCTCTTTGCAAACTGGCAGTGTGCAAAGAGGTGGGTCACAGACTCCTCCTCACTGCAGTCCTCCCGTGGGCAGTGGGGTGCGGAGACGACGTTCCGGGCGTACAGGAGGGCTCTGACTGGGAGGGCCCCTCTCACCGCCAGCCAGGCGAGGTCTTTGTGCCTGTTGGTGAGATCTGGCGATGAGGCATTTTGCCAGATGAACTGGACAGTCTGCTCAGGGAACCACCCCACTGTGTCCATCACGTCCTTCTCCTGCAGTGCCTGCAGGACACTACGTGCCGACCACTGCCTGATGGCCCTGTGATCAAAGGCGTTCTCCTGGAAGAACTTTGCTACGTGGGATAGGTATGCCGGCAACGACCAGCTGACTGGGGCGTTGCACGGGAGTGGGGCCAGACCCATCCTTCGTAGCCAGGGTGACAGGTAGAACCTGGGCACATAGTGGTACTTGGTGCCCACATACCTGGGTTCTACACACAACCTGATGCAGCCACACACGAAGCTGGCCATCAGGGTGAGGGCGACATTGGGGACGTTCTTGCCCCTGTTGTCCAGGGACTTGTGCATGACGGTCCGTCTCACCCGCTCCATCTTGGATCCCCAGACGTATCTGAAGACAGCCCGGAAGATTTCCGAGCTGTAGGAGCGGGGGACGGGCCAGACTTGCGCCAAGTACAGCAGCCCTGAGAGCACCTCACACCTGATAACCAGGTTCTTGCCCGTTATCGACAGGGAGCGCCCTCCCCACAGTCCCAGTTTCTGTTTCACCTTGGCAGTCCGCTCCTGCCAGTTCTTGTTGCACGCCTCAGCCCCTCCGAACCAGATCCCAACACCTTCACGTGGTCAGACCTGATGGTGAAGGGGACGCTGGATCGGTCGGGCCAGTTGCCGAAGAGCATGGCTTCGGTCTTTGTGCGGTTGACCCTGGCCCCTGACGCTAGCTCGAACTGTTCGCAGGTGCCAATCAACCTGCGAACTGACCTCGGATCAGAGCAGAAGATGGTGACGTCGTCCATGTACAGGGAGGTTTTCACTTGGGTCCCTCCACTGCCTGGCAGCGTCACCCCTCTTATGCCCTCATCCCTCCTGATGGCTTCCGCAAAGGGTTCTATGCAGCAGACAAACAAGACAGGGGAGAGGGGACAGCCCTGCCTGACTCCAGACCTGATGGGGAAGCTGTCTGTTTCCCACCCGTTGACCTGCACTGCACTACGGATGTCTGTGTAGAGCAGTCTGATCCAATTCCAGATTCCCTCCCCAAATCCCATTTTGGAGAGCACATCCGCCATGTACGTGTGCGATATCCTGTCGAAGGCTTTCTCCTGGTCCAAGCTGACCAGGCAGGCGTCCACCCCCCTGTCCTGCACGCAGGCGATGGTGTCCCTCAGCAGCGCGAGGCTGTCTGAGATCTTCCTGCCCGGTACAGCACAGGTTTGGTCCGGGTGGATCAGCTGTCCCAGAGCAGACCTGACCCTGTTGGCGATAGCCTTGGACGGGATCTTGTAATCCACATTCAGGAGAGAGATGGGTCTCCAATTTCTAATGTCCTCCCTTTCCCCCTTCCGCTTGTAGATGAGGGTGATGATGCCCTTCCTCATGGACTCAGACATACTGCCGGCCAGAAGCATAGCATTGTACACTTCCAGCAGGTCTGGGCCCATCCAGTTCCACAGAGCCGAGTACAACTCAGCCGGTAAGCCGTCGCTTCCAGGAGTTTTACCCGACCCAAAGGAACAGTTGGAGCCTGTCAGCTCGTCCAGGGTCAGTGGCTGATCCAGACTCTCCCGCTTGCCGTCGTCTAAGGCCTGCGTGATAGACGACAGGAAGTTGCGGGAGGCTGTGGATTCTGTGGCCTTTTCGTCGTACAGACCAGCATAGAAGGACTTGCAGATCCTCAGTATGTCGGTCTGCGAGGACGCGACTGAGCTGTCCTCTTCCTTAAGGTTGTGGATCACAGAGCTCCCCCTGTGCACCTTTTGGAAGAAGAAGCGTGAGCACGTCTCGTCCTGCTCCACGGTTTGGACCCTTGATCGGAAGATGATCTTGGAGGATTCAGCGGCGAGGTGCTGGGTTTGCCGGCCCTTCACCTCTCGCTATTCCTCCCTGACATCCACCCCCTTCGACTGCAGAAGGAGAAGTTGCTGCAACTCTGTCTGGAGTTTACGCAGTTCCCTCTGCTCCTGCCTTGCCTTCTGGATACCCTTGCGGATGAAGAACCTCTTAATGTTCTCCTTGGTGGCTTCCCACCAGTGAACCGGGGAATCAAAGAAGGCTTTCAAGGTTCTTCAACCTGTGTACTCCCTCTCTAGTTCCTCGATGTTCTCTGGGGTCAGCAGCTTTACGTTCAGCTTCCAAGTCCCCCTGCCTGCCTTCTGGTCCTCCCGTAAGTGACAGGTGGCTCTCAGAAGGCAGTGGTCAGAGAAGAACACCGGCGTGACGTCGGTGGACCTGACCGTGAGGGACTCAGACAGGAAGAGGAAGTCGATCCGGGAGCGGGCTGAGCCGTCCGATCGTGTCCAGGTCGCTTACGGCTGTGCTCCACCTGTGGGGGTGCCAAAGGCGTCGCGCAGCTTGGCTGTCTTCACCGTTTCCCTCAGGAGTCTAGAGGTACTGTCCAGCCTGCCGGGTCCTCCAGCCGCATCAATGGTGCAGTTGAAGTCACCGGCCAGAACGACCGGCTAGGACATCACCAGCAACTGTGGGAGCTGCTCGAAGACGGCCAGCCGCTCACGCCGCACGGGGGAGGCGTACACATTGACCAGCCGGAGCGGAGTGCCCCGGTATTTGACGTCTGCTACCAGGAGGCGCCCCGCAACCACCTCTTTAACTTGGGTGATTGAGAAGTTGCCTCCCCGCAGCAGAATCCCCAGGCCAGAAGAGCCCAGGCAGCACATTCCTTCATTAAACCACACACAATGGAGGATCAGGAGAACAAGACAAGTACAAGCAGGGATAGACGATATCGACCTGCACCACCATTCAATAACTAGAAGACAGACACCACGTCACATCCACTTCCTGCTCAAACCTCATATTCAAGGATATATTAGCGTCACTTGTGAATATGTTCAAGGTTGAAACTGCTGCTTTCCTTTAGGCAAAAGAACTCAAAAGATGCACAAATCAAAATTCAAATCAAATCAAATCAAGCTTAATTATCATTCAAACCATATATGGATACAGCCAAATAAGACAGAACTCTTCTGGGGCCAAGGTGCTAAAACGTACATGCGCATTGAAAATAGCGAGAAAGATTAAAAAGGAACATAGTCATGCTAGAAAACACATTTTAGTCCAAGGCCCTGAGCGACAAGTCCTCCAAATTGATGGTTCCCAGCAGTCCAGCCTATGATTCCACCGATCCTACACAGTGGCAGCACTGACAGGAGAGGCCACCCTCGTCTGAGCATGGCTGCCGTGCTACACAGCCTCTGGCGACTCCTCACCTGGACTGCAGCAGCAGGCAAGCCCGCGACTTAAGGCTTAGTTCTTGCTACAATTGAGGCGACACTGCTGCCTCACCACCAAACAAGGGAAACAGGCAGTCCTCTTAATGAGGTATTTCTCTTCATCTCTGGGAGCTGGCACTGATTGAATGGGTCTCTTTCTATGTTGCAAGGAAATATGGTACGATATGGTAACATGGTAAGAATGGCTGAGATGTGATTCTGGATCGTGCCTATACTAGTCCTCCCCTCTGCATTGAACTTATCAAACTCTTTCAAAGCCTCAAAGTCAAATTACATTTATTAACAAAGTATGGATGCAGCATACAAACCTGAGATTTGTTTTCCCCACAGACATCCACAAAACAAAGAAAATCATGGAACCTGTTCAAAGAAAAACATCAATCCCTCCCATGCACAAAAAAAGCATACAAGTGGCCACAAAAATTAGCGAAAAACACAGGACAGAAAACCGAAAATTGAAAGAGTCCAGGCATAATTCAGTTCAGCTCAGTATTCATTACCTGCAGGCTGCCTCAATTCAGAATCACCCAAAATAAAATAATGTGAGCTACAGTCCAATCCACAAACTGCAGATCCAGAACTTCGGCACCATCCTCCAACAGCTTTGAGGGAGAGAGAGGCCATTCAAACACAGGGACTTTCCTTTAGGAGCAATGAGCTAGAAGGAGAGAGACAGAGCATCATACAATTTCCTCTGGTAGCAGTGAGTGAGAGGTTGGTAGACAGCACTGAACATCCATTTGCTTTATGCACTCACCTCGATGATTTCAATCCTCCTCGGTGCTTTAATTAGCGAGAAATGGAGCCAATCATGGGCCCATGCTCCGTTTCCAAGCTTCTTGAAGTTGAGGCCACTCACCTCTCAGAATCCTCTCCGAGACAGCAAAGTTCCAGATCGTTCAATCGGACCAAAAACACACCATCAAGTGATAGGTCACGGGCTCCAACAGTACCAGAACCATATTTGAAAGAGAAAGGAGTACAAGGGGTGAAAGAAGCAGTTTTGTGGACCATCTGCAGGATGTTACCCTTGGTAATGTTATCTCAATGAGATCACCTTTCATTCTTCTAAACTGCAATAGTATTTTCAATTACTTTTCGTAGGACCATTCATTTCATGCAATCATATTACTATGCTTCAATAAAGATTTCCCCTTAGATGCATTGGTGACATTTAATAAATTTTTTGATAGACACATGGATGATATAAAAATGGAGGTCTGAAGTAAGAGGGAAAGGTTATATTGATCTTAGAGTAGGTTAAAAGTTCAGTACAATATTGGGAGCCAAAGGACTTGTACTGTGCTGTAGTGATCTATGTTATTAAATTCTTAAAATTATTATTTATCAGTTTGAGGTGACTTTTCCTATAATTCTCTGAATTCCATCTGATGAAACTCTACTCTCCCAAAGAAAAGTCTACTGCTTGTGTATTCGAAAGACCCTTTATAAAGTCAGAAGTAAATGTGAACAATGGGCTCTCATCTCTGTGCATCAATATTAATAAGTGGTACTCTGTAACAATGTTGTTAAGTACCTGGACCTAAAAGCTGGGATCATTAACTTGAAGTTCGGAATTCAACCCTCACCATAGCAGCTGATGAATTTAAATTTTCTTCATTAAGTAATTCTGGAATCAAAGTGCTCAGCCATTAATTGTGACCTGGAGACCAACAGGTTGTCATAAAAGTCCTCTGTAGTTCACTAATGTCCTTCGGGGAATGAAGTCCTTAACTTTACACTCATGTGTTGGCTCTTAACTGCTCCCTCAATTCAATAATTAAGGATGGACAAGAAATATTTAATGCCACTGACATCCACATCCCTTGAATGAATAATAAATTTTCCTGGTTGTCACAACTGCCTTTAGTAAGAGCTCTGTGATGTCTGTGTGTTTGCCTTCATGTTTTACTTCAGAAGTTGCTGACATTCACATGGCATTGCTTAGCCCACCCAGTACTAAACTTACCACCACTTATCAGTTGTGGACAATTGTGGGCCACATACAGTCCTGTATTTGTCAATGTGGAGTGGAGAGCAAGATAGTAAATCTGGTGGAAACAAGGGAACGGTGAGAATGGAGTGCCACAGGAGGGGTGTGGGACAGGTGGCAGAGAAGAAATGCCAGGTGTGATGTGGCAGAATTACAGACACCCCAGCCCTGAGACACCAGACAAGGTCTTTTGACCCCAAACATTTGGTTTATTGATTATTACAAAATGTCTCTTTGATGCTTTCTGCTCCCTCCCCTCTCCCTTTCCCCTTTCCCAATCATGATTCCCCTCTCCCTGCCCCTTTCCCACGCTTAGTCCACAATAGAGACCCATATCAGAATCATGTTTATAGTCACTCACATATGTCGTGAAATGTGGTTTTTTTTTTGTGGCAGCAGTATAGTGCAAGACATAAAATAACTACAGATCGGTGCAAAAGCTATCTATCTATATATAGATATATATGTATCTAAGACTTTTGGACTGTACTGTGGTCTGCCTTCATATGGACTCTGCTTTCATTAAAGTGTCCACAACCTCCAAGTCTGCAGCTTGGCATGTAGAGTCAGTGGTGAGGAAGGCAAATGCAATGTTTGCATTCATTTCAACAGGACTAGAATAAGAACAAGGATGTAATGCTGAGGCTCTATAAGGCACTGGTGAGGCCTCACTTGGAGCATTGTGAGCTCTTTTGGGCCCCTTATCCAGGAAAGGATGTGCTGATATTGGAGAGGGTTTAAAGGTGGTTCACAAAATTGATTCCAGGATTGGAAGGCTTATCACATGAGGAGCATTTGATGGCTCTGGGCCTGTACTCACTGGAATTGAAGGGAGATCTCATAGAAACCTATCAAATCGGGGGGGGAGGAGAAGATGGCGGCACGACGCAGTGCTCGCGGCCGCTCGGAAATGATATCGTATTTGTAAGTAGGATGCTGTGCACAATCCTGATTTGATGGGGACAGCCATGAGAAGCACAGAGGAACATCTGGAGAAACTTCTGAAATGTCCGCTTCGCTGCCGCTGCTACTGTGTGATCGAGAATCTCCTGAGGGGAAGGCCCCAAGTCCTCGGCTTTGCCTATTGCCTGTTGCCGGGGCTGGGGTCAAAGCGCTCGGTGTCGGAGGGCTGGTCAGAGGCTCGAAGTTTTCGGACGGACTCAAGGGTCGGCTGTGGTCAGGGTGCTTCCGGGGTGCTGCATTGGCAAGTTTGCAGCGCTGGAAGCTCAGGGCAGGAAGAGAGTTTTTCTTCCTTCTACCATCTGCGTGAGATGATGGGACTTCTGAGAAACTTTGAGATTCTTTTTACCATGCCCACGGTTTGTTCTTCTATCAAATTACAGTATTGCTTTGCACTGTTGTAACTATATGTTATAATTATGTGGTTTTTGTCAGTTTTTTTAGTCTTGGTTTGTCTTGTGTTTCTGTAATATCATTCTGGAGGAACAAATTGTATCATCTCTTAATGCATGCATTACTAAATGACAATAAAAGAGGACTGCGTGTCCTCATAATCTAATTCTAAAAATCTAAATATTAAAAGACCTCAATAGAGTGGATGTAGAAGGGATGTTTCCTATGGTGGGAGAGTCTAAGACCAGAGGACACAGCCTCAAGAGTGGTAAATGTCCATTTATAACAGAGATGAGGAGGAATTTCTTAAACCAGAGGGTGGTGAATCTGTGGCATTTATTGCTACAGGAAGCTGTGGAAACCAAGTGTTCATGTATATTTAAGGCAGAGGTTGATGTGTTATTGATTAGTCAGGTCATGAAGGGATACAGGGAGAAGGCAGGAGATTGGAGCAGAGAGAGAAATGTATCTGGCACAATGAAATGGTCGTGCAAACTCCATGGGCTGGATGACATAATTCTGCTCCTATATCTTACGGTATTATGGTGTAGCTTAGGTCCAAAGTTACCGCTTGTAGTATGCGACCTATTTAGATTCTGCTGTGCATTCTCATTTTCATTCCGAAACATTATTTTATAAGGACTTATAATGGGAACCAGAGTGCCAGAGCAAGTAGTGGAAAGGTTGTGGAGACAGATGTTGTTAAGACTTCAGACAAAGTTAGGAATCAAAATGGTGAACATGATGCAACTAATGTCCTTGTCTGCATAGATCTAAATGCTAGAAGTATCGTAGGAAAGGCAGATGACCACAGGGCATGGATCAACACCTGGGATATTGCAGCCACTGGTGTGAATTAGTTGCAGGAGGGCTGGTAGCTCAATATTCCGGGGTTCCATTGTTTAGTCAAAACAGAGCGGGAGGGATTAAAGTGGGAGGGGTGGCTTTACTAGTTAGGGAAAATGTCATGGCAGTGTTCAGTCAGGACAGACTGGAGAACTCATCTACTTCGGCATTATGGTTGGAACTGAGTAATGAGAAAGATATAAGCACATTAATGGGGCCATATTACAGACCACCAAACAATCCGGGGATTTAGAGGAACAAATTTGTAGAGTTATTGCATACTGTTGCATGAAACATAAGGTTGTTATAGTAGGTGATATTAACTTTCCACATATTGACTGGGGTTCCCATACTGTAAAAGGACTAGATGAGATAGATTTTGTCAAATGTGTTCAGGAAAATTTCCGTAATCACTGCATGGAAGTTCCAATGAGAGACTTTGCTTTATTGTCGCCAAACAATTGATACTAGTGCATACAATCATCACAGCGATATTTGATTCTGCACTTCACGCACCCTGGATTACAAATCGATAGTAAATATTAAAAATTTAAATTATAAATCATAAATAGAAAATAGAAAAATGGAAAGTAAGGTAGTGCGAAAAAACCGAGAGGCAGGTCGGGGTATTTGGAGGGTACGGCCCAGATCCGGGTCAGGTTCCGTTCAGCAGTCTTATCACAGTTGGAAAGAAGCTGTTCCCAAATCAGGCCGTACATGTCTTCAAGCCCCTGAGCCTTCTCTCGGAGGGAAGAGGGATGAAAAGTGTGTTGGCTGGGTGGGTTGTGTCCTTGATTATCCTGGCAGCACTGCTCCGACAGCATGCAGTGTAAAGTGTGTCCAAGGATGGAAGATTGGTTTGTGTGATGTGCTGGGCTGTGTTCACGATCTTCTGCAGCTTCTTTCGGTCTTGGACAGGACAACTTCCATACCAGGTTGTGATGCACCCTAGAAGAATGCTTTCTACGGTGCATCTATAAAAAATAGTGAGGGTTTTAGGGGACAGGCCAAATTTCTTTAGCTTTCTCAGGAAGTAAAAGCACTGGTGGGCTTGGCAGTGAACTCTGCTTGGTTGGACTAAGTCAGGTCATTTGTGATATTGACCCCGAGGAACTTAAAGCTTTTGACCTGTTCCACTTGCGCACCACCGATGTAAATGGGGTTGTGCTGTCCGCTACTCCTTCTGAAGTCAACAACCAATTCCTTCGTCTTGCTGATGTTGAGGGATAAGTTATTGTCTTGGCACCATGCCACCAGGTTCTTAATTTTCTCTCTGTACTCAAACTCATTATTACCCAAGATACGGCCTACAATTTTGATGTCATCAGCAAACTTATATATTGAGTTTGATGGAAACTTGGCTACACAATCATGGGTGTACAGTGAGTACAGCAGGGGGCTGAGTACACAGCCTTGTGGGGCACCGGTGCTCAGAGTGATTGTAGAGGAGAGCTTGTCCCCTATTTTTACAGCCTGGGTCCTGTCTGTGAGGAAGTTGAAGATCCAGCTGCAGATCTGAGTGCTAAGTCCCAGGTTCCGGAGCTTAGGAATCAGCTTATTTGGAATGATGGTATGAAAGGTGTGTGGGCATGTGGCCAAGTGGTTAAGGCATTGGACCAGAGACCTGAATCTCTCTGGTCTGATGGCACAGTCGGGGGTGGCAGAGGAGAGTCAGGTCTCAGTGAAACAGAGTACACAGCAGTTCTGCATCTCCCTGCAGTAGGTGAGTCTCCTTTTAAGATCATCCACCTTGTTCTCTGTGGCTTGCACATTAGCTAGTAGGATGGTGGGCATAGGGACCCTGAAGCCCCTTAGCTTCAATCTGACCAGCAGCCCAGCTCTTTTCCCACGCTTCCTCGGTAAGTAGTGCATCTTTCCAGGTTTCCATTGATTCAGTGTGTTGTTGGCAGCTCTTTGAGGTTGGTGGACGTGTCCCGCGGGGATCGATCAGCGGGTTGTGTCGTCCGGCGCTCCTGTTTGGGCTGAGTGACGGGGGAGGCTCCGCTGCCGCTTTCAGCTGCTGGGGACCCGGGCTGTCGATTGGGTCGGGCCCCAAAGCTGACACTTAATCATGGAGGGCCGGGCTCCTGGCTGAATCAAGTCCATGAGCTGAGTCACGGTTGCAGAGGCCTCCGCTTCAGCCGAGCCTCGGGCTCGATTTCCAAGGTCGGCGGCAGAGGCCCCACTTCCGGCAGCTGTGGATGGCCACCAATGGCGAGTTACGGTGGTCACTCAGGGAAAGCGTCCGTGGCACCTTGAGGTCTCCGACGTCACTTCTGTGTGGTTGTCTGCCCCGGAGAGGTGCTGGTTGGAATGGGCCGCGTCTCCAAGCGCTCCGGCACGGTAGCGGACCGTGGGTCTCCGGGAATGTGGTGGGCCTCGGACCAGGCCTCGCTGGTAGGGTCCAGGTGCGGTCCGGAGTTGAAGAAGCAATTCTGGCGCGGTGATCTCCTGCTGGGTCAGTAGCTTCGCCAAGGTGTTGTTGATCTTGCTAGATGTAGCAGATTGGAGGTTTAGGAGGGTTTCTCAGGTATAGGATAGTGTAGAGGGCAGTTTGTTCGGGAGAGCACATGCAGAGTCGCCAGTTACCGGCACCATCTTGAATTGTTTCACTGCGATACTTGATCTGCTATTAGGGAATCAGACAAAATTTGTGCAGGGAAACACTTTGCATCTAGTGATCACAATGCCATTAGTTTCAAAGTAAATATACAAGAAGATAGGTCTGGTCTGCGGGTTGAGGTTCTAAGTTGGAGCAAGGCCAAATCTGATGACATTAGAAAGGTTCTGGCAAGTGTGGATTGGGACAGGCTGTCTTCTGGCAAGGATGCACTTGGTAAGTGGGAGGCCTTCAAAAGTGAAATTTTGAGAGTATAAATCTTGTATGTGCCTGTCAGAATAAAATATAGAAATAACAGGTGTAGGGAACATTGGTTTTTAAGAGATATTGAGGCCCTGGTTAAGAAAAAATGTGGTGCATATCAAATATAGGCAAGTAGGAACAATTGAGGTGCTTATGAAAGATGAGAAATGAATGAGAACACAAGAAAAAAATCAGAAGGGCAAAGAAAAGGCTTTAAGTTGCTCTGGCAGACAAGATGAAGGAGAGTCTTGAAGGAGAATCTTAAAGAATTCTACAGATATGTTACGAGCAAAAGGATTGTAAGGGACAAAATTGCTCCTCTGGAATATCAGAATGATAATTCATGTGTGGAGCCAAAAGAGACGGGGGAAATCTTAAATGAATCTTTTGCATCTGTATTTACTCAGGAGATGGACACAGAGTCTATCGAAGTGAAGCAAAGCGGTATCAACTTCACGGACTGTGTTCAGATTACAGAGGAGGAGGCATTTGCTGCTCTGAAGCAAATTAGGGTGGATAAATCCCCAGGGCCTGACAAGGTGTTTCTTCAGATTCTGAGAGAGGCAAGTACAGAAATTGCTGGGCCCCTAGCAAAGATATTTAAATTATCCTTAGCAACAGGTGAGATGTCAGAGGATTGGAGAATAGTTAATGTTGTTCCAATGTTTAAGAAAAGTTCTAAACACACACCAGGAAATTACACGCCAGTGAGCCTGACATCAGTAATGCATAAGTTACTGGAAGGTATTGGATTTGATAGATAAGTACTTGGATAGACAGGGACTGATTAGGAAAAGTCAACATGGCCTTGTTTGTGGCCGGTCATGTCTAACCAATCTTGTAGAGTTTTTCAAGGAAGTTACCAGCAAAGTTGATGAAGGCAAGTAGGTGAATACTGTCTACATGGACCTTAACAAGACCTTTGTAAGTGCTGCATGGGAGATTGGTCAAGAAGTTTCAGTCACTTGGCATTCAAGATGAGCTAGTAAACTGGATTAAACGTTGTTTTCACGGCGGAAACCAGAGAGTGGTAGTAGATGGTTGCCTCTCTGACGGGAGGTCTGCGCTGTGCTGCAGGCATCAGTGCTGGATCTGTTGTTGCTTGTCATCTATATCAACGATCTGGATGATAATGTAGTAAACTGGATCATCAGGTTTGTGGATGTAGTGGACAGCGAGGAAGACTATCAAAGCTTGCAGTGGGATCTGGACCAGCTGGGAAAAAATGGGCTGAGAAATGGCAGATGAAATTTAAGTTTAGTACAGGCAAGTATGAGGTGCTGCACTTGGGGAAGATCAGTCAGGACAGTGCTTACACAGTGAACAGTAGGGCATTGATGAGTGTGGTAGAACAGAGGGATCTAGGAATACAAGTTCATAATTCCTTGAAAGTGTTGCCACGGGTAGCTAGGGCTGTAAAGAAAGCTTTTTCTGCACACTGGCCTTCATAAATCAAAGCATTAAGTACAGGAGTTGTATCAGGGTTCTAATTTGGACTAATGTGTTCAGTTTTGGTCACCAATCTGCAGGAAAGATGTCAATAAGATCGAAGGAGTGCAGAGAAAATTTACAAGGATGTTGCCAGGGCTTGAGAAACTGACTTATAGAGAAACATTGAATTGGTTAGGACTTTATTTTCTAGAGTATTGAAGAATGAGGGGAAATTTGATAGAGATATACAAAATTACTGTATGAGAGGTATAGATGGGGTAAATGCAAGCCGTTTTTTTCCCACTGAGATTGGGTGGGACTACAACTAGGGGTTAAGGGTGAAGGATGAAATGTTCAAGTGGAACATGAGGGGGAACCTCTTCACTCAGAGGGTAGTGAGAGTGTGGAAAGAGCTGCCAGCAGAACTGGTGGACGTGGGTTGGATTTCAGCATTTAAGAGAAATTTGAATAGGTACATGAATGGGAGGGTTATAGAGGGCTATATTATGGGTGCAGTTCGATGGGACTCAGCAGATTAAAGGCTTGGCACCGACTAGACGGGCAGAAGGACCTTCTCCTGTGCTGTAGTGTTTTATGACCATATGACTCTATGAACAACAGCAAAATAAGCCTCATTCCTTCCTTACACCCATTCATGTACACACACAGCCATGTCCTCCAAACCTAGCACAGGCTGTCTTTGGCCTCCGGCCTCTAGTGGGCACAAACTTGCAGATATTGGGGTTTTGACTTCGACAGCAGGGTTTCAGCCATCTGGCTTTGAATTCCAGACTTCTGATCGATGATCTGGTTATAATCAGGTTGGAGGTGGTCATATTGAGTAAGAGTGGGGCAGGCTTCAATGGCCGTGGGAGACTTTTGCTCCCGGTCTCTATATTTATTTGTAGGTGATGCCAACTGACTAAGTTTTCAATGTCGACTTTTGCAGGAGCAAAGGTTCACAGCCAGCAAAGATTACATTGCAAACTAGCTGATTATAAGACTAAGTAATAGGAATAGAGCAATAATAATTGAAAAGAACAGCTCAAAATCAAATGTTTGCATGACCAATTTTCTGTAGTGTAAATTCCATTTTAAAATCAGTGCTATAGGGCAGGACTATGTGCAGTCCATGAGTGGACTTCAATTGTGCCACTGTATAGAAGAGCTGGATCAAAGAGTTTGATTCAATTAGTTTGGCACAAAGATTATGGGGCAAAAGGGCCTGTTCCTGTGCTGTATTTTACATGGTCAACCCAGGATCATAGGGGTAAATTCAATATAAATATAAGCTAACTGCACCTTCCCAATCTTAGAAACAAAGCACCAGTATTTGCTGGAAATCTGAAATAAAGATCGAGGACTTTGGAAATACTCTGCATTTGTTGGGGGAAATAGTCTCTCACTGAAGATTAGTTTTATTTATCACATGTGCATTGAAACATACAGAGAATTGCTTCATTTGTGTCAAATCAAATTACAGAGGATAGTGTGAGGGAGGGCCGGTAAGTGATGCTGTGCTTCTGGCACCAACATAACATGCCCACTCTCACTGACCCCCAACTGTTCGTCTTTGGAATGTGTGAAGGAACAAGATCACCAGAGGAAACCCACGTGGTCACAGGAGAACATACAAACCCCTTACAGACCGCGTTGGGAATTGAACCCCTATCTTAGAGCTAGTGTTAATCTTAATTTTAGCTACTCTGCCACAGTCAAAGCAAAGCAAAATCAAGTTAAAATTTATTAACAAAGTATGTTGTGTCACCATATACTATCTTGAAATTAATTTTCTTGCAGGCATTTACAGGGAAATAAAGAAATGCAATAGAATTTATGAAAAACTATACATAAAGACTCACAAACAACCAATATGCAAAAGAAAAATTATGCAAATATAAAATACTGGGGTCATAAACTGTAGAGTCATTAAAAGTGAGTCTCTAGTTATTAAATCAGTTTATTGTTGTGATGGTTGAAGTTATCCCCACTGGTTCAGGAACCTGAAAGTTATAGGGTAATTACTGTCCTTGCTACACTATGGATGAGCAATGTATGGTGGCCTTGACAGTAACATCTAAATAGTCCCCTTCCCTCTCCCTTCTGAAATAGAATAGATACTCTAAACCCTTTCTGATTAAAAAATAAGGATTAATTCAGGATTAGTACAAATGCGTGGTTAATGGATGTTTGGGTCTCAGTGCTGTATCTCTGCATGACTATTATTCTAAGAATGTATTGTTTCAGGCACCAATAGTTCCTGATCACTTGTTATACCAACAGTTACTAGTTTCTCTCTGCTTCAAGCATATAAATCCTTCAAAGTAAAACTGGGCAGCCTTTCGTGGTTAAGGATGCCATTCCCTGGTGTGAGTACATTGACAGATATTCTTCAGTGGTACTGCACTCTACTTGAAGCTTGTGAAACTTAGAAATGAGACAAAAATTGATGACAAATTTCAATTGATAAGAAATGTCGGACAGGTTTCAATAGGTTTGTATATCATGGTAATGTTGAAATGTGAGGTGGTCCATTGTTTTTCTTGAACAGGTGAATTGAAGTACGTGATTACATTCTGCCATTCGAAAAAGTAGAAGCAGAATTAGGCCATTTGGCCCATCGAGCAGTCTCCACCATTCCATCATGGCTGATGTATTACCCCTCTCAATCCCATTCTCCTGCCTGTAACCATTGTCTCCTCATTATCAAGAACCTAACAACCTCTGCTTTAAAACCACCCAGTGACTGCTTCCACAGCTCTCTGTGACAATGAATTCCAAAGGTATACAACTTTCTGGCTAAAGAAATTCCTCCTCACCTCTGTTATAAAGGAGCATCTTTCTATTCTGAAGTTGTGCCCTCTGATCCTAGACCCACCCACTATAGAAAACATCCTCTCCGGGTCCACACTATCTAGGCCTTCCAGTGGTCAATATGTTTCAATGAGATCCACCCTCCTTCTTCTAAATTTCAGTGAGTACAGGCTCAGAACTATCAAATGTTCCTCATGTGTTAACCCTTTCATTCCTGGGATAATTGTCAGAACATCGAGACATACAGTGAAGTGCGTCGCTGGAGTCAATGACCACACAATCCAGTGATGTGCTGGGGGAAGCCCGCAAGTGTCATCATGCTTCCCGTACTAGCTTAGCATGCCCACAATTTATCAACCCTAACTAGCATGTCTTTGGAATCTGAAGCACCCAGAGGAATTCCACTCTGTCATGAGGAGAATGTACAAGCTCGTTGAGGACAGTGGCAGGATTTGAACCCTAATCACTGGCACTGTAAAGTGTTACGCCGGGGGTGGCCAACCTTTTACATTCCATGCGTCAATTTTTTCACGCACGAGTTCAGATGCGCCATGCAACTCTTGTACCTCAATTCTATTCTTGTAAAAATATGTTAATATAGACAAATTTAGCACTTTTACATGATATATTGATTTAATATAAAAACAAAATAAACATTACTCACCTTAATGAGACATAACAAATATATTTTGTCGTCTTTTGATTTCTTCCTTTTTCTTAATCACTTATTTTTTCCGTAACCCAGACCTAAGCACTAGCTTCAGTTTTCCTTCTATTTCAGTCTGATGTTGTGTTTTATAGCGTCTATTAAGATCATGTCTTCTATTATGTGAGAAAATGTTTTCACAAACAATGCACAACGGTTTTTCTGACGGATCCTCTATAAATAAGAAACTCGTTTTCCCACTGTTCATTGAATTCACGCTTACTATCACTTTCTGCTTTTCTTTTGCACTGTGATGGGTAACTGAATGTAAAAACAAGGCTTAATTTTTGAAAAAGTACAAAACTGCAAATGTTCACAAAGGACGAACAAAGCACAACTCCATAGCGCATGAGTGTCAATTGTAAACTGACTGGCAAAAACCTGCGACGCACTGCTGGTGCAGACGCCTGGCGTGTCAGGATCAAACAAGTGTCAAACCTGTATTGAACAGTTATGGAACCGCTGCAGAACAAAAGTCCTCCTTTCCTAGTTTGATTCACTGAACATTTTTTTAAATTGAAAACAGATTAACGTGAAAGAAGATAACATTCACCAAAAGATGTGCACGAAATAATAAAATCGCTAAAAATAATTGCTAAGTTTTAGATTTATTCTCAGTAAAACCCATTTCTAGCTCCAAGCTACTTGAATTCCTGTTATAGAATTTTTTTTCTACAAGTTGGTTTTTGGTTAATACTTTTTGGATGAGTAGGCTTACTTTTTTATTATTATCACTGGGGTGCAATGTGCCCCTTCTAATCATCCAGTGCGCCACTTTTGCCACATGCACCATAGGTTGGCCATCCCTGTGTTATGCTAACCATGTTACCGTGCCACCCACATGGTTTCCTGACTCTTCTATACAATGCCCTGACCAATGATGGCAAATATGCCATTCGTCTTCTTTACCACCCTGTCTACCTGCATAACGACATTCACAGAGCAGTGGACTTGGAATCTTTGTACATTAACGCTGTAGATGGTGTCACTGTTAACTGTATATTTTCCCCTTACATTCAACCTTCCAAAGTGCAAGCACCTCACACTCACTCAGATTTCACTCCATCTGCCATTTCTATGAGACATTCTCGTGTAGACTTTGTTGAAGGAGTTAACAATGGCCCAGTGTTCAGCTTCCAGGTAAACAAGTTTGACTGCGGTGGAACAAGATGGGTGCTCACCACCTTGCAGAATGTGGGGTTGCAAAGACGATATGGAGAAAGAAGAAAGATGCAAGGGCATGTGGAATGATTCATCCTGAGCAGCTGCATGGCAGAAGACTCTTTGATCTATAAGCGCACACACACACACACACACACACACACACACACACACACACACACACACACACACATCAAGTGCTGCTGGCAGATCATCAGCTCAGTGAAAGGTGCCGTTCGGTCTGCCAGCACATTGAGATATCCGTGGAGGAATGCTGCCAAGAGGCACATTCCAGACTGTAGGAGTACGTGCTGAGGGAGGAAGCTTGGTGTACCTACCACGAGGGCTCCGTGGAGAAGGACCACAGTAAAGGGTTCTTTCGTTACTGGACAGGGAGGGGCTGGGTTGGGTGTGGAAGCCCCTTAGATATTGTATTAGTGTACCACAGGAGGGGGAACCACATGAGTAACAACAGTTCTATTGGTTTTCAGGAATATAATAGGACATTACTTACCATGTTCAGAATCAGAATCAGGTTTATTATCACTGGCATGTGACGTGAAATTTGTTACCTTAGCAGCAGCAATTCAATGCAATACATAATCTAGAGGAGAAAAAAAAATAAAATAAAAATAATAATAAATAAATAAATTGCAGTATGTGTATATTGAATTGATTTCAAAAAGTGCAAAAAACAGAAATACTGTATATTAAAGAAAGTGAGGTAGTGTCCAAGGGTTCAATGTCCATTTAGGAATCAGACGGCAGAGGAGAAAAAGCTGTTCCTGAATTGCTGAGTGTGTGTCTTCTGGCTTCTGTACCTCCTACCTGATGGTAACAGTGAGAAAAGGGCATGCCCTGGGTGCTGGAGGTCCTTAATAATAGACACTGCCTTTCTGAGACACCACTCCCTGAAGATGTCCTGGGTATTTTGTAGGCTAGTACCCAAGACTAAATTTACAACCCTCTGCAGCTTCTTTTCGTCTTGTGCAGTAGCTTCCCCCCCCCCCCCCCCACCCTCCGTACCAGACAGTGATGCAGCCTGTCAGAATGCTGTCCATGGTACATCTATTGAAGTTGTGGGTGTATTTGTTGACATGCCAAATCTCTTCAAACTCCTAATGAAATATAGCCACCGTCTTACTTTCTTTATAACTACATCGATATGTTGGGACCAGTTTAGATCCTCAGAGATCTTGACACCCAGGAACTTGAAACTACTCACTCTCTCCACTTGTGATCCCTCTATGAGGATTGGCATGGAGTAGAGGGACACAGAGTAGGAGGGCTTTGGTTCAACGGTCTTAGGCGATAACGGGTCAAGGCCAGGTAAGTTACTTTTGAGGAATACGAAGTATGTCTATGAGGCCGGTGGTCTGTACTGGGTGTCAGATATGGGATGTCCGAGAGACTCCCAACCTCCCGGATGGCCACACCTGCACCAAGCGTGTCGACTTGCAGCTCCTTAGGGACTGCATTAGGGAAATGGAGATGCAGCTCGATGACCTGGTCAGGGATTGTGAGGAGGTGATAGACAGAAGCTATAAGCAAGTAGGCATTGGGAGACAGATAAGTGGGTAACAGTCAGGAGAGGGAAGGGGAAGAGTCTGATACTAGAGAGTACCCCAGTGGCTGTCCCCCCTTAACAATAAGTACTCCTGTTTGAGTACTGTTGGGGGAGATGGCCTTTCTGGGGGAAGCAATAGTGGTCACACCTTCGGCACACAGTCTGGCCCTGTGGCTGACAAGGGTAGGGAAAGGAAGAGGATGGCAGCAGTAATAGGGGACTCTATAGTTAGGGGGTCAGACAGGCAATTCTGTGGTTGGAGGAATGAAACATGGATGGTAGTTTGCCTCCCAGGTGCCAGGGTCCGCGATGTTTCTGATCATGTCCACGATATCCTGAAATAGGAAGGTGAACAGCCAGATTTCTGGATTATTGGGACCTCTTTTAGGGCAGGCGTGACCTGTACACAAAGGACGGGTTGCACTTCAATCTGAGGGGGACCAATATCCTGGCAGGGATTTGCTAGGGCTATTGGGAAGAGTTTAAACTAGAATTGCTGGGGGGGTAGGAAATGAACTGAAGAGGCGAAGGAAGGGGCGGTTGGCTCACAAATCAAGAAAGCTTGTAGGCGATGTGAGAGGGAGGATAAGCAGGTGATAGAGAAGGGATGTGCTCAGACTGATGGTTTGAGATGTGCTTACTTTAATGCAAGAAGCATCATGAACTGTCATGGCTGCAGAAAAGGAGGAAGTCATGGAGGAATTGTCTACTGAGTCTCTGTGGGTGGAAGTTAGGAACAGGAAGGGGTCAATAACTCTACTGGGAATTTTTATAGACTGCCCAACAGTAACAGGGATATCAAGGAGCAGATAGGGAGACAGATTCTGGAAAGGTGTAATAATAACAGGGTTGTCGTGGTGGGAGATTTTAGTTTCCCATATATCGACTGACATCTCCCTAGAGTGAAGAGTTTAGATGGGATGGAGTTTGTTAGGTGTGTTCAGGAAGGTTTCCTGACACAATATGTAGATAAACCTACAACAGGAGAGACTGTACTTGATCTGGTATTGGGAAATGAACCTGGTCGGGTGTCAGGTCTCTCAGTGAGAGAGCATTTTGGAGATAGTGATCATAATTCTATTTCCTTTACCATAGTATTGGAGAGGGATAGGAACAAACAAGTTAGGAAAGCGTTTAATTGGAATAAGGAGAAATATGAAGCTATCAGGTGGGAACTTGGAAGCACAAATTGGAAACAGGTGTTCTCTGAGAAATGTATGGCAGAAATGTGGCAAATGTTCAGGGGATATTTGCTTGGTGTTCTGCATAGGTATGTTCCAATGAGATGGGGAAAGGACAGTAGGATACAGGAACCATGGTGTACAAAGGCTATTGGAAATCTAGTCAAGAGCAAACGAAAAGCTTATAAAAGGTTCAAAGAACTAGGTAATGATAGAGATCTAGGAAATTATAAGGCTAGCAGGAAGGAGCTTAAGAATGAAATTAGGAGAGCCTGAAGGGGCCATGAGAAGGCCTGGGCGAGCAGGATTAAGGAAACCCCAAGGCATTCTACAAGTATGTGAAGAGCAAGAGGATAAGATGTGAGAGAGTAGGACCAATCAAGTATGAGAGTGGAAAGTGTGTATGGAACTGGGGGAGATAGCAGAGGTACCTAATGAATACTTCGTTTCAGTATTCACTACGGAAAAGGACCTTGGTGATTGTAGGGATGACTTACAGTGGACTGAAAACTCTGAGCATATGGACATTAAGAAAGAGGATGTTATGGGGCTTTTGGAAAGTATCAAGTTGGATAAGTCACCGGGACCGGACGAGATATATCCCAGGCTATTGTGGTAGGCGAGGGAGGAAATTGCTGAGCCTCTGGCAGTGATCTTTGCATCATCAATAGGGCGGGAGAGGTTCCAGAGGATTGGTTTGCAGATATTGTTCCCTTATTCAAGAAAAGGGAGTAGAGATAGCCCAGGAAATTATAGACCAGTGAGTTGGTAAGTTGATGGAGAAGATCCTGAGAGGCAGGATTTGTGAACATTTGGAGAGGCATAATATGATTAGAAATAGTCATCATGGCTTTGTCAAAGGCAGGTCGTGCCTTACGAGCCTGATTGAATTTTTTGAGGATGTAACTAAACACGCTAATGAAGGTAGAGTAGTAGATGTAGTATATATGGATTTCAACAAAACATTTGATAAGATACCCATGCAAGGCTTTTTGAGAAAGTAAGGAGGCATGGGATCCAAGGAGACCTTGCTTTATGGATCCAGAATTGGCTTGCCCACAGAAAGTAAAGAGTGGTTGTAGATGAGTCATGTTCTGCATGGAGATCGGTGACCAATGGTGTGCCTTAGGGATCTGTTCTGGCACCCCTTCTCTTGGTGATTTGGATGAGGAAGCGGAGGGGTGGGTTAGTAAATTTGCTGATGACACAAAGGTTAGGGATGTTGCGAATAGTGTGGAAGGCTGTCAGAGGTTACAGCGGGACATCGATAGGTTTCAAAACTGGGCTGAGAAGTGGCAGATGAAGTTCATCCCAGGTAAGTGTGAGGTGGTTCATTTTAGTAGGTCAAATATGATGGCAGAATAGAGTATTAATGGTAAGACTCTTGGCAGTGTGGAGGATCAGAGGGATCTTGGGGTCCGAGTCCATAGGATGCTCAAAGCTGCAGCGCAGGTTGACTCTGTGGTTAAGAAGGCATATGGTGCATTGGCCTTCATCAACCATGGGATTGAGTTTAAGAGCTGAGAAGTATTGTTGCAGCTATATAGGACCCTGGTCAGACCCCACTTGGAGTACTGTGCTCGGTTCTGGTTACCTCACTACAGGAAGGATGTGGAAACTATAGAAGGGGTGCAGAGGAGACTTACAAGGATGTTGCCTGGATTGGGGAGCATGTTCTATGAGAATAGGTTGAGTGAACTTGGCCTTTTCTCCTTGGAGTGACGTAGGATGAGCGGTGATGTGATAGAGGTGTATAAGATGATGAGAGGCATTGATCGTGTGGATAGTCAGAGGCTTTTTCCCAGGGCTGAAATAGTTAACACAAGAGGGCACAGTTTTAAGGTGCTTGGAAGTAGGTACAGAGGAGATGTCAGGGATAAGTTTTTTACCTAGAGAGTGGTGAGTGTGTGGAATGGGCTGCCGGCAATGGTGGTGGAGGCAGATACAATAGGGTCTTTTAAGAGACTCCTCGATAGGTACATGGAGCTTAGAAAAATAGAGAGCTATGGATAACCCGAGGTAATTTACAAAGTAAGTACATGTTCGACAAAGCATCATGAGCTGAAAGGCCTGTATTGTGCTGTAGGTTTTCTATGTTTCTATGTGTTCCTTCATCTTACCCTCTCCTGAAGTCCACAATCAGCTCTTTCGCCTTACTGACATTGAGTGCCAGGTTGTTGCTGCGGCACCACTCTATCAATTGGCATATCTCACTCCTGTACGCCCTCTCATCACCACCTGAGATGCTACCAACAATGGTTGTATCATCAGCAAATTTATAGATGGTATTTGAGCTATGCCTAGCCACACAATCATGTGTATACAGAGTAGAGCAGTGGGCTAAGCCCACACCCCTGAGGTGTGCCAGTGTTGATTGTCAGTGAGGAAGAGACGTTATCACTAATCCACACAGACTGTGGTCTTCTGGATTAGGTAGTCAAGGATCCAAATGCAAAGGCAGGTACAGAGGCCCAGGTTCTGCAACTTCTCCATTAGGATTGTGGGGAATGATGGTATTAAATGCTGAGCTATAGTCGATGAACAGCATCCTGATGTAGGTGCTTGTGTTGTCCAGGTGGTCTAACGCCTATTTATTGACTATAAATGTAAGAATGAAAATACATGCATGGTTTATTCTTATAAATAAATCTTGTTATGAATAAAATTTATTTTGATATGAAAGAAAACTTATTTTTTCTCTTTTGTGCTTGCACAGTTTGTTGTCTTTGTACCTTGGTCGTTTGTCCGTCATTAATTCTATTGTGTTTCTTGGATTTACTGTGTATGCCTACTAGATAACAAGTCTCAGGGTTGTATATGGTGACATATTTGGACTTTGATAATACAGTTACCGTGAAACCTTGAAACTGGGTCAGTGAGGTATAAGAGCTTGTGGATGCTGAAATTGGGAGCAAGGAACAAGCTGCTGGAAGATCTCAATGGGTCGGGCAGCATCTATGGATGCAAAGGGGTGGCTGACGTTTCAAGTCAAGATACTGAATAGCATTTGTGACACATCAATAAAGTCAGAAAGGAGAGTAACAAAAATAATCTGGGACAGCTGCAATGTCTCACCCAAAGCCAACAAAAACCAAAAGGAATGCTTTTCTTTAATATATTGATTGGAACTGGATAATAGTCATGAGATGAAAGGAAGAGACATGAAGTACAAAGAAAAACCTAGTGACAAAACAACCTATTGACAAACTTCAGCTCATTCAGAACACCACTGCTAGACTTTTAACTAAAACCAGGATGAGGAAACATTTTGCTTCCATCCTAACTACTCAGCATTGGCTTCCTGTATCTTTTAGAATTGATTCTAACGTTCTCTTACTTGTTTTTAATGCTCTTACTGGCCAGGGACCAGAGTAGATCACAGAGTCACTTTCGTTTTATAATCCTGCTCAAACTCTCATGTCCAAGACTGTAAGATATAGTAGCAGAAGTAGGCCATTCGGCCCATCGAGTCTGCTCTGCCATTCAATCATGGGCTGATCCAATTTTTCCAGTCATCCCCACTCCCCTGCCTTCTCCCCATACCCTTTGATGCCCCGACTAATCAAGAGTCTTCTTCTGCTGGTCTCTTAAATTTCTCCCAAAGGATCATTGGCAGGTCAACTTTTCGGAACTATGCTCTTAAACTGTGGAATACAATACTATAAGGATGCAGACTCAGTTGACACTTTTAAGTGCCAGCTCAACACCTATTTATTCAATCTTTTTTTAAAATTAACATCTTTTTGTCTTTTATTTTCACTTGTACGTTATCCCATTGTAATGCACTTTAAACTGTATCATCTGTATGAAAAGTGCTCGATAAATAAGTTATTATTTTTTTAATTTTTTCCTCAGCTCAAGCTGATAAAACGTGAGGTACAGACATAACCAAGCACACTCATTTCTTAATTGCTAGGAACTTTCAGACTATTCAGACTGTTTGGTATTGTGGCTTTCTGAAGATTTACATAAATATTGCTGTGTAGGCAATATTGTTGTTTGATGCTATTGTGTAGTGACTTTGGGATGATACCAGTTGTAGATATTACTATCGGGACAATGCATACCCTGTTCATATTCCATAGTCTTTCAATTTCCTCTCTTAATTCAACATATTTCTGGTGTTTTTCACTTATTGATTTCTGTATGTTATGTGCGTTTGGAATAGTTATATAGCAAATTGCCCTTGCTTGTTTATCCTGTAATATTATATCCAGATGGTTATTATGGATTGTCCTATCTTTAATAATGGATCAATCGTAATGTGATTTGTAGGACTCTAATTCTAAAACTGGATCAGGCTTGTATTTATAGTAAGGTATGGTGTGTTTCATGAATTGTATTTTAAAGCAGGATTTTGGTGAATGAAGTTTGTTACTTGATTGTGCCTGTGTAAGTAATCAGACTGAGTTATCATTGTTGTTGTTATTACTATTTTAATAATATTATTATTAAATTAACTAAAATGCTCTGGGTGGATATTAATCATGAAGAAAATGTTTCCTTTAATTGCATTGTGCCTGGATCACACTGTGCCTCTGAGAAAATGCTCAATGACGAATTTTTAAAAATTGTTGAGGAATATTACATGGTTTCCCCTCTAGAACATGATCTATGCAATGATACTACAGCAAAATTTTTATAATTAAAATTGATGAGAAGTACATTATTTCTGATAGAATTAAAATCCTTACAATTAAATTGTCGGTACTACAGGATCTTTGAAGAAACAAGATAGTTGTTAATCAGAGCAAACACCATGGTAATTACTTAGCGCAAAATTTGATTATAGGTATGGGACAGTTTGCTTAGAATGGAAAAAAATCTGACATAGTTTTCATACTTAAAGGAGTGATATGGGAAAATAAATAACCACAGATTATTTATTAACTTTGTGAGTAATCAATTGAACTAATCAGGGAGATTATCCCAAGTGTGGATATGACATTTTACTTCATAGGCATTCATGTATTCAAGTCAAGTTCAGGTTCAAGCTTAATTGTCTTTCAGCCGTACATGAATATAGCCAAATGAAACTGTGTTCCTCCAGGGCCAAGGTGCAAAACACATTACCGACAGCACACAGCACACTGCACACAGTACATGTGGATATGATTTTAGGAAAAAACATAGTCACAAAAAGAAAAAAGATAATAATAATATAGCCCAAGTCCCCGTGTAGCATGACTAGATTGATGGTAAATTGTCCTGGTCCAGCTGTTCTTCCATCCCGTGAACACCAGAGGGCAGCACTGAGTGAATACCGTTGACAGTACCAAGCGACCGCCCTGGTGTCTCCACCCCTGCCAACAGGTAACCCCAAGGCCTCGATCTGGGCCTAGATCTCGCCACAACCAAGGCAACGCAGCTCCTCTGCCGCTGATCTCATCCAGGAACCAGTGAACCAGACTTGCAGTATTCTACATTACCAATATCCAAGAGGGCCTTGTGATCACAATAAAAATATCCAAGGCAATCAATCACAGTGTGCACCTTCTCAGCACAACTGTAGACAACGTCCAGGCGGCAATACAACAGCAGTACCCAATAAGTGGCTGGGAAGGTGTTAGGGTCAATAGAGTCAATTGTTAAGGATGAGGTGATGGAGTACTTGGTGACATAGGACAAGATAGTACAAAGTCAGCATGGTTTTCTTCAGGGAAAATCCTGCCTGACGAACCTGTTGCAATTCTTTGAAGAGATTACAAGTAAGATAGATAAAAGGAATGCAGTGGATATTGTATATCTGGACTTCCAGAAGGCCTTTGACAAGGTGCCACACATAAGGCTGCTTACCAAGTTAAGAGGCCATGGTATTACAGGAAAGTTACTAACATGGTTAGAGCATTGCTGATTGGTAGGAGGCAGCGAGTGGGAATAAAAGGATCTTTTTCTGGTTGGCTGCCAGTAACTAGTGGTGTTCCACAGGGGTCAGAGTTGGGAGAACTTCTTTTTATGCTGTATATCAATGATTAAGTGATGGAATAGATGGCTTTTGTGCTAAGTTTGCAGATGATATGAAGATTGATGGAGGGGCAATAGTGTTGAGGAAACAGGTAGGATGCAGAAGGACAGACAGATAAGGAGAATGGGCAAGAAAGTGGCAAATGAAATACAATGTTGGAAAATGCATGGTTATGCACTTTGGTAGTAGAAATAAATGTGCGGACTATTTTGTAAATGGGGAGAAAATCCAGGAATCTGAGATGCAGAGGGACTTGGGAGTCCTTGTGCAGAACACCTTGAAGGTTAACTTACAGGTTGAGTCGTTGCTGAGGAAAGCAAATGCCATGTTAGAATTCATTTCAAGAGGTCTAGAATACAAGGATGTGATGCTGAGGCTTTATAAGGCACTGGTGGGGCCTCACCTTGAGTATTGTGGACAGCTTTGGGCCCCCCATCTTATAAAAGATGTGCTGGCATTGGAGAGGGTCCAGAGGAGGTTCACAAGGATGATTCCAGGAATGAAAGGGTTATCATACGAGGAACGTTTGATGGCTCTAGGTCTGTACTCGCTGGAATTCAGAAGGATGATGGAGGATTTCACTGAAACTTTTCGAATGTTGAAAGGCCTAGACAAAGTAGATATGGAAAGGATGTTTCCCATGATAGGAGGGTCTAGGACAAGAGGGCACAGCCTCAGGATAGAGGGGTGCCCTTTCAAAACAGAGATGCGGAGAAATTTCTTTAGCCAAAGGGCGATGAATTTGTGGGATTTGTTGCCACATGCAGCTGTGGAGGCCAGGTTGTTGGGTGTATTTAAGGGAAAGATTGATAGGTTCTTGATTGGACACAGCATCAAAGGTTACAGGGAGAAGGCCGGGAACTGGGGTTGAGGAAGAAGATTTAAAAAAACAGGATCAGCCATGATTGAATGGCGGAGCAGGCTCGATGGGCCAGATGGCCTAATTCTGCTCCTATGTCTTATGGTCCAAGTCCCCCTCTATTGCTATTGAGCAGCTTGCTGATGGGTTAGTCCTGATCTTCTTAGTATCCAGCAGTGACATGCAATCTTAAAAAAAAACATATAAACTGAACCAAAGCATTTTTGATGGACACAGAGTGGCGGCCGTACCCAGGCACACCGCCACCTACCAAAATTGATTTCACTGGAACCTAATGTGTGGCGGTGTCTGCCATCAGTAGCTAGTACTCATGCCTAATACTAAGCACTAATGGCTAAGTACAACTTTCTCAAGCAAAAAACATACTTTGGTTAAAGGAGTGCAGAAGTTACATGCTGTTTCTTCTTAGGGTGTTTTACCACAGTTTGGCTGATTGCAGGTTTCAGATTTTGTTGACATTGCATGTTTCATACCTCTTGATTTTTATGAAAGAACACTGGCAGTGTACATTGATGTAGAGTGAGGAAAGAGAATGCAAGATTCAAAATTCAAAGTAAACTTATTATCAAGGTATGTATATGTCACCATAGACTACCCTGAGATTCATTTTCTTGCAGTTATTCACAGTAGAACAAAGAAATACAATAGAATCAAACAAAGACTGACAAGCAATGTTGAAAAGAAGACAAACTGTATAAATACAAATACAAACGTAGATCAATAAATAATCCAACACATTACAGGATCCTGTAGCAGTTTAACACAATCTAAATCCTTACACAGGCACAATCAAGTGGCAAACATCATTCAACAAAATCTTGCTTTAAAGTACAAGCTCATAAAAGAAAACATACTTTACCATAAATACAAGCCTGATCCAGTTTTAGAGTCAGAGTCCCGCAAATTGTATTACAATTGATCCATTACTACAAATAGGACAGTCCATATGACTGTCCGGATATAATATTACAGAATAAACAGAGAAGAACAATTTACTTACTAGATATAGCCATTCCAAACACACATAATATACAGAAATCAATAAGTGAAAAACACCAGAAATATGCTGAATTAAAAGAGGAAATTGAAAGGCTATGGAACATGAACAGGGTATACACTGTCCTGATAGTAATATCTACAACTGGTGTCATCCCAAAATCACTACACAATAGCATTTAACAATTAGGTCTCCACAGCAATACTTAGGTAAATCTCTGGAAAGCCACAATGCTAAACACCACTAGAATAGTGCGAAAGTTCCTAACAATTGATAAATAAGCATGCTTGGCTATTCCCGTTCCTCAGATTTTATCCATTTGAGCTAAGAAAAAGATAAAAATATAAACAAAGTAAATGAATAAGTGTAAAGTCCTGATGAAGGGTCTCAGCCTAAAAAGTCGACTGATTGTTCATCTCCACAAATGCTGCCTGAGCTGCTGAGTCCCTTGTGTGTGTTGCTTTGGATTTTCAGCATTTGCAGGATCTCTTGTGTTTAAATTAAATAAATAACACAGAGAACACAGGTTGTCGAATCCTTGAAATGAGTTCATAGGTTGTATTCAGTGAATCGTTCAGTGTTGTGGTGTTAACTTGTTGGCATCTGGTGCTTTTTGTCTGTGGTAAAAGTTTCATTTTTGATGGATTTCTTCACAGTCACTCTAGTCATGAAGTTCCAAATGAGCAGTGACACAGTTCATGAGAGACTGTCCTTAGCACTTGTAAGATGGAATTGAAATTGAGAGGTTGCTAGTCTACCTGGGGAATATTGATCATTCCTCTGTCTGTTTTCCACTGAAAAATAGTTGTGTGTCTTAACTCAGTTAAATACAACTGAAAGAGAATTTCACAAACTGCGTTTGGTGTCAGAACTCTGAACTTTCAACTGGAAAATGTTATCCCAAATCATTTATCATTTGCCTGCCTTCATGATTGAGTATTCAGATTACTTTTTTTGCAGTGTAGGAGATGAGCATTCTCATAGCACAAAATGTTTTTGATCTTGTATTGTACAATGAAAAATATTTAATTGTTAATCTGGCACTTAAGAAGCTTCAGAGAAGATAAATTACCATAACAATGTGATTGAATTTTATACAAACAGCAAGCAATGGCTAACATTTAAAGAATGTGAATGCACTGTTTACAATTATTATATACTGTATATCATTTAAGGAGGAAATATGATTAGAAAAATGGTTTCAGATGACCATCACCATCCTGGACGTGCCCTCTTCTGATGACCACCGTCAGAAAGGAGGTACAGGAGCTTGAAGACCTTCACTCAATGTTTCAGAAACAGCTTTTTCCCCTCTGCCGTCAGATTTCTGTAAGGTTCATGAATCCATGAACACTACCTTACTACCCCTCCTTTGTACTATCTCTCTTTTTTTTGTATTATGACTTAATATTTTTTATGTCTTGCACTGTACTGCTGCCACAAAACAACACATTTCTTGTATCAGTGATAATATACTGAGCGAAATACATGTTAGTAGGGAAGTGGTGTTAGGTAAATTGGAGGGATTAAAGGCAGATAAATCCCCAGGGCCAGATGGTCTGCATCCCAGGGTGCTTAAGGAAGTAGCCCAAGAAATAGTGGATGCATTAGTGATAATTTTTCAAAACTCGTTCGATTCTGGACTAGTTCCTGAGGATTGGAGGGTGGCTAATGTAACTCCACTTTTTAAAAAAGGAGGGAGAGAGAAACCGGGGAATTATAGACCGGTTAGCCTAACGTCGGTGGTGGGGAAACTGCTGGAGTCAGTTATCAAGGATGTGATAACAGCACATTTGGAAAGTGGTGAAATGATCGGACAAAGTCAGCATGGATTTGTGAAAGGAAAATCATGTCTGACGAATCTCATAGAATTTTTTGAGGATGTAACTAGTAGAGTGGATAGGGGAGAACCAGTGGATGTGGTATATTTGGATTTTCAGAAGGCTTTTGACAAGGTCCCACACAGGAGATTAGTGTGCAAACTTAAAGCACACGGTATTGGGGGTAAGGTATTGGTGTGGGTGGAGAGTTGGTTAGCAGACAGGAAGCAAAGCGTGGCAATAAACGGGACCTTTTCAGAATGGCAGGCGGTGACTAGTGGGGTCAAGGCTCAGTGCTGGGACCCCAGTTGTTTACAATATATATTAATGACTTGGATGAGGGAATTAAATGCAGCATCTCCAAGTTTGCGGATGACACGAAGCTGGGTGGCAGTGTTAGCTGTGAGGAGGATGCTAAGAGGATGCAGGGTGACTTGGATAGGTTGGGTGAGTGGGCAAATTCATGGCAGATGCAATTTAATGTGGATAAATGTGAAGTTATCCACTTTGGTGGCAAAAATAGGAAAACAGATTATTATCTGAATGGTGGCCGATTAGGAAAAGGGGAGGTGCAATGTGACCTGGGTGTCATTATACACCAGTCATTGAAAGTAGGCATGCAGGTACAGCAGGCGGTGAAAAAGACGAATGGTATGCTGGCATTTATAGCGAGAGGATTTGAGTACAGGAGCAGGGAGGTACTACTGCAGTTGTACAAGGCCTTGGTGAGACCGCACCTGGAGTATTGTGTGCAGTTTTGGTCCCCTAATCTGAGGAAAGACATCCTTGCCATAGAGGGAGTACAGAGAAGGTTCACCAGATTGATTCCTGGGATGGCAGGACTTTCATATGAAGAAAGAATGGATGAACTGGGCTTGTACTCGTTGGAATTTAGAAGATTGAGGGGGGATCTGATTGAAAGGTATAAGATCCTAAAGGGATTGGACAGGCTAGATGCAGGAAGATTGTTCCCGATGTTGGGGAAGTCCAGAACGAGGGGTCACAGTTTGAGGATAGAGGGGAAGCCTTTTAGGACCGAGATTAGGAAAAACTTCTTCACACAGAGAGTGGTGAATCTGTGGAATTCTCTGCCACAGGAAACAGTTGAGGCCAGTTCATTGGCTATATTTAAGAGGGAGTTAGATATGGCCCTTGTGGCTAGGGGGGTCAGGGGGTATGGAGGGAAGGCTGGTGCAGGGTTCTGAGTTGGATGATCAGTCATGATCATAATAAATGGCGGTGCAGGCTCGAAGGGCCGAATGGCCTACTCCTGCACCTACTTTCTATGTTTCTATGTTTCTATACCTGGTTCTGATTCTGATGTTGGGGAGAAAGCAAAGTGGTTACACTCACTCATGTTGGAGCTGGTCACTGGATGAATGTTCCCTGGGGCTTTGTGCAGGCTGACACAGACTCTTTAATTTACTGAGGAGATAGAAACGAAATTAAATATTGTGCAATCATCAGCACGTATCCTCATTTATTTATGATGGAAGGAAGCTCACTGCTGTAGCACTTGAAAATGTTTGGGACCCTGCCCTGAGGAAATCTGCACGGTGACCTGACCTCCGGCAGCCACAGACACCTTTGCTTGTGTGCAGAGTGTTGGAGATTTTTCCACTTCAGCTTTACCAGGAAACCTGGATGCTGCACTGGGTCAAATGCTGCCTTGGTGTCATGGGCACTCAATCTCATTCCAGCTCTGGATCCCAGGCCTTCTGTTTCATGCTTGACCCAGGACTGGGATGAAATCTGGAGCGAGTATTGATGATCAAACCCAATCAAGGCATTGGTGAGCAGGTTAGTCCTTTCACTTAGATCAGGTTCAACTTCCTTATGGCAAGGTTTGCTGGTGTATTTCAGGTTAAAATTTGGTTGCAGAATGACCATAACATGTGTCTATCTATCTATTTGGAGATATTGTGTAGTTCAACAAGCTGCACTACCCAGCCAACCCACCTATTTCAACCTAGCCGAATAACAGGACAATTTACAATGACCAATTAACCTACTAACTGATATGTCTTTGGAAGGTAACAAGCAGTGATTGATAAGTTCGTGGCCTAAGGTAGAAGGAGTCAATTTTAGAAAACCTAGCACATTTATTTTTCAACATAATTCCCTCCTACATTTACACACTTAGTCCAGCAGTCGTGGAGCATACGGATCTTGGACCTCCAGGAAGTGCCCACAGCAGGGGTGATTGATAAGTTCGTGGCCTAAGGTAGAAGGAGATGAGTTATACAGTTCTTGTTACATGCACGTGTAGTTCAACTCTTTGAGTGATAATGCAGAAAGTTTGAAGTTAATAACTCATCTCCGTGAAATGTAAGGAGGATGTTATGAGAATGCAGGATGACTTGGACAGGTTGGGTGAGTGGGCAGATGCAGTTTAATGTGGATAAATGTGAGGTTATCCACTTTGGTGGCAAGAACAGGAAGGCAGGTTACTATCTGAATGGTGTCAAGTTAGGAAAAGGGGAAGTACAATGAGATCTAGGTGTCTTTGTTCATCAGTCACTGAAAGTAAGCATGCAGGTACAACAGGCAGTGAAGAAAGCTAATGGCATGTTGGCCTTCATAACAAGTGGAGTTGAGTATAGGAGCAAAGAGGTCCTTCTGCAGTTGTGCAGGACTCTGGTGAGACCACACCTGGAATATTGTGTACACTTTTGGTCTCCAAAATTGAAGAAGGACATTCTAGCTATTGAGGGAGTGCAGCGTAGGTTCACGAGGTTAATTCCCGGTATGGCGAGACTGCCATATGTTGAAAGATTGGAGCAACTGGGCTTGTATACACTGGAATTTAGAAGGATGAGAGGGGATCTGATTGAAACATATAAGATTATTAGGGGATTGGACACGCTGGAGGCAGGAAACATGTTCCCGATGTTGGGGGAGTCCAGAACCAGAGGCCACAGTGTAAGAATAAGGGGTAGACCATTTTGAACGGAGTTGAGGAAAAACTTTTTCACACAGAGGGTTGTGATTCTGTGGAATGCTCTGCCTCAGAAGGCAGTGGAGGCCAATTCTCTGGATTCTTTCAAGAAAGAGTTAGATAGTGCTCTTAAAGATAGCGGAGTCAAGGGATATGGGGAGAAGGCAGGAACGGGGTACTGATTGTGCATGATCAGCCATGATCACAGTGAATGGCGGTGCTGGCTCGAAGGGCTGAATGGACTACTCCTGCACCTGTTGTCTATTGTCCTTCTACCTTAGGCCACGAACTTATCAATCACCCCTAATGAGTTATTAACTTCAAACTTTCTGCATAATCACTCGAAGAGTTGAACTGCATGTGCATGTAACGCGAGCTATGTAACTCATCTCCTTCTACCTGAGGCCACAAACTTATCAATCACCCCTGGTAGATCATGGGGAGAACGTGCAAACTACTTACAGACTGTGCTGGAATTGAACTCCGAACTCCAGCATGCCTCGAGCTGTAATAGCATCGTACTAACCACTACGCTACCATGGATTAGGCCACAATACCAGCCATTGGCATAAAGCTTTGCAGTGTTTGGGGTTCAGTGCCACTGTAAGTAAGGAGTTTGTTGGTGTTCCCTGCGGTCATGTGGGCTTCTTCTGGATGCACCGGTTTCTGCCCACATTTGGTGTGGGGTTTGTATATTGTGGCCGTGCAATGTTGGCGTCGGACTTCGACATAACATGCCCACAATATACTGACCCTAGTGTGGTGTAGGCTGCCCTCGGCACATCCTTGGACCATATTGGTTGTTGATGCAAACAGCACGTTTCACCGTTTGCTTTAATGCTACAATGTGCAATCTTTAACCTTCAGGTCATTTGGCCCATCGAGACTGTTCCACCATTCAATGGGGGCGGATATTTTTCACACAATTTTCCTGCTTTATTCCCATAACGATTAAGCTTGTTATCAACTAAAAATGATTGGAATCTGGGATAGGGGGTGGTGAGACTTTGACCGATGAGGACAGCATTAAGGACAGGCATCATGGGGGCCTGAGTCATGAGGAGAGGTTGGCCAGACTAGGTCCTTATTCCTTGGAATGAAGGAGAATGGAGTGGGGAATGGGACTTTCTAAAAGTGTTTCCAATTATGAGAGGTGTAGTTAAAGTGGATGGTAACAATCTATTCCTCAGGATATAGAGGAATTCAAAACCAGGTTTAAGGTGAGAGGGGAAAGATTTAAAAGAGAACTGAGGCGCAACTTTTTAATGCAAATAGTGACATCCTGTCAAATGCCATTATTGTATTGCTTCCACCAGTGCACCTTGTGTTTGTGATGCCTCAAATGAGGAATCAGTCTCAAAGTAAGGAGTTAACATTGAACATAGGACATTACTGCACAGTACAGGCCCTTTGGCCCACAATGTTGTGCCAACATATTAAACTACTCTGAGATCAATCTAACCCTTTCCTCCCACATAGCCCTCCATTCTTCTATTGTCCATGTGCCAAAGAACACAGGACAGAGGTGAAAAGAAACTTTTCAGTGGGTCATCTGTATAATTCTCTATGCAGAGAACCATCAAGGCTCTGTTTCTGAGTTTACTCCAACAAGCACCAATGGATTTTTTTGTGTGTGTGTATTACATGCATTTGGGAGCAATGGTGGAAAAGATCACTGAACTGAAAGGTCGACTGTAAGCAGTGGAACAGATGCAAGGGGCCAAATGGCCTACTCTTACATCCCGTGTTCTCATTTCTCATGTTCGATTTTGTGTTTCAGATACTTGGGAATAACGCGCCCTCTGACATACCCGGTGAGACAGAATGGGAGGTCGATGGCCAAAATGGTGTTAACTGTTTGGCTCCTTTCGGCATCCATAACTCTGCCGCCATTGTTTGGTTGGGCCAAGAACGTCACGGTGGACAGGATGTGTCTCATCAGCCAAGACCTTGGGTACACTGTCTACTCCACGGGCGTAGCCTTTTACATTCCCACGACCGTCATGCTGATTATGTATTACCGGATATACAAAGCTGCTAAGAAAAGCGCTGAGAAGCACAAGTTCATGAGCATTCCACGCCCGTACGAGCAGGACGGGATCTACACCATGGAGGAGGATGTGCGGGGTCACCACGCCACCAGGAGGTCTAAAGCCACAGAGGAATGCGCCATCCTGTCCAAACTGCTCAAGCACGACCGCAAGAACATTTCCATCTTCAAGAGGGAGCAGAAGGCAGCCCGGACCCTGGGGATCATAGTGGGAGCCTTCACCTTCTGCTGGCTGCCCTTCTTCCTGCTCTCCGCCGCCCGTCCCTTCATCTGCGGCGTCAAGTGCAGCTGCATGCCCCTGAGACTGGAGCGGACTCTGCTGTGGCTGGGGTACACCAATTCCCTCATCAACCCGCTCATCTATGCCTTCTTTAACCGGGACCTGAGGACTACTTTCTGGAACCTGCTGCGTTGCAAGTACAGGAACATTAACCGGAGGCTCTCGGCTGCCAGCATGCACGAGGCACTCAAGGCAACAGAGAGGCACGATTGCATATTGTAACTGAGCCCTTTGGCAACCAGTGTGCAATGGAAAGTGGGAATGACAGGCAGCATCACCAGAACTGCAGGAGATTTCACCAAACATTTGATCTTGAAATGAGTACAAATTATCTCTCCAGTTAATTTGGTTAGTGAAGGTTGACTCGTTACATCTACTTCAAATGATGGCCACTTCAAATGACGTGGATAGACAACTGAGCTCGTGTCTGTGCCGAAAATGTTTTGGCCTTGGGCCAGAATGCCATGGAAAATATGCTAAGTTAAAAATCTTCCTTCACTTCTGATTCAGATTCAGATCTATTTATTGAAACATACAGTGAAATGTGTCGTTTGTGTTAGCAGCCAACAGATGCGCTGGGGGCAGCCCGCAAATGTCACCACACATTCCAGGGTCAACACAGCATACCCACAATGCTCAGCAGAGCAACACAAGCAACAACAACACAACAACAAAAGAAAACAGCAAGGAAACAAAAAAACAGCGCAACAAAAAAATGCTTAGACATTAACCATTTCAGAGATGAGTATAACAGGAGGATGGATAACTTGTTCTTTTTTTAAGCAGTCAGACACAAGGTGCGGGATAATCCAGGAAGACAATCCATGCTGGTTCTTGGATGAAGCATCCGTGGGATTTGAGGAATAGGACACAAAGAATCTCAGAGGAGAGGTAACACTCTGAGGAGAGCTGACAAGGATTGAGAGGGAAAATATTAGAGTGGATTCGCAGTCAAGATGATCAACCAATCCTACTGGCTCATGTGCACCCCGGCAAAATGGAGGGGTCTGGATCACTGACACTGAACTGGTTATAGATCAATGTAGAAAGAAAGCAAGACTGAATTATGTTGATCAATTCATGGATCACTAATGGATATCAAAAACCCAAAATGAGGGATCAAATATTGAACCAAGTTGGCAGATTTATATTTGATATTGTAATATCCTAAAATATGAAGCCGGGATGCCTTGCCATAAGGAAAATGTAAATTTAATTGCAAAAAGCAATCATTGTTACGGAAGAAAGGAAACTGACTTATGGGCAAATTTATTGCGTTTGAAGATGTTATGGTCATGGAAAATATGCCGAGTTAAAATTCTGCTTTTGTTTCGACAGAGATGATTCTACCAGGATTCTACCAGTATTTTGCACTTTTGTAACCAGTTGGATTCAAGGTGCAGGATAATCTGGGAAGACAGTCCGTGCCACTCTTTGGATCAAGCTCTGGCCACTAATGTTAACAAGCCACAAAGCAAGCAGCGACACTGGTCTGCATGAGCACAGATTCAGAAATTAATTTAACAGGAAAGACTCATATTTATCTTACACCTTTTGTGACCTCAGATTGTCTCAAAGCACTTAAGTGTAATTATTGTTAAAAAGTAGTAAATCGAACATGTGATCAAAGTCAGGATAACTTACTGGTGTTGTCTAATGGTTAAACTTTGAACAGGACTCCCCTGTTTTTATGTTTATTTTTAAGACAGAGCGCAGTAACAGGCCCTTCTAGCCTAACGAGCCTGCACCACCCAGTTATGCCTGTGCTTTCATTATGGAAGAGCGTATGGCATGGGAGAACGAAATTCACACTTGGCCTCTTGTGATACTGCGCAGATCCCTGACCTGTTTTCAGAAATTCGGTCACATTCTGTCAGCTGTTGCTCAGAAATAGAAATCACAAAAAAAAAATCACAGGCACTGAAAACCTGAAAAAAAAAACAAGATGCTGGAAACACTCAGCAGCTGGGGAGAAAGAAGTAGGGTTGGAAACTGAGTGATTCCAGGATTTTCTGCTTTTATTTCAGAAATGCAACACTGCAAAATGCAAAGCTGCTTTAATGCAACACTACATTATGCTTTTAGTGCAAACAAGGGTGAATTTTTATTCCAGCACTTTGCATACTGACATATCCATAAGGCAGTAGCTTTGACTGTGCAATATTCCCTGGGGACAGCACGAGAAGGATGTGTTGTGGTTTCTGGAGAGGAGATTTGAACCCATAGGTGATTAATTCAAGCTATAACTCAAAGTTCAAAGTAATTTATTTATTACCAAAGTATATATATGTTACCATATACACCCTGAGATTCATTTTCTTGCAGGCATTCACAGCAGAACAAAGAAATACAAGAGAATTATTGAAAAACTGTACACAAAGACTGTCAGACAAACAATGTGCAAAAGAAGACACACTCTGCAAATACATTATCAAAATAAGTCCTTGAAAATGTGTCCATAGGTTGTGGAATTAGTTCAGTGTTCAGTTGAGTGGAGTTATCCATACCAATTCAGAAGGGTAATAACTGTTCCTGAACCTGGTGCCCCCGATGGCAGTGGTGAGAATAGAGCACGGCCTGGATGGTGGGATTCCTGAATGATGGGTGCTGCTTTCTTGTGGTAGCACTTCTTGTAGATGTGCTCAATGGTGGAGAGGGCTTTTCCTGAGATGGACTGGGTGACATCCACTACTTTTCATAGGCTCTCCCTTTCAAGGGCATTGGTTTCAATACAAGGCCGTGGTGTCAGGATACTCTCCACTGTACATCTATAGATGTTTGTCACAGTTCTCAATGACATGCCAAATCTTCACAAACTTTTAAGAAATTAGGTTGGCTGTCGTGTCTTCTTTACAATTGTACTTTTAATCACCTTTAATTCAGCCCACAGCAATGGTGCCGTCAGTAAACTGAAATATTGCATTGAGCTGCACTTAGCCTCACAGTCACAAGTATAACTCAAGTAGAGCGGGGGGTAAGCACCTGTGCTGATGGAGATTGTGGAGGAGATGTTGGTGCCAATCTAAACTGACTAGGATCTGCAATTCAGGAAATCTAGAATCCAGTTGCACAAAGAGGTATTGAGGCCTGAAACATAGCATCAGAGTCATAGAGAAGTACAGCACAGAAACAGGCACTTCCACCCATCTAGTCCATGCCGGAACTATTTAAATTGCCTACCATCATCAACCTGAAGCAGGACTATGACCCTCCATACCCCTACCATCCATGTGCCTATCCAAACTTATCTTAAGCATGTAAATCGAGCTCACATGCACCAGTGGTGCTGGCAGTTCATTCCACACTCTCACGACTTTCTGAGTGAAGACGTTTCCCCTCATGTTGCCTTTAAACTTCTCACCTTTCACCCTTAAACCATGACCTCTGGTTGTAGCCCCAGTCAACTTCAGTCGAAAAAGCCTGCTTGCATTTACCCTATCTATACCCCTCATAATTTTGTATACCAACTCTCTCAACCTTCTATGTTCCAAAGAACACAGTCCTAACCTGAGAATACAGTCAATCTTTTCTTGTAATCCAGGTCCTCCAGACTCAGTAACATTTAATTTTCAACCTTGTTTACATCTTTCCTGGAGATAGGTGACCAAAACTGCATGCAGTACTCCAAATTAGGCCTTACCAAGATCTTATACAACTTCAACATAACATCCCATCTTCTGTTCTCAATACATTGATTTATGAAAGCCAATGGGCTAAAAGCTTTCTTTACGACCTACCTGTAATGTCACTTTCAGTGAATTATGTACCTGTATTCCCAGATATCTTTGTTCTACCACACTCCTCAATACTCTACTGTTCACTGTGTAAAACTTATCCTGGTTGGTCCTACCGAAGTCTAAAGCCTCACACTTATCTGCATTAAATTCCATCTGCCATTTTTCAGCCCATTTTTCCAGCTGATACAGATCCCTCTGGAAACCATGGTAGCCTTCCTCACTGTCCACTACACCCCCAATCTTTGTGTCATCCACAAATCTGCTGATCCGGTCAACCACATTATCATCCAGATCATTGATATCGATGACAAACAACAAAGGATCCAACATCAGTCCCTGTGGCACACCACTAGTCACAGGCCTCCAGTCAGAGAGGCAACTCTCGACCACCACTCTCTGGCTTCACCCGGCTTTCCTCAATCTTTTTGTCCTGGAGGAACCCTTGAAATGATTTTCAGGTCTCAGGGAACCCTTGCATAAAAATTATTATATCTACTGCTCACGGTACGTTAGCGTGATCAATAAATTGTAGATATAATCCAAAAATAATTGTCAATGCAGAATAAGTTTTTAGCCAATCTTTCCTGGAAAAAAACAGATAGTTAAGCTTAGCTTACTTTTCTTGAAATGAATCTCTTTCTTTCCCTTTCATAAATTTTAGAAACTCATAAGGCAAACATAATAAATTTTTCAATTCTGGGTCGAATTTGAGATAAGCGCATCTGGATTTCATCTTCAACTGAAATGATACAATTTCTATCCTTGATCTTGATGCTTGTAAAACTGGAAAAAGCTTGTTCACACCTGTAAGAAGTTGAAAACTACAAGAAAATATGTATTGCTTTTCTAGCTAAAGCAGGATACTCTTCTTTCACAGAAATGCAGAACTTCTCCGGGGCAGGTCAGTAAATTTCATCTTGAGTGCATGATCAAAGTGCAGCTCAGAAAGTTTTCCTCTTTCCTCAAAGTCAAGTTCTCAGGCTGAGCAGAAGATTCAGAGAAAGGGTCCCTCACCCAGTCATACACTTGTGTTGAAATGGAGGAAAAATACTGTTCAATTTTGTTCTGCGTTTCTTCCAGGTGGTTTTCAATAAGATTCAAGACTTTTTGATATCCTTCCCACTCTCAAGCCCGAGCAGCAATGGAAACATTTCAAGATTTCCTTTTGCAACATGATTTTACCAAAGATTCAGTTTCCTTTTAAATCCAATAATCTTATCAATTGAAGTCAGAACATTTTCTCCAAGGCCTTGCAGAGACTTGTTCAACTGGTTAATATGATGAAAAACTAGGCAGGTTTCTGCAGATATTCTTCATCTTCAAAGCACTCTGCAAAATCTCGCCTATTATATTCTTGAAAGCACACTTGCAATTCACCTTTCAGCTGAAACACCCTGTTGAGAACTCTTCCTCTGCTAAGCCACCAGATTTCTGTACGTAGCAGGAGATTGGTGTGCTCTTTGTCCATGTTTTCACACAGTTTTCAAACATTCTCTAGTGAACTGGTCTTAAAGCTACTAAATAACTTGCTTCCTGGGTCTTTTTACTGTCTGTGACTTTATTATCAAAAGCTTTAATCTGTTTGTTTTGAGATTCCAATAGTCACTTAAATTAATCAGCACTTTTACGTGTCATATGGCTGTGATTTGCACTTAAGTGTCTTTTCAATTTTGCTGGAGCCATTGCCACATTTGCAAGTTGTTTGCCACTGACTAGGCACTGTGGAATAGGACAACTTGGATTATTAGTCCATGTAAAACCCATTGATAAGTAGCTTTCATTGTAAAGTCAGACTTTTTTGTGTCCTTTGTTGCACCAGTGCAGTAAAATGACTCAGAAGGTTCTAATTCTTCATTATTAGCCTTATTAGAATTGTCTGTAGGCCTAAGCCTAGAACCCTCCTCTTCCATCTCACACCTCCTCTTCAAAAATCACCGCACTGGACTGTCTTTAGAATGAACATTTCCCTCCAATTTTCTACTACACTGGTAGTTTGTTCGTTCCCATAAGTCAGTCAGCGGCACACAGGGGGAATTTGGGGGAGGTAATTCGGATTGGAGAGGCTGACATAACAGCCCAAGTTGGGTAAGTCTATTCAATGCTCGGAAAACACACTTCATGCTTCTCATCGTCCTACCGTCCTCCCCTCCGTGCAATACAGCGCTCACCAATTATCAGCCTACTGTCCTCCCCTCCGTGCAGTATGGTGTCACCAATCATCAGCCTACCATCTTCTGCTCTGTACAATACAACACTTACCAATTATCAACGGCCTCCCCAATCTTGCATCAAAAACTGAGAATGGACTCAACCAAGTAAACACGTTCCTACTGCACGCTGCCATTCTGGGCTGAGAGACCTCTAGTGAGATGCTAACAGGGCTGCTCGGTCACTATCCACCACTATGAGTGCTAGCGTCGTGCATTACATGGAGTTAAAAAGATGATGTTTATTTTTTAATCACAATCTCTCGCAGAATCTCTAGTAACCTTTCATGGAACCCCAGTGGAGAAACCCTGGTCTAATCCAATTTACTACCTCATCCTGAATGCCGAGCAACCGAACCTTCTTGACCATCTTCCCATGTGGGACCTTGTCAAATGCCTTTCTAAACAACATCCACTGCCTTGCCTTCATCCACTTTCCTGGTAACTTCCTTGAAAAACTCTATAAGATTGATTGGACATGAGATATCACACATAAAGCCATGCTGACTATCCTTATCTATCCAAATACTTATACATTCGGTCCTTTAGGACACCTTCCAATAACTTTCCCACAACTGATGTCAGACTCACCAGCTTATAATTTACTGGTTTATATTTAGAGCCTATTTTTAAAATTAGTTTTGATTAGCTTATTGATTAGTTTTAAGTGGACGAAAGTGTTGAATACAGAGCTGTAGTCAATGAAAATCTTCAGATTCGGGTGATCAGAATCACCGGCATGTGATGTGAAATTTGTTAACTTAGCAGCAGCAGTTCAATGCAATACATAATCTGGCAGAGAGAAAAAAATAATAATAATAAAGTAACTAAATAAATACATTATGTATATTGAATAGATTTTTTTAATGTGCAAAAACAGAAATACTGTATTTTTTTTTAAAGTGAAGTAGTATCCAAAGCTTCAATGTCCACTTAGGAATTGGATGGCAGAGGAGAAGAAGCTTTTCCTGAATCACTGAGTGTGTGCCTTCAGGCTTCTGTATCTCCTACCTGATGATAACAGTGAGAAAAGGGCATGCCCTGGGTGCTGGAGGTCCTTAATAATGGACGCTGTCTTTCTGAGACACTGCTCCCTAAAGGTGTCCTGGGTACTTTGTAGGTTAGTACCCAAGAAGGAGCTGACTAGATTTACAACCTTCTGCAGCTTCTTTCGGTCCTGTGCAGTAGCCCCTCCATACCAGATAGTGGTGCAGCCTGTCAGGATGCTCTCCGCGGTACAACTATAGAAGTTTTTGATTGTATTTGTTGACATGCCAAATCCCTTCAAACTCCTAATGAAGTATAGCCGCTGTCTTGCCTTCTTCATAACTACATCGATATGCTGGGACCAGGTTAGATCCTCAAAGATCTTGACACCCAGGAACTTGAAGCTGCTCACTCTCTCCACTTCTGATCCCTCTATGAGGATTGGTCCAATGTTCCTGGGCTGAGTGAAGAGCCAATTAAACAGTTAGAGCTGATGATGTTTTGGGTCAAAATGCCTTCATCTGGGCTATAAAGGCCATGATGCAACCAGTTAGGTCTCCACCATGCACCTAGGGAATTTTATCATACTTTCAGACGACGTGCCAAAGCTGTGCAAATTTCTGAGGAAGTAGAGGTACTGCCATGCCTTCCTTGAAATGGTACTTACATGCTGCAGCCAGGACAAATGAGGGACACAGAAAGTTATACATAGTATCGGGACCTATGAACATAGAACAGTACAGGAACAAACCCTTAAGCCCACCACATTGTGCTGAACTAATATAACTAATAATGAAAAGCCTACTTAAACATCCCTTCTGCTTGCACTAGTCTATGTCCTTCCATTTTCTGCCTTACTGATCCATGTAGACAACATCCACTGCCTTGCCTTCATCCACTTTTCTGGTAGCTTCCTTGAAAAACTCTATAAGATTGGTTGGAGTATAGTTTTAAGGTGCTTGGAAGTAGGTACAAGGGGGATGATCTGTACTGGGTCCAATGTTGTTTGTAATATATATTAATGATCTAGATGATGGGGTGGTAAATTGGATTAGTAAGTATGCAGATGATACTAAGATAGGTGGCGTTGTGGATGATGAGATAGGTTTTCAAAGCTTGCAGAGAGATTTAGGAAAGTTAGAAGAGTGGGCTGAAAGATAGCAGATGGAGTTTAATGCTGAAAAATGTGAGGTGCTACATTTTGGTAGGACTAATCAAAATAGGACATACATGGTAAATGGTAGGGCATTGAAGAATGCTGTAGAACAGAGGGATCTAGGAATAATGGTGCTTAGTTCCCTGAAGGTGGAATCTCACATGGATAGGGTGGTGAAGAAAGCTTTTGGTATGCTGGCCTTTATTAATCAGAGCATTGAGTATAGGAGTTGGGATGTAATGTTGAAATTGTATAGGGCATTGGTAAGGCCAAATTTGGAGTATTGTGTACAGTTCTGGTCACCGAATTATAGGAAAGATGTCAATAAAATTGAGAGAGAACAGAAGAGGTTTACTAAAATGTTGCCTGGGGTTCATCTCCTAAGTTACAGAGAAAGGTTGAACAAGTTAGGTCTTTATTCTTTGGAGCATAGAAGGTTGAGGGGGGACTTGATAGAGGTGTTTAAAATTATGAAGAGGATTGATAGAGTTGACGTGGATAGGCTTTTTCCATTGAGAGTGGGGAAGATTCAAACAAGAGGACATGAGTTGAGAGTTAAAGGACAAAAGTTTAGGGGTAACATGAGGGGGAACTTCTTTATTCAGAGAGTGGTAGCCGTGTGGAATGAGCTTCCAGCAGAAGTGGTTGAGGCAGGTTCGATGTTGTCGTTTAAAGTTAATTTGGATAGATATATGGACAGAAAAGGAAAGGAGGGTTATGAGCTGAGTGCAGGTCGGTGGGACTAGGTGAGAGTATGAGTTTGGCACAGACTAGAAGGGCCAAGATGGCCTGTTTCCGTGCTGTAATTGTTATATGTTATGTTATGTCAGAGGTAAGTTTTTCACACAGAGTGGTGGGTGGGTGGAATGCACTTACAGTGATGGTGGTAGAGACAGATACAATAGGGTCTTTTAAGAGACTCTCGATAGGTACGTGGAGCTTAGAAAAGTAGAGGTGTATGTGGTAGGGAAATTCTAGGCAGTTACTAGAGTAGGTTACACAGTTGGCACAACAATGTGGGCCAAAGGGCCTGTAATGTGCTGTAGGTTTCTATGTTCTTTGTTCTATTTGATCATATATAACCCTGAGATTGATTTTCTTGTGGACATCCCCAATAAACCCATAATAGAATAATAATGATAATAGAATTGATGAAAGAGTTTGGGCTTTCTACCATTTTGCAAAAGACAACAAAATGTGCAAATATCCAGCCCGCAGAATGTTGCCGTGGTTCACCAGTGCCAACTTCCATGAGCCATCTCAGACTGTGATGGTACTGTAGGATCAGTACCTGTCTGCATCACTTCTGGGCGACTGTACCCCACACACTGCAAAGCCTGTGCTTGATGCCAATCTTGGCTGCTACCTGTGTAGAACTTTCGTGTTCTCCATGTGGCTGTGAGGATTTCCACTGGGTGCTAAACCCTTTCTTTTCATGAACTCATCTAGATGGCTATTAACACTGTGTGCTACAGTTACAAAGGATGTTCAGTGAACTTAGACAGATAAAATGCAAAGACAATGATGAGGTAAACTGAGAGATCAAGATTTCACCTTCATTGTACAAGAGGTCCGTTCAGGAATCTTATCTTATCAGGAATCGTACCTTCTGCTCAATGGAAGGGGTGAGAAGAGAGAATATCCAGGGTGGAAGAGGTCTTGGATTATGCTGGCTTCTTCCCTAAGGCAGCAGGAGGAGGCTGCCTTATCATGATAGGCCAAGCTGTGTTCACAAGTCTCAGCAGTTTCTTGTGGTCACAGACAGAACAGCTACTCTACCAGGCCATGATACAGCTAGAAAGGACATTTTCTGTGGTGAATCTGTAAAAATAGGTGATGATAAATAGGGACATGGTAGATCTTTACAGCAAAACTCCAGTAATCTGAGAGCCAATAATGAGAACAGTAGGTGTCTGGAAAACACCGGTGAAAGCAGATACCATTGTGAAGTTTCAGAGGCTTTTAGACACATGAATAGACAGGAAATGGAGGAATATGGATCTTCCACAAACAGGAAGAGATTTAGTTCAATTTGGCATTGCTTTCGGTGCAGATATAAGGCTGATATATACTTGTGCTTCAACTGGCCGCCATAGCCTACGCGCGTTGTGAGCATTTATATTGTGTGCTAGTGTGTCTGCGTCGCGCTGCAATTCGGGCACGTCGCGCATGCGCGCACACCTGCCCGCATAAGGCTTCATGGTTATGGTAGTCTTTCTCCGGGTAAACAAGTTTAAAGTGAGAGTCTTTTTTTGTAAAAGCGACATGTGTCCTCCATAATTTCGGAGGTCTGTAAAGCTTTATGGAAAGCATTGTAGCCAGAGTTCCTTCCCTGCCCTTCAGTCGCCCAAAGGGAAGCTGTTGCAACGTAGGAGGAAATGCGATGCTACCAAGCAGACCAATCACAGTTGTTGCGATCTGCGTTGCTGCGACGCGCAGTTATATTTTGGGAGAGGTGCGCGTCAGGCTACGGCATAGGAATCCGCGTTGGCCCTGCGTAGGGTTCACGCGACGCCGTACCTATGGCGTCGAGTTGACGCACAAGTACAAATCAGCCTATAGGGGGCTGAACAGCCTGTTCCTGGGCTTTCCACTCATTGGCACTTTATTAAGTACACCTGTACACCTGCTTGTTAATGCAAATATCTGATCAGCCAATCTTGTAGCTGTAACTCAATGCATAAAAGCATGCAGGCATAGTCAAGAGGTTCAGTTGTTGTTCAGACCAAAAATCAGAATGGGGGAAGAAATGTAATCTAAGTGACTTTGACCATGAAATGATTGTTGGTGCCAGAGAGGGTCCTACTGTGTGTGTTTTTTGTGCTGCCTCGGATCTGGAGTAACAATTATTTTGTTCTCCTTTACACTTGTGTACTAGAAATAACATTAATCTTGAATCTTGGATCTTGAGTATCTCAGAAACTGCTGACCCCCTGGGATTTTCACACACAATCATCCATAAAATTTACAGAGAATGGTGCGAAAACCAAAAAAAAGCTTCCAGTTCTGTGAGCAAAAAATGCCTTGTTTATGTGAGAGAGGTCAGAGGAGAGTGGCCAGACTGATTCAAGCTGACAGGAAGGTGACAGTAACTTAAATAACCAGAGTGTTATGCAGAAGAGCATCCCTGAACGCAGAACATGTTGAAGCTTGAAGTGGATAGGCTACAGCAGCAGAAGACCATGAATGTACACTCAGTATTCACTGGATTAGGTACTGAACATTCAGAATCAATCAGGTTCAATATCACTGGTGTATGTTGTGAAATTTGTTGTTTTCGGCAGCAGTACAATGCAATACATACTGTAATAATTAAAAAACTACAAATTACAATAACAATATATATATAATTAAATTAAATAAGAAGTGCAAAAACAGAGTTAAAAAAGAGAAAGAAAATAGTGAGGTAGTGTACATGGATTCATTGATAGCAGAGAGAAAGAAGCCGTCCATAAAATATTGAAAGTGTATCTTCAGACTCTGTACCTCCTGCTTGATGTTAGCAATGAAAGGACAGCATGTTCTGGGTGATAAGGGTGCTTAATGATGGATGCAGCCTAATGAAGTGACCACTGAATGTACTGTTCTGTGCAATACAGAAATCTTGATGGCTTAGTATCTGGTTAACCCTGTACTGATCCGTGTGTTCTCTTCCAATATCCTCCGACAGTTCCTTAAAGAATTATAGTAGGCTTGTTTCCCCTGCTCCCTCTAAACCTGAAACTTGGACAAGGTCCTAGAACCAGAACGTTAGCTGTATTGCTTTCCACAGATGCTGCCTGACCCACTGAGATTCCCTGTGTTTTTTTTCATTCCATTTAAACTGACGGGGTTCTCTGGAAAATTTGTTATTAAACTGTGTAACATCTAATAAAAAGTGAACTCAAAGTGTATTAAAGTATTAATAAAGAATAAGATCTAATAATCTGGAAAATCTGTTTTCTGGCACCATCAAAGTCATGAACATACTGGTTTCATGAAGGTTGTTGTAATTGGCCAGTCTAAGTGCTCCCCATTGTCACTGATTGGTGAAGAGGTTGAACAAGGGTGTGTATTAGTGGGTATGTGAGAGAATGAGTTTCTTTGAGGACACCCCTCATTCTCCTACACTGCAGGGAATAAACTTCCAAAACCTCCCAAATGGCTCCAATGGTCCAATTTCATATTAGAGAATGTACATAGTACACGACCTTAAATTCTTACTCATCAAGACACCCACGAAACAAGAAACCCCAAAGAATGAATGATAGTAACATCAGAACCCCAAAAGCACCCCCTTCCTCAGATAAGCACCAGCAGAAGCTCCGATCTCCCCCAACCTCCCACCATGCGACCAATAGCAACAGCCCCCAAAGAGACCTTGATCTAGAGATCATCAAAAACTACAGTCCATAACCCAGCACTTTCGTATCTCAGACAGGTTCTCTCTCACTATCGAGGGACAGAGAGGTTGCTCCTGCAACAATGAGAGTGGAGACCAGTGGCTCGCTGTTCCTACGTTACAATCTTCCGCATCGCTTCTCCAAGTCCTCTGACTCGAGGACCAGCAGGATCTCACTCACCATCAAAAAGAGAGAGAGAGAAAGAGGATCGTGTCATAGTCCGGTCTGTGAAGTCCGCGTTCTGGTTCATGGTTTGGTCCGTGGACTCTGGACTCTGGGTCTTCCAGCTGTCCCTTGTTTCAGCTGGGCTTAATCATAGGCACCTGATGCTCATATTGGGGCTGGGAATATAAGTGGCCCTGGGTTTGAGCGTGGCTGCTGGTTTGTCTTGTCCGTATCCTGTCCTTGCCTCCATTGGGTAAGCTAGGCTGCCTTTGCTGTTACCCTGAGGCTTGACTGTTCCCTTCCCTTCCTTCTGAAGCCTTGCCCTGCAACCTTGTCAAGTTCTACCACTGAAGCGAGACTGGAGCCTTGCTGTCTCAAGATAAGGAACCATCTATCGTTGAGTTGGACCTGTCTCAACGTCCACACCTTCACTGGGTAGGTCCGGCCGTTTGCTGCTACCAAGTGTTGGGAACCGTCTTGTCATGTTCAGCATTCTGTGTAGAGCCCCGGCCCCAAGTCCTGTTCCCAAAGAGGGGTGCCGGCTCTGTGTTCCTGTCTCTCAAGTCCAAGGCTCTGTGTTCCTGTGCTCTAGACCAGTGGTCCCCAACCACCGGGCCGCAAAACATGCGCTACCGGGCCGCGAGGAAACAATATGATTTGGCGATGTGAGTCAGCTGCACCTTTCCTCATTCCCTGTCAAGCACACTGTTGAGCCATTACGCATGCGAGGTCATTACGCACGCGTCATCCATGTCCACGCGGGAAGGAGATCAACTCCTCGAGCTCACAATTGACGGCGGGCTGAAAAGTATGTTTGACGTAACATCTCTGCCGGCATTCTGGATCAAAGTCAAAGCTAAATATTCTGAGATAGCCATGAAAGCACTGAAAACGTTGCTTCCATTTCCAACATATCTCTGCAATGAATGCAACGAAAACTAAATTGCGGAATAGACTGGACATAAGGAACCCCATTCGAGTATCGCTGTCTCCCATCACCCCTCGATGGCACCATCTTGTTGCAGGGAGACAAGCCCAGGGCTCCCACTGATTCAGCGATATTGGTGTGTTGCAACAATTTTATATGTTCATACGGGGAAAATATGTGCTGTGTGTTTAATATCCATACGTTACTTGAAATGTTATGATGCTATTGACTTTTATAACCATATAACAATTACAAGATGGAAACAGGCCATCTCAGCCCTTCTGGTCCGTGCCGAATGCTACTCTCACCTAGTCCCACCGACCTGCAGTCAGTCCACAACCCTCCATTCCTTTCCTGTCCATATACCTATCCAATTTTTCTTTAAATGATAATATCAAACCTGCCTCTACCACTTCTACTGGAAGTTCGTTCAACACTTACTTCAAGCTCCCCTTATCACTATATTCATGCTAAGAAAATATGCGCTGTGTGTTTAACATTAAATTCGTTAGATAAACCCTTTTAGAAACAAAATTGAGTGTATTGACCACTTAACACCTATATTCCTGTCGTGATTAACACCCCTCCCCCGAACAGAATCGCCAAAAACGATTTGCAGGGGGAAAAATCAGCAGGTGCACGCATGTGCACTGGTGCCTGCGCAAGGCTTCATGGTCATTGTAGTCTTTTCTAGGTAAACACAACGTATTTGACTGCTACTCTTGTCCGTTGGCAACCCTACCCCCCCCCCCACCCCCGGGTCGACCCCGGTCCACAAGAATATTGTCAATATTAAACCGGTCCGCGGTGCAAAAAAGGTTGGGGACCCCTGCTCTAGACCAAGGCACTGTGTTAGTGTCTTCCCCAAGACCAAGGCTTTGTGTTCTGCATTCCTGTCATCCCAAGTCCAAGGCTCGGCTGTTCCTGAATACCAAGTCAAGGCTTCTTGTTCTCATCCTGTCCACATGCCTCGTCCTGTGCAAGAGTTCCACGTCCAGTCCTGTAGCAATGTCATGTCTCTGTCTAGCCTGGAGTCTGAGCCTGAGTCAAGACCCAGGTTCTGGGTCCTCGTCCAGTCTCTGGCTCAGAGTCCGAACCCCAGCCTCGTCATGCCCTCGCCTCGAAGAACCCAAGCTTCGTCATGCCCTCGCCTCGAGGAACCCAGGCCTCGTCATGTCCTCGCCTCGTGGAACCCAAGCCTCGTCATGTCCTCGCCTCGTGGAACCCAAGCCTCGTCATGTCCTCGCCTCGTGGAACCCAAGCCTCGTCATGTCCTCGCCTCGTGGAACCCAAACCTCATCATGTCCTCGCCTCAAGGAACCCAAGCCATGTCCAGTCCTGTAGCCACATCATGTCCTCGCCTAGTTCTGGGGTCCGAGTCCGAGCCAAGACCCAGGCTCTGGGTCCTTGTTTAGTCTCTGGCTCAGAGTCCAAGCCCAGGCTCCTAGTTCCCAGTTCCTAGTCCTGGTCCTGCTTGCCTAGCCAATGTCCTAGCCCAAGTTTGTGTTCTTGTCCCAGCTCCTTGTATGTATCCAGTCACGTCCCTAACTCTAGTCCTGTCCTGTTCCTAGTATTTCAGTGTCTGTGTCTTGCATTTGGGTCCGCTCCCAGCACCCCCGTTATGACAGATCGCTTGAGTACAGGGCCTTTTTACAATAGCAGTACAAACCACCTGCTGTCCCGGTTTTTCATTCTCCCAAGATGCTTTAGTCAGAGAAATTGACGAGGAACCAGATCGCCTACGGGACTGCTCCTCGAAGGCGTACATCTTCCAGACCGCTCCTGGAGAGAGTAAAACACCAGGCCAAACCAAAAACCCACCGTTTAGATTAGATTAGATTCAACTTTATTGTCCTTGTGCCGAGTACAGATACAAAGCCAGTGAAATGCAGTTAGCATCTAACCAGAAGTGCAAAGAATAGTGTTATTTACAAAATAACTGCGAGTGAAAAGTAAGTGCTACAGCATACAAATATAAAAGTACTGAGACAGTACAATATAGGTGCAATATTGCTTAGCGCTGTGATGTGAGGTTCAGCAGGGTCACAGCCTCAGGGAAGAAGCTCTTCCTGTGCCTGCTGGTGCGGGAGCAGAGGCTTCTGTAGCGCCTACCGGATGGGAGGAGAGTAAGAAGTCCATGGTTGGGCTGAGGTGTATCCTTGATAATGCTTTTCACCTTGCCCAGGCAGTGTATATGGTAAATGTTCTCAATAGTGGGCATTTGGGTGCCAATAATCCGCTGGGCAGTTTTCACCACTCGCTGGAGTCCAATACGGGATAATTGCAATACCACACTGAGATGCAGTTGGTGAGTGTGCTCTCAATGGTACAGCAGTAAAAGTCAGTCAGTATCCTGGGACAGAGGTGAGCTTTCTTGATGCTCCGCAGGAAATAAAGGGGCTGTTGCGCCTTTTTGATCAGGATGGAGGAGTTCGGGGACCAGGTGAGATCCTCAGAAATGTGGACACCAAGGAATTTGAAGCTTGATACATGCTCCACTACAGCTCTGCTAATGTAGATGGGGACGAGAGTGTGACTCCTAGCATGCCTGAAGTCCACAATGATCTCCTTGGTCTTCTGGGTGTTAAGGGCCAGGTTATTGTCGGCACACCACTTGGCCAGGTACTGGACCTCATCCCTGTAGGCCATCTCGTCATCCCCTCTTATCAGGCCAACCACCATGGTGTCATCTGCAAACTTGATTATGGAGTTAGAACCATGTACAGGAACGCAGTCATAGGTGAAAAGGGAGTCCAGAAGAGGGCTCAGCACACAGCCTTGAGGTACGCCGGTGTTCAGGGTGAGAGTGGAGGAGGAGAGGTTGTCTAACTTAACAGATTGGGGTCTGTTAGTCAGAAAGTCCAACGTCCAATTGCAGAAAGATGAGCTGATATCAAACTGGTGAAGTTTGGCGATCAGTTTGGAGGGGGTCACAGTGTTGAATGCTGAGCTAAAGTCAATGAACAGTATTCTGACGTAAGAGTTGGGGCTGTCCAGGTGGGTCAGGGCAGAGTGAAGTGCCGTGGAGATGGCATCCTCTGTTGACCTGTTTGTGCGATAGGCAAATTGATGGAGGTCCAGGGTAGTGGGCAGACAGGATTTCAGATGTGATAGAACCAGTCTCTCAAAGCACTTTGCAATGATGGGGGTGAGTGCAATTTGGTGGAATTCATTCAGGCCCATGGCAGTGGAATGCTTCAGCACTGGAATGATGGGAGCAAACTTGAAGCTTGTGGGGTCAACTGCCTGGGCCAGGGACAGACTGAAAATGTCCATGAAGACCCCGGCCAACTGCCCAGCACAGACTCTGAGCACACGGCCAAGTATTCCATCCGGATCAGCTGCCTTCCCTATATTCACCCTGCTCAGGGTGGCACAAACATCAGAGGTGGAAAGTGAGAGAGGCAGTTCACCAGGTGGGAGACTGGCTCTGAGGGTGACCTCCTTGTTCCCTCAGTCAAAGCAAGCGTAGAAGTAATTGAGCTCATCAGGGAGGGAAGCAGAGCTGGAAGGGGGCACAGTACTAGGTGGTTTGAAGTCTGTAATGACCTGTATGCCATGCCACGCGCGCTGGGGGTCCAAGGAGTTGAAATGCTCCTCGATTCTCTGTTTGTATGTGTGTTTAGCCTGAGAGATTCCCCTCCTCAGGTTGGCCCTGGCTGAGCTGTAAGCCCCCAGATCTCCAGACCTGAAGGCTGAATCTCTGGCTTTGAGCAGGAGCTGAACCTCTCTGTTCATCCACGGTTTCTGATTGGGGAAAACTTTTATTTGTTTTTGTGATGTCACTCTATCTACACACTTGCTGATGTGCTCAAGGACAGAGTTGGTATATAAATCAATGTTAATCTGAGAGTCTGTGGTGGCACGGGCAGCAAACCCGCTCCAGTCTGTGTGCTGGAATTGGTGCTGAAGAGCAGAGTCAGCCCCCTCCAGCCAGATCTTAATAGTCTTCATTGTGGGTTTCACACGTTTAATGACTGGGCTATACTTGGGAAGCAGAAACAATGAAAGATGGTCAGACTGTCCCAGGTGGGGGAGGGTAGTGGCTTTGTAAGCATCAGCCACATTTGTGTAGACATGATCTAAGGTTTTATTAGCCCTTGTGGTGCATGATACATTTTGGTAAAATCTTGGAAGCACGAAACGTAGGTTACAATGATTAAAGTCCCCAGCGACAATAAAGGCTCCGTCTGGATGCAACGTCTGCAGCTTGCTAATAGCGGCACTGAGGTCTTTCATGGCTACTTTAGCGTTAGCATCCGGTGGAACATAAACTGCGACAGCAATGATGCATGTAAACTCTCGCGGTTGATAAAAAGGTCTGCGCTTAATAATCAGGTACTCCAGATCAGCAGAGCAGTAAGTGTCAGCAATGGTAGAGTCAGTACACCATGATCGATTCACGTAGATGCATAAGCCATAGGAGAACCATAGTTTGAGCTGTAACTGTAGATCACAGACTCCGACAGAACCCCAGCCACCTTGAAAAGAAAAGAAAGACATAAGGAAAAATGAATAAGCTGTTTTGTAAATGAACTCGAAGTAATTGCCCAGGGCGACAAGAACTGCTGCGGCCATCTTTCCACGCGCCTCCCTCCCTATAATTCAGATCCCTTAATCCAGGCAGCTTCCTCATAAATCTCTTTTGCACTGCCTACTGTTTGACAATGTATTTCCTATAACAGGGTAACCAAAGCTGTACTAATCCCTTTGGGAATTGTCTCCCACTAACCACAAAGTAAAAAGCAGCAAACACAAATTTCAATTTCCCACCTATTTACCAACAAATGATCCTTCAAATCTTGAGCAACACACACAAAATGCTGGTGGAACGCAGCAGGCCAGACAGCATCCATAGGAAGAAGCACAGTCGACGTTCCGGGCCGAGACCCTTCGTCAAGCCTACACCTTTAAATCTTCAGTCTTATTTGAGGATGGAAAGATTTAAATCAAACAAGCTGCCAGAAGAAGTGATACAAGCAGGTACAATCGTAAAGTTTAAAAATCCTGATGAAAGTTCTCAGTCTCAAACATCGACTCCATAGACTTGCTGAGTCATCCCAGTATTTTTTGTATGCTGCTCAAGATTGCCAGCGTCTGCAGAATTTCAAAGTTCAAAGTTCAAATTAAATTTATAATCAAATTACATGTATGTCACCATGTGCAACCTATGGTTCATTTTCTTGTGGGCATATTCAATAAATCCAATTACCATAATAGAATCAATGAAAGATGCACCAACAGGGTGGACAACCAGTGTGTAAAATACAACAAGATGTCCAAGTACAAGAAGAAAGAGAAAAAATAGTAATAATAATAATAAATAAGCAATGAATATCAAGAGCCTGAAATGCAGAGACTGTGAAAGAGAGTCCATTAGTTGAGGAAACAGTTCATTGATGGGGCAAGTGAGTTTGAATGAAGTTCTCCCCTCTGGTTCAAGGGCCTGATCATTGAGGGGTGATACTTGGTCTGGAACCCGGTGATGTGAATCCTGAGGCTTCAGGAACCTTCTTCCTGATGGCGGCAGTGAGAAGAGAGCATGACCTGGGTGGTGAAGGTGTCCCTGATGACAGATGCTGCTTTCCTGCAATAACACTTTGTGTAGATGCGCTCAATAGCGGGGAGGATTTTACTGGGCTGTGTCCACTGCTTTTTGTAGGATTTTTCATTCATGTATCTCTTGCATTTAGAAGTGATTTGATAGCATTAGGGAAGGTGCAGAGGAGATTTAGCAACATGTTGTCTGAGATGGAGTGTTTCAGTTACGAAGAGAACTGTCAATCTAATTGAAAAGCATTTAGATAGGTTTTTATGGATGGGGAAGGTTTAGTAGGATGGGGGACTAAATGCAGGCAAAATGGGAGTAAATCAGATAGCAGCTTTTTCGACATGGATGCATTGAGGTGAAGGGCCTGCTGTGTAATTCTGTGACTCTATAACATATAGACAAGTATCACTTGGCCCTGCCTGTATACTCTGTTCATAACTGACTATTGAAATTGGGCTCTCGTAGAGAGAAAGGTTGAGAAAAAACAAAGAGATTTTAGAGGTACTGGTGTAGAATTGCTGGAACTGATATGACAGAGGTGGATAAGCTAGGAGAATGAAAGAGAGGACATAAAGGGTGAGGAGGTGTAATCAACCCAGTTGCAGAGACTTTGGGAAGATTGGAGAAGGATTTAAAGTTTTATTAAGCTCATTTTAAAGGTACAAATTGGATTTTTCTTTATTGCAGCTTAGGCTGGAGTTCACCTCTGTTCTACCAGGATCCGTACAATTATCCTGCTTTCCGGTGAAGCAATTACCACAGTGAGGCAGCGGCATCAATGCCGCCTATTCCCCTAAACCTCCCTCTACCTCTCACCATCTCCCAGGTGTTTTGTGAATGGGGTCGAGGGGTTTGCGAAGGGATGGGAGCGTGGCACATTCTTCAGTACCTCTGCCTGCTGCTGAGAAATTAATTTGCATCGTGTCTCTATTCATGTCAAGCTGGGGGTTTATTAAACATGAAAAGGTTCAACACAATACTTTGCTGGATGGTATTACAAATTAGCATATGTATTAACATAATTACACAGATTAAGTTTATTATGGATATAAATGTTAATAACATAAGAGCATAACTGTCAGCTAAAACAAGCAACTTAACACAATATTTTTAAAAAACTGAGCTCTATTTAAATCGGGCTGCAATTCTCTGCAATTTGTTTTCCATTTCATATAGTTATGGAAGTATAGGCCCAGAATGTCATCATCAAAACACCTCCCTGAAGGTTAATTAGTTAGTTACTGCCGGTTGTTATCCAGGGCAGCAATGAATGTTCTCCGTCTCTCCTTGGCCAGCTTCTCTATTGTTCCCCAGTTGTGGTTCAGTGGTCCTCACTTCTGCCTCTGCAATAGAGCGCCAAGTTGTCCTTGGTCTCCCACGTTTCCTCTGCCCCTCAGGGGTCCAATGAAGTGTTGTCTTGATGATGGAGTGGACTTCTCTTCTCAACATATGCCAAGTCCATCTCCAACATTTCCTCATGACGATTGTGACCATGTCCTCTTGGTGACACTGAAGGAGCAGGGTGTGGTTGGAGGTGTTTCTTGGCCAGAAAGTATGGAGGATCTTCCGGAGGCTCGTAGTGTGGAATGACAACAGCTTGGCAAGTTCGTTCTCTGTACATGCCAGCACTCTGACAAGTACAAGAGTGTGGATAGAACACAGCAGTGGTACGGCTTCACCTCGGTGTGTACGCTGCACTTGGTTGATCCCCATATGTTGCTCATTGATCTGAAAACCTTTTCCTCCCTGAAGGGGAGTACAGATTAATCTTACCTTCTGGCCAATTTTCCTTTTTTAATAAGGATCCCATTTCCCTTTGAAAGCTATTGTAGAATCTACATCTAGAATAGAAAAAAATAGAACTTTATTGTCATTGCGGAAGACAATGTGATTGTGGTGCTACTCCAGTCCGTGCAAAACAGATAACTAGAAGTATGCATGCAGTATGGCTTAATTTTTTTTAAATCCCATTTTACATGCAACAAGGGATTTCGATAGCCCATAACACCAACCTTGATCACTGGACATTGCAGAGAGCGGTATGGACAGCCCAGTGCAACTGTGGATGTAAACTTCTCTCCATTGAGGACATTTACAGCAGCAGGTGCATGAAGAAAGTCTGGAAGATCATCAGGGATACCAGTCATCCCAATCATAAACTGATTCAGCTGCTTCTGTCTGTTACACCCTCACGCTGTGGGATGGATGTAAGATTTAAATAAATAAACAAACACTCAAAGGCCATTACCAAGCTGGGTGCAGTATTATTCAGCTGGACACCATTCCTTGGGAAGAAGCTATTTTTCAGTCTTACTGACTTGGTAAGATGTTTCTGCATCTCCTACCAGGTAACAGGAGACTGAACAGACAGTGTCCAGGATGGGATGGGTGTTTTATGATGTGACGAGCACACCATAGGCATTCAGAGCTGTAGATTGTCTCAAAGTTCCTTAAAGGCAGTGGATTTAAGATTTTATTTTATTTAGAGATACAGCAGGAATCAAGCCTCCCAGCCCAACAAGCCACACCACCCACAACCCACCTATTTAACACTACCCTAATCACAGGACAATCTACAATGTCCAGTTAATCTACTATCTGTTAAGTCTTTGGACTGTGGGAAGAAACAGGAGCAACCGGCAGAAACCCACATGGTCACGAGGAGAACCTATGAACCCCTTGCAGACAGCGCTGGAACTGAACTCTGAACTCCGACACCCTGCGCTGTAATAGCATCGACTATCCGCTTCGGCACCATGGCAAGTTTCTCCTGATAGTTTACAAGTGTCTTCTTTCAGATTCCGATTCAGTTATTTGTTACATGTACATTGAAACATACAGCGAAATGTGCCATTTGCGTTAACAACCAACACACCTGTGGGTGTGCTGGGGGCATCCCGCAAGTGTCCTCACCCATCCCAGTGCCAACAGAGGATTCCCACAATGCTCAGTGGAACAGCGCCCAGCACAATAAACACAATCAGCATTTCTGTAGCTTTATTTATTTTGTTCCTGTGATTCCAAGACAAGAATTTGGGTTTTCTGGTTTCTCTGGAGCACAGAAGGATGAGGATGACATTATAACAGATATATAAAATCATGAGGGTCATGTAGACCTCGTGACCACTTTATTAGTTACACGAGGGAACTCTGATGCTGCTATAGCCTAATCACTTCAAGGTTTCACGTGCCGTGCATTCAGAGGTGTTGAAACATGTGGTTATTTAAGTTTGTGTTGCTTTCCCATCAGCTTGAATCAATCTGGCCATTCTCTTCTGACATCTCTCATTAAGAAGTCATTTTCACCCACAGAACAGCCACTCACTGGAAGTTTTGTTTGTTTTTTGCACCAGTCTCTGTAAACTCTAGGGACTGTTGTGTATGTATGAAAATCCCAGGAGATCAGCAGTTTCTGAGATACTCAAACCACTGGTTCTGTCACCAAGAATCATTCCACAGTCAAGTTCCCTTTGATCACATTTTTTTCCCCTTTCTGATGTTTGGTCTGAACAACGACTGAACATATTGACCACGTCTGCATGCTTTAATGCATTGAGTTGCTGCCACGTGATTAGCTGATTAGGTAATTGCATTAACGAGCAGGGGTACAGGTGTACCTAACAAAGTGGCCACTGAGTGGTTTAGAGTGAATGGTTGCAGTTTTTTTTTCCAGTGTAAAGAAGTTTAATGCTACAAGACATAAGTTTAACATGAGAAGGGAAAGATCCAACAGGGCCTTTCACAAAGAGGAGATGGTGGGTGTGTGGAATGAGCTGCCAGAGGAAGTGGTAGAGCTGGGTACAAATGCAGTGTTTAAAAGGCATTTAAACAAGTACAAGGATAGAAGAGGTTTAGAGGTATATTGGCCAGATGTGGGCAAGTGTGGTTACTTGGCTAGACATCTTGGCTGGCATAGACGAGTTGAGCCAAGTAGCCTATTTCTGTTTGGTAATAGACACAGTGTTGTAAGCTCTTTAGCTCTATACGGTGCCTATAAAAAGTATTCACCCCTCCTTGGAAGTTTTCATGTTTTATTGTTTTACAACTTTGAATTACAATGGATTTAAGCTGGCTTTTTTTTGACACCGATCAACGGAAAAAGACTTCTGTGTCAAAGTGAAAACAGATCTCGACAAAAGTGATCTAAATTTGATACAAATATAAAACACAACTGATTGTATAAGTATTTCCCCCCCCCCCCCTTAATATGACACACCAAATCACTGGTGCAGCCAATTGGTTTTAGAAGTCACATAAATTAGTTAAATGGAGATCACCTGTGTGCAGTCAAGGTGTTTCATTGATTGCAGTAAAAATACACCTGTACCTGGAAAGTCCAACTGCTGGTGAGTCAGCATCCTGGCAAAAACTACACCATGAAGATAAAAGAACACAGTAAGCTATTCTGTGAAAATGTTATTGAAAAGTGCAAGTTATGAGATTGGATACAAGAAAATTCCCAAGTCACTGAATATCCCTTGGAGTACAGTTAAATCAATCATCGAGAAATGGGAAGAATATGGCACAGCTGTTAATCTGCTTAGAGCAGCACGTCCTCAAAAATTGAATGACTGTGTAAGAAGGGAACAAGTGAGGAAGGTCACTAAGAATCCTATGACAGCTCTGGAGAAGTTACAATCTTCAGTGGCAATGGGAGAGACAATGTATTCAACAACTATTGCCAGGGTGCTTCATCAGTTGCAGCTTTATGGGAGAGTGGCAAAGAGAAAGCCACTATTGGGGGAAAAAAACTCACATGAAATCTTGGCTAGAGTTTGCCGGAAAGCATGAGGGAGACTCTGAAATCAGCTGGAAGAAAGTTCTATGCTCTGATGAAACCAACATTGAGCTTTTTGGCCATCAGACTAAACACTATGTTTTGTGTAAACCAAACACTGCACATGATCAAAACACATCATCCCGACTGTGAAGCACAGTGGTGGCTGCATCATGCTGTGGAGATGCTGCACTATAACAGGCCCTGGAAGTCTTGTGAAGGTAGAGAGTAAAATGAATGTAGTAAAATAAAGGGTAAACCCGATGCAGTCCAAGAGAACTGTGACTTGGGAGAAGATTTGCTTTCCAGCAAAACAATAACTTCCAGCATAAAGCCAAAGCTACACAGGAATGGCTTAAAAACAACAAAGTTAATGTCCTGGAGTGGCCAAGTGGGAGTCCAGACCTCAATCCAATTGAGAATTTGTGGCTGAACTTGAAAAGGGCTGGTCACTCACAATTCCCTTGCAGTCTAACAGAGCTTGAGCAGTTTTGTGAAGAAGACTGGGGAAAAATTGTAATGTCCAGATATGCAAAGCTGATAGAGACCTATCCACATAGACTCCAGGCTGTAATTGCTGCCAAAGGTGCATCTACTAAATAGTGACTTGAAGGGGGTGAGTAATTATTCAATCAGTTATTTTATGTTTAATAACTTGAATAAGTTTAGACCAATTTGTAGAAATCTCTTTTCACTTTGACATGAAAGAGTGTTTTCTGTTGATCAGTGTCAAAAAAGCCAAATTAAATCCACTGTGATTTAATGTTGTAAAACAATAAAACACAAAACCTTCTGTGGGTGCGTGGTTGAATACTTTTTATAGGCACTGCAACATAATTTTCCCCATCCGTTCTAACAAAACCTGTTCATAACACAGAGCCCTCCTCCAACTATGCCTTTGCAAAGACAGCTATTTCACTTTTGCCAGTCTCATTCCAGAAGATGATTCTCAAAAATCTCCTCTAAGTGCTTGCTGAACTTCCAAATCCTTGGCAACACTCTCAAAATGCTGGAGGAGCTCAGCAGGTCAGGCAGTGTCAATGGAAATGAATGCACATTCAATGTTTTGGGCCAAGATCCTTCATCAGGATTGGAAAGGAAAGGGAAGGAGGACAATCTAGTACAGTAGATGATAGAGGAAACCAGGTGGGGGAGGTGTAATGAAGTAGAAGCTGGAAGTTGGCTCTGACCTCATCATTTTCACCACGGATGTCCAGTCCCTTTACACTTGTATTCCCCATTCAGAAGGCCTTGAAGCTCTCCGCTGTTTTCTCAATAAAAGAATCAACCTGTTTCCCTCCACCACCATCCTCCTCCATCTGACAGAACTGGTCCTCATCCTCAACAATTTCTCTTTTGGCTCCCCTCTTTCTCCAAATTCAAGGGGTAGTCATGGGCACCCGCATGGGGCCTCAGCTATGCCTGCCTCTTCACTGACTGCATGGAACAGTCCATGTTCCCAGTCTTCCCTATCAATGCTCCCCGACTCTGTCTACACTACATTGATGCTTTATGCACCCATGCTGAGCTCGTCAATTTAATCAACTTTGCTTCCAACTTCCAGCCTGCCCTTGTTCCATTTTGAACACTTCTTTCCCTTTTCTCAATACCTCTGACTCCATCTCTTGAGACACAATGTCCACCAATATCTTTTATAAACCTCCTGATTCCCAGTGTAATCTTGACTATAGCTCTTCCCACCCTATCTCCAGTAAAAATGCTGATCCCTTTTCTCAATTCCCTTGTCTCCACCCCATCTGTTCCCGGGATAAAGCTACCTTTCTCAGATCATCGGAGATGTACTCCTTCTTCAAAGGATGGGGTTTCCTTCCTTCACCATTGATGTTGCCCTCACCGGCATCATCTTCATTTCCTAAACAAGCACGCTCACCCCTTCACCTTAACAGGGATTGAGTTTCTCTTGTCCTCACCTACCGCCCCATGAGCCTCCACAGCCAACGCATCATTCTCCGCGACTTCCACCAACGTTAACAGGACACTACCACCAAGTATCTCTTTGTCCCCCTCCCACTTTCTGCTTTCCACAGGGATCACTCCCTCCATGATTCCCTTGTCCATTCATCCCTCCCCACTAAGGTCTCCACTGGCATGTACCCCTGCAGCAACAGAAGTGCTACACCCACCTATTCATCTCCTTTCTTGTCTCCATTCAGTGCCCCAAACAGTCCTTCCACTCTGACCTCCTACCTCTTGTCCTCACTTGCCTATTACCTCCCCCTGGTGCCCCTCCTTCCCTTTCTCCCATGGCTGACTATCCTCGCCTATCGGATTCCTTCTTCTCCAGCCCTTTGCTTTTTCCACTGATCACCTCAGCTTCGCACTTCATTTCCCTACCCCCTCCCCCCCACCTACTACCTTCTAGCGCATCTGCCTTCACCTCCCCCCCCCCCCATCTTTCTTATTCTGGTATCTTCCCCCTTCCTTTCCAGTCATGGCCCAAAACGTGGATTATGTATTCACTTCCACAGATGCTGCCTGACGTGCTGAGTTCCTCCAGCATTTTGTGTGCGTTGTTCTGAATTTCCAGCATCTGCAGAATCTCTTGTGAATTGAATTGAATTGAGCTTATTTCTTACATCCTTCACATACATGAGAAGTAAAAATCTTTGTTACGTCTCTGTCTGAATGTGCAAATTATAATAATTTGTAATAAATAGTATGTACAGTAAGATGTACAACAGAACAGTCAATATAGCTTAGAAATACAATAGTATCAGTGTGAATTAAGTATTCTGATGGCCTGGTGGAAGAAGCTGTCCCGGAGCCTATTGGTCATGGCTTTTATGGTGTGGTACTGTTTCCCAGATGGTAGCAACTGAAACAGTTTGTGGTTGGGGTGACTTGGGTCCCCAGTGATCCTTCGGGCCCTTTTTATGCACCTGTCTCTGTAAACGTCCTGAATAGTGGGAAGTTCACTCTCTGCAGAGTCCTGCGATTGAGGGAAGTACAGTTCCCATACCAGGTAGTGATGCAGCCAGTCAGGATGCTCTCAATTGTGCCCCTGTAGAAAGTCCTTGGGATTTGGAGACTCATGCCAAACTTCTTCAACTGTCTAAGGTGAAAGAGGCGCTGTTGTGCTTATTTCACCACATAGCCGGTACGTACAGACCACGTGAGATCCTTGCTGATGTGTATACCGAGGAACTTAAAGCTGTTCACCCTCTCAACCCCAGATCCATTAATGTTGGTAGAGGTGAGCCTGTCTCCATTCCTTCCGTAGTCCACAACCAGCTCCTTTGTTTTTGTGACATTGAGGGAAAGGATGTTTTCTTTACACCACTGTGTCAGGGTGATGACTTACTCTCTGTAGGCTGCTTCATTATTATTTAAGATAAGGCCAATCAATGTAGTATCGTCAGATTGGAGCTGTGGGTGGTGACATAGTCATGGGTATACAGAGAGTATAGGGTGGGACTTGGGACACGGCCCTGGGGAGCACCTGTTTTGAGGGTCAGAGGTGAGGGGGCCCACTCTTACCACCTGCTCGCGACCTGACAGGAAGTCCAGGATCCAGCTACACAAGGCAGGGTGAAGGCCGAGGTCTCTGAGCTTCTTATCAAGCCTGGAGGGAATTATGGTGTTGAATGCTGAACGGTAGTCCAAGAACAGCATTCTCACATAAGCATCCCTCTTCAGATGTGCAAGGATGGCATGTAGAGCTGTGGCTATTGCATCATCTGTCGATTGGTTGTGTCGGTAGGCGAATTGTAGGGGGTCCAGTGTGGATGGTAGCATGCTGCAGATGTAGTCCTTGACCAGCCACTCAAAGCATTTGCTTATTATTGAGGCGAGTGCGACAGGACGCCAGTCATTCAGACACGTTACGTTGGTCTTTTTAGGTACAGGGACAATGATGGATGTTTTGAAGCAGGAGGGCACTCTACACTGGGAGAGGGAGAGATTAAAAATGTCTGTAAACACACCTGCCAGGTGTGTTGTACCCATCCTGGGATGCCATCAGGTCCCACAACCTTGTAGTTGTCCACTTATTGGAAACACCTGCGAACTTCAGCATCAGAGGCAACTGAGGTGCAGGTCACATCCGGGGCTCAGTGTTGGTGACATCGAACCAAGCGTACGTATACTTAAAAAAAAGATTTAGCTCATCTGGGACAGCGGCAGCGATGTCGGCAGCACCATTGCGTTTAGCTTTGAAGTCTGCGATGGTGTACAGACCTTGCCATAAGCTGCGTGTGTTGTTGGTGGAGAGTTGTGCCCGGATCTTGTCCCTGTATTGACTGACTGGAGGCAGTTCTAGATTTTTGAACCAGGCTTTGTCTGTGCACTCTGGTTTCCAGTGAAAATTATCATCACAGGAGAGATGTCTGTACTCGATGCCTGACGAGCAGAGGATTCACATTTGTAAATGCATTCTCTTAGGAGACTATTAAACATGGTTTCTGAGCTTCTGAGGAAGATGCCTCATCAAATGAGAAGTGGCGCTCTGAATATATCTGTCATTGAAACTTTTACCACTATACTGCACTACACCCCCTTTGCCTAGGCTCTTGTGGGCAGCTTGGTACTGTAGTGGTTAGCATAACACTGTTACAATGTTAGCAGTCTAGGTTCAATTCCCACCACAGTCCATAAGGAGTTGTACATCTTTCCCAGTGACTGCATCAGTTTCCTCCAGGGTTGATTGGTCAGATGAGTGTGACTGAGTGGCGTGGGTTCATTGGGCTGGAAAGACTTGTTACTGTGCTGTATCTAAATAATAAAAAATAATTCCCTAGTACCTGATTGATATTTCACTGGCAAGTCAGGTTTTATTCTCTATTTATAATTAACCATTGGACTGAGTGAGTGTTAGGACTTATTTATTACAAAGAAGGCTATTCGGTTCATTGAATCTGCTGGTTTCGAGGAGACATGAGCATTCCCTCTCTTATTTCCCTGAAGTCCAAGAGCTTAATCTCTCTGTCATGTCCAACAGCTCCTCTTAGAGTTGTAGAGTATAGAAGCAGGCCCTTCAGCCCATCTAGTCTGTGTCGAACTATTAGTGTGCCTAACCCCATCGACCTGCACAGATTGGAGAAAATCCATGTGGTCGTGGAGAGAACATACAAACTCCTTACAGCCAACATCAGTTGGTGTTCGCTGGTGCTGTAAACGATTGCACTAACGGCTACACTACCATGACACCACTGAGTCACTGGCTCCAGCTGGGGTGGAGATTGACGTTAGTACTGCATCATGTTGCAAAGCAACCACGACAGAGGATGTCCTGTGTTTCTATAAACAGTGATGGATGTTATTATTTAAATGGCTGTTCAATATATGTCACCACAGGGTAGGTTTCCTGTATGTTCTATGACTAAAAGCTGTGACAACATCTTTTATTGCTGAAATAAATATTGCTCATTCTTAAGTCTAAAAGCACAAGTCATGTGCTATGTTGGGCGGCACGCAGCACCAGCGACACAGGTTCAAATCCCGCTGCTGCCTATAAGAGTTTGTTCGTTCTCCCCGTGACTGCATGGGTTGCCTCCAGGGTTCGGGGTTCCGGTTTCCTCCCACAGTCCGAACATGTTGGTAGGTTAATTGGTCATTGTAAATTGTCCCCTGATTAGTCTAAGCTTAAATTGGGAAATTGCTGGGCAGCACAGCTCAAAGGGCCAGAAGGGGCCTATTCTGTGCTGTATCTCCTTTGTCCACCTTTGGTCCCCACCTGGCACTCAGCTCTCACCCGTGGCTCCCCGTAGCTGTTTGCTTGCGACAGACGCCACACCCCGGGCAACGGCTTCAACAAGCCAGCTAAACCAGGTGAGGGTAGCCAACGGGTCTCAAACCCTCGGTGTGATAGGGAGTTGTCTATCCCAGCATGTGAAGACAGACTCCGGCGGATTGAGCGGACGAGACCAATGGAAGGTCCAACGGTCAAGAAGGCGGTCTCTGCAAGTGTCATGGAACGCGTAGAGCAGGACAAGACACAGAAGACGTCCTGGTCATCCACTGCGCCTAGTCCCATCTCCAGCCGTCTCGACTCTGTCTTGCCACTGGATCCAGATGAGAATTGGGAAGAGAGAGTGAGGCTGACGCTGCGCAACTCTCCCTCACTTAAATCCAAATCACGCTCTAGTCTCGACACCATCATAATGGGGTCGAGGTCCTCATCGACGTCAACGATGGACGAACAACCAACCATCTCAATAAAACAAATAAATATAATCGGTTCTAGGATATTGAGCTATAGTGACTAAGTGCATTCTTTATTAAGGCAGAGGTTGTTGGAAATGGTTAGCAGCTCAGATAGCATATTTATCAAATGTAATTATTACAAAGTCTAAGCTGCTTAAAGAGTTCAGCACAGACTAGATGGACCAAAGGGCCTGTTTCTAGGCTGCACTTTACCATGACTCTAAGTCATAGTGTGATTGAGTTTTACAGCTTGGAAACAGGTCCTTCGGCCCATCTCATCCATGCTGACTGCGTTGCCCAGCCTGCTGGTCCCATTTGCCCACGTTTGAACCTACAGGCTGCCGAACCTCTCCTCTCCATGTACTTATCTAAGTGGCTTTTAAGTATTGTCAATGTACCCAGCTCGACCACTATTTCTGGCAGCTCATTGCAAACATGCATCACCCTTTGTGTGTAGAAGCCCCGATGTCCAGTTTAAAAGTCTTGCCTCTGAAGCTAAACCTCTGCCTCTTTCTTTTAGCACGAAACAGCATTACTCTGGGGTCAAGGTACAAAACACAGTACCAACAGTCATACACAGCACAAGGCACATATAGCATGTATAAGATAGCAAATACATAAAAGATGGCAGTAAAATAGTCACACAAAAAAGCATAGTCCAAGACCTTGAGTCCATGAACATTGCTGTAGTCTGCCTAGTCTTTCAGGTTATGCAGCTCCCCCACCATCCGCCAATAAATCAGTGAATCAGACTTGTGCCCTCAGTCACATCAGCTTCTATGGGGTCAACCAAAGGTGTTATTGTGTGTTTTTATATGTATTTTTTATTACCTCAAGACTCTACAGGATGTTAAGAACTTACCATCCTGCAGGTCTACTCCATCGGCAAGTTGCTCGTTGGCGCAGGAACTGAAGGAGCTGGACTGGGTGCAGATCACCAATAATTCAGTGCATTGGATTTGTAGCACTCCATATTGACAATGTGCAACAGGGTCTTGCGATCACAAGGAAAGCAACCAAGACGAACACTCACTATTAGGCTACACACTGCCTTCACGCACCAACTCCTCTCGGACGCCGGTAGCAGCAGGACCCATACCAGTTCTGGCTCCCTCAGTTTCTCCGCCAACAAGCAACTTGCTGATGGGGTAAACCTGCAGTGCTTTAAGTTCTTAATATCCTGAGAAGGTCTTGCAATCACAAACAAAATATGTTTTAAAAACCCAATAATACCTCTGGTTGACCCTGTAGAAACTACTGTGACCGAGCACGCTGCTATCTTACCAGAAGGCTGTGACCCCACATGAACCTGTATACCTCTATCATGTAACCTTTCATTTCCTACATTCCAGGGAATAGTCTTTTTTTTCATTTCAAAATTAACTTTATTCAGAATTTTTTAAACGATTTGCAAGAATAAACTATGTGATGCCTTGACATTCTTACATTCATAATCAATACTTTAGTAGAACTCTATTACATTCCTTAAGTCCAAGAGGACGGTTACCACTCATGTGGCCCTACTGATGGTGGTACACTAGAATAATTACTCAGTTCAAAGATCAAAGTAAACTTATTATCAGAGTACTTATATGTCACCATATATAACCCTGAAATTCGTTTTCTTTTGGGCATACACAGCAAATCCAAGAAACACAATAGAATCAATGAAAAACTGCACCCAAAAGGATGGACAACCAATGTGCAAAGGATAACTAACTGTGCAAATACAAAAGGAAAAAAAACTAAATAAATGTGCCACAAAATATTGAGAACATGAGATGAAGAATTCTTCAAAGTGAGTCCAAGTCCTACTGAAGGACCTCAGCCCGAAACATCGACTTGTACTCTTTTCCACAGATGCTGCCTTGCCTATGTCATGAACCCTGTGACGGGAATAAAGAACCAGCAGAGATGGGAAACACTTTGGAGTCCAGTATTGCTATAAACTAATAATATTTATTAGTAACTACGCAATACAGTAATATAAATGTAGATAAATCAAACGGGTTAGCAATGATTACATATAAGTAAGTGTGGAGTATATATGTATGAAAAACCAAGCTTCTTTAAGTCTAGGGGTAAAAAGATACAGTCTTATGATGATGAGTAAAGTTCAGTTCAGTTTGATTTATGGTATTGAGTTGAGTAGTGATGGAGAGAGAGAGAGAGGGAGAGATTTGAGTCTTTAGGTGAGCTGATGCTGTCGATCTTTCCGTTGTCCTTCAAAATCCTTTAAAAGTCACCAGCTGTGACTTCAACAAAGGGGACCAGTTTTCTGTAGTGGAGCTATCCCCCAGGTGACGGTGGACACATGGACAACTCCCCACCAGTCAACCCCTTTCCTCTTTTCACTGCAAGAGCGATGGATCGATCCGCCTGATCGATCCTCCAAAACCCACTTTTTCTGCGGGCACAACAATGCTCATTCAGTGTCCAAACATGTGTCTGAGGTCTGTGTCATCTGACCTCCTATTTTCTTCCCGTGCTGAGCACCAACTGTCATTCAAATAACTCCTCCTTCCTCTCTGTGTGAAGAAATGCACAAGCAGGCAAAAGTCCTTGAAGAAGTATCAACAACCTGCCAAAAATCATAACATCAATTGTCCATTTAATAACGCCCTCGGTCACCATAGCAACTTACGAGCTGCTCGGTGCTATCTCCACTTCAGCAGAAATCCAACAATTAACCAGTTCTTTCTCCTTCCTTAAAGTCACAGTGCAACAGTTAGTCTCCATCTCTCTCTCTCTCTTTCAAAACAAAATGTTGGTGGTAAATAACTCTCTATCTCTATCTCTATCTCTCTCTCTCTCTCTTCAAAAGCACAGTTAATAGGGGTCATTTGGGACCCCGGCACACCTGCTGAGTTGCTCCAGCACTTTTTGTGTTTTTCCACAGATGGTGGGAACAGTTTAGTGAACTCATCCCCTCTGCCTCAAGGACCTGATGGTTGAGGAGTAATTGTTCCTGAACCTGGTGGTATGGGACCTGAGGCTGCTGTACCTTCTTCCTGATGGCAGCAGAGAGAAGAGAGGGTTCCTGATGATGGATGCTGTTTTCCTGCGACAGTGCTTCATATAGAGCTGCTCAATGATGGGGAGGGTTTTATCTGTGATGGACTGGGCTGCGATGGGAGGGGCTTCGATCTGCAATTCGGCCCCTCCTTCTCCAGTTGCAGAAGAACCCTATTCTGTGCTCTTTCTCCACTGAGCCCTGACAGTGACTGCACTGAGCTTTAGTGCATCCCTCCCAAAGCCATCAAGCTTTTGTTTATCAAAATAAACTTCATTCATAATAAAAAATGATTTACTAGAATAAATCTTTCTGTTCTTACATTCACTCGTTGTCAATGCTTTCAGTACTGTTCTGTTACATTCTGACACTCTCATGTGGGTGGTACACAACAACAATAATTTAGGGGCATCTTCACCCAACCTGGCTCCTAGCTCTACAGTCTTGGGAGAACGTCATACTGTGGTGCTCCCACATTGAATCCCTGTAGTGGCTGCACCAAGCTTCAGTGCATCCCTCAGCGCGTGTTCCTGGAGTCTGGAATGTGCCAGTCAGCAGCATTTCTCCATGGACATTACGAGGAATAATGTCCCAGAATGCACAACCTGTTCTTGTACCTCAGGCCTCCAAACCAGCAACAGCTTGGTAAGCCAACTCTACTGCCTTCTATCATGTCACAGAACCTTACATTTTGTTATTTTCTTCTCCCTCCCCACCCCGCCCCCACCTCTCCATCTTTACCTTTGTGTATTTACAGAAATCTCTGATTTGTCCATTTCTGATGAAAGGACAGTGACCTGAAACATTGCTGAGTCCAGATGACTCTTCCTTCCACAAATGCTGTCTAACCCAGTGAGTTCTTCCAATGCTCTTTAAGTTCAAGTTCACGTTTAATTGTCATGTAACCATACACATGAATAGCTAAATGCAACTTCATCCTCCAAGGCCAAGATGCAAAACACAGAACCTAGTCACTCACAGCATATATAGCTATGATTGCACGGAGAGTCACAAAGTAATATTCACACAAGTCCCTGAATGCCATGGCCTGGAGATTGATGGTGCATAGGATGTTGTCCTGGAGCCATGTTTCTGCAAAAGCAAGCACATAGCAGTTCCTCATCTTGCACTGTGTCAGTGTGGTGAAGGCAATTCAGCTTGGCTTCCAGGAACAGACACCGCAGAGCAGCAGCTGTGGGAAAGCCAGCCTGCAGGCGCCAGCCCCAACTCATCATGGATTCCAGCACTCCTGCTGCGCCTCCGTTATCGCTCACACTGCTGCCACTGCTTCCTCCCCTGGGAGGCTGTCACCCGCCTGGTCCACACAGCAACTGAGGTCAAGCAGCTCCTCTGCCATCAGTCTCACCAATGAACCGGATTTGCAGTAGTTTATATTACCAATGTCCAAGAAGATCTTGTGATCACGGGAAGGACGTTTAAGACGAACATTTGCACCATTTGTTAGACCTGGAGAGGTTGCTGCGATCAATCGTGCCACCATCTTACCAGAAGTGTAAGATGGCGGTGCACTTTGTGTTGATTCAGATTCTAGCATCTGCAGTCTCTTGTATCTCCATCCTGAAACGTTTTCTCTGTGAAGATTCTACCTGAGCTTCTGAATATTCCCAGATGTCCCTGCTTTCATGTCAAATCTCTGGGGAGGGAAAGAAGTACAAGCTGAAGCCAGATGAGGGGAAAAGTAGGTGGGTGTGGGGGTGGGGGACGGTTAATTGAAAAGCTGTGAGAGATATGTGGAAAAGGTAAAGGAGAAGGAAGAATTCAGTTTCTTACTAAATACCCCCTCACCTGGTCTCACCTATCACCTGACAGCTTGAATTCTTCCCCTTCCCCATCTTCTTATTCTTGCTTCTTTCCCCTTCTTTTCCAGTCCTGATGAAGGGTCTCAGCCCACATCGATGACTGTTTATTCCACTCCATAGGTAATACCTGCCCTGCTGAGTTCCTCCAGCATGTGTGCTACTGTAGCACAACTTTCTGAAGGAGTCTGAAGAGAGCCAGACTATGTACATCTATACTCCCGTCCTTCTATAGATGTGTAGTACAGAGCATCCTCAGGTGCTACATCACTGCAATAGACAGGAAAGGGTAGTCAAAGCTGTCCGATGCTTTACCGGCACCAGCCTACCCACCATCAAGGATGATAGGTGCCATAAAAAGGCCAGCAACCTCACAAAGGATTCTCCCCCCTGCTCGTGGACCTTTAATCCTACTCGCATCATCCATGCCAGGACCACCAGACTCAGAAACAGTTACATCACCCAAGCAGTAAGGCTGATCAACACCTCCACCCGCCTATCAGCATCACTACTTTATGAATCTCATGCATAGACACTCCTGCGCCTAGCGTCACTTTAATTATGTTTATTTATTTATTGAGATAGAGGTTGAGATTGAGATTGAACAGGCCCTTCTGGCTCTTTGAACTGCACCACCCTGTAACCTCCAATGTCATCCTAGCCCTATCACGCAACAATTTACAATGACCAATTAACCTATCAACTGGTATGTCTTTGGACTGTGGGAGGATACATAAACTCCTGACAGGCAGCAATGGGAATTGAAGCTGGGTCGCTGGTACTGTGAAGCATTGTGCTAACTACCAATCTATGTACATAAGCTATCTTATATATTTATATTTGTGTGGGCACGTGGCCAAGTGGTTAAGGCATTGTACAAGCGACCTGAAGGTCGTGAGTTTGAGCCCCAGCCGAGGCAACGTGTTGTGTCCTTGAGCAAGGCACTTAATCACACATTGCTCTGCGACGACACCGGTGCCAAACTGTATGGATCCTAATGCCCTTCCCTTGGATAACATTGGTGCCGTGGGGAGGGGAGACTTGCAGCATGGGCAACTGCCTATCTTCCATACAATTTTGCCCAGGCCTGCGCCCTGGAGAGTGAAGACTTTCCAGGTGCAGATCCATGATCTCGCAAGGCTAACGGATGCCTTTGCTATTTATATTTATTGTCTTTCCCACTTCATTGTGTTTAGTTTTTTGAGCTGCATCGGTTAGGGAGTAACAATTATTTTGTTCTCCTTTACACTTGTCTGCTGGAAATGACATTAAACAATCTTGAATCTTACTGTACAGGAAGATCTCAAACCATTACTTTCAGCAGCATGAATTAAATATGGCCAATTTGCTAAATATAGAATTTTTGAAATTCACTTCAAATAAAATCAGTGGAAGGCATCCCAATAAAACATCTTATCTGGCAGTAATTAGATTGGAAAATTGCTGTTGTTTGGTAGTGAAATTTAGCAGTAGATCGAGTTCAACCATAAAAAACAAGTAACAGCAAACCTCTCATGCTTGAAGGAATTTAAGTCTTCAATTTAGATTGGATACTCTGTAAAAAGTAATCTGAATCATGACTTTGTTCAGAGACTTTTACCTTGAGCAAAGAAACATGAATTGTTTCCAAAGAGCTTTAGCAGCGAAGCTTAACGGAAGAGACTTAAGAGTTTGGGTCAGCACTGAGCTTTCTTTATATACAGTATAGATAAAAATAAACTTTATTCATAATAAAAAAAACATTTACAAGAATAAACCACATAATGCTTTCTCAATATTATATTTATAGTCCTTAAAACTTCTTCCTGTGAGGAATTTGTTTTTTTTTCTAATCTAGGTAAACTTTATTCATAATAAAGGAGCTGTCATTCCTGTTTCCCCTGAGGTGGTTGACTACAATGACTGAGACGCTTCCTCATCCAACCCGACCCCTCCCTTTATAGTATAGACCCCCTTGCCTCGGGCATAGAAGGCTGGAAGTTTTAATGTTTATAAAGCACAGTTAGAATCACATCAGCCCTGTTGTATGCTTGTGTTCACCATTGAGGGCCTCTCCATTGGTCAGGATCAACCACAAGTGTTGAGTCATAGCTACCTACATAACAAGGGGAGTTAAGTATAGGAGCAAAGAGGTCCTTCTGCAGTTGTACAGGGCCCCGGTGAGACCACACCTGGAGTATTGTGTACAGTTTTGGTCTCCAAATTTGAAGAAGGACATTCTTGCTATTGAGGGAGTGCAGCGTAGGTTCATGAAGTTAATTCCCGGGATGGTGGGACTGTCATATGTTGAAAGATTGGAGCAACTGGGCTTGTATGCTCTGGAATTTAGAAGTTTGAGAGGGGATCTGATTGAAACATATAAGATTATTAAGGGATTATACACGCTAGAGGCAGGAAACATGTTCCCGATGTTGGGGGAGTCCAGAACCAGAGGCCACAATTTGAGAATAAGGGGTCAGCCATTTAGAACGGAGTTGAGGAAAAACTTTTTCACCCAGAGAGTGGTAGATCTGTGGAATGCTCTGCCTCAGAAGGCAGCGGAGGCCAATTCTCTGGATTCTTTCAAGAAAGAGTTAGATATAGCTCTTAATGATAGTGGAGTCAAGGGACATGGGGAGAAGGCAGGAACGGGGTACTGATTGTGGATGATCAGCCATGATCACAGTGAATGGCGGTGCTGGCTAGAAGGGCCGAATGGTCTACTCCTGCACCTATTGTTTACTGATACGCAAGCCGGGGCAGTACAATACGGAGAGCAAGCTATTGCCCATGTAGCAAGCCCGCCCTCTCCACGCAGCTGATGATTCCGAAGGAATGGCAGAAACCGATACAGTTTGGCATCAGGAGTTGGCAATCAGCGATTAACTCAACGTAGTTGAGGGTCTTCCAGCTCCTCAAGGTTTTCCCCGTGGATGGATATAACCGCAAAACAGCAGAACTTCGAGATCAGAGTTCTCCTTCTATATAAACTGTGCCAACAAGCCCCATTTGCCCAAAGCAACTAGTTTTATGACGCCAGTAACCTGCTTTTATGCACTTCTTGTGGAAGCATTACTCCAAGGACACCTTGATGTACTAGAGTCTAGACACCGGACGGTCCTCTGGGAAGTTAGCGTAAGAATTATGAGAGATAAGATAGCTTCATCCCTCCCCCTCCTGTCTTTTCCTATCATTTTGGATCTCCCCCTCCCCCTTTCAAATCTCTTACTATCTCTTCTTTCAGTTAGTCCTGATGAAGGGTCTCGGCCCAAAACGTCGACTGTACCTCTTCCTATAGATGCTGCCTGGCCTGCTGTGTTCACCAGTAATTTTTATGTGTGTTATCTGTCCTATTAACAGGTTTTGATTTCCCCCAGAGGGAAATTGCACCATTCCCAGAAGTATTGCAATACTAGGTTGACGCTTGCAGAAGACAGAGCAAGCTCCTAGTCCAACTCCCTGTTCCAAACGCAAACACGAGGAATTCTGCAGATGCTGGAAGTTCAAGCAATGCACATCAAAGTTGCTGGTGAACGCAGCAGGCCAGGCAGCATCTCTAGGAAGAGGTACAGTCGACGTCTGGCTCTGTCCGCCAGAGAAAGCAGGATCTCCCAGTGGCCACACATTTTAATTCCATATCCCATTCCCATTCTGATATGTCTATCCACGGCCCCCTCTACTGTAAAGATGAAGCCACACTCAGGTTGGAGGAACAACACCTTATATTCCGTCTGGGTAGCCTCCAACCTGATGGGATGAACATTGACTTCTCTAACTTCCGCTAATGCCCCACCTTTCCCTCGTACCCCATCCGTTATTTATTTATATACACACATTCTTTCTCTCACTCTCCTTTTTCTCCCTCTGTCCCTCTGACTATACCCCTTGCCCATCCTCTGGGTTCCCCCCCCTCTTTTCCTTCTCCCTGGACCTCCTGTCCCATGATCCTCTCATATCCCTTTTGCCAATCATCTTGGCTCCATCCCTCCCCCTCCTGTCTTCTCCTATCATTCTGGATCTCCCCCTCCCCCTCCCCGTTTCAAATCTCTTACTAGCTCTTCCTTCAGTTAGTCCTGACCAAGGGTCTTGGACCAAAATGTCGACTGTACCTCTTCCTAGAGATGCTGCCTGTCCTGCTGTGTTCACCAGCAACTTTGATGTGTGTTGCTTGATCTAATTATGCTGATGCTTTTGGGATCTTGCTTTCCTTTACTCTTTTACATCAGGCTGACCACTGGAAGAAACTTACTTTTACTGTCTTTTTTGTGTGTTCCTATGGATTTGGTGCGGTATTTTATTTTACTCGATAGAGGTTGCATTTTTTTTCCCTTTTCAATGACTCATTTAACTAGATGTGTAAAATTATCAGTATTCCACCACACCAATCCGATGAGAAGCTTCGACTGCCTGTTCGTCCAAGTCACAGACTTAAATCAATCTTGATGACGGATCTCAGCGCAAAACATCGACTGTTTATTCCCCACCATAGATGCTGCCTGATTTCTCCAGGATTCTGTGTGTGGTGTTCAAGATTTTCAGCATCTAGCACTTGTGTTGCTGTTGCTTTAATGCCTTGTGTCATTCTCACAGCCCATGAAGAGTGCTCCGTGGTTCGATCACGCCTGATTTATTTTCCCTCTCAGTCCCATTCCCCTGCCTTCTCAGAAGCAGAGTCACAATTAGGTTTAATATTACCGGCTTACGTGGAGAGAACATTGTTTTGCTGCAGCAGTACATTGCAATACATAATAATAAAAACAATAAATTATAATAAGAAATATAAATATAATTTAATAAGTAGTGCAAAAAGAACAAAAAAAAAGCAAGGTAGTTCATTGTCCATTCTTAAAGCTCCCCGCAACCTTTGACTTAATAATCAAGAATCTGTTAAATTCTACTTTGAATGACTTGGCCTCCACAGCTGCCTGTGGCAATGAATTCCACAGATTCCCCACTCTCTTTCTAAAGAAATTCCACATCACCTCTGTTCTAAGCAGGCTTCCTTCCATTTAGATCCTGGAATCTCTTTCTACTGGAAACTTCTCCACACCTACCTGATCTAGGCTTTTCAATATTGGATAAGTTTCACTTTATTCAACAGTATGGGAATGACAAGGGTCGCTCATATGGTAGCGTCGTTGTGGCTATCCCTCGAAGTCGAGGATGATGGTTTTCATTCTGTTGATCTACTTATGGGCTCTCAAGTGGCTTATGAGTCCAATCTTGGCTTTGAAAGTTCTTCCGCATTCAGGATAGGTAGTTCCAGATGGCAGACTGGGCTTTGGTTGTTGCTGCCTCTCTTTCCATTTTCTTCTCTTTTCTTCTAATTCTGCATATCTGCTGGCTTCGAAAGTTACTGTTCCTTCTCTGATGATGGCTTGCCAAAGTTTCCTGTCCTTGGCATTGGTTTCCCAATTATTGATGTCGATGTCACATTTCTTCATGTTGGCTTTTAAGACGTCTTTGAATCTCTTCTGTTGTCCGCCTCTTTTACGTTTGCCTTCTTTAAGTTGGGAGTAGAAGATTTGTTTCGGCGGATGTTTGTCATTCATCCGAACAACATAACCGCTCCATCTTAGTTGGTTCTTGATGACGTAGGTTTCAATGCTTGTTGCTTTTGCTTCATTTAACACACTGACGTTGGTTCTTCTATCTGCCCAGCTGATATTTAAGATGTTTCGAAGACAGTGTTGATGGAACTTTTCAAGTGCCTTCAGATGTCGTCGGTATGTTGTCCAGGTTTCTGATGCATACAGGAGCGTTGGGATTACCACTGCTTTGTACACTAACATCTTGGTGTCTGTTCGGATGTCACGATCATGAAAGGCTCTTGTTTGGAGAATGAGTTCCCTCATCGAGTTCCAATACGCAGATGACAACAGTGTTGCAGCTCTTTCAGAAAACCACCTACAACAGATTCTGACTGCCTTCAACCGTGCATACACGAAACTTGGACTTACCATCAATTCCAAGAAGACTCAGATCATTGATCAACCGTCACCAATTGAGACAAATCGGATAGAACTATCATTTCAACTTGGCAAAACAACCCTGGAAAACGTGGACCACTTTCTATATCTTGGAAGTCACCTCTCCTCCAACGTCGACCTTAATGACGACTTAAATGCCCTAGAACATATGGTAGCGCACCGTATCCGTAAGGTGATACAAAAATGGCAAAAAAGGGTTACAGAACAATCCCTGAACAATCGTTTAGTGGAAGGAGCAACATGAAAACGCCATAGTGATAGTAAAGTTGGTTATTTTGCAATCATCACAGAGTAGTGATTGCCAAACTAGCTCAGAACCCCCTGATTTTTTTTATTCATTTACGGAATGTGGGCGTCACCAGCTAAGCCAGCATTTATTGCCCTTTGGGGTGAATTATCAATAGTCAAGTCCATGCACGGCCCCAGAACATAATGTAGATTGGGATGATGCAGCTGCTCAGGCTGATGAGTACAGGATTGTAATGAAGATTCACACCCTGCACCCTGTAACGAGCCGGCAGCGGGCGTCTCAGAGCGAGCGTCCTTCCGGGTAGTCCGGAAGTTCATGGGGAATAGTGCTAGACAGTCCAGGGTGGAAGAACCTTTTTGCAGCGACAGAGATACAGATATTGCTAAATTAATTACCCGTTATCAAACATAAGGGCGGCATGGAACCGTAGTGGTTAGCTCAACACTTTACAGTGCCAGCGATGCAGGTTCAATTCCTCCTGCAGCCTGTAAGGAGTTTGTATGTTCTCCCCATGAGTGCGTGGGTTTCTGCCGGGTGCTCCGACTTCCTCCCACAGTCCAAAGACATACCAGTTGCCAGGTTAATTTGTCAATGTAAATTGTCCCGTGATTAGAGTCAGATTAAATTGGATTGCAGGGCAGAATGGCTTGAAAGGCTGATTCTGCGCTGGATTTCAATAAATAAATAATGATGATAATCTTTTTACTTTGTCAAAAGATTGAAGAATTAAGGGAGGCTCATCATCTGACTCTTGATGATATACACATCCATATAAAGGGTTACACACTCAGGCAAAAGAGAAAGTTGAGGATTACATTGAGTGAAAATATCAGGTCTATGAGCAACATAATGGCTTAGATGGGCCTAAACAGGATGATGATGTCCACATCCAAATTCTGAAAGATGGCATGTTCACACCCTGACCTGGATAATAAAAACGGTCTGCTGGTTGTCCACGTATTTCATCAAATTCTCCCGATTAAAAAGATTTGGCATGGAGGCCTGGGGCAGAGAACAAACCATTACTCGGTTCACTTCTCCACGTCAGCCGAGAATCCCCGACCTGAGCCAATCCTTCCTGCCTGGGTTTACTTATTTAGGGATATAGTGCGGAACAGACCGTAACGGCCAAACGAGCCGCAATGCCCGGCAACCCACCTATTTAACCCTAGCCTAATCACAGGACAATTTACAATTACCCACTCACCTACTGACCTGTACGGTTCTTTGGGCTGTGGGAGGAAACCGGAGCACTCAAGAAACCCATGCAGTCACAGGGAGAATCTACAAACATTCTTATAGAGGATCGATCGATCTATCTATCTATCTATCTATCTATCTATCTCTCTCTCTCTCTCTCTCTCTCTCACTCTCTCACGCGCTCTCTCTCTCTCTCTCTCTCTCACGCGCTCTCTCTCTCTCTCTCTCTCTCTCTCTCTCGCTCTCTCTCGCTCTCTCTCCTGTCACTGCTACCACTGGGCAGATGGTGCAGGAGTCTTGGACCGACGCCACTATTTTTGGGAGCAGTTGCTGCCCTACAGCCGTTGGGCTCCTGGGCCGGCGTCACTCGCCTCAGCACTGAACAGGCTCCATGGCTGTGAACTCGCTTTCGGGGGCTCTGTGGTTTGTGTTCTGTGTGTTATTGGTTGATTTTTTTTATTGCTTGCACAATTTGCTCTTTTATTGCACACTGGGAGTTTGTCAGTCTTTGACGTGTGGGGGCCTTCATGGATTCTATTGTGTGACAATTTGTAGCTGCCTGCAAGAAGATGAATCTCAAGCTTGTATATGGTATGCGTACTTCAATTATTAACTTACTTTGAACTTTCAATGCGCAGACATCGTGGCTGAGGTAAAACAGAGCAGGCAAGGTAATGTGGCGTGTTTCAGATGTGGAAGGAGGGGCACATGGCCTGGCATTGTAAGAATAGGGGAGAAGGCCAAGTTAAGCGCTGTAACCACGGGAGATCGTTATTAGGTGCCGTGTCATATGATGTCAACATTCCTGGTCTTTTGACTGTGATTTTTCTTGGCAAATTTTTCTACGGAATTGGTTTGCCACTGACTTCTTCTGGACAGTGTCTTTAAAAGACGGGTGACCCCAGGCACCACCTGCTCCCGTGGCTTCATGTGACCGTGATCAGGGTGCTAAGCAGGTGCCACACTTTACCCAAGGTGACCTGCAGGCTAGCAGAGGGAAGGAGCACCGCACTCCCCCTTTGGCAGAGACGTATCTCCACCCCACTGCCTGATGGGTAGACAGGACACAGGCAAGACAGTCGTTGGTCAAAAGGTGGAGAGGAAGGCAGTCCCAGTAAGCTGTGGATCACAACTCTGCTTGGAGAGGTACCGTAGCAGGATGCATCTTACTGAACTCTGCAGAGGAGTTGAAAAGACTCCTGAAGAAGTTCCAAGTAGTGCCCGTCAGTGTGAAGGATAGAGACCCCAGAGTCCTTGGCAATGCTCTGTTAGGGGACCGGCAGTGAACTATGTTCGTAGATACTGGGGCATTCATATTGAATAAGAGTCTTGACTTGCCCATTACATAGAACATAGAATAGTACAGCACAGTGCAGGCCCTTCGGCCCACAATGTTGTGCTGACCCTCAAACCCTGCCTCCTATATAACCCCTCACCTTAAATTCCTCCATATACCCGTCTAGTAGTCTCTTAAACTTCACTAGTGTATCTGCCTCCACCACTGACTCAGGCAGTACAAGTACTGAATCAGCAATTGAATCAAGTAATTCAATTAAAATTAAAAATAAAAGTTTAAATAAGTAGTGCCACAGGAGAATGCAACTGGCTTTCAGCACTACGTATTGGTATATATATGTATTTCTTGTTGTAACTTATAGTATATTACACAGTACTGCTGCTGCAAAACAACAAATTTCATTCCATATGTCAGTGATGCTGATTCTGATTTGGTCATTTGGTGCATTGAGGCAGTACAACAGAATGTAGAATAAAGTGTACAGCTACAGGGAAAGTGCAGTGCAGTAGACACAAGGTCGATTTTGAGGTCAAGACTCCATCTTAATCATTCAAGGGAACCATTTAATAGTCTTACAGAGCACCACTGAGAGCATCCTGACAAACTGCATCTCCATCTGGTCTGGGAGCAGCCGAGCATCGGACCTGAAGTCCCAACAAAGGGCTGTGAGAACAGCTGAGAGGGTCATAGGGGTCTCCCTACCATCCATTGGGGACATTTATCAGGAGTGCTGCAAACGCAGGGCCCTTAGTATTATAAAGGATCCCACCCATCCATCCAGCATCCTCTTTGACTTTCTACCAACCAGCAGGAGACTACGATGTATAAAAACAAGAGCGATCAGGATGGGAGATAGTTTCTTTCCTCAGACTAGTAGGCTTCTAAACTCCTTGCTGCACCACATTCAAAGTGTCACTGGTTAATCTCTTCTGTAGCAGCAAGATACACACACACACACACACACACACACACACACACACACACACACACACACACACACCAGTTTTATTACACAGAAAGTATTAGACAGAGAATTAAAGGGCTGTTAAAAAGATAGTTGTTAGAGACTCTTGGAGTGGAAATGCTTATTTGTTACAGGTAGATCAAAAAATTGAAACATACAGTAAAATACATCATTTGTGGCACAATGTGCTGGGGGCAGCCCACAAGTGTCACCATGCTTCCGGTGACAATATAGCATTCCCACAAATCAGGAGCTTCAGGACTTAATAATGAGAGCTAAGATCCCAAATAGTGCAGCAGCAAACAAAGGGAATGAGTAAGAAACAAAACTAGAAAGAGTGTAGTGATCTTAAAGGATGGCAAAGTTTCAACAGGTAACAATGATAGGGAGAGTGCATTACTTAGTGGGTTTAGTTCAGAGCTGCCTGCAGTAGCCCAGTACACAAACAGGAATTCATCTGGTTTTTTGAAAGGAGAAAGCCCCAGGTAAATATAGTTTGTAAAGCAATATCTCCATTTGTATATATCACCTTTCTTCACGGGAGCTAGGGTCAGACATAGAAATAGTCAGAGTCAATTTTACAATCACTAACTTTTATTCTGGGCAAGGACTGATTGGAATAACTTTTAAATACCAATTGTGAATAAGCTCTACTTAAACTGTGAAGATTTATATTTACCGCTCGTGAATTCATGTAGAAGCCAATTTATAATTGTCAGTAAAAAGCTTTAATGTCAACCAAAGGTTGGCTGAGTTCACCAGCAGAAACTGAAGTTTTACTTTGTAAATGTGTTGATTTTCCGGTTTAATACACATTCACACTTAATCTTCTGATCTCTGTGCAAATAGTTTCTAATTTATCTAAAGTGGGTAAAATCAAATCTCTGTTGACCCTTACTGCAATTATTACCATTTAAATTTCAATCTGTTCAGCCACTGAAACACTGACATAGATATACTGTATCATAGAAACACACACATAAACACACACACACACACACACACACACACACACACACACACACTTTTTTCTAATGAGGCCAGGGTACCAGCCACTGACTCTGACACAGAATGGAGCCAGCAGGTGTGTTGACCATAAGACCATAAGAATTAGGAGCAGAATTAGGCCATTCGGCCCATTAAGTTTGTAATTCCATCATAGCTGAATGAATATGCCCCTCAACCTCGTTCTCCTGCCTTCTCCCCTGTAACCTTTGACATCTCTACTAATCAAGAACCTATCAACCTCTGTTTTAAATTAGCCTCCACAGCCGTCTGTGGCAATGAGTTCCTCAGACTCAGCACCCTCTAGCTAAAGAAATTCCATCTCATATGTTCTAAAAGAACATCCTTCTAATCTGGGGCTGTGCCCTCTGGTCCTAGACTCCACCACCACAGAAAACATCCTCTCCACTACCACTCTATCTAGGTCTTTCAATATTTGATAAGTTTCAATTAAATCCCCCTCATTCTTCTAAACTCCAGTGACTACAAACGGCAGAGCCATTAATTACTCATACGTTAACCAATGGGTTAACCCTTTCATGCCCGGGATTATTCTCATGAACGTTGTCTGGAATGAAGACAGTGCACCTTCTCCGCTGGCTTTCAGCAATGCTCTGGATTCCTGCGACTTCCAGGTACTCTTCGAGCTGTCACAGGCGTCCGATTCCAACAAGTTTGAGGGGCTTTTGAACTTCTAGAGGGAGACTCCGGATTTATTTTTGAATCACTTACCTTATGATTTTATTCCATAATGGATACATAAACAAGCACAAAGATCAAAGTAATTTTATAATTAAGATATATATGTCACCATAAACAACCCTGAGATGCATTTTCTTGCGGGCATACTCAGTAAATACATAGAACACAGAAGAATCACTGAAAGACCACACCCAACAGGATGGACAAACAGCCAATGTGCTACAGACAACGAACTGTGCAAATACAAAAGAAAGAAACAAATAATAATAATAATAATAAATAAATAAGCAATTAATATCAATGAAGAGTCCTTGACTGTGGGTCCATGGGGAACATTTCAATGATGGGGCAAGTGAAGTTATCCCCACTGGTTCAAGAGCCTGATGATTGAGGGGTAATAACTGTTCCTGACTCCTGAGGCTCCTGTACCTTCATCCTGATGGTACCAGTGAGAAGAGAGCATGCCCCTGGGTGGTGGGGGTCATTGATGATGGACACTGCTTTCCTGCGACAGCGCTCTGTGGAGATGTGCTCAGTGGTGGGGAGCATTCACCTGTGATGGAATGGACCATGTCTACTACATTTTGTAGGATTTTTCTTTTCAAGGGCATTGGTGTTTCTATAGCTGGCATTGATGTTGCCAGTTAATATATTCTCCACCACACATCTATAGAAGTTTGTCAAAGTTTTAGGTGTTATTCCAAACTGATAAGGAAGTAGTGATGCAACCGTGCTTTCTTTGTTATTGCACTTATGTGCTGGGCTCAGAACAGATCCTCTGAAATGATAACACCGTGGAACTTTAAACTCCTGGCCCTCTCCACCTCTAATCCCTCAATGAGGACTGGCTCGAGGAATTCCAGTTTCCTCCTCATGAAGTCAACAATCAGCTCCTTGATCTTGTTGACATTAAGTGAGAGGATAATGACTCAGTGACAGACACACACAAACCTATGCTGAACTTCAAAACCATAAAACACACATGGCTTTTAAAACACCCAGACACACACAGCACAGCACAAAATGTTAATCTGACCTCTGGGCTTTAAGATGCACTGATTCTATGAACATATAATCTCGCTTGGGAGGGGTCTACAGCACAGATCGAAGTAAGCTCCAGGAAATTGTAAACTTAATCAGCTCCATCATGGGCACTATCCTCCATAGCATCCAGGGCATCTTCAAGGAGCAATGCCTCAAAAGGCGGCGTCCTTCATTAAGAACCCCTATCACCCAGGACATGTCCTCTTCTCATTTTCTAATGAAGGAGGTACAGAAGAAAAGCATAAAGGCATACACTGTAAACTACAATGGTTGTGGGTGTGGGGGAAGGATCCATGCTTCGTCAATTAAGTGAACCCATACAAACACAGTCTGAGACATGGGAACTGTGTTTCCAACTATCACAAAGGCATCATTATAGGGATGGATCTATTGAAACACCTGGGAGCTGTAATCAAGGCAGACTTAACTTACTGCCTGTTACACCTCTGGTACTTAGGGCAGCAATGAAGGTCCTTCATCTCTGGCAGTGTTCAGGGCTTCCTTCATCATGTCAGTAGCTTGCTCTCGATTTTCACTGCTGTCAGTCATACAAGTCCCAGGTGGGGACTCAGGAATACCATTGCCCTCAGATGTGGAAGGATTCTTCATTGCTGTTTCTGGGATGTTGTTTTACCAGTCAGGGTTGTTAGCCCTGAGCTGAACCCCTGAACCTGGAGGACGGGTGGACCACCCTCAGTCTGGCCTCTACCCATTGGCCCGTTTGGCATGGGTGACCCTACCAACAGCCAAAGCATAAAGCCCTGACTCCAGCCAACACTGAGGCATGCAAGCCTCCAAAACATGACAAGCTCGTGGTCCTCTTGGAGTGTAATGAAGGCAGGTACGAGGGAAGATTCACACAGCATTGAAACAGACCCTTCAGCCTAACTGGTCTACGCTAACCAAGATTCCCATCTAAGCTTGTCCCATTTTCCTGCGTTTAGCTCATATCCTTCTAAGTCTTTCCTATCAATGTGTTGGCCAGAAGGAACTACAGTCTACAGATTAGTGAATTCAGATGAGTCAAGGACAGTGGAAGCAAACAAGCCAATTGTCTTTATTGCCCACCCCCCCCACACACATTTTGTGGATTCTGAACTGACTCTTGCTCTGGGACAATCTAATCAGAGCAATTGAATGTGGACACAGGGAGCTTCAGATAATAACCTGCAAAACCTAAGACCATTCTCAGATGAGTAGCTACTTATTATGCAATGTGCCAGACCAACCAAAGAAGCAATCTGTCATCTCGCTAGGCTCAGTGTCTGGGTCCCCTAGTTTAACTGGTTTGGACCAGTCAGAGTTGACAGACACAAATTCACAAGGCTGGGGAGGGGGCAGAACCATGAAACAGCATTGGTTGCGGCCTTGGACTAGAAAGTAAGAAGGCGACCCAGGTAGGTCAGGTGACCTTCAGTCAATGGGATGGAGATCCACCAGTTCAACCGATGAGGAATACTATAAGAGTCAGGAGCTCCAAATTCAAAATGGTGGTAACTCTGTAGGAGACCTACTATCGTGGATGTGAGATGCCCGCACAGATATATAGAGATTCAAAATGGAACTATAAGAAAGATGTGGCCAGCAGCAGAAAATCCTTTTGAAGTGGTAATATCTTTCCTGTTCTTTGACTGTGCATGGAAAGGCAGGAAAACTTTGTTTGTGTACACACAAAGTATTTAGTGTATGAGTTCACATACTTGTTAGTTGAGGTAATAAAGGTACTTGTCAGTAAGTACAGAGTTCTCTGTGTCTCACTGATCATTATTATAAGGGTAGATTCCTGTAACATATGTAACTGTCCAAGTACCTTTTAAATGTTAATGACTGTGCCTGTCTCAACCACTGCCTCTGGCAGTACATTCCATATGTAGACCACCCTCTGGGTGAAAAATTGTCCCTCATACAATCGTGCTGCACCCTCTTGAGCATGGCAAAGTAGTGTAGTGGTTAGTGTAATGCTTTACAGTGGCAGCTGTAACATGGAGCTTCAATTCCTGCTGCCGTTTGTACCTTCTCCCTGTGCCCATGTGGGTTTCCTCTGGGTGCTCTTATTTCCTCCTGTATTCCAAAGATGACCAGGTTAGAGCTAGTAACTTGTGGGCCTGCTATGTTGGTGCTGGAAGTGTGGTGACACTCGCGGGCTGCCACTAGCACAAAGCTTAGACTGTGTTGGTTGTTGACATAAACACTGCATTTTACTGTATATTTTGCTGTTTCACTGTACAAGCGACAAATAAAGCTAATCTAATCTAATCTAAACCTTTGGAAAATCCTGACTACATACTGTTCTTGTGTGTGCTCTTTCTGTGCAAAAGTGACCTTACAGACAAAAATTAATACATTAAAACACTTCGTAAGTGTTGTCCGGAAACTATATGTGCCCTCAATATATGTGTAAATTCTTTCCAAAGGTGACTAGGTTGGCTGAGCCTTTATTTCTACTTGAAAAATAATTTCTCCCGTATTTTTGCTTTTGTCTTTTACTGAACTCAGTAAAGTCTGCTCCTTGTTGATGACTGAAACGATTTGACGAGGTGCATTTTCGTGAAATTTGAGCTTTCATGCTTGGCTGCAATCTCAAGCTTCATTAAGCACAATCATGATTATTGGCAATCTTCCTCAAGACTTTCAACGATTTTATCACATCTAACCAGCTGATTTAGTTATACTGTAAGTAATCATGTTCTATTATTTTATAAACTTCTCAATCCACCCTGTCTCCTTCCCTCTGCTATGCTTTATAATGCATTCTTCTTGACAATCGCCCATATTGGAGCACTTTGGTGTACCAGTTGTACACCCAGTGTCCATTTTACTGGGGAGAGCTCACATGTGCTCATTAATGTCAATATCCAATCAGCCAATCATGTGGCAGTAAGAGCATTCAGACATGGTCAAGAGGTCCAGTTGTTGTTCAGACCAAACATCAGAATGGGGAAGAAATGTGATCTGAAAGACCTTGACCGTGGAATGATTCTTGGTGCCAGATGGGGTGGTTTGAATATCTCAGAAACTGCTGATCTCCTGGGTTTTTCACTCATATCGGTCTCTAGAGTTTACAGAGTTGGTGCGAAAGAAACAAAAACACATCCGATGAGTGCCAGTGCTGAGGACAAAAACACCTTATAATTGAGAGAGGTCAGAGACAAATGGTCTGAGTGGTTCCAGCTGACAAGCAGTTGACAGTAACTCAAATAACCACCATGCATTACAACAGAGGTGTGCAGAACAGCATCTCTGAATGCACAACACATTGAACCTTGAAGTGGATGGGTTACAGAAGCAGAAGACCATGAACACACACATACAGGAGGTACCTAATAGAGTGGTCGCTGAGTGTAGACTGCAATTTTTGTCCACGGTGGCACAAGACCATAAGACACAGGAGCAGAATTAGGCCATTCATGTCTGCTCTGCAATTCCATCATGGCTGATTATCATCCCTCTCAACTCCATTCTCCTGCCTTCTCATTGTAACCTTTGACACCCTTACCAATCAAGAACCCATCAACCTCCTTTATTAATATACCAAATGACTTGGCCTCCACAGCCAAACATAAAAATGAATTCCACAGATTTCCCACCCTCTTGCTGAAGAAGTTCCAGATCATCTCTGTTCTAGAGGGACATCCTTCTATTCTGAGGCTGTGCCTCCTGGTATTACACTCCTCCATTATAGGAAACATCTTCTCCACGTCCAATCCATCTAGGCCAGGGCATTCCAACCATTAACATGGACCCCGGATCTAGACCTTTCAGTATTTGATAGTTTTCATTTAGATTCCCATTCATTCTTCTAAACTCCAGCAAGTACAAGCCCAGAGCCATCAATCGCTCCTCATACTTTATGTTAAACCTTTCATTCCCAGGATCATTCTCGTGATCCCCCTCTGGATCTTCTCCAATGCCAGCACATCCTTTCTTACATAGGAGGCTCAAAACAGCTCACAGTCATCCATGCACAGTCTGACTAATGCCTTAGAAAGTCTCTGCATTACGTTCATGCTATAAGATATGAACACTATGAATTGTATGGAGTATGCCTTGCTCTCATTGCTACCATCAGGAAGGAGGTACTGAAGCCTGAAGGCACACACTCAATGATTTAGGAACAGCTTCTTCCCCTTTGCCATCAGATTTCTGAATGGACATTGAACCCATGAACACCACCTCACTACGTTTTTATTTCTATTTTTCCATTACGTATTTAATTTAACTATTTATTTATTTATATCTATATCTATATATTTACTACGATCAAAAATTCACAGCTTTTTTCTCTATTACTATGCATTGCAATGTATTGTTGCCAAAAAGTCAACAAATTTCATGACAAGAGAGGATCTGCGGATGCTGAAATCCAAGCAACATACACAAAGTTTTAGAGGAACCCAGTATCTATGGAAAAAAGTACAGTCGGTGTTTGGCAGAGACCCTTCAGCAGGACATTTCACGGCATATACTGATGACATTGATCCTGAGACTGATGAATTGACATTGCAATTCAAGGCTCAATTCATTGACTTACAGCAAGATAACAATTGCATTGCATTGATTTGTAAGAAATGCTAAGTAGGAAAAGTACCTTGGACAAGTCCCCAGATCTTTCAGTTGTGTCAAGGGATCCTTAATAACCTGTGAAGGAAAGAATGGGGCACCAATCATTTGGGGGTTTGCACAAGCAAGGCTAAATTTTGGATAAAGGCAAAGTCAGACAGCCATGGAGCATACCTTATGAGAATAGTTTGAGTGAACTTGGCCTTTTCTCCTCGGAGCGACGGAGGATGAGAGGTGACCTGATAGAAGCGTATAAGATGATGAGAGGCATTGATCAAGCGGATAGCCAGAGGCCTTTCCCAGGACTGAAATTGCTAATGTGAGGGGGCATAGTTTTAAGGTGCTTGGAAGTTGCTACAAGGGGAATGTCAGAGGTAAGTTTTTCCTCACAGAGAGTGGTGGGTGCTCGGAATGCTCTACCAGCAATGGTGGTAGGGGCAGATACATTAGGAGCTTTTAAGAGATTCTTAGACAGGTACATAGAGCTTAGAAAAACAGAAGTCTCTGTGGTAGCATCTGTGGAAAAGAGTACAGTCGATGTTTCAGGCTGAAATCCTTCAGCAGGACTGGAGTACAAAAGCTGAGGAGTAGATTTAAAAGGTGGGGAGAGGGAGAGAGAAATACCAAGGTGATAGGTGAAATCTGAAGGAGGAGGAGTGAAGTAAGGAGCTGGGACGTTGGATGGTGAAAGAGATAACAGGGCTTGAGAAGGGGTAGTCTGATAAAACAGGACAGAAGGCCATGGAAGAAAGAAAAGGGGTGAGGCACACCAGAGAGAGGTGATGGGTAGGCAAAGAGATAATGTGAGAGAGGGAAAAGGGGATAGAGAATGGCAGGAGGGTGGGGTCATTGCCAGAATTTCGAGAAATTGATGTTCATGCCATCAGGCTGGAGGCTACCCAGACAGAATATAAGGTGTTGCTCCTCCAATCTGAGTGTGGCCTCATCACGACAGTGGAGGAGGCCATAGATTGACATTTCGGTATGGGAATGGGAAGTGGAACTAGAATGGGTTGGCACTGTGTTACGTACCCCGTAACTGGGTTGCCAAACCAGCAGAAATGGACCACTTAATTGGAGTCTGGATTACTGGAACTAAGAAAGTTTTATTAAAGAAATAAGTAACACAGTACTCTAATAGTAAGGATATAAATGCAACAGGTTAGCAATGACTAAACACACGTGTACACAGAACTAGGATAACAGGATCAATCAAGCTCTATCGCAGTCTAGGGGTAAAATGATCAGTCACAAGTGACAGAGTTCAGTTTAGTTCAGTTCGCAGTAATTACCGTCGTGCCGTTGGGGAGAGAGAGGGAGAGAGAACGAATGATTATGCAAATCGGATTCCAAACAGACCTTCGATATTCCTCGCAGTTAGCTTTCGGGCGAGCCCTTTGTAATGTCTTCTGAGGTCACTGACTTTGACCCCTCCGTTCCAGATATGATCGTTCTTCTGTGGTGAACCCGGCACCCAGGCAAGGGTGGACACACACACCGGGTTCCCACTCGACTGTGCCTTTCTACCCTATGCGTCAATGGCTGGTCCCGCGATTCAACCTCCAAAACTCCCACCCACTTGTGGGGGCACACCACTTCCAGGGTCTCGTTACCTCGTGGTGTCGTGTGTCCCTTGCCTTAGCGAACCTGTCCCTTTTTATCCCCCTGCTGGGGTATCGCCTGTCCATCAAACTTCAAACAGTTCAGGGTTCAAAGCCACCGGTCTCTGACAATACTTGGAACTGCGTCTCCTTTTCGTTAATCTCTCTCGTCTCTCATTAACATTTCTGAATGTTCCCCCATTGTCCTCTTATCGGCATCAATCTTCTGATAATTTGGTCTGTCATCACAACTGTAAGATCTCACTTTTACTGGCAGATAGAGCATAGGTGCCCGATGAAGCAGTCTCCCAATCTATGTTGGGTCTCACTGATATACAGGAGGCCACACTGGGAGCACCTAGCCTGCCCGTAGCCTCCCTCTGGTGCTCCTCTCCCCTTCTGTCCCCTTCTATCAGACTCCCCCTTCTCCAGCCCTGTATCTCTTACGCCAATCGACTTTCCAGCTCTTTACTTCATCCTTCCCCCTTCAGGTTTCACCTGTCACCTTGTGTTTCTCTCCCCACCCCCCAACTTTTAAATCTACTCCTCAGCTTTTTAACTCCAGTCCTGCTGAAAAGTCTTGGCCCGAAACATCAACCGTACTTTTTTTCCATATATGCGTCCAGGCCTGCTGAGTTCCTCCAGCACTTTGTGTGTGTTGCTCGGATGGCCAGCATCTGCAGATTCTCTCTTGTTTGAGGCAGATCTCAGTTGTTTGTGGCACTGACACTTGGCTATCAGCGGATATGCAAATGTGGAAGTCAGACCATTAGGTATTATGATTTTCAGAATGGATCAAACTGCAAATTCTGGTAAGGAAGAGGTTGATGGCATGTGCTTTTGAGTCAATTCTCTTTGGTGTTCAGATGTGGGAGTAATGTATTGACTTAGCACACCTGATGATCAAATGGAGACCATTCTATTTGCCTCAGGGTGTTCTCATCCGTGATCCTGATCTCAGTGTATATACCATCAGCAGCCGATTATAAGCAAGCACCTGAACAAACTGCACAATGTCATCCATAGGCAAGAAACAGCCCATCTCAACACATTTCAAATTATAGTTGCTGACTTCAACCAGAGGTCCATGAGTCAGTCATCATCAGAGGATCAGAGGTGGACGGGGTCAGTAACTGTAAATTCTTGGGAGTCACTATCTCAGAGGACCTGACCTGGACCCATCATATAAATGCAATTGCAAAGAAAGCACAACAGCGTCTCTACTTCCTCAGGAGTCTGCAGAGATTTGGCAGATCATTGAAAACCTTGACATACTTCTAATGATGTGTAGTGGAAAGTGGGCTGAATGGTTGTATTAAGGCCTGGTAGGGGACCACCAATGCCCTTGATTGGAAAATCCTACAAAAAGGTAACGGATTCAGTCCAGTACATCATGGTTAAAGCCCTTCCAACCATTGAGCACATTTACATGAAACGTTACCATAGAAAAGCAGCATCCATCATCAAAAATCCTCACCACCCAGGCTACGCTCTTTTCTCACTGCTGCCATCAGGTAGAAATTACAGGTGCCTCAGGATTCACACCATAAGTTTCAAGCACAGTTACTACCCCTCAACCATCAGGCTCTTGAACAAAAGGGGATAACTACACTCATCCTTTTCTGGTGTTCCCACAACCAATTATCTCACTATATCTTGTTATTTACTGCTATTTATTATATTTGCATTTGCACAGTGTTGTTCATTGATCCTGTTTACAGTTACTATTCTATAGATTTGCTGAGTATGCCTACAGGAAAAGAATCTCAGGGTTGTATGTGGTGACATGCATATACTCTGATAATAAATTTTACTTTGAACTTTTGAACTTTGACCTTTTATACGGAAAGGTTGAATAGGTTAGAACTTTATTCCCCAGAGCACCAACGATTCAGGGGAGATTTGATAGAGATTTACAAAATTATGAGGGATATAGAGAGGGTAAAGGCAAACAGGCTTTTCCACTGAGGTTGGGTGAGGCTGCAACTGGAGGTTATGGGTTAAAGGTGAAATGTTTAAGGGAACATAAGAGGGAACTTCTTCACTCAGAAGGTGGTGAGAGTGTGGAATCAGCTGCCAGTGGAAGTGGTGAATGTGGGTTCGATTTCAACACAAGAAATTCGGATAGGTACATGTATGGGAGGAGCATGGAGCGGTATGGTTTGGTTGCAGGTCGATGGGACTAGGCAGAGTAATAGTTCAGGATGGACTAGATGGGCTGAAGGGCCTGTTTCTGTGATGTAGTCTTCTATAACTCTTCTAAGGCTTTCAGTGCAGCATCTCCAATGACTTATACAACTGCTACATTAAGTGTCCCAACTCTGATACTCAAGGGAATCGAAGGACATTATTCTCAGAGTTGAAGAGATTATTTATTTATTTATTTGTTTGTTTGTTCAGCAATACATGCCAGAGTAGACCCTTCCAGCCCTATGAACCACTGCTGACAACACCAATTTAACCCTAACCTAATCACAGGGCAATTTACAAGGAGCAATTAACCTACATGGTATGTCTTTGGATTGTGGGAGGAAACCAGAGCACCCAGAGGAAATCCACACATTCCACAAGGAGGACGCACAGACACCTTACAGATGACGCCGGAATTGAACTCTGAACTCTGACGCCCCAAGCTATAATAGTGTCACACTAATTTCCACGTTACTGTGATGTTCTAGTTGGGCTGCCAGTCACCGGTTTTCTAAAGGAGAAATGCAGATAGACCTTCATATGGAATAAACACCATTCTGCTATATAAATCCCAGTAAAGACAATGGCTTCTGTAGCGATGGCATGTCTCTCGATTAACGAAGCTGAGAGCAGGAATGGAGTTTTTTGATGTTGTTTACACTCAGTGGCCACTTTATTAGTTATACCTGTACTCCTGCTCACTAATACAAGTATCTAACCAGCCAATCATGTGGCATCGTCAAGAGGTTCAGTTGTGGTTCAAAGCAAACATCAGAATGGGGAAGAAATGTGATCTAAGTGATTTTGACAATGGAATGATTGTTGGTGCCAGACGCAGCGGTTTGATTATCTCAGAATATAGAGTTTACAGAGAATGGTGTGAAAAAGCAAAAGAAAACAGTGAGCAGCAATTCTGTGGGTGAAAATGCCTTGTTAATGAGGGAGAATGGCCAGACTGGCTTAGCTGGCGGGAAGGCGACAACAACTCAAGTAACCACGCATCACAGTAATGGTGTGCAGGAGGCTGTATGCCGCCGAGCGCACTACAAGTCAAAGCTTGGAGTGGTTGGGTTCCAGCAGCTGAAGATCACAAGCGTTCACTCTGTGGCCACTCTATTACAAAGTAACTAATAAAGTGCCCACTGAGAGTTCCATCACTGCCTTGACAACCAGTCAGTTCAGCATATGAGAGGGATCACTAGATAAAATTTCTCCATTCCTTGGAACCTTTGATAAGATTTAAATAATATTGATGAATTGTCTCAGGGAATGTCAGCTCTACAGCCTCTATAAGATTTTAAATTCTTGAGCTGAAACTCCGGCAGATTCTGGGTCACAGATGCCCGCCTTCTGTGCCTAGAGCTTAGCAGAGCGTCCTGTCAAGGACAGAATAATACAGAAAAAACATACATGAGGCTGTAAATATGAAATAAAATCAGAATATCTGTTGTGTAACGGTTCCTCTTAAGCCCATTATCCCTACTGGGTCATTGGTTGCCGACAGTGCCTTGCTAGAGTACTCTATCCTAGGCCAATCTGTCAAATTGTCCCCAGGTGTAGTTCATCTTCCTTTCCCAGGGATGAAGACTTTGGAGCTTCTGTTGGCATTTCTGTAGGTCTGGATCTTTCTGGGATGGGGTTGCTGGCCTCATACCCAACCCTACTCCTTTCGCAGACAGTCTTGGCACAGTCCATGGCAGAGTTAGCATAGCAGTTAGCGATTAGCAGTCTGGGTTCAATTCCTGCCGCTGTCTCGAAGGAGTTTGTGTGTTTTCCTTGTGACTGCATGGGTTTCCTCCAGATGCTCCAGTTTCCTCCCACATTCCAAAGATGTACAGCTTGGAGTTAGTGAACTGTGGGCATGTCATGAAGCATGGCAACACAAGTGGCAGCCCCAGCACATACTCAAACTGTGTAGTTTGTTGACACAAAACAACGTTTCAATGGGTACGTGCGACAAATAAAGATAATAAAACTCCGCCAGTTTCCACAAAAAAGATGGAACCATCTGATTATGTCTGGCAAACCCAAAGCCTGTGCCATAGCTAGGGTTTGCCGCAGCTCTGAAAAGCCTAATCTGCTTCCAACGGCCCGATCAGCATCAATGGGCCTGCAGTTGAGAGGGTGAGTAGTTTCAAGTTCCTTGGTATGCATATCACTGATGATCTCACTTGGACTGTACATAGCGACTTTGTGGCAAAAAAAACACAGCAGTGTCTCTTCCACCTCAGGCGACTGAAGAAGTTTGGCATGGGCCCCCAAATCCTCAAGACTTTCTACATGGGTACTACGAGAGAATACTGACTGTGGTTGTATCAGGGAACCGCACCAGCCTTGATCGCTGGGCACTGCAGAGAGTGGTATGGACTGCCCAACGCATCTGTGGATGTGAGCTTCCCTCCATTGAGGACATTTACAGCAGCAAGTGCAGAAAGAAGCCCTGGAAGATCACTGGGGACACCAGTCACCCCAAACATAAACTGTTTCAGCTGCTTCCATCTGGCAAAGGGTACCGCAGCATTAAAGCCAGGTCCAACAGGCTCTGGGACAGCTGCTTCCACCGGGCTATCAGACTGATTAATTCACGCTGATACAATTGTATTTCTATGCCATATTGATTGCCCTGTTGTACATACTATTTATTACAAATTACTATAAATTGCACATTGCACATTTAGACAGAGATGTAACGTAAAGATTTTTACTCCTTGTGTATGTGGAGGAAGTAAGAAATAAAGTCAATTCAAATTCAATTCATTGCAATGGAGTCATGACGCAAAGATTTTTACTCCCTCACATTGTGGCATGGATGTAAGATTTAAATAAGTTCTGATTCATTCCATCTGTTCTTTGCTCTGCCTCCACTCTCTTCTGAGAGCTTACAGAGGTTCTGTGAGCTCAACACCATTTTCCACAGATCTGTGACAGTACTTTTGGAGCAGTTTGGGTTGAAACTCAGAGATCAGCTGAGTTTGTCCAGCACAGTGTTTGTTGCCCCAAGTTCCAGCAACTGCCGAGCCCTGTGTCTTCAACTTCAGAATGCTGCCCTTTCACAGTTGCAGTCAGGAGCAGAGCCATGGGCAGATACAGAACCAGAGAATGTTTACAGCACGGTCTACTGAGCTTCTGTCAGCTCGGTGTATGAGCAAGCCCAACTCATCCCGTTCTCCCCCTAGCCCTGGAAATTCATTCTTTTCACAAACTTCTCCAACTCCTTTTTCTAAAACATAGAACATAGAACATTACAGCACAGTACAGGCCCTTCGGCCCGTGATGTTGTGCCAACCTTTTTACCTAAGTTCAGTCTAACCATTCCCTCCCACATAGCCGTCCATTTTCTTTTCATCCAAGCCTCTTAAATGTCCCTGATGTATCTGCCTCTACTACCACCCCTGGCATGGATGAGTTGGGCCAAAGGGTCTGATTCTAAGCTGTATGATGCTATAACAGTATGGCTCCATAGAGGTCACCAGGGTGATCCATGTATTGAACACTCTCTGTCTAAAAAAACTCACCTCCACTATCCCCCTATACTTAACTACCTTAAAATTATCCCCTCTTGTATTAGCCGTTTCCTCCCTGGGAAAAAGTCTCTGGCTCTCCATGCGATTCATACCTTTCATCATCTTGTACACTTCTATCAAGTTACCTCTCATCCTCAATCGCTCCAAGGAGAAAAGCCCCAGCTTGCTCAGCCTATCCTCATAAGACTTGTTCTCTGATCCTAGTTGAATCTCTAAATCTTCTGCATCCTTCGTGTAATGAGGCAACCAGAAGTGAACACAATATTCCAGTTAGATCACATGAAGAACGGAGACACACAGTAAAGGAGGTTAATAAAGCATTTCAAGTTCAGAAACTAACAACTAAAATTGCTTCAAATGACAGACCGTTAAGCTTACTGAGATTGAAAGATTTGCATTTAGATTATGGTTTTTTACATTCAGTGGATGTCAATCACACTTTACAGCCTTTGATTTATTCTTGCCATTTGCTTTATTCATGGGGTGCGGGCTTCCTTGCCAGTCATTTACTGCCAGCACCCACTACTTGTGTAGCTGGCTTGCTGGACAATCAGAGTAATCTGCATTGAATGTGGACGGGGCAGAAGTGGATTGTTTTGCTTTCTCTTTGACTATAACACTTTATTCCACATTATTCTGTTATTGTTTTGCCTTGTACTACCTTGGTGTACTGCTGTAGTGAAATGCAAAACAAAACTTTTCACTAGATGCCTGAGACGATTATAAACCAATTTACCAATTTATGTTATTGAAGAACATTATGAATCCAAAGGGATTTTTAAGACAATTGAGTGATTTCTTTAATAATGGTCATGGGATCAATATTTTCCAAAGGAACTCCAACCTATTTAACTAATAATGCTAGTGCTAAGGCTTATTATTTTTTCCAAATGCTAAACCTAACCCAGTTGCTGTGGTGGAATAGAGAAACCAAATTTTGATCAACAAGTAAGGCTGCTGAGATGATTCCACAACCAATGATCTCATTTTAAGGACTCTTTATCTTGTTATTCATGTTCTCCTTATTTATTGCTATTTATTTCCGCTTGCATTTGCACAGTGTGCTGTCTTCTGCACTCTGGTTGATCTTTCATTGGTTCTGTTACAGTTACCATTCTGTAGATTTGCTGAGTATGCCCGCAGGAAAATGAATCTCAGGGTTGTATATGGTGACGTAAATGTATTTTGACAACATAATTTACTTTGAACTTTGAAATTTGACCTAGATCTAAAACTTGTTCATCAATTTAGCCACAACACTACGATGGCGCTCTGGGTGGGTGGGGGAGGGAGGAATAGGTCAACAGCCTGCCCCAGCATTCCTAATGACTAATGCTATTTATTGTTCTTGTGTTAAAACGCTTTCATGAGATTATGGTGGGTTGTTCAAATTTGTTTGTTGTTACATCTTAGCTTGGGTTATACGATTATTTGCATGTGTGTTTGTGGGTCGCTCTGACTGCAACTGGAGTGTGTAATGATCACCTCTCCTGTCTGTATGTGACTGATTGGGTTCTCTCCCCGGGTCATAGCACCCGACCTGTTTTTGAGCTTGTTACAATAAAAACAGTTGCTGAGTTAAACAAGCTTTCTCGTCTGTCGTCATGGATCAAATGCTCGCCACACTACTATTCCGTTGGGTAGAGGGATGAAGATAACTCTCTGCCAAAGGAGGTGCAAGGTGTTCTTTCCCTCCACTAGCCCGCAGGTCATCCTTGGGCAAGGTGTAGCATCTGCTTAGCGCCGCACCCTGCCACCCACCCTGCCCCGCCAATCAGAGTCACATGAAACCTAGACAGCAGGTAGTGGATGGTCGGATGAGCAGTTGGCGCATATTACAAGGCCTGGTTATGCAACCACTGACCAGACAGACAATCTCTGAAGAATATTGATAACAGCTGGGGTCACCCGTCTTGGAAAGACACTGCCCAGAAGAAGGCAAAGGCAAACCACTTCTGTAGAAAAATTTGCAAGAATATTCATGGTTATGGAAAGACCATGATCACCCACACCATACGACACAAGGCATAGAGTACAAATGGACCATTCCCAGCCTACATAATGTACTGTACTAATAGTCAGCAAATGGAACAGCCAATGTACATCCCACTGATACCAATGTGCTCATTTCCCAGTATAAAACTCAAAGCATTCACAGCTTGGTGTCAAGACTTCCAGTAAACTAAGAATAGTTCTAATTGCCATTTCTCATGATTGACATTCAAAATGCTGGAGTTTTGCTGAAGGGTCTCAGCCTGAAACGTCGACTGTACTCTTTTCCGTAGATGGTCCTGGCCTGCTGAGTTTCTCCAGCATTTTTTGAGTGTTGCTTGGATTTCCAGCATCTGCAGATTTTCTCTTGTATCTCATGTTTGACAGTCTACTTCAAATCACTTTGTAATGAATTGATCTGTATGGAATTTTCACTGTGCCTCTGCACATGTGACAATAATAAACCAATTCCAATTCCAAAAGGTGCAGACTGTGAGCTGTGACGCTAACAATGGCATTGTTAGGCAAAGGAGTGGCCATTGGAGTGGTTTGTGATCTGAAGAAAATTTGTAAGGATACCCAATATGCACTCTGTGGCCACTTTATTTTGTAGAGGAAGTACAAAGTTCATGGTTTTCCGCTGCTGTAGCCCATTCACTTCAGAATTCGATGTGTTGTGCATTCACTGATGCTCTTCTGCACAATAATTTTACTATTTTGTCCCGCAATTAGGCTAGGGTTGTTGGTGGTATGGTTCAAAGGGCCTATCTCAATAAATAAATAAATATTAAGTATACCTAGCTAGCCATAGGTATACCAACCTGATGACACGAGTATTGATTTCTCCAATATTCAGTAATTTCTTCCTCCGCCCCTTCCCTCTTCTTCATTACCTCACTCTGACCCCTTACCTCTTGTCCTCACCTGTCTATCACACCCCAAGTGCCCCTCCTCCTTCCCTTCCTCCCTTGACCACTCTGCTCTCTGATTAGATTCCTCCTTCTGCATTTTCTCTATCCCCCACCTATCACCTTCTAACTTGTACTTCTTCCTCTCCCACCAACTTTTTATTCTGCTTCCTTTCCAGTCTGGATGAAGGGCCTCGGTCTGAAATGTCAACCTATCACTTGCCAGTCCTAGCTTTACCCTTTCCTCCACTTCTTATATTATTATGATTACAATTATGAGGACACACAGTCCCCGTTTATTGTCATTTAGTAATGCATGCATTAAGAAATGATAAAAATGTCTTTCCAGAACAATATCACCAAAACACATGACAAACCAACTTAAAAACTAACAAAAACCACATTATTATAACATAGTTACAACAATGCAAAGCAATACTGTAATTTGATAAGAACAGACCATGGTACAGTAAAAGTCTCAGAGTCTCTCAAAAGTCCCATCATCTCACGCAGACGGTAAACCTCCTGCGCCACCAACTTGCCGATGCAGCATCCCGGAAGCATCCGAGAACAGTCCGACTCCAAGTCCGTCGGAAAAACTGCGAGCCTCTGACCACCTATTCAACACCGAGCACCGAGCACCATCTCTGCCAAGCGTTTCGACCCCGGCCCCGGCAACAGGCGATATGCAAAGCCGAGGATTTGGGGCCTTCCCCTCTGGAGATTCGATCGCACAGTAGCAGTGGCAGCGAAGCAGGCATTTCGGAAGTTACTCCAGATGTTCCTCTGCGCTTCTTACGGCTGTCCCCTTCAAATCCGGATTGTGCACGGCAACCCTGGTTATACATATCGATATTCATTTGGAACAGCTGTGCGTGCTGCGTCGCGCCACCATCTTCTCCTCCCTTAGCATCTCCCTTCTTTATTTCAGTATTGAGATGAAGGGTTTTGACCCAAAATATCCCGTATCCACTTCCCTCCATAGATGCCGCCTGACCTCCAGCATATATTGTTCTGGATTTTGGCATCTGCAGTCTCTTGTGCCTTCATTCTTTGGTAGTTAGGCACCTCCAATTGCAGTCTGATGAATGAGCAGTTAACATTTTTTTCTGAATATTGATGGTATTTTGGCAAGGACACTGGGAAAGTTCACAGCTCCTCAAATAGCTCCATGGAATCTTTAACATCCACTTGTTTGGACAGACATTTTTATAAAGTGAATGCTTTAGATCATTTCAGAGAATTTAGTAAGTTACATCCAATCTACAAAATGTAATAGCATCCCCAGTCATCTCAACACTCAGGACAGACTAACTCATAATAAAACCTTTGTTCTTGCAAGGTGAGAGAGAGACACACACAACTTCCAATATTTTCCTGTGACATGGAAGGATACCCATTGAGTTGATGCCAGATCACACAGCAATCCTATTCCGTATGAATATTCCCTGTAACGTATTCTTCCACATTCCCACCAATTCCTCCAGATTCTTCTACCCACCAACACACTAGGGGCAATTTAAAAGATCCAATCACCCTACACCTCTACTGTCTTAGAAGTTTGCACAGGTTTAGCATGTCATCTAAAACTTTGAGAAATTTCAATAGTTGCCCAGTGGAGAGTATCCTGACTGGTTGCATCATAGCCTAATAGGGAAACACCAATGCCCAATGGACGGTCCAATCCATCTTGGGAAAAGACCTCATCACCATTGAGCACACTTACAAGGAAAGCTGCCACAAGAAAGAAGCATCCATCTTCAAGCACCCCCCATCATCTAGGACATGCTCCCTTCTTACTTCTGCCATTGGGAAGGAGGTACAGGAGAGATAGGTCCCACACCACCAGTTTCAAGAACAGTTATTACCTTTCAACCACCAGGCTCCTGAACCAGAGTGCAGAACCTCACTCACCTCATGCCTGAACCGATTCCACAACCAATGGGCTCATTTTCAGTGCTTCTATAACTCATGTTCTCGATATTATTTATTTACCTATTTATATTTTTTATTTGCACAGTTTAACATCTTTTGCATTTTGGTTTTTTTTTCACTCTTTCTTTCTGTGTAGTTTTTCATTGCTTTTATTGTATTTCTCTGTTCCACTGTGAATGCCTGAATCTCAGGGTAGTATATGGTGACATATGGTATATGTACTTTGATAATAAATTTGCTTTGAACTTTGAAATAAGCCTGCGTTTAAGATGTTTATCTTACTGAGATACAACACAGAATAGGCCCTTCCGGGCCCCTGGAGCTGTGCCGGCCATTTAGCAATCCCGCAATTTAGTCTGAGCCTAATCAGACAATCTACAATGAGCAATTAACCTACCGATCGGTGTGCCTTTCGACTGAGGGAGCCAACCAGAGCTCCTGGAGGAAATCCATGAGAGAACGTACTAACTTCTCACAGGCAGCGGCAGCAACTGAACCCGGGTCGCTGATACGGTAACGTGTTGCGCTAACCACTGCACTACCGTGTCGCCCAAGAAGTAGCAGGAAACCCACAGGAAAATGGTGTGGACTCCACAGACGCAGCACTGAATCTGGATCTGGGAGGCAGCAGATCATCTCAGCCGCACCATTGTGCCAATCACCAAAATGAAATGTTCATCCTTTATAATGTTGGGGGTGGGACTGTCCACTTTAATAACTCACAACTGGAAGCAGACTGAAAATAAGAAAAGGAATAGTCACCTTAGCAGGTGATTCCTGATGAAGCGTCTTGGTTTGAAATGTCTTCTGTTTATTCCTTTCCATAGGTGCTGCCTGACCTGCTGAGTTCCTCCAGCATTGTACTCATAGTGCTGAAAGGGCCCTTTCGGCCCAACAAACCGCACTGCACTGCCTAGCAACTCGCCTTTGCTCAGTCACAGAGTTTAGAAAGACCAATTAACCTACTAAGTGGTACATCTTTGGACTACGGGATGATACTAGAGCACCCGAAGGAAACCCATGCACTCACGGGAAGAACGTACATTCTTCTCACAGAAGGTGCCGGAATTGAACTCTGAACACTGACGCCCCGAGCTGTAATAGCACTGTACTAACCGCTATGCTGCCATGGTGCCCCTTTCGGTGTGTGTCGCTCCGTATTTCCTGCATCTTTAGAATCTCTTATGTTCACGATTCACCTTAACAACTTACTTGTATGTCGCATTTTTTAATGCAGCAAAACATCTAAGGGGGGTAGAACATGGAACACAGCACACACAAGAACAGGCCCTTCAGCCCATCACATTGTGCTAAGCTAATTAAACTAGTCGTTAAAAAGCCCTATTGCCCTATTCAAAGTGTTGAAAGATTACAGGTCTATGAAACTTGAGAAGTCTGGCCAGGAGGGTGTGAAGAAGTTATGATATAAGAAAACGAAGGTTGAGGATGTCAGCAGAGATTAAACCAGGGATTGCCAACCTTTTTTATGTCATAGACCAATACCATTATGCAAGGGGTCCATGTACACCAGGACGGCAACCCTTGGAGTAAAGGGAGACACCGCAGATTAGCACCGGGAAAAACACACAAAAGACTGAAGGAATTCAGAGGATCAGGTAGCATCTATGGAGGGAAGTGGACATTGCAAGTCGGGATCTTTCAGCTGGATTGGAGAGATTAAAGGAATACCTGTTGGTCTACTATGACAGATTTGGGTAATCTAGGACCAAAATGAGATTTCATTAACTGATAATCAGAATCAGATTTATTTCAATATTTTGTGAAATTTGTTGTTTGCAGAGCAGCATGATGCTGAGATGCATCCTAGGATACACTTGGACATATCATCAGTGATGTAACCTGGGGTCATCAGGTGTTTCAGGTCTTTTAACATCAGACCCCGGCTTGTGTCCTGCTGCACTGGTCCATGGGTCACACCTCCTCATTCATAGACATCTGGAGGCTCCCTCAGCAGCCTCTGTGACGGTCCTGATGGCTCTTTTCTTTGCAAGCCACCATAATGCCAAGGAGAGGGTAGGTTCTGTACAGCAAACAGCCAGCAAAACCTCTACACCTCATCTCTCTAGGCTCACTTTGTGCTTTCCACCCCTGTCTCTGGCATTGCTCTACTAGCCCCTGGTATTTGGCTTTCTTACACTCAAATGTGTCCTTAATCTGCTCTTTCAAAGGGATTGTCACGTCTACCATGACCAGCTACTTTGAGGTTTCTGACAAAATGACCATGTCAGGCCTCAGGGATGATAATGTGGTGAACAGTAAAAATTACTATAAGTTACAATAAGAAATATCTAAAAGATAAATAGTGTGAAAATGAGAAAAAAGTGTTTATGGGTTCATTGATCATTCAGAAATCTGATGGCAGTAGGGATGAAGCTGTTCCTAAAATACTGAGTGTGTGTCTTTAGGGTTCTGAGTCTCCTTCCTGAGCGTAGTTTTGAGAAGAGGGCATGTCCCAGAGGCTGAGCGTGCTTCATTGTGGATGCTGCCTTCTCGTGGCATCTCCTTTTGAAGGTGTCTCCGATGCTGTGCCCATGAGGAAGCCAGCGGGGTCTCCAACCCTCTGCAATGGTTTCCAATCGTGTGCAATTGTTGCCTCCATGACAGATGGTGATGCATCCAGTCAGAATGCTTTCCACGGGACATCTGTAGAAATTTGCTAGCGGGGTTGGTGACATACCAAGTCTCTAAAACTCCCAATGAGGTATAGCTGCTGGCATGTCTTCGTTGTGATTGCATCATTTAATTTAAGTTTTTTTTTTAAATTTTAGGGGCAGAGCATTTCCAACCCAATGATCAAGTGCCGCCCAATAGCACCCATTTGACCAATTAACCTACTAACCTATACACACACCTTTGGAATATGGGAGGAAACCAGATCACCTGGAGGAAACCCATGTGGTCACAGGGACAACGTACAGTCAGCAGCGGGAATTGAACCAAGTCTTTGGTGCTGTAAAGCATTACATTAATTGCCACACCATGGTGCTACCCCACACTACCCTACCTGTAAAGGGGAAATAACAGAGTTGTAGCTTTCTGAGGAGGAAATTTTGACTCAGCAGGTATTACTGAGCTGCAACTAGTGATGGAAGAGTCAACCATCACATAGGGGAAATGAAGGGAAGCAAACGCACTGGCTACAAGGATAGAGATTGGTTGGGTTCCTCTGCTGCAAGTGTTCCCAACCTGAGGTCCACAGACTTCTTGCTTAATGGTATTAGTCCGTGGCATAAAGAAAGGTTGGGAAGCCCTGATCTATGGATTGTTGAGATGTATAGACAGAGTCTGTAAAGGGAAGGCAGGTTTCCATGCTTTTTTCTGTCTTGCACACCTGTCTTTCGCACATTGGTTGTCAGTCTGTGTGTGTCTATAGTACTTTCCATTGATTCCATTGTCTTTATTTGCACCTGCTGAGAATGCCCACAAGAAAATGAATCACAGAGTAGTTTGTGGTGACATTTATGTACTTCGAGCTTTGAACTTTCATGTATTGATCTGTGTCCACAACTCTCTGCAGTTTCTTGCGGTCACAAGCAGAGCAGTTGATAATAGCAAGTCATCATGCACCCAGACAGAATGCTTTCTATGGTGCATCGATAACATCTGGTGAGGATCGATGGGATATATTGAAGGTACTGCTCTGTGCATATGTACCTGAGTGAATGTGATTAAAATCCTGTCACTTAACAAGCAGCCGAAGGGAACTAACACATAACCTGGAAGTGCAGCTTTAAGACGAATCGTGCTTCACCAAAACAAAAGGAAGATTTGGGCAGAGACAACAGCTTTCACAGATGGGGTAGGCTGCTCACACTGAATAATGTATCACCACTCAACCTTGGCCAGTGTCTTTGTGTTCCTCAGCATTTCCAGTCAATATTGTATAAACTTCTGTGACTAACACATTGGCACGGTGGCACTGATGTGATTCTTTCAGTGTTCTCTGCAGCATGATGCACTTGTGTTAGGATATTTTTTCTACCTTTTCCCGGAAAAGGGAGTTACAATTATCATTACTTCACAGCCCTTCATGTGGGAGAACCGCATCTCCTTCATTAACAAAAAGGGTCGGCAGGGGATCTACTTCTTGCAGCAGATGGTAAGATTCCATCTCCCCCACAACATACTGGTGCAACTCTACACTGCCCTCACAGAGAACGTCCTCACATCAGCCATTACTGTCTAGTCTGGCGCAGCATCCTCTCACAATACACAAAAACTACAGTGAACTGCCAGGACAGTAGGAAAGGACATTGGCTGTGGTTCACCATCACTGCAGGACTTGTGTGTGTCCAGGACAAAGAAGTGGGCGGGAAAAATTATTGCAGACGCCACTCACCCTGCAAATTGCCTTTTATAAAAGCGCTCTTCAGGAAAGCACAATAGGGCCATTAAAACAAACATCTCATGCCATCTTCAATTTTTCTTCCCCCAGGCAGTTAATCTGATCAACCCTTCTAGTTACCCCCTCACCCCACCATTACCTCAGTCACTGCACTGCACTAAAAACACTGCAAACCACATTTTATAATGCTGTTTACATAGTAATATATACTATTTATGTGCTTATGCGCATTATGCACATCTCCATACTTCTAACTTTGTTTTTATATAATACTTTAGGATGTATAATTGCTGAATTGGTGTCAAAATGGTTGTTGTGATGCATCTAGTCTGGGAGTGTAGTGGGTAGTGCTTGTCACTCTCACTTTCAGCTTCCACTGTTGGTTAGCAGTTTTGTGAAAAGGAGAGCTGAATGAGTAAGTCTCTCCCTGCCAGTACAGAGCCTCTCCAGCAACAAGCCTCATGTAGTGCCTCCTCTCTGGAGAGCCATACAGAAACTGAACTCCTTTTGGACTCAGGATGAAATACCGAGCATGGGGAGGAGGTCTGGCCCCGCACAAGTAGCTCGCAAGCCCATCGGTGTGTGGACATGCCCCTGGTGCTCGAGAGCCAGGTCCCCAGCTACGGGTAAATGGCCCAATTGCCTTGTGGGCAGCCTTGGGAGAGATGAAGGCTAAGGGAGTAAACTCAGACAGCGAATCCAGAATGGATCCCCTAAGGCGGCTGGACATCATTGAACATCCTTCCAGCAGCTCCTGCAGCCAAGCTGGTGCCAAACGTATTGCTTCATGAGCTTTTGTTTGGACTGCACTGGTGAGGTCGAGAGGGGGATCTTGAGGACTGGGCATGTCAGAACCTCCATACTTTCCACCCAGGCTTGTGATGATGATCAACATCACCCATTGTCCTTTGAACCAGACGGATGCCAACCATAACTGTTGAGTTGTTGATTTTATTGCAAACACACCACAGGAAATTCTAATACGTGTAAATGTCTATGGTGAATAAAGTTGATCCTTGGTCTTTGTGAGGAATACGAATGTGTCTGCTGACAGAATCTAGCCGGGCTGCAGGGAGTTATAAAGGTCATTCTGTTGAATGCCAGCGCTGATGGGGAGCAAGGGGCATCCCAGGAGAACTCTGTCTTTGTTCGGTCCAAGAGGAGAGGAGGTGAAAGCAGGCCTACAGGAAATAGAAGCAATGATTATAACAGAGGTGATGAGTGGATCTACAGAGAGCAACTTGCAATGAATTGCATGCTTCGGTGCCATATTAGTCAAGGACTTGGTCAGCTATGGTAAAGACAAAGCCATGGTTTAAAGAGGTGATTGGTGGAATCATCAGTCTGGTTACTCCACCCAGCACCCCCAGATAGCAAATCTCTCCAATTATTTCACTTTTTCTATGCCTTCTGTTTGTTCTTTTTGTCTTGTCTGTGTTACGGAAACTGCTGGAGCCTGTGACACACAATTTGGAACTTGATCGAAGGATCCAGAGTTGTTGCATCCAAAGAAATGACTCATAAAGATTAGAGACGGGTGGGGGGCCAAAAAGGACCGTTCATGGAAAAGATCAGAGACAAAGTGTAGGGTCATGAATGACTGCATCTCGAAGCAGCAAGGAAGATTGAAGCGTTGAGGGGAATGCAAAGGGGGTCAGCGATGGCTCCCTACTGAGATGGTCAGCAGCCAGATTGGCTCATTAAGGCCTGGATCGGTGACATTCAGACCAGGCTCAGCAGTCACTCTTTATGGAAGGACTGAGTTTGTGTGGCAGCTCTCCTCTTATGGAGACAAAAAAGTTTCCAATATTCTGAGATCTATGTGATTATTGGACTGTACTTTATATTGGTTCCCTTCAGATTTTTGGTGTTTTCTTTCTTGTGGCCGATTGGTGGGTGGGTGATCTGTGAATTTTTTGTGAGTAAGGTGGGGTGGGGGGCTTTGCTGCTACTGTCGCTGCTCTTTTCTGCGAATGAGGGGGTTGGGGATTATTATTATCACTTTTTTTGCTGCGAGGAGGGGGGATTTTGGGGTCTGTGAGTTTTCACTTTTCTTTTTCACTTTTTCGTGCCGGTGGGCGGGGGGGCGGTTGATGTGTTTTCTTTCATCAACACCCATGGTCTTTCTGTATTTAGTGGCTATCTGGAGTAGACAAATTTCAGAGTCGTATCGTACACGCATACTTTGACAATAAAATGAATCTTTGAACCTTGGACTCCTGCCTCACTGCCCCCTTTCTCTTCTCTATACCAGTCATCACCCCTCTCCACTCTCAGTCCTGATACAGGGTTTTGACCCTAAGCAGCGACAATCCCCCTTCCTCGCTTGACCCGCTGAGTTCTTGCAGCAGATTCTTTGTTGTTCCAGATTTCAGCACCTGCCATGTCTTGTGTCTCCCCTACTTGTAGACCATTCCTAGTTGTTCCTTTCCCACGTCCATCCAGAACTCCGCACTTCCTTTCTTGACTTTCCCAAGTTCAAATTCTCTGCAGGGCAGGACTGAAATAGATCCTCTCTTTCCTTCCCTAAGCAGTTTAGACTCCCACTCGCTCATCCTAATGAAGGAACTATCCTCTTTTACCAAGATTGGCAGGCCAAGGGTCACTGAAATGACTAAATAAACTAGGGTCTTCAATTTCCAGAGAAATATCATTGGCACATAGCCTAAACCACAGGGCTGCTCTGGAGTCATAGAGTCATAGAAAGTACAGCTCAGACACGGGCCCTTCAGCCCATCTAGACCATGCCAAACCGTTTAAACTGCCTACTCCCATTGATCTGCTCCGCGACCGTAGCCCTCCATGCCCCCACTGTCCATGTACCTATCCAAACTTCTCTTAAACATTGAAATCGAGCTCGCAAACACCACTTGCATTGACAGCTCGTTCCACAATCTCATGACCCTCTGAGTTTCCCCTCATGTTCCCTTAAACTTTTCACTTTTCACCCTTAACCCATGACCTCTAGTTGTAGAAACATAGAAAGCCTACAGCATAATACAGGCCCTTTGGCCCACAAAGCTGTGCCGAACATGTCCTTACCCTAGAACTACCTAGGCTTACCTATAGCCCTCGATTTTTCTAAGCTCCATGTACCTATCCAAAAGTCTCTTAAAAGATCCTATCGTTTCCGCCTCCACCACCGCCGCCAGCAGCCCATTCCACGCACTCACCACTCTCTGCGTAAAAAAATTACCTTGACATCTCCTCTGTACCTGCTTCCAAGCACCTTAAAACTATGCCCTCTCATGCTAGCCATTTCAGCCTTGGGAAAAAGCCTCTGACTATCCACATGATCAATGCCTCACATTATCTTGTACACCTCTATCAGGTCTCCTCTCATCCTCCATCACTCCAAGGAGAAAAGGCCGAGTTCACTCAAACTATTCTCATAAGGCATGCTCCCCAATCCAGGCAACATCCTTGAAAATCTCCTCCGCACCCTGTCTATGGTTTCCACGTCCTTCCTGTAGTGAGGTGACCAGAATTGAGCACAGTCCTCCAAGTGAGGTCTGACCAGGGTCCTATATAGCTGCAACATTACCTCTCGGCTCTTAAACTCAATCCCACGGTTGATGAAGGCCAATGCACCGTATGCCTTCTTAATCACAGAGCCAACCTGCACAGCAGCCTTGAGTGTCCTATGGATTCGGACCCCAAGATCCCTCTGATCCTTCACACTGCCAACAGTCTTGCCATTAATGCTATATTCTGCCATCGTATTTGACCTATCAAAATGAACCAGCTCACACTTATCTGGGTTGAACTCCATCTGCCACTTCTCAGCCCAGTTTTGCATCCTATCAATGTCCCATTGTAACCTCTGACAGCCCTCCACACTATTCTCAACACCCCCAACCTTTGTGTCATCAGCAAATTTACTAACCCATCCCTCCACTCCCTCATCCAGGTCATTTATAAAAATCATGAAGAGTAAGGGTCCCAGAACAGATCCCTGAGGCACACCACTGGTCACCGACCTCCATACAGAATATGACCTGTCTACAACCACTCTTTGCCTTCCGTGGGCAAGCCAGTTCTGGATCCACAAAGCAATGTCCCCTTGGATCCCATGCCTCCTTACTTTCTCAATAAGCCTTGTATGGGGTACCTTATCAAATGCCTTGCTGAAATCCATATACATTAAATCTATAGTTCTACTTTCATCAATGTGTTTAGTCACATCCTCAAAAAATTCAATCAAGCTCGTAAGGCATGACCTGCCTTTGACAAAGCCATGCTGACTATTCCTAATCATATTATGCCTCTCCAAATGTTCATAAATCCTGCTTCTCAGGATCTTCTCCATCAACTTACAAAGCACTGAAGTAAGACTCACTGACCTATAATTCTCTGGGCTATCCCTACTCCCTTTCTTGAATAAGGGAACAACATCCACAACCCTCCAATCCTTCAGAGCCTCTCCCGTCCTCACTGATGATGCAAAGATCATCACCAGAGGCTCAGCAATCAACGCCCTTGCTTCCCACAATAGCCTGGGGAACATCCTGTCTGGACCTGGTGACTTATCCAACTTGATGCTTTCCAAAAGCTCCAGCACCTCCTCTTCCATCTACATGCTCAAGCTTTTCAATCCGCTGCAAGTCATCCCTACAATCACCAAGATCTTTTTCCGTAGTGAATACTGAAGCAGAGTAGTCATTAAGTGCCTCTGTGATCTCCTCCGGTTCCATACACAGTTTTCCACTGTCACACTTGATTGGTCCCATCCAAACTCAGTGGAAAAAGCTTGTTTACACTTAACCTATCTATACCCTTCATTACGTTGTATACCTCCATCAAATCTCCTCTCAGTCTTCTATGTTCCAAGGAATAAAGTCCTAACCTATTCAATCTTTCCTCATAACTCAGGTTCTCCAGACCAGGCAACATCACTGTAACTTTTTTCTGCAATCTTTCAACCTTCTTTACATCTTTCCTCGCAGCAAGGAATTGAACACTCTTTGCAAATACTCGCATTTCCAAACCTGGATTAGCAAGTGTTTGTTGATCTGCAACTACAAAGATTTTCATGGTGATCTGTGCTTTTGTAGAAATGAAGGACGCTTTAGTCACATCCTATTACATCCTGTGTGATTGCCTCTCTGTGCTTAATCCCTCGGTTTCTGTAAGCCTAAATATAGGATCAAACAAAATGCCCACAGGACTGCATTAACCTATAATTAAAGCTTGGACTGATGTTTTCATTGAAGTGCAGGCAAGCAATACAATTTCACATTGATCTGTCACTCTGTGAGTAAGAATTGCTTGAGTCATTTACAGTACGACTGCTTGCAATTTAGAAAGGAAAGGCTGAAGACTCCCACAGAGCGGAAGTGGACCACAGGCTGTCTGCCATTTCAAATGCTGTATATGAGAAATGAAAGTTACACTCAGTGGCCAGTTTATTAGGTGCCTCCTATACACTTGCTTGTTAATGCAAATATATAATTAGCCAATCATGTGGCAGCAACTCAATGCATAAAAGCGTGCAGACAAGGTCAAGAGGTTCAGTTGTTGTTCAGACCAAGCATCAGAATGTGGAAGAAATGTGATCTAAGTGACTTTGACTGTGGAACGATTGTTGGTGTCAGACGGGACAGTTCGAGTACCTCAGAAACTGCTGATCTCCTGGGATTTTCACTCACAACAGTCTTAGAGTTTATAGAGAATGGTGCGAAAGAAACAAAAAACATCTACTGAGTGACAGTGCTATGGGCAAAAACATCTCATAATTGAGAGAGCTCAGAGGAGAATGGCCAGAGTGGTTCAAGCTGACAGTAACTGAAATAACCATGCTTTACAACAGTGGTGTGAAGAAGAGCATCTCTGGATGCACAACACATCAAACCTTGAAGTGGATGGGCTACAGCTTCAGAAGACCATAAACATGCACTCAGTGAACACTTTATTAGGTACCTAATACAGTGGCCACTGAGTGTATGTGCTCAGTGTGAACAGAGGGGGAAATTGAGTTAGGTATCTGGTCAATGACCTTCCTGAACAGCCCTCTCAATCTTCCTTGCTTGTTGATAGGGATCTACAAAAGAATATCAAATAATTCTACCACGGCAAATGCCCAGAGCATAAAAAAGTGATATTTGGGCATAAAACCAAAAAAAAAAGGCTGAAATGTTAACTGTTCATTCTCTTCCATAGATGCCACCTGACCTGTTGAGTTCCTCCAGCATTTTGCGTGTGTTGATCCAAAGTTTCAGGATCTGCAGTCTCCCTCTTGTCTGATAATGCTTGGAAAGCTGTTGGTTGAGTGGTTGACGAGAGCAGCAGCCATCCAACTCCTGGATCAGCTGCACTCTCCTCAGCTCTGAACTGGCTCCATGGTGCTGGACTCATTTTCTGGGGACTCCTCGGTGTAGTAATTGTTTATTGTTCCATTGTCTTCACAATTGGTTCTTTTCTCGCATGTGTTTGACATTTTTGTTGTGTGGGGTTTTCCTGGATTCTAATGTGTTTCTTTGTTTTGTGGCTGCCTGCAAGAAGATGAATCTCAACGTTATATATGGTATACACTGAACTTTGAACAAAGCTCAAAGTAAAAGTTATTATCTGAGTAAAGTTTATTATTTACCATATACAACCCTGAGGTTCTTTTTGCTGCGGACATACCTAGCAAATCTATAGAACAGTAACTGTAAACGGGATCAATGAGCAACAACCTGTGCAAATGCAAATACAAATAAATAGCAATAAATAATGAGTTTGAAATAACATGAAATGAAAGAGAATGAAATAACAAGTCCTTAGACTGAGACTATTGGTCGTGGGAACACCAGAAATTGGATGAGTGCAGTTATCCTCTTTTGTTCAAGCACCTGATGGTTGAGGGGTAGTAACTGTTCTTGAACCTGGTGGTGTGAATCCTGAAACACCGGCACCTTCCACCTGATGGCAGCAGTGAGAAAAGAGCATAGCCAGGGCAGTGAGGACCTTTGATGGTGGATACTGCTTTCTACAGCAATGTTTCATGTAGAGGTTCTCAATGGTTGGGAGGGATTTACCCGTGGTGTACTGCACCAAATCCATTACCTTCAGTAGAATTTTCCACTTAAAGGCAATGGTGTTGCCATACCAGGCCATAATTCTGCCAGTCAGCACACTTTCCACCACACATCTAGAGAAGATTGCCAAGATTTGACAAATCTCCGCAGACTCCTGAGGAAGTCGAAGCACTGTTGTGCTTTCTTTGCAATTATATCTATAGGATGTGTCCAGGACAAGTCTTCTGAGATAGTGACACCCAGGAATTGAAAGTTTCTGACCCTCTCCACCTCTGATCCTCCGATGATTACTGGCACGTGGACCTCTGGCTTCCCTCTCCTGAAGTCTACAATCAGTTCCTTGGTCTCACTGACGTTGAGTGAGAGGTTGTTGTTATTACACCACTCAGCCAAATTTTCAGTCTCTCTCCTGTATGCTGATTCATCACCACCTTTGATACAGCTCACAAGAGTGGTGTCGTCAGCAAACTTGGATATGGTGTTGGAACTGTGCTTAGCCATAGTCATAAGTGTAAAGCGAATAGAGCAGGAGTTAAGCACGTAGCCCCGTTGAGCTCCTGTGCTGATGAAGATGGTGGAGATTGATGGAACTAGGATGAAAACAGAAAATGTAAATTCTCAGCAGGTCAGAAAATAACTGTGATAAAAAAAAGAAACAGGGGTATTGGTCTAAATTAGAGACAAAAGATACTGTTGATACTGGAATCTGGAGCAACAAACAAAAATAAAGGATCTCGACTTGAAATCCAACTGTCCAGTTCATACCCCATGGAGGCTACCTGGCCTGCTGAGGTCCTCTCATAAAATGTTGCAGAATTTCAACAGGTCAGGCAGCATCTACGGAGGGAAATGAACAGTCGTCTTTTTCAGTCAACATTCAGGTTAACTATTCATTTCCCTCCATACATGCTGCCTGACCATTTGAGTTTCAGATTCAGATTTACTTATCACATGTAGATTGAAACAGGCAACGAAATGCGCCATTTGCTTTAACAACCAACACAAACTAAAGGTGTGCTGGGGGCAGCCCACAAGTGTTGCCACACATTCTGGTACCAATATAGCATGCCTACCACGTTCAGAAGAACAACACAAGCAACAACAATATAAAACAAAACAACCCTTTCTTCCCCTCCCACCCACTCACTCATGTCAGGACCTCCGGTCCTCCCATCCTTGGTTTCTGCAGAATTTTTGTGAGTTGCTCCAAATTATCAGCATTTGCTGTCTCTCTTGTGTCTGAGCTCCTCTAGCAGATATTGTTTACTGTTGTTGTTTACAACTTAAAACATTGACTCTGTTTCTCTCTTCACAGCTGGTGCCTGACCTGTTGTGCATTTACAGTATTTCCTGCTTTTACTTCAGATTTTGCTTTCTGAGTAGAGTCTATCATGATTCAGGAACTGCACATATCTCAAACGGCCACTTCAAAAATGAATTAATTGAAAATTTCCAGTGGTTCCAAGATCGTCAGCGGCACGTGTAAAGGACAGGCCTCACATGTTAAAGCTGGTGGAAGTTTTGGAAAGGCAAGAAATAACTCCAAAAGGGGTTAGACACCATCAAGTCAAAAATAGAGGTTGGACACCATCAGGTCCAAACTAAAGGTCAAACAATCTCAGTGGGGAAAGAGGTCTGACACTATCAGGCCAAAATTATGTCAGACACCATCAGTGAGGAAAAATTTCTTGTGAGCTACAGAATTAGTTAGCATGGGGGAATATTTTTCATTGTTGGAATTAACTAGACAAACTGCTAACCAATTCCTACCTGCAGGAACGATACCAATAAGAGTGCAGAGAAAACTTACAAGGGTGTTTCCTTGAGAACCTGAATTATAGGAAAAGGTTGAATAGGTTAGGATTTCATTGCCTGGAGCGTAGGAGAATAAGGGGAGACTTGATAGGGGTATATCTAATTATGAGGGGTGAAAGCAAGTTGGCTCTTTCTGAGGTTGCATGAAACAAAAACTTGCGGTCATAGGTTAAGGGTGAAAGGTGAAATGTTTAAGGGGAACGTGAAGGGATCACTCAAAGGATGGGAAGATGTGCAATGAGCTGCCAGCAGGTGTATTAGATGTCAACATTTCAAATGGTTCAGAAGGTTCCATTTAATATCAGAGAATGTACATAATTTACAACCTGAAATTCTTGCTCTTCGTGGATATTCACGAAAAAACTGAAGACTACCCCAAAGAATGAGTGACAGTAAAAATGTTACAACCCCAAAGCACCCTTCTGCCCCTCCCACGCAGAAGCAGCAGTGTAGCATCAATCCTCCCCCACCTATCTCTGCAAAAAGCATCAGCACCCACCACCTACCAAGCCCCAAAGAAAGACTTTGATCTACAGTACAACAAAAACTTATCGTTCACCCGAAATTTCAACATACCACAGCCTCCGTCTCTCCCTAATAAAGGGGCAGAGAGTCGCCACACAGCAAGAGGGAAGACCAGCAAAACAAAAAAAACTCACTGGTAACAATGTTAAAGTCCTCTGGGTCGTTTTTATTCCTAGTCCTCCGACTCGAGAATTGGCAGCAAGCTTTCCCCCGAGAGAGAGAGAGAGAGAGAGAGAGAGAGAGAGAGAGAGAGAGAGAGAGAGAGAAAACAATAAATCTGGGTACAGAGGCCTCCGATAGCCGTTTTCGTTTTCTGCAGTGATGCTTCATTCAGCAACACCGGCATGGAATTGGCCTGTCAACAGGGCCACAGGGCCTCAGGACCCCGAAGGCATGCATTTCTTCCAGGCTGAGTCCTTGGTCGGTAAACTCCGGGAGTGGGAACCACCACTGTAAAGAATCACAGTTTGAGTGCAGATGTAGATCTCTGTCTCCAACAGGCCCCCATCCACCTACTGAAGGGAAAAAGAGACATTAAAGGGAAGAAATTAAACTGTGTTCACAGACGAGCTCAAAGAAGCTGCTCACTGGTGACATTTTATCTTTTAAGAGAAGTTTGGATACGTACTTATATGGTAGGGATATGCAAAACAACACCCAGGTGCAGGATGATGGGACTAGGCAGAATAGGTTTGTCATGGACTAGATGGACTGAAGGACCTGCTCCTGTGCTGTGGGTACATGGGTACGAACGGTTTAGAAGGTCTGGCTCAGATGGACACCTTGGTTGGAAGGGTGAGTAGGGTTAAAGAGCCTGTCCATGATTATAATTCCAGAAATCCATATGCTGCCACTTGCTTCAGATTTCCAGAAACTGCAGTTTTCCTGTAAAAGCCACTCAATGCAGAGCATTGAAGGCAGTCACTGGAAAACGGGAGAAGGGTCAGGAAGCTAGTGGACTGTGAATGAGGATCCGGGATCCTGCAGAAACACAGGGAGCTATTTCAGTGGCCAGAGAATGTTGGCATGATGTGTGGGGTCTGACAGGTACTGGGGTGAGAGTCTTTGCTTTTGTACAAAAGTGTCTCAACACATTAGTGGATGTCAGTGTCACATTGCAGTATCACAGATAAGAAGAACAATAAAGTGGACGTGGAAAGGATGTTTCCTATTGTGGGAGACATCTAGGGTTAGAGGGCACAGCCTCAGAATAGAAAGACATCCTTTTAGGACGGAGATGAGGAAGGATTTCTCTAGCCAGAGGGTGGTGAACCTGTGGAATTCATTGCCACAGGTGACTCTGAGTATATTGAAGGCAAAGGTTGATAGGTTCTTGATTAGTAAGGGCATCAAAGTTTACTGGCAGAAGACAGGAAAATGGGATTGAGGGGAGTAATAAATCAGTCATGATTGAATGGCGGAGCAGATTCAATGGGCTGAGTGGCCTAATTCTGCTCCGATATCTTATGGTCTTAAGCTAAGCCAAGGCAAAGCCATTAAAGAACACATCCATGGAGAGTATTTTTTTGCAAAAAGATTAACTAATCAAGACTGTTTCTATTGCTGGCAGACACAGATCCCAGTAGAGCAGGGGATGCTTTGTTGCCAGTTAATTGTGCTGGACTAATTCACCCTGTGGCATTAAAAGTACTGACTATCGGGTTATTCCAGTTGCAGTAATCTTATTTATGTTACATTGATGTTTGACACTTAATTAATTGTGGTAGGCTGTAAGGCAGCTTACATTGGCCGCAAGTAATTCACTCCATTTTACTCCATCACTGAGTAAATTATTTAGAACTTAGCGCAATTGTAGAAATCCTATTCTGTTCAGCACAGCCATATTTATGCAGATTTTAAAACTCTACTAATACGCCATAGGTTGTAACAGATAATACTGGAAATACTCAGCGAGCCTGGCAACTTCTTTGGGTAGAAAAACTGAGTTCAAAAATTCAAAATTCAGAGTAAATTTATTATCAAAGTACATATATGCCACCGTATGCAATCCCAAGATTCATTTTCTTGTGGGCATACTCAATAAAATCATAGAATAATAACCATAACAGAATCAATAATAGACTGCACCGGTGAACCAGTGTGCAAAAGACAACAAACTGTGCAAATACAAAAATAAATAAATAATAATAATAAATAATCAAGCAATAAATATTGAGAACATGAGATGAAGAGTCCTTGAAAGTGAGTCCATTGATTGTGGGGATGTTTCAATTCTGGTGCAAGTGAAGTTGATTTATTCCCTGTAGTTCAAGAGCCTGATGGTTGAGAGGTAATAACTGTTCCTGAACCTGGTGGTGTGAGTCCTGAGGCTCCTGTACCTTCTTTCTGATGGTAGCAGTGAGAAGAGAACATGTCCTGGGTGGTGATGATGGCAGCTGCTTTCCTGCGACAGCGTTTTGTGCAGATGTGCCCATGGTGAGGAGGGCTTTACTTGTGATGGACTGGGCTGTACCCAATACTTATTGCAGGATGTTCAAAGTTCAAAGTAAATTGATCATGAAAGTGCATACAGTATATGTTACCATACAATACCCTGAGATTTAGTTTCTTGTGGGCATCCACAGTAAAACAAAGGAATGCAATAGAATCAATGAAAAAACACTCAAAAACAAAGGCTGACAAACAACCAATTTGAAAAAGACAAACTGTGCAAACAGAAAAAAAAGTAAGTAAATAATATTGAGAACATGAGTTAACATTTGAGGACAAAGCTGAGGCTGAGGAGAGCTGACGGAGTTCTTTTTAAAATAAACTTTATTCATAATGAAAAAAAATATTTCCAGGAATAACCGTGTAGTGCCTCCTCGCATTGATCCTCGCATTGATACAGTAGTTAATGCTTTCAGTACTGTTCTATTACATTCCTACACATCAGTAACACTGCCGCCACGCGTGGGGCCCCAGAGGCGGTATACTAAGGCGGGGTCCTCAACCTTCTTTGCACCGTGGACCAGTTTAATATTGACAATATTCTTGTGGACCAGCCGGCTGGGGGGGGGGGCGGTGGTGTTCAAGTAGAGTTGTCAACTTTCTCACACCCAAATAAGAGACAAAAGTAGCAGTCAGATACGGGACACTTGTGTTTGCCCCGAGAAAGACTACTATGACCATGAAGCCTTGCGTGGGCACCTGTGTGCCCATGCGTGACGTGCACATACATGACGTGCGCATGCATGTACGTGCCGATTTTTTTCTACAAATCAGTTTTGGCTTAATCTTCCTGATTCTGTTAAGTGAACTACACTGTACATACATCGTTTCTACTTTATGTATTTATCATATCATTCCTGCTTTTATTATATGTTAGTGTTATTTTAGGTTTTATGTGATATTTGGTATGATTTGGTAGGTTATTTCAAGTTCAACAGTGCGTGACAGGGAGTGAGGAAAGGTGCAGCTGACTCATATCGTTTCATACCGCCAAATCATATCGTTTCCTCGCGGCCCGGTACCGGTCCATGACCCGGTGGTTGGGGACCACTGTAATAAGGTCCTCTGATCAGAGTCAAGGCAGCATGATATGAAGAGCAAACTGTTGCCCAAGTAGCAGGCTCCCCATCTCCATGCAGCCGATGATTACAAAAGAATGGCATAGACCCATACAGTTTGTAGGATCTTCAGGAGATGCCGGTCAGCATTGAACTCACTGTCGTTGTTGACTCATGGCAACCCAACAGGGGTTTCATGGCAAGCTACAGCTACACACACACACACACACACACACACAAACAGTGGCCACTTTATTAGGTAGAGGAGTCATGATCTTCTGCTGCCTTAAGGTTTGACATGTTGTGCATACAGAGATGCCCCTCCATACAATGAAAGCGGGAAAAAAGAGTAATGTCTGGGGCGGGTGCGGTCTTTGATTGAGGTAAATTGTCAGTGCACAGATGAGTGCTTGATGTGGGAAAAATGAAATAGGTTTCAGAAGGATTAGTGGAAATGGTATTTGATAGTTATTGGAGTCATGGTAGCATTTGGGACTAGAGACTCTTGTGTGTGAGGAGAGGAGAAGATGGTGGCGCGACGCAGCTCGCAGCAGCCACTCCAGTGGTGATGTCTGTATTTGTCAAGTAGGGTGCCGTGCACAATCCTGATTTGATGGAGACGGACGTGAGAGCACGGAGGAACATCTGGTGAAACTTCTGAAATGCCTGCTTCACTGCTGCCGTTACTGTGTGATCCAGAATCTCCAGAGGGGAAGGCCCCGAGTCCTCAGCTTTGCTTGTTGCTTGGCCACCAGGGAGGGGTCGAAGTGCTCGGCAGAGGATGGTGCGCGGAGAGGCTGTGTCGGAGGGCTGGTCAGAAGCTTGAATTTTTCGGATGGACTCAGAGTCCGCTGTGGTCGGGTGCTTCCAATGGTGCGGCATCGGCAAGTTTGAGGTGCTTGGAGGTTCATGGCAGGAAGAATTTCTCCCTTCTACCGTCTGCGTGAGATGATGAGGCTATCGGGACTTTGAGACTTATTTTTGCCTTGCCAATGGTCTGCTCTTTATCAAATTATGGTATTGCTTTGCACTGTTGTAACTATATGATAATTATGTGGTTTTGTCAGTTTTAGTTTTGGTTTGTCCTATGTTTCTTGTGATATCATTCTGGAGGAACATTGTATCATTTTTTAATGCATGCATTTCTAAATGACAATAAACGAGGACTGAGTGTCCTCATAATCTTAAGGTCTGGCGTTGAGGCATTTTGCCAGACGTACAGGACCTGCCCTTTCTGAATCCATGCTGCATCTGTCTAATGGAACCACTCCTTTCGAAATGTTTCGCTATTTCTTCCTTAGTGACAGCTTCAAGCATCTTCCCAACTACAGATGTTAAGCTAACTGGCCTATAGTTGCCCATCTTTTGCCTACATCATTTTTTAAAAAGTGGCGTGACATTTGCTGTCTTCCAATCCGCAAGGACCTGCCCAGAGTCTAGAGAGTTTGAATAAATGATTACCAACGCGTCTACAATAACCTCTGTCAATTCCCTCAGCACCCTGGGATGCATCCCATCAGGACTGGGGGACTTATCTACCTTCAGGCCCTCTAGTTTGCTCATCACTATAGCTTTAGTGACAGTGATTTTTTTTTTTTCCAAAAATACTTTATTCAGAAATATTACAAAATAAAAATAATTACATACAGGAAAAGAAAACCATTCGTTGACTGTGAGTCCTTATTCAATACAGTTATTAACAATAAAAATTTTGCGTTGACTCTGTTCATTTACAAATGAAAGATGTTTACAGTAAATCATGTGTTTACTCTCAACCCTTGGTCAAGAGTTAAGACTTATTAACAATCAAAATTTTCAACAATAAAGGCAGGCAATGGCTCTAATACTTTCCCAAATTAACAATTCCACCCACTCCTTGGGCACCATGTTGATTATCTGTCCACACCGCTGATGAAAGTAGGTCTCCCCACCCAACCTCTCCCCCTTTAGTGACATTGATTTTATCGAGGTCCTCACCTCCCATTTCATCCATAACATTATTCTTTGACATATTAGGCATGTCTTCCACCATAAAGACTGACACAAAATAGTTGTTCAATGCCTCAGCCATTTCCTTATCACCCAATATCAATTTCCCCTTCTTATCTTCCAAGGGACCTACGTTGACTTTAGCCACCCTCTTCTGCTTTATATATTTATAAAAACTTTTGCTATCTGTTTTTATGCTAATTTTGTGCTAATTTACTTTCAATACCATATTTTCCCTTTCCTTATTTCTCATTTAGTTGTTCTTTGTTGCTTTTTAAAGTTTTCCAAATCCTCCAGTCTCCCACTACTCTTTGCGACTTTGTACAAATGAGCTTTTAATTTGACACTATCTTTTATTTCCTTAGTTCTCCAAGACTGGCTCTCCCCACACTTACTGTCCTTACTTTTCACTGGAATATACTTTTGTTGAGCACTGTGAAAAATCTCTTTGAAAGTATTCCACTGTTCCTCAACTGTCCTACCAAATAGCCTGTGCTCCCACCCCCCTTCACCATTTCCCATCCTTTTTTCCCCTCTCTCACCTTATCTCCTCGCCTGCTCACCCTTTTTTTTTCTTCTATGGCCTTCTGTCTCTTTCACCGGTCAACTTCTGAGCTCTTTACTTCATCCCATCCTTTCTCAGGAAAAGAAAGGTGACTCCACCTGGACTTAATAACTACAGACCAATTGCCCTCACATCTCAGGTGATGAATATGCTGCAGAGGCTAGTCCTGACTTACCTTGGACTGTAGGGGATATCTTCACTGGACCCTCTACAGTTTACCTACAAACCTCATGGGGGAGTGGATGATGCCATCATTTACCTTTTGTAGCAAACTCACTCCACCGGGATGATACTGGTGGCATTGTGAGAATTACATTTTTTTGATTTCTCTAGTGCCTTCCATACAATCCAGCCACTTCTGAGTGAGAAGCTGCAAAGGATGGGCGTAGACAAATCCACTATCTCCTGGATTACTAACTAGTTGACAGGTAGACACCAGTTTGTACAGCTGGGTAGTTCTCTGCCTGAGATGATGGTGAGTAGCACTGGGATTAAAGGTTAACTCCTCTCTCCTGGGCACCAGAGCCCTTTGCTGTTCTGTCGTTGGGTCAATTTAAAAGCCAGCCTAGTTAGACTGAAAAGACAGGGACGAGAGCCAATTTTGTTCGTTCACCGCAATGGTCATCTCCATGGTGCTGAGGCTATGAAGACTGTCCCAGCTGCTGTGCTCTGAGCCTGATAATATGATGAACTGATAAGCGAAGCTTTGGGCCTGCTCCAAGCTGGTCCAGGGTTCAGACCTGAGGACGCATCTTTAGTTCGAAATGCTATTGTTTGCTTTAGTTGTTTACCTGTGAGCAAGCAAATCTCAGGGTGGTATAATTTATATTTCTTTGATAATAAATGAATCTTGAAGCCTGAACCTTAACCAAGGGAAGAATGATTCTGACTAACTAATAACCTGTATGTTCTTGGAGAGCACAGTAGCATGCCACCGTGATGCAGTTACAGTGCCAACGACCTGGATACTGTTCACACCACTGTCTGGAAGGAGATTGAGCTTTCTTCTCGTGACCAAGTAGGTTTCCTCCAGGTGCTGCGGTTTCCTCCCATACTCCAATGGCATTCAGGTTAGCAGGTTAATTGGTCACATGTTTGTAATCACTAAGTGCGTGCTCATTGAGTTGGAAGGCTTGTTACTGTGCCGAATCTCTAAAAAAAAATCATTAGTTGTCACAAATCCACTAATAACTCATTTCAGAGGTTTGAAAATCCTCTGAAGAAAAGTTAAATGTTTTCTTGTAACTTCAATTCCTGATAACCATGACCACCATGTTTTGCTCCCTATGGTACCCCTCAAGGACAACAATACTTGTCCTATTGGGTAATCAGACTGAGCTTTCAGTACAGTCTGACTGTTGCTGAAACGCAAATAACTCAAATGTAGAACTGTTTGCAGTGCACTTTTCCCACCTTCCAAAGCTGTCTATCACTTCCACACCATTTAACAAGGCTGCCGAAATTCCAGTCAAAAGCAATAGTATTTCAAGACTTCAGCAGTATTTGCTGAGCTGCTGTTTGAGTCACCCATATGAAGGATGAAAGCTGGCACCAGAATATTCCATTCTCTTGAGCACCAAGTGTTGCTATTAATTTATGACTAAATCTACCACATATCATACAGTAATGTCTCTGTGACCAGCAATTACTCTTAAAATTGTTAACACATCACACAATGCAGAGGAGGGTATCTTTCACTTATTATTTTGTTATTTTCAGAGATACTGCATCGTACCAGGCCCTTCCATCCCAACAAGTCCGCAGGAAGTCTGCAGATGTTGGAAACACATACAAAATGCTGGAGGAACTCAGCATCTACGGTCAGACAGCGTCTATGGAAATGAATAAACGTTCGATGTCTCGGACCGAGACCCTCCATCAGGACTGAAAAGTAAGGAGAATGACACCAGAATAAAAAGGTGGGGGGAGGGGAAGGAGACGAGCTGGAAGGTGATAGGTGAAGCCAGGTGGGTGCGAAAGAATCAGAGTTGGGTTTATTATCATTGGCATGTGTCGTGAAATTTGTTAACTTAGCAGCAGCAGTTCAATGCAATACATGATATAGAAGAAAAAAAACAAAAAAATAAATCAATTACAGTATATGTATATTGAATAGATTAAAAATCATGCAAAAACCCCCCAGAAATAATATATATTAAGAAAGTGAGGTAGTGGCCAAGGGATCAATATCTTTTTAGGAATCAGATAGCAGAAGGGAAAAAAAACTGTTCCTGAATCGCAGAGTGTGTGCCTTCAGGCTTCTGTATCTCTAACATGATGGTAACAGTGAGAAAAGGGCATGTCCTGGGTGCTGGAGGTCCTTAATAATGCTCGCTGCCTTTCTGAAACACCACTCCTTGCAGATGTCCTGGAAAATTTGTAAGCTAGTACCCAAGATGGAGCTGACTAATGTTACGACCCTCTGCAGCTTCTTTCAGTCCTGTGCAGTAAGCCCCCGCCCCACGTATACCAAAGAGTGATGCAGCCTGTCAGAATGCTCTCCATGGTACATCTTTCAAAGTTTTTGAGTGTTTTTGTTGAAATACTAAATCTCCTCAAACTCCCAATGAAGTTTAGCCGCTGTCTTGCCTTCTTTATAGCTGCATTGATATGTTGAGATCAGGTTAGATCCTCAGAGATCATCACACCCAGGAACTTGAAATTGCTCACCCTCTCCACTTCTGATCCTGTTAGTACCTCCAGTTGAACTCTGTCTTTTTGTGTGTTTCCCCCAGCTGTCAGACTGTGGTTTTGTATTGCTATGTGCTCCTGTCCCCGCTCCTGCTCTACTCCTGCCCCCGTATTACTGAGTACTCCGTCTCTCACCTGTTTCTCATTATTACCTGTATTGCTGCCACCTGAGTCTCATTGTGCTCCACCTATCATCTGCCTCTCTGTTTATTGCTGTGTATTTCAGTCCTGTGTTTTCACCTGTTTGTGGCCAGGTTGTGCCAGTGAATTTTCCTGAGCCTTTCCAGCATTCGTATCTGTACTCTGTCTGTTTCACGATTCTGATTTTTGGATTTTTCCGGATGTTTTGATCTCTGCCTGAACTTTGACACTGACTTTATTTGCAACTTGGGATTTGTTACTCAATTACTATCACTGCGTGCACAGTACTGGGTCTGCGATTGGATCCCTGCTCCAGAGTCCTGACAGGTCCCCTGTGAGGATTGGTATGTGTTCCTTTGTCTTGCCCTTCCTGAAGTCCACAATCAGCTCTTTTGTCTTACTGATGTTGAGTGCAAGGTTGTTGCTGTGACAGCACTCCAGTAGTTAACATATTTCACTCCTGTATGTCCTCTTACCTACATCTGAGATTGTACCAACAATGGTTGTACTGTCAGCAAATTTATAGATTGTATTTGAGCTATGCCTAGCCATACAGTCATATGTATAGAGAGTAGAGCACACACTAAGAACAAACCCGAGGTGTACTAGTGTTGATCGTCAGCGAGGAGGAGATGCTATCAGTAATCTGCACAAATTGTGGTCTTCCAGTCAGGAAATAGAGGATCCAATTGCATAGGGAGATATCCTATGCATAGAGGCCCAGGTTCCATAACTTATCAATCAGGATTGTGGAAATAATGGTGTTAAATGCTGAGCTATAGTTGAACAGCATCCTGACAGGTGTTTGTATTGTCCAGGTGGTCTAAGGCCAAGTGAAGAGGTATTGAGATTGCCTCTGCTGTTGACCTATTGTGGCAATAGGCAAATTGCAGTGAGTTGAGGTCTTGCTGATGCAGAATCTCAGTCTCATCATGACCAACCTCTCAATGCATTTCATCACTGTAGATGTGAGTGCTACTGGGTGATAGTCATTAAGGCAACTCATATTATTATTCTTACATACTGGTATAATTGTTGCATTTTTTGAAGCAAGTGGGAAATTGCACCTGTAGTAGTGAGGGGTTGAAAATGTCCTTGAATACTCCCACTAGTTGGTTGGCACAAGTTTTCAGAGCCTTACCAGGTACTCCATCAGGGCCTCCTGCCTTGCAAGGGTTCACCCTCTAAAGACAGCCTAACGTCGCTTTTGATATAGTGATCTCAGGGTCACCAGGTACAGCAGAGATCTTAACAGCTGTAGTTATATTTTCCCTTTCAAAGAAGGAATAGAGTTCATCTGGTAGTGAAGCATTGCCGCCATTCATGCTATTGGGTTTTGCTTTGTAGGAAGTGATGTTTTGCAAACCCCGCCAGAGTTGTCGTATACGGATGACACCTCCAACCTCATTCCAAATTGTCTCTTCGCCTTTGAAATACTCCTCCGCAAATCATATCTGGTTTTCTGGTATAGATGTGGGTCGCTAGCCTTGAATGCCACAGATCTAGCCTTCAGCAGATGACATACTTCCTGGTTCATCTACAGTTTTTGGTCTGGGAATGTGCAGCAAGTCTTTGTAGGCACAAAGGAGAGGAAGGAATCTGATGGAAGAGGAAAGTGGACCATAGGAGAAAGGAAAAGAAACATGAAAAACCTACAGCACAATACAGGCCCTTCGGCCCACAAAGCTGTGCCGAACATGTCCTTACCTTAGGACTACCTTGGCTTACCCATAGCCCTCTATTTTTCTGAGCTCTATGTACCTATCCAGGAGTCTCTTAAAAGACCCTATCGTGTCCGACTCCACTGCTGCCAGCAGCCCATTCCACGCACTCACCACTCTCTGCGTTTGTGTGTTTTTCTTTACATAAACTTATCACTGATATCTCTTGTGTACCTACTTCCAAGCTCCTTAAAACTATGCTCTCTTGTGCTAGCCACTTCAGCCCTGGGGGGAAAAAAGGCTGATTGTCCACACGATTAATGCCTTTCATCATCTTATACACCTCTATAGGTCACCTCTCATCCTCCGTCACTCCAAGGAGAAAAGGCTGAGTTCACTCAACCTATTCTCATGAGGCATGCTCCCCAATTCAGGCAGCATCCTTGTAAATCTCCTCTGCACCCTTTCTATAGTTTCCACATCCTTCCTATAGTGAGGCAACCAGAATTGAGCACAGTACTTCAAATGGGGTCTGATCAGTGTCCTATATAGCGGCAACATTACCTCTCAGCTCTTAAACTGAATCTCATGGTTGATGAAGGCCAATACACTGTATTGCCTTCTTAATCAAACAGTCATCCTCTGTAGCTGCTTTGAGTGTCCTATGGACTCAGACCCCAAGATCCCTCTGAGCCTCCACACTGCCAAGAGTCTTACTATTAATGCTAAAAGACAAGATCCAGGAGAGTGGTAGGCAGGCAAGAAGAATTGAGCATTCAGAGTGGGGAATAGAAGAGGGAAGGGGGTAGGGAAATATTTTCAGGTTGGAGGCTACCCATACAGAATACAAGGTGTTGATCCTGGACCCTGAGGGTGGCCTCACCTTGGCTACTGGGAAGTTCCCCTTTTGGCAGATGGAGTGGAGGTGCTGAACATATCATAAGGTGGGTGCTGGGGGCGGACCCAAATGCAAGACACAGACACTAAAGTACAAGGAACAGGATTTGACAAGAGAGCTGGGACAAGAACACAGACCTGGGCTAGGACATTGGCTAGGCAAGCGGGACCAGGACAAGGAAATGGGAATGAGGAGCCTGGACTTGGACTCAGAGCTGGGGACTGGACAAGGACCCAGAAATTGGGTCTTGACTCAGGCTCAGACCCCAGAACTAGGTAAGGACAAGACGTGGCTACAGGGCATGACGAGGCCAGGCTCCTGACTCTGAGCCAGAGACTGGACAAGGACCCAGAACCTAGGTCTTGACTTGGGCTCAGACTCCGGAACAAGGTGAAGACATGACATGGTCATGGGAGACAGGACTAGGCAAGGCTACAGGACTCCTGGGCAAGACGAGGGAACTCCAGCACAGCATGAGGGAACTTCAGAACCAGAGCCTTGGTAATCTTGGGAGACAGGAACATAGAACACAGGGTCTTGGTCTTGCGAGAGACAGGAACATGGAACACAGAGTCAGGACCCCTCCTTGGAAACAGGATGTAGGGCCAGGACTTATACATAGAACACTGAGAGACAGATCTCCACTCAAGGTAGCAGCAAATGGCCAGACCTACCTAGCAAAGGCATGGACACAAACAGTTCCCAACACTAGGTAGCAGCAAACAGCCAGACCTACCTAGTAAAGATGTGGACACAGAGACAGTTCAAAACAATGATAGACAGTTCCTTATCTTGCTCCAGTGGTTGAACTTGACAGCAGTGCAGGTAAAGGTTGCAGGCAGGGCAAGGCTTCAGGAGGACAGGGCAGAGAAGGGATTCAGACAGGGGGTTTTGACAGGAACAATCTAACAACTGAAGCTGCACCAAGGAGCTATTTATATAACCAGCTCAAAATGTGAATCAGCTGCCTCAATTAGAGCACCCAACAGAAAAAGAGAAAATCTGGAATAAGAAACAATGGACTGGAATCCAGACTTCATGGACCGGACCATGACAGAACGAAGCGTTCCCCAATTTGTGACAAATCTCACCAATGTAGAGGAGGCTGCATTGGGAGCACTGGACACAACAGACGACTCCAGTGGATTTGCAGCTCAAGTGTTGCCTCACCTGGAAGGGCTGTTGAGGATCTGACTGGAAGTGAGGGAGGAGATGAATGGGCAGGTGAGGCACTTGGGAAGCTCACAGGGATAAATGAATGCCAGAGGGATGAATGGACAAGTGAATCACAGAGGGAGTGATCCCTGTGGAAAGCAGAGAGAAGTGGTGGAGTTAAAGATGTGCTTAGTGGTATGATCTCTTTGGAGATGGCGGAGGTTATGGAGGATGAGGAGTTGAATAGAGAGTCTCGTGGGGTGGTAGGGAAGGACGAGAGGAACTCTATCACTATTAGGGCGACAGGAGGATGGGGTGTTTGGGAAATGGCGGAGATGCGGTGAGGGCAGCATCAATAGTGGAGGAAGGGAAATCCTGTTCTTTGTAGAAAGAGGGCATCTCTGATGTTCTGGAATCGATGACCACCTCATGGGAACAAATGCGACAGAGGTGAAAAAACTGAAATGGGAATGGCATTTTTACAGGAGATAGGCTGGGATGAGGTACAGTTGAGCTAACTGTGGGAATCGGTGGGTTTATGAAAGACGTTGGTTGACAGTTTGCCTCCAGAGATGGAGACAAAGAGACTGAGAAAAGGGACGGAGGTGAGTATTGTGAGCAGTTTGGAGCCCTGTGTCTGAGAAAGAATGTGCTGGCAGGGAAAGCCCAGAGGTGCTGTACAAGAATTACCCAGGGATGAAAGCGATGATGTCTTGGGAGTGCTTAATGGCCCAAGATAGATTCTTGATTAGTAAAAGCATCAAAGATTATGGGGAGAAGGCAGCGTTATGGTGTTGAGAAGGAAAATAAATCAGCCATGATCAATATCAGGGCAGACTCGATGGGCTGAATTGCCTAACAGTGCTCCTATGTCTTATGGAAAATTGATCTTTTAGAGTGCCATGCCGTGATGTTTAGTAGTTACAAAATAAAATATAAACTCAGAATAAAAAGCTGGAAAAGAACTATCTACCACACGGGAACGTGGCAGTGACACAGTAGATTCTGCAGATGCTGAAATCCTGAGCACCACACACAAAATGCAGCAGAGACTGAGCAAGTCAGACAGCATAGATGGCGGGGGAGAAACAGTCGATTTCAGGTTGAAACCCTTCATCACCTGGACAGTGACGGATGTGCCGATGTCTCTCATCTGATTGGTGGAAAGCTAACAATTTTACTTGTCAATAAAGACATTACTTTGAAAAGGGGAACAGTGCTACATATCTGCAACTAAAATAAGAAATCGCACCAAATTCATGGGTAGGTAGAAAAGCTATTGCGGAAATAGATCTCTTCATGCGGTCAGACTGATGTAAATGAGTACAGGAAAACAGGATCCAAAAATCTCCCTACCCGTATGTTATTGCTTCTCGGCCTTTTGGCTGAGATCAAGTGCAGGCCGGGGTTCCAGGACGGGGAGACGGTGATCGCAAAGGCTGTTCTACCAGGACGAGGCTATCCCATCGTTCTTCTAAGAACGTAGCGGTCTCTACTGTTCTCGGAACGGAGAGATCCTTCGCGGAGAGAAGATCGGGCGGTGACGGCACTGCCGAACGGGCGGTGCCTGAGCAAGGAAAAGGATGGCTGGTAAGACCAGTACATCAGGAAGCAGTGCTGGGAAGACCAGCGATTTAAAGGAGAGGGCTGAGGGCTGCAGTGGATCGGAGATGAGAGTCTGCAGCAACGGTGCAGACTGAAGAATCCGGAGTAGTAGCGAAGAAGGCGGCTGGAAAGTCCAGCCAATCAGGGCAGAGAGTTGCGGAGACCAGTGAATCGGGGAAGAGAGCTGAAAAGAACCCCGATTCGGGGAAGAGAGCTGAAAAGAACCCCGATTCGGGGAAAAGAGCTGAGGAAAACCCCGATTCCGGGGAAAGAGCTGAGGAGAGCCCCGATTCGGGGAGGAGAGCTGAGGAGAGCCCCGATTCGGGGAGGAGAGCTGCGGAGAGCAGCGAATCGACGAAGAGAGCTGGGGAGACCGGTGGTACGAGGAAGAGCAGCGATGCGGGGAAGAGAGCTGCGGAGAGCAGCGAAACGACGAAGAGAGCTGCGGAGACCAGCGCACCGAGAAGGAAGTCGGGGGAGACAAGCCCTTCCGCTCGTGGAGCTGGGGTCAAGAACACTGTGCGAATGACTGTCAAGGATCTGAAGGATGGCAACGGCTTCAACCGGATTACCTTCATTCGGAAGGTGCTTTTCGACTGCTGCGGCTTTAAGGTAGATGATCTGTACTGTGTGCAGGATTTCCCGAGTTACTATGATGTCACCTTCCGGCGTGCCGAGGGGTGGCGGAAAATGCGCCAGTGCTTATCCGAGAAGGGGAGCGAGGCGCCGCTGTCGCTATTTAAAGTGCAACCTCTCTTTGCCGAGGGGTCGCAGGAGAGAACAGTTACGGTACACATGTTTAATCCCTATGTACCTGTCGTCGACGTTCTCACTTTCCTAGCACGTTATGTAGAGAGAGTGTGGAGGTGTGAGGACGTTGACGGCATTCTGGGGGTTTGGACATCTAAACGGCAGGTCAGGGTTAAGTTAAGGACGGACACCAATGGCTATGTCCTCCACCCACCCTCAGTCTTTGCGATCGGAGGGAACCGGGGCTACCTGGTTTACGCCGGACAACCGAAACTGTGCCGAAACTGCGGCAAGGCAGGGCACATCGCGGCCCAGTGTAAGGCTGTGGTGTGCAGAAACTGCAAGGTGGAGGGTCACCTTACCAAAGACTGTACAGAGGCCAAATCCTGCAACCTCTGTGGGCAGGCGGGCCACCTTTATAGGACCTGCCCGAAACGGGTGGGCTCCTATGCACAGGTGGCCAGGGGTAGTGATGACATCGGGATAGCACCAGCTGGAGTGGAGGTGCCCGCCGTCTCTGTAGAGGAGACGCAGTTTGCGATGGAGGGACAAGAGCCCACCCTGAGCTCCCCCTCCACCTTGCAGGACACCCAAGACCCCCCGCTTGATGAGGAGGAGTCAATGGAAGAGGGGAGGGCCGAGGGGGAAGAGGAAAAGTGGAGGGTGGTCACGAGAAGGAAAAAGACCCTAAAGATGCCGCCAAAAAGACAAAGGGCGGAGAAATTGGAGAGCTCTAAAGAGAGAGAGGTTGAGCATCACTCGTCCTCTGAGCACCTGTCTTCCTCGGAGGAGGAGGGCGGTGGGGGTGGCAAGAAACACCGACAGAGGAAGAGGCGGGTTAATCGGGCAGAGGAGAGTCAGGGGAAGAGTGAAGGTCTGTTAGCCGCCCCCCAGTCGCAGGATGGGGGGATCAGCAGAGTCTCTCAGCTCCGGGAATCCGGGAGCAGTAATACTTCTGGTGGTCTGCAGCCAGATGGAGGGGCGCCCCCGGAGGTTCCAATTGGTGCCGAACCGGTGGCGCCCCTCCCTGGCGGGGAGTACCAGCAGTACCTGAACCCTCAGCAGGTGGAAGACTTCACCAAAACTGTGGGTATGAGGCCTCCAGACGGGGAAGAAGAGAACGAGGATTTATAAAAGGTGATGGACCTTAAACTGGCGTCCTTAAACGTTCGCAGTGTGAAGAGTACTGGGCGTTGCGTCAGCGCGCTTCGGTACTTGAACACCGTGAACGCCGACGTGACCTTCCTGCAGGAGTGCGGTCTGCCGCACCTCAGGAGTTATCGGCGGTGGTCACGGTGGTGGTCCCAGGGTTTGTCGGTGTGGTCGGGGGGCAACGATAGTCGCGCTTCTGGCCTGGGGGTTCTGCTGCGGGGAGGCAACTTCTCAATCACCCAAGTTAAAGAGGTGGTTGCGGGGCGCCTCCTGGTAGCAGACGTCAAATACCGGGGCACTCCGCTCCGGCTGGTCAATGTGTACGCCTCCCCCGTGCGGAGCGAGCGGCTGGCTGTCTTAGAGCAGCTCCCAAAGCTGCTGGTGACGCCCCAGCCGGTCGTTCTGGCCGGAGACTTCAACTGCACCATTGATGCGGCTGGAGGACCCGGCAGGCTGGACAGTACCTCTAGACTCCTGAGGGAAACGGTGAAGACAGCCAAGCTGCGCGACGCCTGTGGCACCCCCACAGGTGGAGCACAGCCACAAGCCACCTGGACACGATCGGACGGCTCAGCCCGCTCCCGGATCGACTTCCTCTTCCTGTCTGAGTCCCTCACGGTCAGGTCCACCGACGTCACGCCGGTGTTCTTCTCTGACCACTGCCTTCTGAGAGCCACCTGTCGCTTACGGGAGGACCAGAAGGCAGGCAGGGGGACGTGGAAGCTGAATGTTAAGCTGCTGACCCCAGAGAACATCGAGGAACTAGAGAAGGAGTACACAGGTTGGAGAACCTTGAAAGCCTTCTTTGATTCCCCGGTTCACTGGTGGGAAGCTACCAAGGAGAACATTAGGAGGTTCTTCATTCGCAAGGGTATCCAGAAAGCAAGGCAGGAGCAGAGGGAACTGCGTAAACTCCAGACAGAGTTGCAGCAACTTCTCCTTCTGCAGTCGAAGGGGGTGGATGTCAGGGAGGAACTGCGAGAGGTGAAGGGCCGGCAAGCCCAGCACCTCGCCGCCGAATCCTCCAAGATCATCTTCCGATCAAGGGTCCGAACCGTGGAGCAGGACGAGACGTGCTCACGCTTCTTCTTCCAAAAGGTGCACAGGGGGAGCTCTGTGATCCACAACCTTAAGGAAGAGGACGGCTCAGTCGCGACCTCGCAGACCGACATACTGAGGATCTGCAAGTCCTTCTATGCCGGTCTGTACGACGAAAAGGCCACAGAATCCACAGCCTCCCGCAACTTCCTGTCGTCTATCACGCAGGTCTTAGACGACGGTAAGCGGGAGAGTCTGGATCAGACACTGACCCTGGACGAGCTGACAGGCTCCATCCGTTCCTTTGGGTCGGGTAAGACTCCTGGAAGCGACGGCTTACCGGCTGAGTTGTACTCGGCTCTGTGGAACTGGATGGGCCCGGACCTGCTGGAAGTGTACAACGCTATGCTTCTGGCGGGTAGCATGTCTGAGTCCATGAGGAAGGGCATCATCACCCTCATCTACAAGCAGAAGGGGGAAAGGGAGGACATTAGGAATTGGAGACCCATCTCTCTCCTGAATGTGGATCTCTCAAGATCCTCTCCAAGGCTATCGCCAACAGGGTCAGGTCTGCTCTGGGACAGGTGATCCACCCGGACCAAACCTGTGCTGTTCCGGGCAGGAAGATCTCAGATAGCCTCGCGCTGCTGAGGGACACCATCGCCTACGTGCAGGACAGGGGGGTGGACGCCTGCCTGGTCAGCTTGGACCAGGAGAAAGCCTTCGACAGGATATCGCACACGTACATGGCGGACGTGCTCTCCAAAATGGGATTTGGGGAGGGAATCCGGAATTGGATCAGACTGCTCTACACAGACATCCGTAGTGCAGTCCAGGTCAACGGGTGGGAAACAGACAGCTTCCCCATCAGGTCTGGAGTCAGGCAGGGCTGTCCCCTCTCCCCTGTCTTGTTTGTCTGCTGTATAGAGCCCTTTGCCGAGGCCATCAGGAGGGGTGAGGGCATAAGAGGGGTGACGCTGCCAGGCAGTGGAGGGACCCAAGTGAAAACATCCCTGTACATGGACGACGTCACCGTCTTCTGCTCTGATCCGAGGTCAGTTCGCAGGCTGATCAGCATCTGCGAACAGTTCGAGCTAGCGACGGGGGCCAGGCTCAACCGCACGAAGAGCGAAGCCATGCTCTTCGGCAACTGGCCAGACCGATCCAGCGTCCCCTTCACCATCAGGTCTGACCACATGAAGGTGTTGGGGATCTGGTTCGGAGGGGCTGAGGCGTGCAACAAGAACTGGCGGGAGCGGACTGCCAAGGTGAAACAGAAAATGGGACTGTGGGGAGGGCGCTCCCTGTCGATAACGGGCAAGAACCTGGTCATCAGGTGTGAGGTGCTCTCAGTGCTGCTGTACTTGGCGCAGGTCTGGCCCGTCCCCCGCTCCTACAGCTCGGAAATCACCCGGGCTGTCTTCAGATTCGTCTGGGGATCCAAGATGGAGCGGGTGAGACGGACCGCCATGCACAAGTCCCTGGACAATGGGGGCAAGAACGTCCCCAATGTCGCCCTCACCCTGATGGCCAGCTTCGTGTGTGGCTGCATCAGGTTGTGCGTGGATCCCAGATACGTGGGCACAAACTACTACTATGTGCCCAGGTTCTACCTGTCGCCCTGGCTACGAAGGATGCGAAGGATGGGTCTGGTCCCTTTCCCATGCAACGCCCCAGTCAGCTGGTCGTTGCCCCCTTACCTGTCCTTCGTAGAAAAATTCTTCAAGACCAACGCATTTGACCACAGGGCCATCAGGCAGTGGTTGGCACGTAATGTCCTGCAGGCACTGCAGGAGAAGGACGTGATGGACACAGTGGCATGGTTCCCTGAGCACACCGTCCAGTTCATCTGGCAAAATGCCTCATCGCCAGATCTCACCAACAGGCACAAAGACCTCGCCTGGCTGGCGGTGAGAGGGGCCCTCCCAGTCAGATCCCTCCTGTACGCCCGGAACGGTTCCTCCACACCCCACTGCCCACGGGAGGACTGTAATGGGGTGGAGTCGGTGGCTCACCTCTTTGCACACTGTGGGTTCGCAAAGAAGGTGTGGAAGAGAATGGAAGGGACAGTACTAAGATTCATGCCCAGCAGCTGCGTTACCGAGGACTGCGTGATCTACGGGCTGTTCCCGGGAACGCACACGGAGACAAACATCCGGTGCTGCTGGCAGATCATCAATTCGGTGAAAGACGCGCTTTGGTCTGCCTGAAACTTGATGGTCTGCCAGCACATGGAGATGTCTGTGACTGAATGCTGCCGACTGGCACACTCTCGTCTGCAGGAGTACGTGCTGAGGGATGCACTCAAGCTTGGTGCGGCCACCGCGAAGGCCCGGTGGGGAAGGACCACAGTTTAACGTTCATCACCCGTGGGAGGGGGAGAGGTTGGGTGGGGAGGAGACCTACCCTCACAGCGGTGTGGACAGATAATCAACATGGTGCCCAAGGAGTGGGTGGAATTGTTAATTTGGGAAAGTATTAGAGCCTTCGCCTGCCTTTATTGTTGAAAATTTTGATTGTTAATAAGTCTTAACTCTTGACCAAGGGTTGAGAGTAAACGCATGATTTACTGTAAACATCTTTCATTTGTAAATTAACAGAGAGTCAACGCAAAATTTTTATTGTTAATAACTGTATTGAATAAGGACTCACAGTCAACGAATGGTTTTCTTTTCCTGTATGTAATTATTTTTATTTTGTAATATTTCTGAATAAAGTATTTTTGGAAAAAAAAAATTTCTGTTCTTACCAGTTTAATACCTGGTACGTCCTTTACGTGGGGACAATGTATTAAACTGATTTTTGGAACAGGGAGTTTGGACTCAAGTACCGTCCAGCCTGCCATTGCTATCAAGCCTGCTGAATTCCGCCCGCTTTTTCTCGCACATCTACTTTTCAAATATTTTAGAATTCCCCAAGGGGAAATTGCACCATTCCCAGAAGTACTGCAATACTAGGTTGATGCTTGGAGAGGACAGAGCAAGCTCCTAGTCCAAACTCCCTGTTCCAAAAATCAGTTTAATACATTGTCCCCACGTAAAGGACGTACCAGGTATTAAACTGGTAAGAACAGAAACTACACTTGATCTGAGCCAAAAGGCCGAGAAGCGATAACATACTAGTAAGGAGATTTTTGGATCCTGTTTTCCTGTACTCTTTTAGATCAGGCTAACCGCATGAAGAGATCTATTTCCACAATATCTTCTTTACCTACCCCTGAATTTGGCGCGATTTCTTATTTTAGTTGCAGATATGTAGCACTGTTCCCCTTTTCAAAGTAATGTCTTTATTGACAAGTAAAATTGTTAGCTTTCCACCAATCAGATGAGAGACATCGGCACATCCGTCACTGTCCAGGTGATGAAGGGTTTCAACCTGAAATCGACTGTTTCTCCCCCGCCATCTATGCTGTCTGACTTGCTCAGTCTCTGCTGCATTTTGTGTGTGGTGCTCAGGATTTCAGCATCTGCAGAATCTACTGTGTCACTGCCACGTTCCCGTGTGGTAGATAGTTCTTTTCCAGCTTTTTATTCTGAGTTTATATTTTATTTTGTAACTACTAAACATCACGGCATGGCACTCTAAAAGATCAATTTTCCATAAGACATAGGAGCACTGTTAGGCAATTCGGCTCATCGAGTCTGCCCTGACATTGATCATGGCTGATTTATTTTCCTTCTCAATACCATAACGCTGCCTTCTCCCCATAATCTTTGATGCTTTTACTAATCAAGAATCTATCTTGGGCCATTGAGCACTTCCTAGACATCATCATTTTCATCCCAGGATAATTCTTGTACAGCACCTCTGGGCTTTCCCTGCCAGCACATTCTTTCTCAGACACAGGGCTCCAAACTGCGCACAATACTCACCTCCAACCCCTTTCTCAGTCTCTGTCTCCACCTCTGGAGACAAACTGTCAACCAACGTCTTTTATAAACCCACCGATTCCCACAGTTAGCTCAACTGTACCTCATCCCAGCCTATCTCCTGTAAAAATGCTATTCCCATTTCAGTTCCTTCACCTCTGTCGCATTTGTTCCCATGAGGTGGTCATCGATTCCAGAACATCAGAGATGCCCTCTTTCTACAAAGAACAGGATATCCCTTCCTCCACTATTGATGCTGCCCTCACCCGTATCTCCGCCATTTCCCAAACACCCCATCCTCCTGTCGCCCTAATAGTGATAGAGTTCCTCTTGTCCTTCCCTACCACCCCACGAGACTCTCTATTCAACTCCTCATCCTCCATAACCTCCGCCATCTCCAAAGGGATCATACCACTAAGCACATCTTTAACTCCACCACTTCTCTCTGCTTTCCACAAGGATCACTCCCTCTGTGATTCACTTGTCCATTCGTCCCTCTGGCATTCATTTATCCCTGTGAGCTTCCCAAGTGCCTCACCTGCCCATTCACCTCCTCCCTCACCTCCAGTCAGATCCTCAACAGCCCTTCCAGGTGAGGCAACACTTGAGCTGCGAATCCACTGGAGTCGTCTGTTGTGTCCAGTGCTCCCAATGCAGCCTCCTCTACATTGGTGAGATTTGTCACAAACTGGGGAACGCTTCGTTCTGTCATGGTCCGGTCCATGAAGTCTGGATTCCAGTCCATTGTTCCTTATTCCAGGTTTTCTCTTTCTCTGTTAGGTGCTCTAATTGAGGCAGCTGATTCACATTTTGAGCTGGCTATATTAGTAGCTCCTTGGTTCAGCTTCAGTTGTTGGATTGTTCCTATCTAAACTCCCTGTCTGAATCCCTTCTCTGCCCTGTCCTCCTGAAGCCTTGCCTGTAACCTTTGCCTGCACTGCTGTCAAGTTCAACCACTGGAGCAAGATAAGGAGCTGTCTGTTGTTGTTTTGAACTGTCTCTGTGCCCACATCTTTACTAGGTAGGTCTGGCTGTTTGCTGCTACCTAGTGTTGGGAACTGTTTGTGTCCATGCCTTTGCTAGGTAGGTCTGGCCATTTACTGCTACCTTGTGTTAGGGACTGTCTCTTTATGCCCTTGCCTCCCCTGAGTAGAGTCTGGCCATTTGCTGCTACCTTGAGTGGAGATCTGTCTCTGTGTTCTCTCTGCTTTCCACAGGGATCACTCCCTCTGTGATTCACTTGTCCATTTGTCCCTCTGGCATTTATTGCTGTGAGCAGCCCAAATGCTACACCTGCCCATTCACCTCCTCCCTCACCTCCATTCAGATCCTCAACAACCCTTCCAGGTGAGGCAACTCTTCAGCTCTGAATCCAGTGGAGTTGTCTATTGTGTCTGGTGCTCCCAATGCAGCCTCCTCTACATTGGTGAGATTTGTCATAAACTGGGTTCTGCTTTGTTCAGCACCTCCACTCCATCTGCCAAAAGGGGAACTTCCCAATGGCCAAGGTGAGGCCACCCTCAGGGTCCAGGATCAACACCTTGTATTCCATCTAGGTAGCCTCCAGCCTGTAATTATTTCCCTACCCCCTCCCCTCTTCTATTCCCCACTCTGGACTCTTCTCAATTCTTTGCACCTGCCTACCACTCCTCCTGGATCTCCTTCTCTTTCAGCATTAACCATAAGACTCCTGGCAGTGTGGAGGATCAGAGGGATCTTGGGGTCCAAGTCCATAGGACACTCAAAGCTGCTACACAGGTTGACTGTGTGGTTAAGAACACATACGGTGCATTGGCCTTCATCAATCATGAGATTCAGTTTCAGAGCGAAGAGGTAATGTTGCAGCTACATAAGACCCTGCTCAGACCCCACTTGAAGTACTGTGCTCAATTCTGGTTGCCTCACTACAGGAAGGAAGTGGAAACCACAGAAAAGGTACAGAGGAGATTTACAAGGATGTTGCCTGGATTGGAAAGCATGCCTTATGACAATAGGTTGAGTGAACTTGGCCTTTTCTCCTTGGAGTGATGGAGAATGAGAGGTAACCTGATAGAGGTGTACAAGATGATCAAAGGCATTGATTGTGTGGATAGTCAGAGGCTTTTTCCTGGGGGTGAAGTGGCCAGCACAAGAGAGCATAGTTTTAAGGTGCTTGGAAGTAAGTACAGAAGAGATGTCAGGGGTAAGTGTAGCATAACATAACAAAGAAACCCCTTTCATAAGTTTATATAAGAAAAACAGAGCGGTGAGTGCGTGGAATGGGCTGCTGGCAGCAGTGGAGACAGAAACGATAGGGTCTTTTAAGAGACTCCTGGATAGGTACATGGAGCTCAGAAAAATAGAGGGCTATGGGTAAGCCTAGGTAGTTCTAAGGTAAGGACATGTTTGGCACAGCTTTGTGGGCTGAAGGGCCTGTATTGTGCTGTAGGTTTTCCATGTTTCTTTTCCTTTCTCCTATGGTCCACTTTCCTCTCCCATCAGATTCCTTCCTCTCCTTTGTGCCTACAAAGACTTGCTGCACATTCCCAGACCAAAAACTGTAGATGAACCAGGAAGTATGTCATCTGCTGAAGGCTAGATCTGTGGCATTCAAGGCTAGCGACCCACGTCTATATCAGAAAACCAGGTATAATTTGCAGAGGGCTATTTCAAAGGCGAAGAGACAATTTCGAATGAGGTTGGAGTCGACATCCGTGTATGACAACTCCGGCGGGGTTTGCAAGACATCAATTCCTACAAAGCGAAACCCAATAGCATGAATGGCGGCAATGCTTCACTACAGCTGTTAAGATCTCTGCTGTATCCGGTGACCTTGAGATCTGTCTCAGAGGCCAATGTTAAACTGTCTTTAAAGAGAGTGACACCTTGCAAGGCAGGAGGCCCTGATGGAGTACCTGGTAAGGCTCTGAAAACCTGTGCCAACCAACTGGCAGTATTCAAGGATATTTTCAACCTCTCACTGCTACGGGTGCAATTTCCCACTTGCTTCAAAAAGTCAATAATTATACTAGTATGTAAGAAGAATAATATGAGCTGCCTTAATGACTGTCACCCAGTAGCACTCACATCTACAGTGATGAAATGCTTTGAGAGGTCGGTCATGATGAGACTGAGATTCTGCCTCAGCAAGACCTGAGCCCACTGCAATTTGCCTATCGCCACAGTAGGTCAATAGCAGATGCAATCTCAATACCTCTTCACTCTGCCTTAGACCACCTGGACGATACAAACACCTATGTCAGGATGCTGTTCAACTATAGCTCAGCATTTAACACCATTATTTCTACAATCTTGATTGATAAGTTACAGAACCTGGGCCTCTGTATCTCCCTCTGCAATTGGATCCTCGACTTCCTGACTGGAATACCACAATCTGTGCAGATTACCGATAGCGTCTGCTCCTCACTGTTTCGGCCCAAAACATGATGACCTACCAGCTCATGGGGATGTCCGTGGCTGAATGCTGCCGACTGGCACATTCTCGGCTGCAGGGGTACGTGCTGAGGGATGCACTCAAACTTGGCGCAGCCACCGCAAGGGCCCGGTGGGGAAGGACCACAGTTTAGGGTTCTTCTCCCGCGGGAGTGGGAGGGGTCGGGTGGCAGGGAGTATACTCCTCAAAATGGTGTGGAAAGATGAAACAACTGAGCGCCACGTGTGTGGCTAGAAGTGTGGAAATGTAAAGCCCGTAATGGAAACATTTGAAAAGGACTGAGTCATTGAATGGTTTATTGTACATAGTTTTATTTTTGAATAAGGTATATTTTGAAATAAAAAGAAGTTTAATACCTGGTACGTCCCTTATGTGGGGACAACATATTAAACTGATTTTTGTAACAGGGAGTTGGACTAGGAGCTTGCTCTGTCCTTTCCAAGCATCAACCTAGTATTGCAGTACTTCTGGGAATGGTGCAATTTCCCTCTGGGGAATTTTAAAATATTTCAAAAGTGGATGTTTAAAGAACACATACAAAATGCTGGAGTAGCCTTGTAGGCCTGGAAGCATCTACAGTTTAACCAGAGATCTCTGGATCATTGCATTTTCCTGAGACCTATACAAAAGGGACAGAGTGCACCTGAATTGGAGGGGGACTAATATCCGAGCAGGAACGTTTACCAGTTCCGCAACCGAGGCTTTACATTACAGTTACAGGGGGATAGGAACCAGAGTGCCAAAGTATGTGCCTCACTGCTGGCTGGTATTTTGCAGCACCTTTACCATCTGAGTCTCAGTCACTAAACGATACCGGTGGTATGGAACACTTCCTGCTCCCTCCCCTCTGGTGAGTGGCTTGTGTTCCGACAACATCCACCCACACCCCCTTCCCCCAGACTTGGAATATCCTGTCTCCACGGGGATGACCACCCTCCTCCGCCCGACTGTGACTGCAGGTCAGGTTAGGAGACAGCTCTCCTGGAGAGACTACATCAAGGCAAGGCACTCGCATAAGTCCCCGTTATGCCTGCCTGTTTGTCGGCTATGCGGAACAGTCTATGTTCCAAGCCTACACTGCTCTCTGTCCCTGTCCCCCACTTTATCTCCGCTGCAATGCACCTGCTTCCTGCACCCGTGCTGAACTCGTCGACTCGACTTCATCCACTTTCCCTCCAACTTCCACCCTGCCGTCAAATTCATCCCGTCCATTTCAGACACCTGCCTTCCATTTCTCTATCGCCTTGTCTTTAACTCCAGAGACAGCTTATCCACCGATGTCTATTAGAAATCCACAGACTCTCACAGACGCCTGGATTATACCTCGTCCCACCCTGCTGCTAGTAAAAACGCCATCCCCTTCTCTCAATTCCTCTGTCTCCACCGCATTCCGAAGCATTCGGGCCCTCACAACCAGACTATGCAAGTTTCTTCCCCCAGGCCATCAGACTCCTCAGTACTCAGAGTCTAGACTGACATCTACATCATTTATTATTATATTGTAATTTGTCCTCTACTGTGCCAATTGTCTTGTTTGTTAATTGCTGTACTGCCCTGCACTGTTTTGTGCACTTTATGTAGTCCTGTGCAGGTCTGTAGTCTAGTGCAGTTTTTATGTTTGTTTTACGTAGTCTCGTGTAGCCTTGTGCTGTCTTACAAAGTCTAGTGCAGTTTTGTGTTTCATGTAGCACTAGGGACCTGGAGGAACGTTGTTTTGTTTTTACTGTGTACTGTACTAGCAGCTTATGGTCGAAATGACAATGAACTTGACTTGATCTGCTCTCAGGATGAGGCTGTTTATTCTAGAATGAAGAGAATGGCCTTCTTTTTCAAATAAATGGCCTTCCCTTCCTCCACCATCCACGCCGCCCTCAACTGCATCTCCTCCATTTGACGCACGTCTGTTCCTATCTCATCCTCCAGCCAGCCTTGCAGGGATAGGTTTCCTCTTGTCCTCACCTACCACCCCACCAGCCTTCATGTCTAGCGCATGATTCCCCGAAACTGCCGTGGAATTTGAGAAGAATTGTGTTGGATGCGGAGGCTGGTGGGGTGGTAGGTTCATTCCAAAATGAAGGAGGTTTCCTCCCTTTTTCAACTTCTGCTATCTCCAATAGGATCGCACCACCGAGCACATCTTTCCACGCCCCCCGCCCCAACTTCCTGCTTTCTGTAGGGATCGCCCCCTATGCAACTCCCTTGTCCATTTTCCCTCTTGGGACTCATCCTTGCAGGTGGAACAATTGCTACACCTGCCCTTACACCTCCTCCCTCACAACCATTCAGGGCCCTAATCAGTCCTTTCTGGTGAGGCAACACTTCACCAGCGATAAGTTGGGGTCATTTACTGTGTTCGGTGATTCCGGTGTGGCCTCCTGTATATCAGTGAGACCCCGTGTAGCTTGGGAGACCGCTTTGCCGAGCATCTATGCTCCACCCGCCAGGACAAGCAGGATCTCCCAGTGCCCAACCATTTTAATTCCATTTCCCATTCCGATATGTCCATCCATGGCCTCTTCCACTGTTGTGATGAGGCCACACTTAGGTTGGAGGAACAAAACCCTGTATTCCGTTTGGGTAGTCTCCAAATATTGATTTCTCTAGCTTCTGGTAATGCACTTCCTTCACCACTTCCCATCCCGTTTGCTGGAGAAATTGTAATGGGAGATAAGGAGATGGCAGAGGAACTGAATGAGTATTTTGCATCAGTCTTCACTGAGGAAGACAGCAGGATACTAGACACTCAAGGGTGGCAGGGAAGAGAAGTGTGTGCAGTCACAATTACGACAGAGAAAGTACTCAGCAAGCTGAATAGGCTAAAGGTTGATAAATCTCCTGGACCAGATGGAATGCACCCTCGTGTTCTGAAGGAAGTAGCTGTGGAGATTGTGGAGGCATTAGCGATGATCTTTCAAAAGTCGATAGATTCTGGTATGGTTCCGAAAGACTGGAAGATTGCAAATGTCACTCCGCTATTTAAGAAGGGGGCAAGAAAGCAAAAGAAATTATAGACCTGTTAGCTTGACATCGGTGGTTGGGAAGTTGTTAGAGTTGATTGTCAAGGATGAGGTTACAGAGTACCTGGAGGCATATCACAAGATAGGCAGAACTCAGCATGGGTTCCTTAAAGGAAAATCCTGCCTGACAAACCTATTACAATTTTTTGAGGAAATTACCAGTAGGCTAGACAAGGGAGATGCAGTGGATGTTGTATATTTGGATTTTCAGAAAGCCTTTGACAAGGTGCCACACATGAGGCTACTTAACAAGATAAGAGCCCATGGAATTATGGGAAAGTTACATATGTGGATAGAGCATTGGCTGATTGGCAGGAAACAGAGTGGGAATAAAGGGATCTTATTCTGGTTGGCTGCTAGTCCAGTTACCAGTGGTGTTCCACAGGGGTCTGTGTTGGGGCCACTCCTTTTTACATTGTACATCAACGATTTGGATTATGGAGTAGATGGCTTTGTGGCTAAGTTTGCTGACAATACGAAGATAGGTGGAGGGGCTGGTAGTGCTGAGGAAACGGAGAGTCTGCAGAGAGACTTGGATAGATTAGAAGAATGGGCAGAGAAGTGGCAAATGAAGTACAATGTTGGAAAGTGTATGGTTATGCACTTTGGCAGAAGTAATAAATGGGCAGACTATTATTTAAATGGGGAAAGAATTCAAAGTTCTGAGATGCAACGGGACTTGGGAGTCCTCGTACAGGATACCCTTAAAGTTAATCTCCAGGTTGAGTCAGTAGTGAAGAAGGCGAATGCAATGTTGGCATTCATTTCTAGAGGAATAGAGTATAGGAGCAGGGATGTGATGTTGAGGCTCTATAAGGCGCTGGTGAGACCTCACTTGGAATACTGTGGGCAGTTTTGGTCTCCTTACTTAAGAAAGGATGTGCTGACGTTGGAGAGGGTACAGAGAAGATTCACTAGAATGATTCTGGGAATGAGAGGGTTAACATATGAGGAACATTTGTCCGCTCTTGGGCTGTATTCCTTGGAGTTTAGAAGAATGAGGGGAGACCTCATAGAAACATTTCGAATGTTGAAAGGCATGGACAGAGTGGATGTGGCAAAGTTGTTTCCCATGATGGGGGAGTCTAGTATGAGAGGGCATGACTTAAGGATTGAAGGGCGCCCTTTCAGAACAGAAATGCGAAGAAATTTTTTTAGCCAGAGGGTGGTGAATCTATGGAATTTGTTGCCACAGGCAGCAGTGGAGGCCAAGTCATTGGGTGTATTTAAGGCAGAGATTGATAGGTATCTGAGTAGCCAGGGCATCAAAGGTTATGGTGAGAAGGTGGGATAGTGGGACTAAATGGGAGAAAGGATCAGCTCATGATAAAATGGCAGAGCAGACTTGACGGGCCAAATGGCCGACTTCTGTTCCTTTGTCTTAAGGTCTTCCCTCTTCCACCTTATCTTTGTTGGCCATTTGCCTCCCTCTGGGGCTCTCTCCACCCCCTTCGACTTTCTGCCATGGTCTTCTGTTCCTTTCACCAATCAACTTCACAGCTCTTTACTTCATCCCTCCATCCCCCTCCAGGTTTCACCTGTCATCTAGAGTTTCTCCCCCCTCCCCACTTTTAAATCTACTCTTCAGCTTTTTGCTTCAGTCCCGTGAAAGATTTCGGCCCGAATTATTGACTTAGTAAAAGCATCAAAGATTATGGGGAGAAGGCAGCGTTATGGTGTTGAGAAGGAAAATAAATCAGCCATGATCAATATCAGGGCAGACTCGATGGGCCGAATTGCCTAACAGTGCTCCTATGTCTTATGGAAAATTGATCTTTTAGAGTGCCATGCCGTGATGTTTAGTAGTTACAAAATGAAATATAAACTCAGAATAAAAAGCTGGAAAAGAACTATCTACCACACGGGAACGTGGCAGTGACACAGTAGATTCTGCAGATGCTGAAATCCTGAGCACCACACACAAAATGCAGCAGAGACTGAGCAAGTCAGACAGCATAGATGGCGGGGGAGAAACAGTCGATTTCAGATTGAAACCCTTCATCACCTGGACAGTGACGGATGTGCCGATGTCTCTCATCTGATTGGTGGAAAGCTAACAATTTTACTTGTCAATAAAGACATTACTTTGAAAAGGGGAACAGTGCTACATATCTGCAACTAAAATAAGAAATCGCGCCAAATTCAGGGGTAGGTAAAGAAGATATTGTGGAAATAGATCTCTTCATGCGGTTAGCCTGATCTAAAAGAGTACAGGAAAACAGGATCCAAAAATCTCCTTACTAGTATGTTATCGCTTCTCGGCCTTTTGGCTCAGATCAAGTGTAGTTTCTGTTCTTACCAGTTTAATACCTGGTACGTCCTTTACGTGGGGACAATGTATTAAACTGATTTTTGGAACAGGGAGTTTGGACTAGGAGCTTGCTCTGTCCTCTCCAAGCATCAACCTAGTATTGCAGTACTTCTGGGAATGGTGCAATTTCCCCTTGGGGAATTCTAAAATATTTGAAAAGTAGATGTGCGAGAAAAAGCGGGCTGAACGCAGCAGGCTCGATAGCGACGGCAGGCTGGACGGTACCAGAAACCATGAAGACAGCCAAGCTGCGCGACGCCTTTGGCACCCCCCCCCCCCCCCCAAGCCAACGGGACACGATCGGACGGCTCAGCCGACTCCTGGATCGACTTCCCCTTCCCATCATAGTCCCTCCCGGTCAGATCCACCGCCGTCACGCCGGTGTTCTTCTCTGACCACTGCCTTCTGCGAGCCGCCTGTCGCCTACGGGCGGCCCGGAAGGCAGGTAGGGAAACATGGAAACTGAACGTAAAGCTGCCGACCCCAGAGAACATCGAGGAACTAGGTGTCTTTTATTTTCCTTTTATATTTTACCTCTATTAATTATATAGTTCCAGTAATATTACTTCCCTCGGGATCAATAAAGTATGACTACGACTAATATCTATAAACTGTAATTCATTTAATCGTATATAGTGTATTTTCTGTTACTTGGCGGGGCGGGGTACATCACACAGCATCCACACAAACTTAATTCAGCTCCGCTGTCACAAGGATCGTTCCTACCAAATGCAATAAGCATATACAACAGTTCATCTCTGTGCGACACATCATAGTACAATAGTCTCTGCTTTATTATTTTGTACCTTATCATTCCTCAAAATAATAAAGCAGATTATTGTACTATGTACACTGCATCGGTACACTACTTTTATATTACTATTTTTTGCAGTACTATTATTCTGTATTTAGTATTAGTTAAGCACACTGCTATGTGTGTTTTTAAATGTTACCGCTGTAACAAAAGAATTTCCCACTCGGGATCAATAAAGTATTATTATTATTATTAAAGGTCAGTTTTGGTGATATCAGAAATGATCTGGCAAGTTGGATCGGCGGTAGGGAAAGCGAATGCTATGTTGGCATTCATTTCAAGAGGAATAGTGTATAAGACTAAGGAGGTGTTGATGAGGCTCTATGGGGCGTTAGTGAGACCTCATTTGGAATACTGTGTGCAGTTTTGGGCCCCCTATCTTAGAAAGGATATACTGATGTTGGAGAGAGTTCAGAGAAGATTTACGAGGATGATTCCTGGAATGGAGGGGCTAACATATGAGGAGCGTCTGTCGGCTCTTGGATTGTATTCATCAGAGTATAGAAGAATGAGAGGGGATCTCATAGAAACGTTTCGAATGTTGAAATGGTTGGACAGAGTAGATGTGGAAAGGTTGTTTCCCTTGGTGGGTGAGTCCAGGACAAGAGGCCATAGTCTTAGAATTACAGGGTACCCAGTTAAAACAGAGATGAGGAGAAATTTTTTTAGCCAGAGGGTCGTGGATTTGTGGAATTCGTTGCCACATACAGCTGTGGAGGCTCGATCATTGAGGGTGTTTAAGGAGGAGATTGACAGGTATCTAATTAGTCAGGGTATCAAGCAATATGGGGAAAAAGCCAGAAATTGGAACTAGATGGGTGAATAGTTTAGCTCATGGGGGAGCTGCGGAGCAGACTCGATGGCCCGAATGGCCTACTTCTGCTCCTTTGTCTTGTGATCTTGTGAAGTATGGCTTGGGACAGGTTGTTTTCTGGCAAAGCAGTACTTGGTAAGTGGGGGACCTTCAAATATCAACTTTTGAGAGTACAAGAACAAATTAGGTAATCCCAGGAGATCGGCAGTTTCTGAGATTCTCAAACCATACTGTCATTCCACGGTCAAAGTCACTTAGATCATGTTTCTTCCCCATTCTGATGTTTGCTCTGATCAACAACTGAACCCCTTGACCACATTTGCATGCTTTTATGCATTGGGTTGCTGGCACACGATTGGCTGATTGGATATTTACATTAATGAGCAGATGTACAAGTGCTCCAAATAAAGTGGTCTTTTAGTGCTACAGCATTTACTTGGAAAAGTTCGAAGTTCAAACTAAAATTGATTATCAGAGTACATACATGTCACTACATAAAACCCTGAGATTCTTTTTCCTGCAGGCATACTTAGCAAATCTATAGAACAGTAACTGCAAAAACGATCAATGAACAATAAACTGCAAATATAAATAAATAGCAATAATAATTCATACTTGTTGTTAACAAATAAAGAGTCCTTAAAGTGAGACCATCAGTTGTGAGAGCACCAGAAGTGGAATGAGTGTAGCTTTCCCCCTTTGTTCAAGAGCCTGATGGTTGAGGGGTAGTAACTGTTCCTGAACCTGGTGGTGTGAGTCCTGAGACTCTTGTACCTTCTACCTAACGGCAGCAGTGAGTAAAGAGCAGGGCCTGGGTGGTGAGGACCTTTGGTGATGAACGCTGCTTTTATTTTACAATGTTTTGTGTATTGTAGATGTGCTCAGTGGTTGGGGAGGCTTTACCCGTGATGTACTGGGCCGAATCCACTACCTTTTGTAGGACAGGAAAAGTTTAGCAGGATATGTGCCTAACGCAGGCAAGTGGAGTCTGCTCGGGCTGGCATGGATACGTCTGGAATATTACTCTACGACTCTGACTAGATTAGAACTATGGAGAATAAAAGAAAAAGATTTGAAGATTAGCTTTGTTTGTCACATATACATTGAAACATAAAAGGGGATGCATCATTGTGTCAATGACCAGCACAGCGTGCTGAGGTCAACCGATAAGTGTTGCCATGCTTCTGGCACCGATATAGCATGCCCACAACTTACTAGGCTGAACCCAAATGTGCAAGGAAACTGGAGTAGCCGAAGGAAGCCCATGTGGGTCACAGGAAGAACGTACAAACTTATTACAGACAGCAGTGGGAATTCAACCCTGTACAGCGTTACACTATCATGCCAAAAAGAACAAGAGTTTGGCTCAGTAGAATTGATCCAACCCTTACTGATTTTCACTACTGTTATTGGGGTTCTCTGCCCTGAAGCTGTAAATAGTCAGTCAGTCATTGGTGAAATTGAGAGTTTTATCAGGGCCTATGTAGCATAGCGGTTAGCGCAATCTTATTACAGCTCGTGGCGTGGGAGCCTGGAATTCAGTCCCAGCGTACTCTGTAGGGAGTCTTGGTACATCCTGCCCATTGAATGCACGGGTTTTACCCGGGAGATCCGGCTTCCTCCCACAGTCCAAAGACGTACAGGGTGCGGTAATTTGTCATTGTAAATTGTCCCATGGGTTAGGTTAGGGTTAAATTGGGGTTGTCAGGAATTGCAGGGGTAGCACGACTCAAAGGGCCGGAAGGACTGTATCACCAAATACATAAGTAAAAAGCAAAGATGCAATGATGAGGCTCCATAAGGTGTTGGTCAGACCAGATTTGGAATAGTGTGAACACTAGGAAGTCTGCAGATGTTGGAAACAGATTCAAAATGCTGGAGGAACTCAGCAGCTCAGGCAGCATCTATAGGAATGAAGAAACATTTAGTGTTTCGCACCGAGAATCCTCCATCACGACTGAAAAGTAAGGGGAATGACACCAGAATGAAAAGGTGGGGGGAGGGGAAGGATGCTAGCTGGAAGGTGATAGGTGAAGCCAGGTGGGTGCGAAGGAATCAGAATCAGGTTTATTATCATCGGCATGCGAAGTGAAACCTGTTAACTTAGCAACAGCAGTTCAATGAAATACATAATATAGAAGAAGTTTAAAAAAATACATAAATAAAGTACACATACATTGAATAGATTTAAAATTGTGCAAAAAAAGAAATAATGTATGCTAAAAAAAAGTGAGGAAATGTTCACAGATTCAACGTCTATTTAGGAATCAGATGGCAGAGGGGATGAAACTGTTCCTGAATTGCTGAGTGTGTGCCTTCAGGCTTCTGTACCTCCTACCTGATGGTAACAGTGAGAATTGGGCATGCCCTGGGTGCTGTCTTTCTGAGACACAAAATGTTCTGGGTACTTTGTCGGCTAATACGCAAGATGGAGCCAATTAAATTTATGACCCTCTGCAGCTTCTTTTGGTCCTGTGCAATAGCCCCACCCCCCATACCAGACAGGGATGCAGCCTGTCAGAATGCTCTCTGTGGTACATCTATAGAAGTTTGTTGACATATCAAATTTCATCAAACTCCCAATAAAGTATAGTCACTGTCTTGCCTTCTTTATAGCTGCATCTATATGTTGGGACCAGTTTAGATTCTCAGAGATCTTGAGACCCAGGAACTTGAAGCTGCTCACTCTCTCCACTTCTGATCCCTCTATGAGGATTGGTATGTGTTCCTTCATCTTACCCTTCCTGGAAGTCCACAATCCGCTCTTTCATCCTATTGCTGCAACAACATTCCACTAGTTGGCATATCCCTCTCTAGTATGCCTTCTCATCACCACCTGAGATTCTACCAACAATGGTTGTATCGTCAGCAAATTTATAGATGGTATTTGAGCTCTGCCTAACCATACAGTCATGTGTATATAGAGCAGTGGGCTAAGCACACACCCCTGAGGTGCGACAGTGTTGATTGTCAGTGAGGAGGAGATGTTATCACCAATCCACATGAATTGTGGTCTTTCGGTTAGGAAGTCAAGGATCCAATTGCAGAGGAGGTACAGAGGCCCAGGTTCTGTAACTTATCAATCAGGATTGTGGGAATGGTGGTGTTAGATACTGAGCTGTAGTCGATGAACAGCTTCTTGAGATAGGTGTTTGTGTTGTCCAGGTGGTCTAAGGCCGAGTGAAGAGCCATTCGGATTGCATTTACCATTGACCTATTGTGGTGATGGGCAAGTTGCATTTGGTCCAGTCCTTGCTGAGGCAGGAGTTCAGTCTAGTCATGACCAACCTCTCAAAGCATTTCTTCACTGTAGATGTGAGTTCTACTGGGTGATAGTCATTAAGGCAGCTCACATTATTCTTTTTAGGCACTGGTATAATTGTTGCCTTTTGGAAGGATGTGGGAACTTCTTCCCATAGCAGTGAGAAGTTGAGAATGTCCTTGAACACTCCCGCCAGTTGGTTGGCACAGGTTTTCAGAGCCTTACCAGGTACTCCATCGGAACCTTCGCTTTGCGAGGGCTCACTCTCTTTAAAGACGGCCTAACATTGGCCTCTGCGACAGAGATCTCAGGGTCACAGAGTACAGCAGGGATCTTCACAGCTGTTGTCATATTCTCCCTTTCAAAGCGGGCATAGAAGGGTTTGAGTTCACCTGGTAGTGAAGTATCACTGCCATTCATGCTATTGGGTTTTGCTTTGTAGGAAGTAATGTCTTGCAAACCCTGCCAGAGGCTCATGGGGTGGTAGGGAATGACAAGAGGAACTCTACCACTGTTAAGGTGACAGGAGGATGGGGTGTTCTGGAAATGGCAGAGATACGGGTGAGGGCAGCATCAATAGTGGAGGAAGGGATATCCTGTTCTTTGAAGAAAGAGGGCATCTCTGATGATCCTGGAATTAATAGCCACATTGTGGGAACAGATGTGGAGAAACTGAGAAAAGGGAATGGCATTTTTACAGGAGATAGGCTGGGATGAGGTACAGTTGAGCTAACTGTGGGAATCGGTGGGTTTATAAAAGACGTTGGTTGACAGTTTGTCTCCAGAGGTGGAGACAGAGACTGAGAAAGGGGTTGGAGGTGAGTATTGTGCGCAGTTTGGAGCCCTGTGTCTGAGAAAGAATGTGCTGGCAGGGAAAGCCCAGAGGTGCTGTACAAGAATTATCCTGGGATGAAAATGATGATGTCTAGGAAGTGCTTAATGGCCCAAGATAGATTCTTGATTAGTAAAAGCATCAAAGATTATGGGGAGAAGGCAGCGTTATGGTATTGAGAAGGAAAATAAATCAGCCATGATCAATGTCAGGGCAGACTCGATGAGCCGAATTGCCTAACAGTGCTCCTATGTCTTATGGAAAATTGATCTTTTAGAGTGCCATGCCGTGATGTTTAGTAGTTACAAAATAAAATATAAACTCAGAATAAAAAGCTGGAAAAGAACTATCTACCACACGGGAACGTGGCAGTGACACAGTAGATTCTGCAGATGCTGAAATCCTGAGCACCACACACAAAATGCAGCAGAGACTGAGCAAGTCAGACAGCATAGATGGCGGGGGAGAAACAGTCGATTTCAGGTTGAAACCCTTCATCACCTGGACAGTGACGGATGTGCCGATATCTCTCATCTGATTGGTGGAAAGCTAACAATTTTACTTGTCAATAAAGACATTACTTTGAAAAGGGGAACAGTGCTACATATCTGCAACTAAAATAAGAAATCGCGCCAAATTCAGGGGCAGGTAAAGAAGATATTGTGGAAATAGATCTCTTCATGCGGTTAGCCTGATCTAAAAGAGTACAGGAAAACAGGATCCAAAAATCTCCTTACTAGTATGTTATCGCTTCTCGGCCTTTTGGCTCAGATCAAGTGTAGTTTCTGTTCTTACCAGTTTAATACCTGGTACGTCCCTTACATGGGGACAATGTATTAAACTGATTTTTGGAACAGGGAGTTTGGACTAGGAGCTTGCTCTGTCCTCTCCAAGCATCAACCTAGTATTGCAGTACTTCTGAGAATGGTGCAATTTCCCCTTGGGGAATTTTAAAGTATTTGAAAAGTAGATGTTTAAGTAACACGCGCAAAATGTTAGAGGAAATCGGCAGACCAGGTAGCATCTATGAACGTGGTAACCAGAGCGTCAGTTCTTCCAGCAGATTTTTGGATCATTGCATTGACCTGTACAAAAAGGACAGTTTGCACCTAAATTGGAGGGGGTTACTCTGAGCAACCGAGGCCTTACCGTACAGTTACAGGGGGATAGGAACCGAGTGCCAAAATATGTGCCACACTGCTGGCTGGTATTTTGCAGCACCTTTACAATCTGGGTCTTAGTCATGAAAAGATACCGGTGCTATGGAACACTTCCTGCTCCCTCCCCTCTGGTGAGTGGCTTGTGTTCCAACGACCCTCCTTCCCCACTCCCGGGAATGACCACCCTCTCCCGCCTGACTGTGACTGCCGGTCAGGCTGGGAGATTACATCAAGGCAAGGCACTCACATAGGTCCCCGTTATGCCTGCCTGTTTGTCAGCTACGCGGAACAGTCTATGTTCCAAGCCTACACTGGTCTCTCTCTGTCCCCCACTTTATCTCCGCTACATCGACGACTGCAATGCACCTGCATCCTGCACCCTGCACCTGTGCTGAACTCGTCAACTTCATAGACTTTGCCTCCAGCTTCCCTGCCGTCAAATTCACCCGGTCCATTTCCGACACTTCCCTTCTGTTTCTCGACCGCTTTGTATCTATCTCTGGAGATAGCTTATCCACCGACGTCTATTTCAAGCCCCCGGATTCTCACAGCTAGCTTCGCTCGAGTCCTTCGTTTCTGCCGCATCTGCTCTCAGGATGTTTCTTTTCACTCTAAAACGAAGGAGACGTCTAGTTTTTTTTCAAATAAAGGGGCTTCCCTTCCTCCACCATCAGCGCTGCCCTCAACCGCTTCTCTTTCATTTCACGCACGTCTGCTCTTCCTTACCCCATCCTCCTGTCACCCTACCAGGGATAGAGTTCCTCTTCTCCTCACCTACCACCCCTCCAGCCTCCGCGTCTGGTACATAATTTTTCCGAAACTTCCGCCACCTCCAACGGGATCCCAAATACCAAACACATCTCCCCCGAACCCCCACCCCCACCCCCCAACACTTCCTGCTTTCCACAGGGATCGCTCCCTACGTGACTCCCATGTCCATTCTTCCCTCCCCACTGATCTCCCTCCTGGCACTTATCCTTGCAAGCAGAATAAGTGCCTCATCTGCCCCTACACCTCCTCCCTCACTACCATTCAGGGCCCCAAACTGTCCTTCCAGGTAAGGCGAAGCTTCACCTGTGAATCTGTTGGGGTCAGTTTCTGTGTTCGGTGTTCCCGGTGTGGTCTCCTGTATAACGATGAGACTTGACGTAGACTGGGAGACAACTTCACTGAGCATCAATCCACCCTCTTCCGGGTTTCACCTATCACCTGGTGTTTCTTTCTCCCATCCCCCCACTTTTTAAAATCTACTCCTCAGCTTTTTTTCTCCAGTCCTGCCGAAGGGTTTCAGACCGGAACATCGACTGTACTTTTTTTTTCCATAGATGCTGTCTGGCCTGCTGAGTTCCTCCAGCATTTTGTGCGTGTTCCTCCGATTTCCAGCGTCTGCAGACTTTCTCTTGTTTGTGATCAAGGCAAGTTTACTGGCCCAGACCGTATCAGCCCCAGGGTACTGAAGACTGTGAGACAGCTGTCTGTAATTTCGCAGCAGTTTTACAATCTGAGTCAGAGTCAGGAAAAGATACTGGTGCTACGGAAGACATCCTGCTTGGTTCCTGTACCTAAGAATGTGACTCCATCTGGATTTAATGACTACAGACCAATTGCCCTCAGCTCTCATGTGATGAAGATGTTGGAGAGGCTGGTCCTGACTAACCTTGGACAGCAGGTGATATCTTCACTGGACCCTCTACCGTTTGCCTACAAACCTCATGGGGGAGTGGATGATGCCATTATCTTCCTTTTGCAGTGAACTTGCTCCACCTGGATGACGCTGGTAGCATTGTGAGAATCACATTTTTTGATTTCTCTAGTGCCTTCAATACAATCCAGCCACTTCTTCTGAGTGAGAAGCTGCAAAGGATGGGCGTCGACATATCCACTGTCTCCTGGGATTACAAACTAGCTGACAGGTAGACCCCAGTTTTGGCATAAATCAGGAGTGGGGATGTTATGTTGAAATTGTATAAGACATTGGTAAGACCTAATTTGGAGTATTATGTGCAGTTTTGGTCACCTGCCTACAGGAAAGATGTAAATAAGATTGAAAGATTCCAGAGAAAAACTTGTAAAGATATTGTCAGGACCCCAGGACCTGAGTTATTGTATATGGAAAGATTGAATATCTGAGAACTTTATTCCCTAGATTGTAGAAGAATGAGGGGAGATTTAACAGAGGTGTGCAAAATTATGAGGGCTATAGATAGGGTAAGTGCAAGCAGGCCTTTTCTACTGAGATTTTGTGAGACTACAACTGGAGGTCATGGGTTAGGATGAAAGGTGTAATGTTTAAGGAGAACATGAGAGGAAACATCTTCACTCAGGGTGTCATCAAAGTGTGAAGCTGCTAGCACGAGGGGTCGATTTCAATATTTGGGAGAAATCTGGATAGGTACATGAATGGAAGGGGAATGGAAGGGTTATGGAGGATTATGGTCTGGGCGCTGGTTGATGGGACTAAGCAGATTATTGGTTCAGCACAGACGAGATAGGCCAAAAAGCCTGTTTCTGTGCTGTTGTGCTCTTTGACTGTATGACTCTATTTTTTTTTGCTCCAGATTCCAGCAGCTGTAGTCTCTCATGTTATTATTACTAAGACCCATGCCAAGAAAATAAGCACACAAAGCACAAAATACATTTAATACTAGTTTTAAAAATGTATCCATCAGGAGGCTTAGGTAGCCTTACCGCTCTCTGAGCGATTTCAATATCTAACTCAACTCATAGTATAGCATTATCCTCTACTAAAGCCTCAATGATTTATCTAAGCCTGCAAATCCTTCTTATTTCACTCGGACTAGATCCATTCCACAGAGTCAAACGTTTTTGAGCCAAGGCACTTCGTGAGGATTAGAAGTTCAAAGTAAATTTATTATCAAAATACTTTTCCAGCATGTCACCACATGCCACCCTGAGATTCATTTTCTATAGAAGTGAGGCTGCCCAGATCTTATATGAGGTGTTGCTCCTCCATCCTGAGAGGGGTCTCATTGTGGCAGTCGAGGAGGCCATGGACCGACAGGTCGGAATGGGAAGTGGAACTAATATCGGTGTCCACCAGGAAATCCTGCTTGTTGTGCTTGACTTGACAAGTGGTCCCCTAATCCACGACAGGTCTCCTGATGTGGAGGACGCCACACTGGGAGCACCGGAATCAGAAGCAAATGGGGCTGGGATATGAGAGGTGGTCGCTGGAAGGACCTATGGGTGAACTGTGTCTCTGCATTGGTAAGGATTGCAGTTTTCAAGCTCTGGGTTCCTGTGAACCCAATCTGTTTTCTGGACAATCTGGTAGCTTCTTGGTCTTTATTAGTTGCAAAAGCTGTTTGTTTTGGGTTAATTTATCTGGCTGAATTTTAGTTTCCCAGTTGCCATGGAGATGGATGGACTCCAGTTTTTATCCATGCTTTGGTGGACTTGACCTGTAAATTAACAACAATGCCAGCCTGTCCCTTAATATTCTTAGTTAATAAAAAAAATCAATTTATGTTAGTTTTAAAACTAACCAGAGATGGGACACGATTGTCATTTGGGGAAAAGTTAAAGAAGCAGTTTAAACGTATAGTAAAATGCTTTAGATATTCCAGTCAATTTAAAAATATTTCTTAATATACCTCAGTATTTTGACATTGTTTCTCTAATCAAATACTTGCGTAAAATTATACAGCAGATACATTTTCCATTTTTCATTTTGTTTTGTCGTTTCAGCTCTTCTCCTTACCTGCCCATCACCTCTCCTCTTTCCCCTCCACTCTCCTCTCCTATCAGATTCCCTCTTCTTCAGCCCTTTACTTTTTCCACCAATCACCTCCCAGCTTCTCACTTCATCCTCCCTCCCCAACCCAGCCAGCTTCCCCCTCACCTGATCTCACCTATCACCTGTCAGCTTGTACTCCTTCCCCTCCCCGCTCCCAATCCTAGCTTCTGACCACTCCCTCTCCAATCTTAAAGGATCTCAGCCCAAAACATTGACTGTTTATTTCCCTCCATAGAGGCTGCCTGACCTGATGAGTTCCTTCAGCATTTTGTGTGTGTGTGTGTTGTTTATGGATTTTGTTTCATATTTATTCAGTGTGAAGTGGGGCCTTCCAGCTCTTTGAGCCATGCTGCCTAACTTAATTTTGGGACAATTTGCAACGACCAATTAACCTACCTGGTACATCTTTGGACTGTGGGAGGAAACCAGAGCACCTGGGGAAAACCCACATAATCCACAGTGAACATGTACAGAGACTCCTTATAGAATGACACTGGAATTGAATGCCAAACTGTGGATTTCCCCGAACTGTGTTAGCATTGCATTAAGCGCAATGTTACCATCACACCCAGTAAGGTCACATCACAAAGCAGGTTCAATGAGAACTAACGATTCAAATAAATGCATACGTTTATTATCAAAGTCTGCATACAGAACACGTCTCTGAGATTTGTCCTCCTGCACACAGCCACGAAAGAAAGAAACACCATGGAACCTGTACAAAGAAAATATCAAACACCCGACGCACGGAAAAGAAAAACAAATTGCGCAAATGGCAAAAAGCAACTAACCAACACATAGAATATCAACATCAAAGCAGGAGTCCATTAGTATTCAGCTTAATTCCGTTCAGCAGCATGTCTCCTAGCCCAGTGCAAGGTGGAAGGCCATTCTTTGCTCAAGCACTCCAGTCTGCATTGATCCCCCTGACCAAAAATCTCAAAAACAGTAAAAAAAAAAAGAGTAACCAGATCCAGGTAGACATGCAACCCGAACCTCAAAGTCCCTAAAAATGAGCTTGCAACCTCTCTGATCAATCCTTGCAAAATGTTCAAAAGGAGATGGACCCGTTGGAAACTAGGACTGAGAAATGGCTGAGATGGAGTTTAATCTGGACAACTATGAGCTGTTACACACTGGGAGGTAAGAGGAAAGTACACAGTTTTGGCAGGAGCCTTAGGAACATTGATGTACAGAGCTTTCTGAAAGTAACAACACAAGTCGATGGGCCATAAGACCATTAGATATAGGAGCAGAATTAGGCCATTTGACCTGTTGAGTCTGCTCCGCCATTTCAATGCACCTGATCCAATTTTCCTCTCAGCCCCAGTCTCCTGCCTTCTCCCCATCTCCCTTCATGCCATGGCCAATCAAGGATCTATCAGCCTTGGCCTTAAATATACATAAATTGCCGGGGGGCCTAGCAGAGATATTTAAATCATCCTTAGTCACAGGTGAAGTACCAGAGGATTGGAAGATAGTCAATGTTGTTCCACTGTTTAAGAAAGGCTCTAAAATTAAACCAGGAAGTTGTAGGCCAGTGAGCGGGACATCAACAGCAGGAAAGTTATTGGAAGATATTCTGATGGACTGGATATATATGTAAGTATTTAAATAGACATGGACTGATTAATAATAGTCAGCATGACTTTGTGCGTGGTAGGTCATATCTAATCAATCTTTTAGAGATTTTTCAGGAAATTATCAAGAAAGTGGATGAAGGGCAGGTAGTGGATGACATCTACATGGACTTCAGCAAAACATTTGACAGGGTTCCACTTTGGAGGTTGGTGAAGAAGGTTCAGTTGCTCGGCATTCAAGATGAGGTAGTAAATTGGATTAGACATAGGTTTTTTGGGAGAAGCCAGAGAGTGGTAGCTGACGGTTACCTCACTGACTGGAGGCCTGTGTCTAGTGCAGTGCTGCAATGACTGGTGCTGGGTCCTTCCATTGTTGGTTGTCATCTATATCAAAGATCTGGATGATAACGTGGTTAGCTGGATCAGCAAATTTGCACGATCAGGGGTGTAGTGGCCAGCAAGAAAGACTATTGGAGCTTGCAGTGGGATCTGGACCAGCTGGAAAAATGGGCTGAAAAATGGCAGATGGAAATTAATGCAGACAAGTGTGAGGTTTTTGCACTTCAGTATGACCAATCAGGGTAGGTTTTATCCAGTGAACAGCAGGACACTGAGGTGTGCTGTACCACAAAGGGATCTGGAAATACAGTTCCATAATTCATTAGTGTGACAGGTAGATAGGGTTGTAAAGAAAGCTTTTGGTACATTGGCCTTCATAAATCAATGTACTGAGCACAAGAGATGAGATGTTATGTTGAAGTTGTATAAGACATTGGTGAGGACTAATTTAGTGCATTGTCTACAATTTTTGTCACCTACCTTCAGGAAAGATTTAAATCAGTTTGAAAGAGTACAGGAAAAAATATACAAGGATGTTGCTGAGACAGGGGGACCTGAGTTATAAGGAAAGATTGAATGGGTTAGGAACCTACAAAGGGAAAATACTATCTTAGATCTAGTCCTGTGCAATGAGACAGGTAAGATTAATGAACTTGTAGTCAGGGATCCTCTTGGAAAGGGTGATCATAGTGTGATTGAATTTCGCATTCAGATGGAGGATGAAATAGTTAGATCCAAAACTAGTGTACTATGCTTGAACAAGGGAGACTACAACAGGATGAGGGAGGAGTTGGCTAATGTGGATTGGGAGCACAGGCTATTTGGTAGAACACTTGAGGAACAGTGGAATACTTTCAAAGAGGTTTTTCACGGTGCTCAACAAAAGTACATTCCAGTCAAAAGTAAAGACAGTGAGTGTGGGGACAGCCAACCTTGGATAACTTTGGACATAAAAGACAGTATCAAATTAAAAGCTCGTGTACAGAGTCGCAAAGAGTAGTGGGAGACTGGAGGATTGGAAAAACTTTAAAAAGCAACAGAGAACAACTAAGCAAGAAATAAGGAAAGGAAAGATAGAGTATGAAAGTAAATTAGAACAAAATATAAAAGCAGATAGCAAAAGTTTTTATAAATACATAAAGCAGAAGAGGGTGGCTAAAGTCAACATAGGTCCCTTGGAAGACGAGAAGGGGAAATTGATATTGGCTGATAAGGAAACGGCTGAGGCATTGAACGACTATTTTGTGTCAGTCTTCATGGTGGAGGACACGTCCAATATGCCAAAGAATGACGTTATGGACGAAATGGGAGGTGAGGACCTCGATAAAATCACTGTAACTAAAGAGATAGTGATGAGCAAACTAGAGGGCCTGAAGGAAGACAAGTCCCCTGGTCCTGATGGGATGCATCCCAGGGTGCTGAGGGAATTGGCGGAGGTTATAGTAGACACGAAGGTAATCATTTATTCAAACTCTCTAGACTCTGGGCAGATCCCGGCCGATTGGAAGACAGCAAATATCACGCCACTTTTTTAAAAAGGATGTAGGCAAAAGATGGGCAACTATAGGCCAGTTAGCTTAACATCTGTAGTTGGGAAAATGCTTGAAGCTGTCACTAAGGAAGAAATAGCGAAACATTTTGAAAGGAGTGGTTCCATTAGACAGACACAGCATGGATTCAGAAAGGGCAGGTCCTGTTTGACAAACTTATTGGAGTTCTTTGAGGATGTAATGAGTGCAGTGGATAGAGGGGAACAGGTGGATGTTGTATATTTGGATTTCCAGAAGGCGTTCGATAAGGTGCAACACAAGAGACATATAAATAAGATACGGACACATGGAGTTGGAGGAAATGTATTGGCATGGATAGAGGACTGGTTAACCAATAGAAGGCAGACAGTTGGTATAAATGGGTATTTCTCTGCTTGGCAGTCAGTGGTGAGTGGGGTGTCGCAGGGGCTGGTGCTGGGCCCGCAGCTGTTTACCATTTACATTGATGATTTGGAAGAGGGGACTGAGTGTAGCATAGCAAAATTTGCTGATGACACTAAACTGAGTGGAAAAACAAATTGTACAGAGGATGTGGAGAGTCTGCAGCGGGATATAGATAGGTTAAGTGAGTGGGCCAAGGCCTGGCAGATGGAATACAATGTTGGTAAATGCGAGATTATCCACTTTGGAAGGAATAATAGAAGAGCAGATTATTATTTAAATGATGAAAGATTGCAGCGTGCAAAGGGACTTGGGAGTGCTTGTGCATGAATCACAAAAAGTTGGCTTGCAGCTTCAACAGGTTATTAAGAAGGCAAATGGAATGTTGGCCTTCATTGCTAGAGGGATTGAATTCGAGAGCAGGGAGGTCATGCTGCAACTATACAGGGTACTGGTGAGGCCGCACCTGGAGTACTGTGTGCAGTTCTGGTCTCCATACTTGAGGGATATACTGGCTTTGGAGGCAGTGCAGAGGAGGTTCACCAGGTTGATTCCAGGGATGAAGGAGTTAACCTATGAGGAGAGATTGAGTCGCCTGGGACTATATTCTCTGGAGTTCAAAAGAATGAGAGGGGATCTTATAGAAACATACAAAATTTTGAAATGGATAGATAAGATAGAAGTAGAAAAGTTGTTTCCATTGGTAGGTGAGACTAGAACTAGGGGACATTGCCTCAAGATTCAGGGGAGAGGATTTAGGATGGAGATGAGGAGAAACTGTTTTTCCCAGAGAGTGGTGAATCTGTGGAATTCTCTGCCCAGGGAAGCAGTTGAGGCTTCTTCACTAAATATATTTAAGAAACAGTTAGATAGGTTTTTACATAGTAAGGGAATTAAGGGTTATGTGGAAAGGGCAGGTAGGTGGAGCTGAGTTTACGGACAGATCAGCCATGATCTTTTTGAATGGTGGGGCAGGCTCGATGGGCCGGCTGGCCTACTCCTGCTCCTATTTCTTATGTTCTTATGTTCCTTGGAACGTAGACGATTGAGAGGAAATTTGATAGAGGTATACAAAATTATGAGGGGTATATATAGAGTGAATGCAAGCAGGCTTTCCCCACTGAGGTTTGGTGAGACTACAACCAAAGGTCATGGGTTAAAGGTGAAAGATGAAAAGTTTAAGGGGAACATGAGGGGAAACCTCTTCAGTCAGAGCGTGGAAAGAACTGCCCGCACAAGTGTTGCCTGCAAGCTTGATTTCTACATTTAATGGAAATTTCGATAGATGCATAGGTAGTAGGGGTATAGAGGGTCACGGTCCCTGTGCAGGTTGATGGGAGTAGGCAGTTTAAATGGCTTGGCAGATTAGATAGGCCAAGGGGATGTTTTCTGTGCTGATTTTTCTGTGACTCTATGACTCTAAAATGTGAAAGATTTTCTTTTTGTGCAGTATTTCATTATCCCCTTCAATTATTAAAAAAAATTATGTGATTTTTTTTCAGTTTTCATTCTAAATATTCGTAGTATACAGATTACAAAAAATAAAGAACCACGCAGTTTTTAGGCCAGTGTAAAAAAAATTCCTGCATAGAGCCATGGTCGATTTGCGCAGCATTAGAGGGAATGTCGCTGTTGAGTCTGTCCCATTGAAATTATACAGGGGAAACAATAGGTGACCCTAATGACCATCTCCAACATTAACACATTGTTTAATGCGCACTTTAAAACAGATCTGTTTGGTCATTTAAATTTCTGTTAGTATATTGATAGAGCCAATCCTTAAAACACTAGAACAATAGGGGTCTATTTAGAGTGTTTGGAATTCCTGCTCAGAAACCTTTGGAACAGATACAGTATTGAATCACAAACGAGAGAAAATCTGCAGATGTTGGAAATCCAAGCAACACGCACAAAATGTTGGAGGAACTCAGCGGGCCAGACAGCGTTTTGTGTGTGTTGCTTAACAGTACTGAATACTTGAAAGGGTTATACCAGTTGGGATGTGCCACCATTGTAACAAAGTAATTCTGTGAAGTTACCTGGCCATTGAAACTGTAGCTAATCGTTTCTTGTTACCTTAGTGCTGAAAAGATGGGAAACCTTGTGTCAAGAGAGTGAAACTCTTAGGCGACGTCCACACTACGCCGGATATTAAGCGTTTTCAGATTTATTCACTCTGGAGAGTGTTTTCGAAAATCTCCGTTTTCGGGGGCTGAGAACGCCGGCTCAGTGTGGACGGGAGGGCAAAACGAAGAGAAAAAGCTTCGTTTTCAAAATTATCCGGCGTAGTGTGGACGTACCCTTAGATTCTCTCTCCAGAGGATGTGCTGCATGAATAAAGATTTTAATATTTTACATTTAGAGCTTTCGTGTTGCTCAGATTAGTCAGTCACAGCAAGGGCACTAATCAGTAACTGAGATGTTGCAACATCCAAACGGCTGAGTTACTAAGGGATAGTTTAAATTCAAATCTTCAAACATAAAACAAACTATGAATCAGCAGCTCTGACCAAGGAGAATTTCACCAATTTTCAAAGTTCAAAGTAAATTTATTATCAAAGTACATCTATGTCACCGTATACAACCCTGAGATTTATTTTCTTGTGGGCATACTTAATATATTCAACAACCATAATAGAATCAACGAAAGACCGCACTAACAGGGTGGACAGCCAGTGTGCATAAGACAAGAAAATTGCAAATATAACAAAAGAAATAATAAAAAATAAATAAATAAGCAATAAATATCGAGAACATGAGATGAAGAGTCCTTGAAAGTTAGTCCATAGGTTGTGCAAACATTTCAGTGATGGGGCAAGTGAAGTTGAGTGAAATTGTCCCCTTTGGTTCCAGAGCCTGGTGACTGAAAGGTAATAACAGTTCCTGAAACTGGTGGTGTGAGTCCAGAGGCTCCTGTACCTTTTTCCTTCTTCCTCATTGTGTGCTTCTAAAGTCATTCCCAACTCTCCTGTTTCTAAGCTTTAGACAATACCTCCGCTGCTTAATTTACCCCCATATTCTCCCCACCCCCACATTCAGCAGGGATCATTTACATCTAAACCTTTAGTTCCCTATCAAATCCTAAAAATTTCATTTAAATTTCTTCAGCAGCACACACAAAATGCTGGAGGTACTCAGCAGGTCAGGCAGCATCTACGGAAATGAATAAACATGACATTTTGGGCCAAGACCCTTCATTAGGACTGGAAAGGAAGGGGCAAAGATGCCAGAATAAAAAGGTGGGAGAGGGGAAGCAGGATAGCTGGAAGTTGACTGGTGAAGCCGGGTAGTTGGGACAGGTCAGGGGCTGGAGAATAAGGAATCTGAGGGGAGAGGAGAGTGGGCCATGGGTGAAAGGGAAGGAGGAGAAGTACCAGGTGATAGGTAGGTGAGGAGAAGAGGTACGAGGCCAGAGTGGGGGATAGAAGAAGAGAGGAAAACGATGTTCATGCCATTAGGTTGGAGGCTACCTAGTCAGTATCTGAGGTGATATTCCTTGACCCTGGGGATAGCCTCATCATGGATAAAGAGAAGGCATGGACTGACATGGTGGAATGGGAATGGAAATAGGAATAAAAATGGTTAGCCACCAGGAAATTCCACTTCTGGTGGATGGAGCAGAGATATTTGACAAAGCAGTCCCTTAATTTGCATCAGGTCTCATCGACGTAGAGGAGGCTGCATCAGGAGCATCGGCTATAAGAAACCACCCCAACAGATTGAAATCTCCTTCAACCTTTTTAATGTTGTAGGGAACATTGGTCATACTGTATTCTCTTCTCATAGTGTAACATATAGAGTCTACACATTATATACATATCAATGCCTATGGTATATATCCTCCCTAAGGATGGTGCTAAGAAATATTCACACTACAGCTAGCTGGTTGAACCAGAGCTTTGTACACTTGTAACACAACTTCTATCCATCGGCACTAAAAGTTAAAGGTATATTTATTATCAAAGTATGTATGTAGTACATAACCTTGAGATTTGTCTGTGCCAGACAGCCACAAAACAAATAATATCATGGAAGCTGATTAAAGGAGAACATGAACCCCTCCACACACAAAAAGAAATCGCACAAATGGCAATGAGAACATCAACCCCACCCCGGGGCAAAAGAGTAGTGTAAATGGCAACAAGAACATCAAACTCTCCCCACGTGCAAACCAAATTGTGCAAACGGCAACAAGAAAGAATTGGTGAATACTCCAGCCCTCTAGATAAAAGCAGGAGCAACTCAATACAACTTTAAACTTTAATTACCGTAGACATCGTGGGCTTATCAACGAAACATCAAAGAAGGAGGGTGCCCACCTGATGACCCCAATGATGTACCTACCCTCCCTCCTTGTCACCACTCCAAACCCACTGCCAACATTGAGAGTGCCAACTTACCACAGGAATTGAAACATCAAGTCCTAGTAGCTCTACTAATGTGTAGGTCCCTGAATCTCTCTGGACTTTTTGTTATTTTATATTTATTTAGAGGTATAGCATAGTAACAGGACCTTCTGTATTGCACCCGTGGGTCCAATTAACCTACTAACAAGTTCGTTGTTGGGATGTGGGAGGCAACTGGAGCATCTGTATGTTTACTTGCTATCTGATATGTGTTCTATCTGCCTTGACTTGCTGGTACTGTGTCTTGGAGGAACACTGTTTCATTTGGCTGTATTTGTGGGCATTCATGTATGGTTGAATGATAACTAAACTTGAACTATCTGAACTTGAACCTGGAGGAAACCCAAGTGGTTACGAGGAGAACAGGCAAACATCCATTCTTATGGACAAAGGTGGAATCGAACCCAGGTCACTGGCGTTGTAATAGTGTTATACTATCTGCTAAACTAATAAAATAAATCACTAACAAATAAATAAATAAAACTACTGAGCTGTTTCATTACTATGCCCCTTCTCTGTTTCTTGTATTTACTGTAAAGAGAGTACTCGTGTTTCGTCCATATTTAGTCCAATGCTGACCATCCCATTTGCTCATGTTAAAATATGCATAAAGCTATCTTTTTTTCCCTCTGTGCTGGTATTTCAATGTATTTCTGCCAATAATCCCCTACAAATGCAGAAGTCCCAAAGTTGTAGTTGATTGCACTTCAAAAACAGTGAATCCAGCCCAGTCCATCGCAGACAAAGCCCTCTCCACCACTGAGCACATCTGCATGGAGCACTGCCACAAGAGAGTACCGTTCATCATGAAGGACCCCCACCATGCTCTCTTCTCCCTGCTGTCATCAGGAAGAGGTTACCAGAGTCTTCGGTCCCACACCACTGGGTTCAGTAACAGTTATTATTCTTCAGCCATCGGGCTCCTGAACCAGCGTGAATCACTTCACTCACCTCTACACTGATCTGATTCCACAATCTATGGACTCGCTTTCAAGGACGCTGCAACTCATGTTTTCAGTATTATCTATTATTAATATTTTTTGTATTTGCACAGTTTGTCTTCTTTTGTGCATTAGTTGCTCATCAATCTTTGAGTGTAGTTTTTCATTGATTCTTCTGTATTTCTCTGTTCTGTGTGAATGTGAGCCTGCAAGAAAATGAACCTCAGGGTAGTATATGGTGACATACTGTGTATGTACTTTGAAAATTAATTGCCTTTGAACTTTGAAGACTAATACTTCTGCAAACGAGTGTAAAGGAGTACAACATTTTTCTTACTCCATATTTATCTCTATTTTCATGCCTATTCTGTTTTTTTTATGCAGCATCATTAAAAAATACAATAAGCATAAAAACATATGAAACACCTTGGTTTTCTTGGCCATGTAAGTCTAGGGGAGACAACATCCCACCTTGCCAAGCTAGTGAGATTGAGGTGCGCTCGATTCCACCCCAACCCCAGTTTGTGTGGATGCCGTGTCATTTGCTGCCATGTTACAAATTAATGCCATAAAGTAACAGCCAGTACACTGCACACAATTAAAAGAATTATATCTATGAATCTTAACTAAAGGGTTAGTAAAGAATAACAAAAAGAAAAGGGCCCATTTTAATTAAACAGTGAAATGTGCACAAGTTTGAGTTCATCTTCATCTTCTCTGTCACTCACGCACTGGGCCCCTGTCAGCGTGAACGCCCACACCACCTTCGAACGCCACTCACAATCCACCTTGAACAAACTGGTATCCCACCAGATCGTATGCTGCGACTGGTTCTCCCCAGTGTCTTCTCTCTTCCTCTCCTCTTGAACAAAAGCCCCAAGCCCAAGCTCAGTGTCCTTCACCCGAGAAACCTCCCCTTAATCCTAAGGATGGCACCAGGGTGTTTCGTATGTTTTTATGCTTATTGTATTTTTTATGATGCTGCACCCATCCTAATTGGATGGCATATGTTTCTCCTCTATCTTACCCTCAACAGTAACCCAAACAAACATGAAAACAGAACAGACTGCTCATACAGAACTGCCAAAATAAAATACATACAGCATAACAGTAAAATATGAACCAGGGCATTACACATAAAAATTATAAATATAAGAGCAATCATATAAACACAGGTTACAAGTGATTGCTGACTGTGGCCGTACATATACATATATAAGATTAGCTTATATACATAAATTGATTGGATATACATAAAGTGGTGCTAGGCGCAGGAGTATCTGTACCTAAGATAATTCTGACAAGAAACGATAAAGTGACCAAGTAACTCTTGGCAAGGAGAAACTCCACTAGGTAACAGCAAGGCATATGAAAATACGGTTGGACAGTGACAGTGACAGTGTCAGCGTAGATAGAGGTGTGAAGTGGAAAGTGGAAGATCAAGGCGGGATGAAGGGTGCTGAGGGCTGTGGAGAGGAGTGACTGATGTAGATGTTGTGGTGGTGGGATGGTCAATAAGACCATAAGACATAGATATAGGAGCAGAATTAGGCCACATGGCCCACTGAGTCTGTTCCGCCATTCCATCATGGCTGATCTAATTTTCTTCTCAGCTCCAAACTCTTGTCATATCCCTTCATGCCCTGACCAGTCAAGAATCTATCAACATCTGCCTTAAATATTCATAAAGACTTAGCCTCCCCAGCTGCCTGTGGCAAAGAATTCCACAGATTTACCACTCTCTGGCTAAAAAAATTCTTCCTCATCTCCATTCTAAAAGGATGCCCCTCTATTCTGAGGCTGTGAACTCTGGTCTTAGACTCTCCCACCACAGGAAACATCCTCACCACATCCACTGTATCAAGGCCTTTCACCATTCAATAGTTGTCAATTAGGTCACTCTTCATTCTTCTGAATTCTAGTGAATACAAGCTCAGAGCCATCAAACGCTCTTCATATGACAAGCAATTTAATCCTGGAATCATTTTTGTGAACCTCCTTTGAACCCTCTCCAATTTTAGCACATCCTTTCTAAGATAAGAATTGCTCATAATATTCCAAGTGAGGCCTCACCAGTTGCAACATTACATCCTTGCTTTTATATTCTAGGGTGGAAATTAATGGGTGGAAGTTACTAAACAATAATCCCACCAGTTCCCCTCTACTACCACTCTCCTCCAACTAGCGGAACTGGTCCTCACCCTCAATAGTTTCTCCTTTAGCCCTTCCCACTTCCTTCAAACCAAAGGTTTAGCCGTGGGCACTCGCATGGGTCCCAGCTATGCCTGCCTTTTCGTTGGCTACGTGAAACAGTCCGTTTTCCAAGCCTACACCAGTATTGCTCCTCAACTCTTCATATGCTACATCAACAAATACATTGGTGCTGCCTCCTGCAACCCCGTTGAGCTCATTGACTTCATCAGACTTGCCTCCAACTTCCATCCTGCCCTCAGATCTACTTAGTGCATTTCCAACACCTCTTTCCCCTTTCTCGATTTCGTTGCCTCCATCTCTGGAGACAGTCTATCTACTGATACTTTTATAAATTCACTGGCTCCCATAGCTATCTGGACTATACCACTTTCCACTTTGTCACTTGTAAAAATGCCATCGTCTTCCCTCAGTTCCTCTGTCTCTGCCACATCTGCTCTCAGGATGAGACTTGTCATTCCAGAACAACTGAGGCATCCTTCTTCTTCAAAGGAAGTGGGTTCCCTTCCTCCACCATCAACGCTGCCCCCACATGCATCTTTTCCATTTTGTGTACATCTGCCCTCATCCCATCCTCCCACCGCCATCTCCAACAGGATTCCACCACTAAGTACATCTTTCCCTTCCCCCACTTTCTGCTTTCTGCAGGGATTGCTCCCTCCGTGACTGCCTCCACATTTCCCTCCATACTGATCTCCCTCTTGGTACTTATCTTTGCAAGCAGAACAAGTGCTACACCCGCCCTCACACCTGAACTGAATTGACTTTATTTCTTACATCCTTCACATACATGAGGAGTAAAAATCTTTATGTCACGCCGCTGTCTATATGTGCAATATGCAATCATAGTAATTTATAATAATTTATAATAAATAGAACAGTCAACATAACATAGAAGTACACTCAAATCAGCATGAGCCAATCAGTCTGATGACCTGGTGGAAGAAACTGTCCTGGAGCTTGTTGGTCTTGGCTTTTATGCTGCGGTACTGTTTCCCAGATGGTAGCAGATGGAATAGATTATGGGTGGGGAGACTTTGGTACCCAATGATCCTTTGGGCCCTTTTTTCACATCTGTCTTTGTAAGTGTCCTGAATCATGTGAAGTTCACAACTACAGATGCGCTGGGCTGTCTGCACCACTCTCTGCAGAGTCCTGTGATTGAGGGAAATACAGTTCCCATACCAGGCAGTGATACAGCCAGTCAGGATGCTCTCAATTGTGCCCCTGTAGAAAGTTCTTAGGATTTGGGGGCCCATACCAAACTTCCTCAACCGTCTGATGTGAAAGAGGAGCAGTTGTGCCTTTTTCACCACACAGCCAGTACGTACAGATCACGTGAGATCCTCAGTGATGTGGATGCCGAGGAACTTAAAGTTGTTCACTCTTTCAACCCCAGATCCATTGATGTCTATAGGGGTTAGCCTGTCTCCATTCCTCCTGTAATCAACAACCAGCTCCTTTGTTTTTGTGACATTGAGAGAGAGGTTGTTTTCTTGACCACCACTGTGTCAGAGAGATAACTTCTTCCCTGTAGGCCACCTCGTTATTGTTTGAGATTAGGCCAATCAACATAGTGTTGTCAGCAAATTTAATTAGCAGATTAGAGCTGTGGGTGGCAACACAGTCATGGGTATACAGGGAGTAAAGGAAGGGACTTAATACACAGCCCTGAGGGGCTCTTGTGTTGAGAGTCAGAGGGGTGAAGGTGAGGGAGCCCACTCCTACCACCTGCTGGAGATTTGACAGGAAGTCCAGGATCCAGCTGCAGAAGGCAGGTTCAAGGTTGATGTCTCTGAGCTTCCTGTCAAGCCTGGATGGAATTATGGTGCTGAATGCTGAACAAGAACAGCATTCTCACATAAGCATCCTTTTTCTCCAGATGTGTAAGGACGGTATGTAGAGCAGTGGCTATTGCGTCATCTATCGATCGATTGTGTCGGTAGGTAAATTGTACAGGGTCCAGCTTGGGTAGTAGCAAGCTGCAGTTGTAGTCCTCGATCAGCCTCTCAAAGCATTTGCTTATTATTGAGGTGAGTGCGACAGGATACCAGTCATTTATGCACGGTACCTTGGTCTTTTTTTGTACAGGGACAATGGTGGTTAATTTGAAGCAGGAGGGTACTCCACACTGGGAGAGTGAGATATTGAAAATGTCTGTAAACACACCTGCCAGTTGTGCTGCGCACATCCTGAGTACTCGCCCTGGGATGCTCTCTGGTCTCGCAGCGTTGCGACTGTCCACACGTTGGAAACATCTGCATACCTTAGCCTCAGAGATGACCAGGTTGCAGGTTGTAGCGGTGGCTTTCCTCGGAGGCTCAGAGTTAGTGACATCGAACCGGGCATAAAAGCAATTGAGTTCATCCGGGAGAGAGGCTGCGATATTGGCGGCACACTACGTTTGGCTTTGAAATCTGCAATGGTCTGCAGCCCTTGTCACAAGTCACATGTGTTATTCGTTGTGAATCTTGACTCAATATTCTCCCTGTATTGTTGTTTTGCAGCCTTGATAGCTTTGCACAGATCGTAGCTGCTTTTCTTGAGTTCTTGCTGATTGCTAGCAGCATAAGCTTTATGTTACGCAGTAAGTGCTGCTCACAAGGAACTATTGATCCAGGGTTTCTGGTTCAGGAAAACTCTGACCAACTTCTGGGGGACAGCGTCATCGATGAACTTCCGGATGAAGCATGTGACTCCATCCGTGAACTCAGAGATGTCCTTAAGATGGAAGACGTTCCAGCCGACGTCATCAAAGCAGTCCTGTAGCATGGAGACCGATTGGTTGGACCAACAGTGGACGGTTTTAACTATGGCCGCCTCTTGTTTCAGCTTTTGCCCGTACGTCAGCAAAAGCAGGATCGGAGAGTGGTCTGATTTTCCAAAAGCTGGGTGAAGGAGAGCTTTGTAAGCATTGCGGAAGGGAGTGTAGCAGTGATCCTCTCTCACTACCACTTAGGGTCCCAAACAGTCCTTCCAGATAAGGCAACTCCTCAGCTGTGAGTTTGTTGTGGTCATATACTGTGCCTAGTGCTCCGGTGTGGCCTCCTGTATATCGGTGAGACCTGACGTAGATTGGGAGTCTGCTTCGCTGGGCACCTTCACCCCATCTGTCACAAAAAGCGGGATCTCCCAGTAGCTATCCATTTCCATTCCGACATGTCTATCCATGGTCCCCTCTACTCTCATGATGAGGCAACACTCAGGTTGGAGGAACAACACCTTACGTTCCGTCTGGGTAGTCTCCAACCTAATGGCATGAACATCGATTTCTCGAACTTCTGGTAAACCCTGCCCCCCGTTCACCATTCCTCGTTCTTGTTTCCATCTTTCACCTTATCTCCTTACCTACTGAAGCACCTTCAATTACTCCAAAAGACTGAGGTTTGGTAAAATACTGAAAGCCTTTTATTTGCTGTACAATACGACCTCCACAGTGAGTGTCTGCCCCCAGACTGAGGGAGAGGGGCAAGGCGAACACCTTTATACAGGACTCTGTGGGAGGAGCCACAGGGGCAGTCAGCAGAGGGGTGTGTCCAGACAGGTAACTGAGTTACAACATAGATACATGGTTTACCACACCTACCCATCACCTCCCTCTGGTGCGGCTCCCTCTTCTCTTTCTTCCATGGTCTTTTTTCCGCTCCTACCAGATCCTCTCTTCTCCAGCTCTTCATCTCTTTCACCAATCAACTTTCCAGTTCTTTATTGCACCCCTCCCCCTCTTTTGGTTTCACCTACCATCTGCCACCTTGTACCTCTTCCTCCCCTTCTTAGTCTAACTTCTCCCCTTCCTTTTGAGTCCTGAAGAAGAGTTTTGGCCTGAAACATCGACTGTGTATTCATTTCCATAGATGCTGCCTGGCCTGCTGAGTTCCTCCAGCATTTTGTGTGTGCTGCTTTGGATTTCCAGCATCTGCAGACTGTCTTGTGTTTGTAGTGGGTGGAGGTGTTGATCGCCCTGTTGGTTTGGTAGGAGTAACTGATTTTGAGCCTGGTGGTTCTAGTGTGGATGTTACTCCTTGATGGGAGTGGAACAAACAGTCCATAGGCAGGGTGGGAGGGATCCTTTCTGATATTGTTGCCCTTGTTCCACCACCTTTCTCTAAGTATGTCTTTGATGGTGGGTAGACTGGTGCTGGTGGTGCATTGGATGGTTCTAACCACCTGTTGTAGAGCCCTCCTGTCCACCGCTGTGCAGTTTCTGTACCGCATAGTGATGCAGCATGTTAGAATGCTCTCATTTGTGCGCCTCTAGAAGGTCATGAGTATTGACATGAATATTGTTGTGTACTTACCGTGTTGAATCCTTCTAATTTGGGCCTGGCACACGGACAGTCTTCCTATTGATTTCACTAAGAGTAAAAGGCTTTGGCAGACCTTAGACTGTGGTTTTTAAAATGTTTTTAAATGCATTATCAGTTTTAATAGATTGAGTAGGCTTTACTTGATTGTTCTGTTTTCCCTTCCATTATCTCTGTATTTACTGCTTCTGGATCATTGCTCACAATTTGCCTGTCTATACGCTCAGGCAAACTCAGATAATGTGGCTACATGCACCTTCAATTAATTTCTAATAAATTCAATGTAGCAGTCACAAAGCAGATCCTCAGAGACTTCACTGCCACATCCTGCCAAACCGAGTGACAGCCCGTTATCTTTGCCCTGTCTCCAGCATTGATAAAGAACTCACATGCAGTCTCTTCTTCAGAATCAGCATCAGGTTTATTATCCCGAGCAGATAAGGAATTTGCTGTTCTGTGGGCAGCAGCATAGTGCAATGCATGAATAAGTAAATATCTAAAAGGTGATTTAATAACTTGTGTAAAATGCGAGCAAAAATAGTGAGATAGTGTACATGGGTTCACGGTCCATTCAGAAATCTGATGGTGGAGACAGATAAGCTGTTCCAAAAAGGCTGAGTGTTGGTCTTCGGGCTCCTGTAGATTCTCATTGATGGTAGCAGTGAGAAGAGGACATGTCCAGGGTGATGGGGGTCCTTAATGATGGACGCCACCTTTTTGAGGCATCACCGTTTGAAGATGTGTGAATGATGGAGCTGGCTGAGTTACAACCCTCTTCATTCTGAGAACTGGTCTTGATTATACTTCATACTTCATTGTCGCCAAACAATTGATACTAGAATGCACAATCATCACAGCGATGTTTGATTCTGCACTTCACGCTCCCTGGAGTACAAATTGATAGTAAATATTAAATTATAAATCATGAATAGAAAATAGAAAATGGAAAGTAAGGTAGTGCAAAAAATCCGAAAGCCAGGTCCAGATATTTGGAGGGTACGGCCCAGATCCGGGTCAGGATCCGTTCAGCAGTCTTATCACAGTTGGAAAGAAGCTGTTCCCAAATCTGGCCGTACGAGTCTTCAAGCTCCTGAGCCTTCTGTCGGAGGGAAGAGGGACGAAAAGTGTGTTGGCTGGATTATTCATTAAAGATAGTCTCTTTCATGGAGCAGAAAGCAGCTGTTATAAAAAAACCAATTTGATTGGAGTGTAAGAACACAGGTACTTAAATGTGGAATTGACACAGTGCTTGTCATTCAAATGCCATGGACGCTCCTGTCTGTTTAAGTTTGGTAGGTGTGGCTGCATCAGGCCGTGTGTGGGACCTACGTATGCTGGCACCACTATTGAGGGTCTGCCTGTCCGTGGTGTAGTGAAGGAGTGGTCTGGCCTTGTGGCCACCTAACAGCCTAGTCAGATGGACAGTGATGCTCACCTATCCTTCCTGGAGGAGTTCTTCCGCATCAACACCTTTGACCACAAGTCCGTTAGGCAGTGCTCAGCGCAGAACATCATGCAGGCACTGCAGGAGAAGGACCCAACCATCTGGCAGAATGCCTCATCACAAGGCACCAAGATTTTGCCTGGCTGGTGGTGAGAGAGGGCCTCCCAGTCAGACCCTTGCTACATGCCCGCAGCGTCATCCCCGCAACCGGCTGCCCGCTGGATGACTATTGTGGGGACGAGGCGGTGCAGTTGCTCGTGTCTCTGTAGACTGTGGGTTTGCAAAGAGGGCTTGGAGAAAGGGACAAGGGCCTGTGTTGGATTTCATACTGAGCAGCTGCGTGACATAGGGTTCTCTGACCTATGGGCTGCTCCCAGGGACGCACACAGGGATGAACAGCAAGTGCTGCTGATAGATCGTTGGCTCAGTGAAAGACGCCCTTTGGTTGGCCCGAAACTTGTTAGTCTGCCAGCACATCGAAATGTGCTTAAGGGAATGCTGCCAGTTGTCACATTTCAGGCTGCAGGAGAACGTGCTGAGGGACACTGTGAAGCTTGGTGTAGACACTACAAAGGCTCGGTATGGAAGAACAGTATACAGTTCTTTCACTACTGGATTGTGAGAAGCTGGGTTGCATTAAAAACCCCTCAATTATTGTAGTAGTACCTCCCCAGGGGGGTCACAAGAGTAGCAACAGTCCTATTGGTTTTGAGAAATGTAATTTAACACTAAACACATTGTCTACGTTGACCATTCATCAACAGAACCAGGTTAGGAAACTCACTATGCAATTCATAATTGATCGAATTTTAGTATCTCTGCACAAACCACAACATAATTATGCTGACCCCAGGCCAATAAATTAAGCGTGAATTCCATTGTTCCCTTTGTACCAATACCTACTCAGACCAGTTATCCAATTTATAACACTGAAATAGGGGATCTCCCGTTGGCCAGACGATCGATCATTTCTTCTCCCAGTCCCTGGCATGGGGGTTCTTCCTAGCGATGATGAGTCTCTGCCAGCACACTTGAAACAACTGCTTTTATATTCATTTCTTACCAATTCAAATGTTACATTTCAGTGTTATTGGTCACCTGCCTGACTCTAAGCACATTCTTATTGGCTCCGATTCAAGCCAGCATCCATTTATTGTCCTTCTTTCTTCAAGTGACAACTAGCAATTTATGTCTCTTTGTTCTGTTCAGTAACCAGCTCAAATCATTCAGGGCAGGCACAGACCCCAACATTCACATATATATTATATCAAAGAACACCTCACAAATAACTTCTTATTTGGAAACGATCTCTAGTCTGGCAGATTACCTGAAGCATTATTTTGTCTACTTTAAAGCACTGATCAAGCCAGGCAACTTTAGTTCACAAAATGGAGGATACAACCGTTTCACAAAATGGCAGCACCATCTCCTTTGATCACATGGCAAGAACAAAGACAACTGGTCTGTCTGCTTCCACTGTCGTTTATATGTCCTTGAATTCACTGATTTGTAGTCTAGTCCTTTCTGGCCTACAGTTAATGAATGTCAGAAGGCATGGGCATTGCACTGCTTATTCTTGTAAATATTTTTGTTATGAATAAAACAATATTCATATATGGTGTGACACAGAACAGTAGCAATTAGTATAATGCTATTACTGCACCAGTGACATGGGTTCAATTTCCACTGCTGTCGCTAAGGAGTTTGTACTTACTCCCTGTTAACATGTGGATTTACTCTGGGTGCTCTGGTTTCCTCCCACATTCCTGAAACATATGGGTTAGTAGGCTAGTAGGTCAAATTGGAGTAATTGGACAGCATGGGACTCAGTAGGCTAGGAAGGTCTGTTAGTGATTTTTATCTCTAAATAAAAAAAATAAAAACAATAAAGTTTCTTTTCATATTAAAATATGGTAATTGCCAGCTTAATTAGAAGTGAACCTGCGAGTAATATGTTATACTATGACAGAGGAGGCAAGGAGATATATATATCAAATAAATGAGCACACTTACTACCCTGAAAATGTGCAAATGCAGCACAGTTTGATTTTATTTTTATTGATTGATGGCATTGTGGTCATTTTTAAAATCATATCCCTTTTTAATTAAACTCAGATTTGAGAAATATTGGAATGCATTCAATTCTGTGAGTCCGAAATAGGACACCACAATATTAGGTTTTGATTTGCTTTTCTTCTAAGTTTGCTTCAGGATCATTCCAAAGTTGAGCAGTTCGTAACTATTGGGATTTTCAATGATGGGATATCAATAAGTGTCCGACTACTTGTGGTAGTCGGTGAAGTCACAGTTGTTGTAGCGTGGATGAAATCATCGGAGGGACAGAGTCACTGGTAGATACAAAGCAGCTTCTTTATTCGACACAACAAGCAGGCATCATATGGACGGAGACGCTTTCGGGAGAAAGGGCTGCTAGCTCAATGTGGGCTCGATATTTATATGCTAAACACAAAGGCAATCGCTACTTAAAAAGTTATAGACAATGCTTAGACAATACTTCCTATTGAAGCTGCATACAAACATCACACCTTCAGATTTCATCCTTTCCTTCCGACGCCAACATGCCTGGGTTGGTATCCGCAGCCTTTAGTTAAATCCACAATACATTTATTTGGCATTTTATGTGCTAACATAGAAGACAATTAATATTTATAATGTATAGATAATACTGTCTTCGAAACTACAGCATCTGGTCAAACGATGGCGCCAGAAGCATCTGGTATTCACACATTTTTAGGAAGCGCATTGTTGTGGACTCAATCCACAGTACTTTGTTAAATAGAAGTCTGGTGGCCAAAGTCATTTAAGTGTAAACAAATCATCTATCCAAAAAAATTCACTCTAACAACAGTAACATTGTTCTTGATGACATAGTTTATTGATCTGTGAGGTGCTTGTAGAACAAGCTCTTAGAGTGAGAGTTGTAGAACAGAGGGACCTACGATAACAGGTACATGGTTCCCTGAAAGTGGAATCTCAGGGTGGCGAAGAAAGCTTTTTGGCACACTGGGCAATACAGGGCATGAACATGTAAACTGGGAGTTCATGACGCTGTGTTCTAAAAAGGGAGGAGGAATAACTCTGGGATTTGTAGACTAGTGAGTTTTACTTCAGTGGTGAAGATGAACTGAATAAAATTGACTTTATTTCTTACATCCTTCACATACGTGAAGAGTAAAAATCTTTACATTACGTCTGCATCTGAATGTGCAAATTATGGTAATTTGTAAAAAATAGTATGTACAGTAAAGTATAAGACAGAATTGTCAATATAGCTTAGAAATACAGTTTGTGTCAGCGTGAATTAATCGGCCGGATGGCCTGGTGGAAGAAGCTGCACTGGAGCCTGTTGGTCCTGGCTTTAATGCTGTGGTACCGTTTCCCAGATGGCAGCAGCTGGAACAGTTTGTGGTTGTGGTGACTGTCTCTGTAAATGTCCTGAATAGTGGGAAGTTCACATCCACAGATTCTTAGAGACAACAATTACGAGTATTTGGAGAAGCATAGTTGATTAAGGAGCGTCATCATTGCTTTGTGAGGAGCAGGTCATGCCTCACGAGTCTGATTCAATTCTTTGAAGATGTGACAAAGCTCATTGATGAAGTTGATGCAGTGGATTTTAGCAAGACAATTGATAGGCTCATTCAGAGAATCAGGGAGCATGGGATCCAGGGAAAATTGACTGTGTGGATTCAGAATTGGCTTGCTCATAGAAGACAGAGGGTGGTTTTCGATGTAGCGTATTCTGCCTAGGGGCTGGTGACCTATGGTGTACTGCAGGGATCCGTTCTGGGACCTCTACTCTTTGTGATTTTTATAAACAACTTGGATGAGGAAGTGGAAGGATGGGTTAGTAAGTTTGCAGATGGAGTTGTGGGTAGTGCAGAAGGTTGTCATATTGAAAGCATGCAGAGTAGGCTGAGACATGGCAAATATAGATCAACCCAGAGAAGTGTGAATTGGTTCACTTTGGAAGGTTAAATCTGAAGACAGAATACAGGGGTAATGGCATGACTCTTTGCAATGTGGAGAAAAAGAGGGATTTTGGGGTCCACATCCATGGGTCCCTCAAAGTTTCCATGCAAGTTGGTAGGGTGGTTATAAACACAAAATACTCTGCAGATGCTGGGGTCAAAGCAACACTCAGAACACGCTGGAGGAACTCAGCAAGTCGGACAGCATCCGTGGAAATGATCAGTCAACGTTTCGGGCCGGAACCCTTTGGGTGGTTAAGAAGGCGTATGGTGTGTTGGCCTTCAAGAGCTCAAAACTGAGTTCAAGAGGTAATGTTGCAGTTCTATAAAACCCTGGTTAGATCACATTTGGAATATTGTGCTCAGTTCTGGTCGCCTCATTATAGGAAGGATGTAGAAGCTCTAAAGTGGGTGCAAAGGAGATTTATCGGGTTGCTGCCCGGATTAGATGGCACTTATGAGGATAAATTGAGCAAGCTAGGATTTTTCTCTTAGGAGTGGAAGACGAGAGGCAACTTGATAGAGGTGCACAAGGTGCTAAGAGGCATCGATCAAGTGGACAGCCAGAGACTTTTCCCCAGGTCAGGTCGGAAATGAGTAATATCAGGCCACATAATTTTAAGGTGTTTGGGGGAAAGTATAGTGGGGATGTCAGTGGTAAGTTAGTAAGTTGTGGGCATATAATATTGGCACTGGGCGCATGGTGACACTTGCAGGCTGTCCCAGCACATCCACAACATGGGCAATGCATTTCATTGTATGCTTTGATGTACATGTGACAAATAAAGCTAATCTTGAAAGGACAAGAAGGTTGTCCATTTTGATTAGACAATGATGAGCTGCTCTACGTGGCACGCGCCTCTTGGACAGAATTTTATGTGCTCTTTCAATCTAAAATAGAATCTACGGTGTGATAAATGTGCAGTCTGGTTGATATTTAATCATGATTAGAAATTCTCTGGGAGGCAAGAGGTAATTTTACATCAGTGTGGCAACTGAGAATGAAACCTATCAAGCTGTTCTTTATTGAATTGGCTGCCTACTCTGACAGCCATCCAGAGGATTGTGTGTGCTGTAAACAGATCTTTTTAAATTTCAAAATATACTTTATTCAAAAATAAATATATACAATAAACCATTCAATAACTTTTCATCCTTTACATACGTTTCCATTATACTCAGTACATGTCCGTATTTATAGCCACCCACGTGGCACTCCAGTAGTTCAGCTTAGCATCTCATTGTTGAGGGGTATACTCCTCGCCCACCGACCCCTCCCACTCCCACGGGTGGAGAAACCTATACTGTGGTCCTTCCCCACCGGGCCCTTGCGGTGGCTGCACCAAGTTTCAGTGCGTCCCTCAGCACGTACTCCTGCAGCCGAGAATGTGCCAGTCGGCAGCATTCTCCCACGGACATCTCCATGTGCTGGTAGATCATCAAGTTTCGGGCTGACCAAAGAGCGTCTTTCACCGAGTTGATGATCTGCCAGCAGCACCGGATGTTGGTCTCCGTGTGCGTCCCCAGGAACAGCCCGTAGATCAGAGAGTCCTCTGTTACGCAGCTGCTGGGGATAAAACGTGACACTAGCCCGTCCATCCTCCTCCACACCCTCTTTGCGAACTGGCAGTGTGCAAAGAGGTGGGTCACAGACTCCTCCTCACTGCAGTCCTCCCGTGGGCAGTGGGGTGCGGAGACGACGTTCCGGGCGTACAGGAGGGCTCTGACTAGGAGGGCTCCTCTCACCGCCAGCCAGGCGAGGTCTTGGTGCCTGTTGGTGAGATCTGGCGATGAGGCATTTTGCCAGATGAACTGGACAGTCTGCTCAGGGAACCACCCCACTGTGTCCATCACGTCCTTCTCCTGCAGTGCCTGCAGGACACTTCGTGCCGACCACTGCCTGATGGCCCTGTGGTCAAAGGCGTTCTCCTGGAAGAACTTTGCTACGTAGGACAGGTATGTCGGCAACGACCAGCTGACTGGGGCGTTGCGCGGGAGTGGGGCCAGACCCATCCTTCATAGCCAGGGCGACAAGTAGAACCTGGGCACATAGTGGTACTTGGTGCCCACATACCTGGGTTCTACACACAACCTGATGCAGCCACATACGAAGCTGGCCATCAGGGTGAGGGTGACATTGGGGACGTTCTTGCCCCCGTAGTCCAGGGACTTGTGCATGGCGGTCCGTCTCACCAGCTCCATCTTGGATCCCCAGACGAATCTGAAGACAGCCCAGGTGATTTCCGAGCTGTAGGAGCGGGGGATGGGCCAGACCTGCGCCAAGTACAGCAGCCCTGAGAGCACCTCACACCTGATGTGCTGTAAACAGATTTTTTTTTCCCAAAAATACTTTATTCAGAAATGTTACAAAATAAAAATAATTACATACAGAAAAAGAAAACCATTCGTTGACTGTGAGTCCTTATTCAATACAGTTATTAACAATAAAATTTTGCGTTGACTCTGTTCATTTACAAATGAAAGATGTTTACAGTAAATCATGCGCTTACTCTCAACTCTTGGTCAAGTGTTAAGACTTATTAACAATCAAAATTTTCAACAATAAAGGCAGGCGAAGGCTCTAATGCTTTCCCAAATTAACAATTCCACCCACGCCTTGGGCACCATGTTGATTATCTGTCCACACCGCTGTGAGGGTAGGTCTCCTCCCCACCCAACCCAAGCCCTCCCACTCCCACGGGTGATGAACCTTAAACTGTGGTCCTTCCCCACCGGGCCTTCGCGGTGGCCGCACCAAGCTTGAGTGCATCCCTCAGCACGTACTCCTGCAGACGAGAGTGAGCCAGTCGGCAGCATTCAGTCACAGACATCTCCATGCGCTGGCAGACCACCAAGTTTCAGGCAGATCAAAGAGCGTCTTTCACCGAATTGATGATCTGCCAGCAGCACCGGATGTTGGTCTCCGTGTGCGTCCCCGGGAACAGCCCGTAGATCACGGAGTCCTCGGTAACGCAGCTGCTGGGCATGAATCTTAGTACTGTCCCTTCCATTCTCTTCCACACCTTCTTTGCGAACCCACAGTGTGCAAAGAGGTGAGCCACCGACTCCACCCCATTACAGTCCTCCCGTGGGCAGTGGGGTGTGGAGGAACTGTTCCGGGCGTACAGGAGGGATCTGACTGGGAGGGCCCCTCTCATCGCCAGCCAGGCGAGGTCTTGGTGCCTGTTGGTGAGGTCTGGCGATGAGGCATTTTGCCAGATGAACTGGACGGTCTGCTCAGGGAACCACGCCACTGTGTCCATCACGTCCTTCTCCTGCAGTGCCTGCAGGACACTACGTGCCGACCACTGCCTGATGGCCCTGTGGTCAAATGCGTTGGTCTTGAAGAATTTTTCTACGAAGGACAGGTAAGGGGGCAACGACCAGCTGACGGGGGCGTTGCGCGGGAGTGGGGCCAGACCCATCCTTCGTAGCCAGGGCGACAGGTAGAACCTGGGCACATAGTAGTACTTTGTGCCCACGTATCTGGGATCCACGCACAACCTGATGCAGCCACACACGAAGCTGGCCATCAGGGTGAGGGCGACATTGGGGACGTTCTTGCCCCCGTTGTCCAGGGACTTGTGCATGGCGGTCCGTCTCACCCGCTCCATCTTGGATCCCCAGACGAATCTGAAGACAGCCCAGGTGAGATCTGCAGGAGGGAAGTGCTAGAAAATGGTGAACCATGATTAAAGAGGCTTCCGACACATCATTGAGCAATTTTATTGTGTAGCTGAGAACAAAAAGGTGATGAGAGGCATAGATTGAGTGGATAGTCAGACACATTTTCCCAGGGCGGAATGGCTAATAGAAGGAGGCTTAATTTTAAGATGATTGGAGGAACGTATAGGGAGTACAGTAATGTGCAAAAGGCTTAGGCACATGTAAATCGATAGGGTGCCTAAGACTTTTGAACAGTACAGGATTGGTCAATGTGGAGTGGAAAGCGTGTTTGTAAATCTGGTGGGAGTAACGAATGTTGGGAATGGCGAGGGTGGAGCACCGTGGGAGGGGTGTGGAACAGATGGCAGAGAAGCTGTGCCAGGGGTGGAGTGTGGCACAGGTGCAGACACACCCAGCCCTGAGTCAGCAGCAAAGGTCTTTTGATTCCAAACAATTGGTTTATTGATCATTACAGAGTGTCTCTCTGGTGCTTCCCGCTCCTTCCCCTCTCCCTTTCCATTTTTCCAACCATTATTCCCTTCTCCCTGCCCCCTTCCCACTCTCAGCCCACGATAGAGACTCATATCAGAATCAGTTTTATCATCATTCTCATATGTCATGAAATGCATTTATTTTTGCAGCTGTACAGTGCAATTCATAAAATTACTACAGTGCTGTGCAAATGTCTTAGGCATCCAGGCCATATTAGCATAATATATGTTTTTAAGACTTTTGCATAGTAATGTCTGTCAGAAGTGAGCTATTTACACAGGGACTGGTGTGTGTGGGTGTGGAATGCCTTGCTAGGGGTGGTGGTAGATATATTAGGGACATTTAAGAAATTTTTAGATAGGCATATGCATGATTGAATAATGGACAACCATGTAGGAGGGAAATGTTAAATTGATCTTATAGTAGATCGACACAACATCGTGGGCCAAAGGGACTGTACTGTGCTGTTGTGTTCTACGTTCTACATGAAAAGAATCAGATTCCGTTTTATTTTCTCTGGGTTAGGATAATGCTTTACAGTGCCAGCGAATGGGACTCTATTTCCGCTGTTGTCTATAAGGAGGCTCTCTGTGACAGCGTGGGTTTCCCCTAGACGCTTTGGTTTTCTCCCACTTTGCAATTGATGGGGCCTAATTTGGGAGTGTTGTGTGCAGTGTTGTTGTGTGAATGAAATCGCCAGAGAAAATTTCTTTATTCAACAAAGCTAGGTACAGCAGGCATAATATGGAGACGCTTTCTCCTGGCCCAATGTGCCAAACATCAAAGGACAACTTCTTATCTACAGTGTATGGACAGTGCTTTCTTTGAAACTACATACAACTTCACAGCTCCTGATTCACATCCACACCACAGACATTCAAATGAATTTTAATCAGCGTTGTCTGGACTGGGATTCACAACTTTTAGGAACCCATTCTTCAGAGCTGCACTCCAAATTAAATGCACAATACATTTTTAGATGTGAAGACTGGTAGCCAAAGTCAATTGTTAAATGTAAATGTCCCAAACCCAGAAGTCATTCTAATATACAGTTTTAGTTGACTACCTACAGGAAAGATGCAAACAAGGTTGAAAGAGTACAGAGAAAGTTTACAAGGATGTTGCTGGGTCTGGAGAAAAAAACGAGGATTAGAATTAAAAGGAGGGAGGAGGGAAGAGAGAAACACAAGGCTATAGGTGAAACTGGGAGGGGGAGGGGTGAAGTAAAGAGTTGGGAAGTCATTTTGCTTCAAAGACCAACACAGTCCGAGGATTGTATTGGGGAAGCCTGCAGGTGCTGACATGCTTCTGGCCCTGATGAAGCATGTCCACAACTCACTAAACCTAACTTCTAGTCATAAAGTCATAGAAAAGTACAGGACAGAAAAAGGTCCTTCAGCCCATCTAGTCCGTGCTGAACCATTTAAACTGCCCACTCCCATCGATGTATATGCGACAAATAAAGCTAATCTTTAATCTTCATATATTGTGATATTTTCTTTGTCTGTGTATTGCACTGTACTGCTTCCTCAAAACTATAAATTTCATGACATATGTCAGTGATAATAAACATGATTCTCATTCTGAAGAAATTCAGATACCACAAAATTTCTGACTAAAAACACATTTAATATTGGATTAAGTAGCAGGTCCTGCAGCACCAAAAGAGAGAAACAGAGTGTTGATAAATTGGCTGGGGTATTCTGATATGGATTTTAATATTTTAAGTTTTCTGTACAAATTTAAATTTTATTTTAGTCATTTTATGTTCAGCCATGCCTACAAATCAATCAGCTTCTGTCACATAGCAATAGGCTTTGAGCTGAGGCCTAGAGATAGGCCTAGGATACACCAGGAATGCCTGCCTATAGAACATTACAGCCCAGTACAGGCCCTCCATCCCACAATGTTATGCTAACCTTTTAAGCTACTCTAAGATCAAACTAACCTTTCATTCCTACATAGCCCTCTATTTTTCTATCATCCATGTGACTACTGAAGAACTTCCTTAATTTCCCGATGAACCTGCACCCGCCACTCTCAGTGTAAAGAACTTAATTAACTCTGACATCCACTGCATTTTCCTCCAATCACTTTAAAATTATGCCCCCTTGTATTAGCCATTTCTTCCCTGGAAGTAAGTTTTTTAGCTATCCACTCTATCTATTCCTCTTATCATCTTGGACATCTCTACAGAGAGGAGGTGGAAAAGCTCATGTTCTGGTGCCAGGCAACTAGCCTCTTCCTCTATGCCAACAAGACAAACATGTTGCTTATCGATGTCGGGAGAACTCACACCACTCACGCCCACTTTACATCGGCAGCATAACAATGGAAACTGCAAGCAGTTTCAAACGCCTGGGGGTGCATATCTCACACAGCCTCTCACGGTCCCAGAACTCATTCTACACAATCAGGAAAGCTCACCAACACCTCTACTCTCAGACCTGACTGAAGAGAGCTGGACTATGCACATCTATGCTCATGTCGTTCTACGGAAGTGCAGCAGAGAGCATTCTAACATGCTGCATCACTGCTTGGTGCGGAAACCGCACTGCAGTGGACAGGAAAGCTCTACAACAGGTCATGAAAACTGCCCAATGCATCACCGGTAACCGCCTACCTGCCATCAAAGACATACATACAGAAAGCTGCCAGAAAAAGGCCAGCAATGCCATCAATGATCTCACCCACCTTGCTCATGGACTGCTTTTCCCACTCCGATCAAGGAGGAGGCTACTCAGCATCCACACTAGGACCACCGGGCTCGAAGTCAGTTACTTCCCCTAAGCAAGACCTGATCAGCAGCTGAACAACAGCTGATCAACACCTTCAATCACTGTCCCACCCTTTTACACCTGTCACCACCACTATACCATTGCCTGTCAGTGCTTCCTTATGTACAGACACCGCTGTGCCTAGTGCCATTTCATATACATACAATCCATCCATGTATATAAGCTGTCATGTATACTTATATTCTGTTTTTTTAAATTTTGTGTTCTTTATCTATAGTGTTTTTTTTGTGCTCCATCCATCAGATCTGGGGTAAAATTTATTTTGTTCTCTTGTGTACTTGTGTACTGGAAATGACTTCAAACAATCTTGAATAATGACTTCTACAGATAGAGTTGTACAATTTATATGCAAAGCTATTACTACCTCAGGTCTACCTTGAAAACCCCCCAATCTCTCCCGCTAACTGGGTAGAAAGTCAACAGACCCAGATTCCACCTCACTCATGGAGTTTTCATCCTGAAGCTTGTCAAAGGAAAATCTAAGCAACGCACATCAAAGTTGCTGGTGAACGCAGCAGGCCAGGCAGCATCTGTAGGAAGAGGTGCAGTCGCCGTTTCAGGCCGAGACCCTTCGTCAGGACTAACTGAAGGAAGAGTGAGTAAGGGATTTGAAAGTTGGAGGGGGGGGGATCCAAAATGATAGGAGAAGACAGGAGGGGGAGGGATGGAGCCAAGAGCTGGACAGGTGATAGGCAAAAGGGATACGAGAGGATCATGGGACAGGAGGTCCGGGAAGAAAGACAAGGGGCGGGGGGGGACCCAGAGTATGGGCAAGGGGTATATTCAGAGGGACAGAGGGAGAAAAAGGAGAGTGAGAGAAAGAATGTGTGCATAAAAATAAGTAACAGATGGGGTACGAGGGGGAGGTGGGGGATTAGCTGAAGTTAGAGAAGTCAATGTTCATGCCATCAGGTTGGAGGCTACCCAGACGGAATATAAGGTGTTGTTCCTCCAACCTGAGTGTGGCTTCATCTTTACAGTAGAGGAGGCCGTGGATAGACATGTCAGAATGGGAATGGGATGTGGAATTAAAATGTGTGGCCACTGGGAGATCCTGCTTTCTCTGGCGGACAGAGCGTAGATGTTCAGCAAAGCGGTCTCCCAGTCTGCGTTGGGTCTCGCCAATATATAAAAGGCCACCAGCAACTTTGATGTGTGTTGAGACCCGACGCAGACTGGGAGACCGCTTTGCTGAACATCTACGCTCTGTCCGCCAGAGAAAGCAGGATCTCCCAGTGGCCACACATTTTAATTCCACATCCCATTCCCATTCTGACATGTCTATCCACGGCCTCCTCTACTGTAAAGATGAAGCCACACTCAGGTTGGAGGAACAACACCTTATATTCCGTCTGGGTAGCCTCCAACCTGATGGCATGAACATCGACTTCTCTAACTTCTGCTAAGGCCCCACCTCCCTCTCGTACCCCATCTGTTACTTATTTTTATGCACACATTCTTTCTCTCACTCTCCTTTTTCTCCCTCTGTCCCTCTGAATATACCCCTTGCCCATACTCTGGGTCCCCCCCCCCACCCTTGTCTTTCTTCCCGGACCTCCTGTCCCATGATCCTCTCGTATCCCCTTTTGCCTATCACCTGTCCAGCTCTTGGCTCCATCCCTCCCCCTCCTGTCTTCTCCTATCATTTTGGATCTCCCCCTCCCCCTCCAACTTTCAAATCCCTTACTCACTCTTCCTTCAGTTAGTCCTGACGAAGAGTCTCGGCCTGAAACGTCGACTGCACCTCTTCCTAGAGATGCTGCCTGGCCTGCTGCGTTCACCAGCAACTTTGATGTGTGTTGCTTGAACTTCCAGCATCTGCAGAATTCCTGTTGTTTGCGTTTAAAGGAAAATCTGCAGTTTCTGAAGCTACTTTTTAAACATGCTGTATATCTGTTTATTTGTGTTCTGCTTGAACTTTGTCAAGCACCCATGATACAGTCCACTTATGTGGAGAGCTCATTATTTCAATATGAAGAGATTATGGTTAATTCCATTAATTAATTATGGATACACATGATAATTATCAAGATAAAGGCTCAAGAAAGCACGATATATGCATTTTGTTGCTTGAGGTGGAATCTGGATCCGTTGACTTTCCACCCAGTTAGTGGGAGATGCTGGGGAATTTTCAAGGTAGACCTGAGGTGGTGCTAGCTTTGGGTAAATCTTGTACAACTCCATCTGTAGATTTGATTATTCAAGATTGTTTAATGTTATTTCCAGCACACAAACCTAAAGGAGAACAAAATAATTGATACTTCAGATCCGGTGCAGCACAGAAAAAAACGTAATAACATAAAGAACACAATAAAATGAGTCATGTGTATGGTTCTTTACGGGTCTGTCATACCTGGGGACAGGGGTAGTTCCTATTAAATGCTCACAAAGGCATGCCCCTCTGACAGCCTCTGACAAACAAGCCAAGCTCCTGGCCTTCATGTGTGCCTTAGCTGCTAAGCCCTGTGGAACCATTTCTGCCGACAGGAGAAAAATGTGCCTTAAAGCCACTCACTTCGGGCAGATGATGCTTGTGATCTTTGGTTGGGAAACTCTGATCTCAAAACTTTGTTGCCTTGTGCCTATACCTACTCATGGAGAAGGCTTTGGGAGTAAACCCTGAGGAAAAATCCGGAACTGAGTCTCTAGGCAGTCCCATGTTGTGTCCAATGCTGACTGGCTACTCCTGCGACACCACTGGTGCCAAACTGTCTCAGTCTATGCAGTTCCTTTGGGTTTATCCGCTGTGTGGAGAGGGGGAGACAGGTGCTCGCTCTCTTTATTTCACTGCCCAGGCTTGCAAATCACGTAGACTGTAGGTCAAGACATCCACAGTCAACACCGACCAACGGAAGGCCTCCCGTGTATGGGACATAATGATCAAACCTTATGTGTGAGACAAGAAAAAAAGAATAGTTGCTGTTAGCTTCATACAATGTTACCACATGTCCTGAAACTGTCCATGGCTCCCAGAACTTAACCACAGCTGTACTCAATCGCTCTACAATCATGCATCCGAAGGTGGACTTTAATTGTGCTGAGGTAAGTTCTATTCAAAGGCATTTGATGAGGTTCCCCGTGGTAGTCTCATTCAGAAAGCCAGGAAGCATGGGATCCAGAAAAGCTTCTCTGTGTGGATTCCATGGGCCATAGAAGGCAGAGGTTGATTCAAAGTTCAAGGTTCAAAGTACATTCATTATCAAAGTATATATGCTGTTCTGGAAGGAGGATGAGAAGATGACTTGGTTGAGGTGAACAAGATGATAAGAGGCATAGATTGAATGGATAGCCAGAGAGTTTTGCTCAGGGTGGAAATCGTTAATACTAGGTGGTATAATTTTGTGTTGCTTGGAGGGAAGTATAGGGAGGATATCAGAGATAAGTTCTTTACACAGAGTGGAGGGGGCATGGAATGTGCTGCCAGGAGTGGTGATAGAGGCAAATACATTCAGGATATTTCAGAAACTCTTAGACAGGCACATGGATGAAAGGAAAGTGGAGGGGTATTTAGGAGGAGAGTGATTGATCTCACTGTAGGTTAAAATGACCAGCACAACATCGTAGGCTGAAGGGACTGTACTGTGCTGTAGTATGTCCATGTTAAAATAACTGTGGCAGGAGACTCATTTACATATAAAATGTACTGTAAGTACACAGCACAGTTTCCCCTCTTTGTTCCAATTGTACACACTCATTGCAAAGTTAGTCTGCTGAATGGCTTCCTTAGTTAATTTGACCTGCTCAATCTTGTACTCATCTTTGATGTTGCACCCAGTCTGGAGACTGAGAAGAAGAACACCTAGTGATGGCTATTAATTTCTGTGATTCAGCTGTGGATTCTGTATTGACCTCAGGCATAGATACAATATTATTCTTCAGTGTGTACAGCAATGGCCCTTGATATATGATCAGGGGATCTGTATGGACAATTCTGATACAATGTCCAACACAAACTAAGCACCGATTTTCACAACGGATTCAAGTATCTCACTGAGAGTTACCATATACCTAGCATACTTAGCACGTCCCCATCGACCCTTACCAATATTTATTGATGTGAGAGAGGAAGTATTCTTCCTGGATGCACCACAGCTTGATATAATAACTGCTCGGCCCAAAACTGCTGAGAGTTGTGGACACAGCTCAGCTCATCATGGAAACCAACCTCCCCTCCATGGACTCCGTCTGCACTTCTCACTGGCTCAGTAAAGCGACCAGCAGAATCAATGACCCCTTCCACTCCGAAAATTCTCCCTTCTCCCCACTTCCTTTTCTTTTCAAATCTTTTTATTGTTATATTATACAAGAGAAATAGCATGAGTACATTGAAGTAACAACACTTACCATGTCTCAAAAAAGACATTATCTTAAAGATTGAAAAAAATTTCTGTGATAACAAAAAAAACCCCACTAATGAGAAAAAGTGAGAGAAAGAAAGAACCCATTAGGTGTACAACCCCGGAGCCAATGCGTCATACAAAAAGCTTCTAAAAATAAACATCAAACCGCCAGCAAGAAAAGAAAATATACTAAAAGAATTTACAATTAGATTGTGGAAAAAATCTATCAATTAGCTCAAATGATAATAACGAGCAAATGAGCCCCATCTTTTCTCAAAGTCCATAGGGCAAAAGATACAAAGGTTTGAAAGCATGTACTGTTTCTCTTAAATAAATTAAAATAATAAAGTTTTGGACTTTGTTCATTGAAATGTAGGAGAATGAGGGTGATCTTTAAAGTTCAAAATTCAAAGTAAAATTTATTATCAGAGTATATACATGTCACCACAGATACTTTTTCTGTGGGCATACTTTGCAAATCTATAGAACTGTAAACAGGATCAATGGGCAACAAACTATGTAAATGCAGATATAAATAAATAGCAATAAATAATGAGCATGAACTAACAAGATAAAAAATGTCTTTTGTTCAGAAGCCTGAAGGTTGAGTAACTGTTCTTGAACCTGATGGTGTGAGTCCTGAGGCTCTTGTACCTTCCACTTGATGGCAGCAGTGAGAAAAGAGCAGGGCCTGGGTGGTGAGGATCTTTCATACCGGATGCTGCTTTTTCTCCTGCGGTAAGGTTTCATGTAGATGTGCCCAGTGGTGGGAGGGTTTTACCTGTGATGTACTGGGCTAAATCCACTATTCTTTGCAGGATTTTCTGCTCAGAGGCATTAGTGTTCCCATACCAGGCCATAAAGCAGCCAGTCAATACACCTCCCACCATACATCTACAGAAGTTTGACAAGGTTTATGAAAATATGGCAAATTTCCACAGAACCCTAAGGAACTAGAGATGCTTTTGTGCTTTCTTCACAATTATATTCATCATGCTCCTGGAGGAACGTTGTGTCATTTTTACTGTGTGCTATAGCAGCAGTTATGGTTGAAATGACAATAAAAGCAATTTGACTTGACTTGATATTTATATGAGGGTCCAGGACAGGTCCTCAGAGACAGTGATACCTTGGAACTTAAAGTTACACACCCTCTTCACCTCTGATTGTCCGATGACTGCTGGCACATGGACTTCTGTTTTCCCTCTCCTGAAGTCTACAATTATTTCCTTGGTCTTTCTGACATTGAATGAGAGGTTGTTGTTATTACACCACTCAGCCAATTTTCAATCGCCCTTCTGTATGCTGATTCATCATCACTTTTAGTACAGTTCAAAGCACCTGTACCAACTTCGATACAGCTTATACAAGTGCACAAAATCATGAAGGGCACAGATAGGGTGAATGCATACACCCTCAAGGCAAGGAATTAAGAAACAGAGGAGGAAGATCTAAGGTGAGAGAGGAATGATTTATAGGAAGGTGGACAATACAGACCTGTGAAAAAGTCTTAGGCACATATATATCACTAGGGTGCCAAAGACTTTTGCACAGTACTGTAGTAATTTTATGTAATGCCCTGTACTGCTGCTGTGATAAAAAAAAACACACATTTCATGATGTACGTGAGTGATGATAAATCTGATTCTGATAGGAGTCTCTATTGTGGACTGAGAGTGGGAAGGGGGAAGGGAGAGGGGAATCATGGTTGGGAAAAAGGGGAAGGGAGGCAGAAGGGAGCAGGAAGCACCAGAGAGACATTCTGTAATTATCAAGAAACCAGTTGTTTGAAATCATATTACCTTGCTTGGTGTCTCAGGGCTAGGTGTGTCTGTACACGTGCCACACCCCACCCCAGGCATTCCATCTCTGCCACCTGTCCCATACTCCTTCCTTGACGTTCCACCCTCACCATTCCCAACATCCTTTGTTCCCACCAGATTTACAAACTCACTCTCTGCTGACCAATACAGCACTGTACAAAAGTCTTGGGCACCCTAGCTGTATATATGTGCCCAAGACTTTTGCACTGGACTGTATATAGAACGGGCTGCTAAAAGAAGTGATTAAGTACATACATACATTAATAACATTTAAATGGTACTTGGACAGATATATGGATAGGAAAGGTTTCAAGGGATATGGGCTAAACTCAGTCAAATTGGACTAATTTTCTGTTATCGCAATGATCATCGTTAATAATTCTATTATGGAATGATGATCTTATTTGCAATAAGGCTTAAAACCGATTGTCCTGGTGACCTTTTCCACAGCTGAATTTCTTTTCATTTACAAAATGTTTCAAATGCCTGCTACTTATAAGGAAAAACCTGTATATTGCTTGAAGCTTAGATGGGTATGTGGGCCAGCACAGACCTGTTGGGCCGAAGGTCCTGTTTACATTATGTGTGACTCTGTGGCTCTATGACTGAAGAGTGTTTATTCCAAATGGAGGCACTGAAGTAGGTTACATGGATAGATATATAGATCCCTATTGGCCCAAAGGAAATTACTGTGTCACAGTAGCATTAGTGGCACAGATATACAAGTATTAGGAGAGAAGTAAGAAAGAATAAAAATAAGATGTACAAGATTTACACATCAAAGATTACAAGATCACTTCCCCGTGATGCAAGTTCTCTACCGAGGCTCGGATGAAAGGAGAGGAATGCCCAGCAAGCACCTGTTTGTGTAATATAGCTGCTTGTTCCGGAATAATGGAATCCAGTCAATCATGAATAATTCTACTCCCACTTGACAAAAATGAAAGGTGGGAAGGACTAAGAGGCTCACCGCATGAGGTATCTGAGAGAGAAAAAAAGGTGACCATTTAGTCTTCCCAACCCCTGCCGGTTTGAAAAGACAAGCCTCATCAAACGCAGCAGGATGCTGCCTGTGATTAGTTGCAAAACATTCTAATAACTATTACAATCCCATTTGTTAGAGCAAAGTCAATACACTTTTAGATTCTGACCTGTTTGAAACATTAGATTAGAGCTCAAGTATTAATATGTCCAGAAGTATTAACTTCAGAAGACCTTAAAAGGTCTCCTCTTTTGTGACAGCAAACATATTTCTTCACACTATGAAAAGGCATGCAGAATATTATCCCTTTGAACTTGGGACTGTTGGTCCAGGATAATAACTAGTACATCTATAACTCACAATGATTTCCTTAGTGTCATTACAATAGTTCTTAAAATCAATGGCTTGATTGTAGTGCACTTCTGGTTAAGATGGAATTACCAAACCCGTGCAACAGCTCTTTGGTAGTTAAATGCGAAGAAATTGGACTGAAACAGCACTGCAAATATCTTTTCTGAGGTAATTTGTGTTAAATTAGTGCCGCAAACAGTAAAGGGGCGAGCGATGGTGAGATGAGTTCAGGGAACAAGCCGAGATGGTGTGTTGCAGAATTGTTGCAGATGGAGTTCTGATACCTGAACAGCTGGCCCAGATGTAAGGTTGGATTGTTCTGGGCACCGAAAGGAGAAGTCACGGCCCGGACAGAGGAAATTCAGTGCCCATACAACTGGCCCGGCTGTGAGATTGGATTGCTCTGGGCGCCGATTAGATTTAAAGAGCTTGAGAGGGGCCTTGGGCTGGGCGGCGAAATCTGGGCCTGGAGTGAACTGCTGGGTGGCATGGTCTAGGCCTGGAGCCTTTTGCTGCAGCAGTGCCCGGGTCCTAGTGTGAGGTACGATTTGCTGTTGAGGCAATTTAAACGCCGACCCAGATCGGGGGTGAGAGCTGGTTTCACTCGCTCTCTGTGATGTTCACTCCTCTCTCCAGGGTGACTGAAAAGACAGGGCGTTAGGATCTGGGACAAGAGGCAATTTCGCTCGCACTCCGTGATAGTCACTACTATACTCCGTGCCTGCTAAATTGTTTGCATGATTTGTGTTTTTTTCTTTCTCTTGTGCATCAGGTGCTGGTTTTTTATTTTTATTTTTATTTTTATTTTTTTCTTTCATTGTATTCATTCGGGTCTCTTGCATTGTGGCTACCTGTGTGACGCTCAGCTATATTGTCTCGTATTTATCTCGGGGAAACCCCGTCCGCCGCTCACCCTGTCTCCCGGTTACGTCGGTTGCTGTACAACTGCCACCGGATTCACCTTCAAACATCAATCATCAGCCAGCACACAATATACGTTTTACCAATTACACTTCATAGATATTACTAAATCTATGAGATTAATAGAAGTTCAATATAAAAAAGGAATGAAAAAGGCGCCAGACTTATCAAAGTTCAATTTCTTCCTGCACACATTGGAGCTCGGGGACCTCTTCGGGACCCCTCTGACCCCGTCGACTCGCAGCTCGGAACCACCCGGAGTGATCAACCTGAGGTTTCCCCGTACGTCCGTCGTCCTCACGGTCTCTCCTCCGACTCCCCACCAAAAGCCCCGGTTCCCAGCCATATGAGACAGCATATCACCCCCAGAGAGAATAACATGGACACCCATTGGTTCATTTACTCTGTTATCTATATTATAACGCAAGCAAAGTGCTAGCTAGAGACTTTATCAGCATTTAACATAACCAAGAAGCCATTTTGATTAACATACTCAGTAACATAAAAGAAGAAACCCCTTACACCTGTAAGCAAGCAAATCTCAAGGTTGTATAATCTATACATTCTTTGATAATAAATATACTTGAATCTACTTAATATTTCATCAATATTTAAGTAATATAGTAAAATTATTTTTGATAAAGCATTTTTTATTTGTTTACATTATTTATTATAGGCTATATGTAAGAAGTATGTGAATGGCATACGTCATTACAGCACCATGTCAAAATGTATGTGAACTGAATTGAATTGACTTTATTACTTACATCCTTCACATACATGAGGAGTAAAAATCTTTGGTTACATCTTCATCTAAATGTGCAGTAATAGTAGAAATAGTACAGTGTGTACAACAGGATAGTCAATATAACATAGAAATACAGTTGTGTCAGCATGAATTAATCATTTGATGGCCTGGTGGAAGAAGGTGTCCCGGAGCCTGTTGGTCCTTGCTTTTATGTTGCGGTACCATTTCCCCGATGGTAGCAGCTGGAACAGTTTGTGGTTGGGGTGATCAGGCCCCCAATGATCCTTCAGGCCCTTTTCTCACACCTGTCTTTGTAAATGTTCTGAATAGTGGGAAGTTCACAGATGTGCTGGGCTGTCCGCACCACTCTCTGCAGAGTCCTGTGATTGAGGGAAGTATAGTTCCCATACCAGGCAGTGATGCAGCCAGTCAGGATGTTCTCAATTGTGCCCCTGTAGAAAGTTCTTAGGATTTGGGGGCCCATACCAAACTTCTTCAACCATCCGAGGTGAAAGAAGTGCTGTTGTGCCTTTTTCACTCTACAGCCAGTATGTACAGACCACATGAGATCCTCAGTGATGTTTATGCTGAGGAACTTAAAGCTGTTCACCCTCTCAACCCCAGATCCATTGATGTCTATAGGGGTTAGCCCGTCTCCATTCCTCCTGTAATCCACAACCAGCTCCTTTGTTTTTGTGACATTGAGGGAGAGGTTGTTTTCTTGACACCACTGTGTCAGGGTGATGACTTCTTCTCTGTAGGCTGACTCATTATTATTTGAGATTAGGACAATCAATGTAGTATCATCAGCAAATTTAATTAGCAGATTGGACAGTAAAGGATGGGACTTAGTACACAGCCCTGAGGGGCACCTGTGTTGAGGGTCAGAGGGGCAGAGGTGAGGGAGCCCACTCTTACCACCTGCCGCCAATCTAACAGGAAGTTCAGGATCCAGCAACACAAGGCAGGGTGAAGGCCAAGGTCTCTGAGCTTCTTGTCAAGCCCTGAGGGAATTATGGTGTTGAATGCAGAACTGTAGTCCAAGAACAGCATTCTCACATAAGCGTCCTTCGTGTGTGCCTCAATGAAATAAAACTAAACACACACATATTGCCCTTGTAATATTTTGTAAAGCTGAATTTCCTTTCAGTTATAAGAGTTCGAAATATAGCGTCATAGAAAAATATAGTACAGACCATCTAATCCATTCAGAGCCAATTGAGCTGCCTACTTACTCCCATTGACCTTATACGTAAAACTATAAGGAAATTTCACATCTGCCAGCGATATTAAACCTGATACTGATTCTATAAATTTTCTCAGGTTTGGAAATTTGAACCTTCACTCCAGAAAGTTACTGAAGGTGGGGGACATCGCAAGTCTAGATGAAGGGTTTTGGCCCAAATTATAGACTGTCCATTCCCTTCCACAGATGCTGCATAACTCGCTGAGATCCTCAGCATTCTGTGTGTTGCTCCAGATTCTGGTATATGCAGTCTACCATGTCGTAACAAAAGCTGGGACCGATAACTTTTCACGTAGTAATCTAAATACAGGAATACAAGAAAATAGGATCAAGCATATCAATCCTGCCCTGCCATTGAATATGATGATGTTCTGATCTTCTCTTTTGTGCCATTTCTCCATACCCTTTCATCCCTCCACCTACCAAATATTACTCCGACTCTACATAATTCCAGCACCCACCAAGGCACATATCTTCACCGTCCTCTGTGAGAAGAAATCTTTGCCTATCTCACCTTCTAATGATTCCCTTATCAGAATCAGAATCAGAATCAGGTTTAATATCACCGGTATATGTCATGAAATTTGTTGTCTTTGTGGCAGCAGTAGAATACAACAGAAAATAATAGAAAGCAAACTATGAATTACAGTAAATACATGTGTAATAGTTAAATTAACTAAGTAGTGCAAAAATAGAAATAAAAAAATAGTGTGGTGGTGTTCACAGGTTCAATGTCCATTTAGAAATTGGACGGCAGAGGGGAAGGAGCTGTTCCTGAATGTGTGTCTCCAGGCTCTGTACCTCCTTCCTGATGGTAGAACAAGGCATGACTTGAATGATGGGGCTCCTGGATGATGGGTGCCACCTTTTTGAGGCATTCCTCCTTGAAGACGTCCCAGATACTACAGAGGCCAGTGCCCATGATGCTGACTAAGCTTACAACTCTCTGCAGCTTATTTTGATCCTGTGCAGTGGCACCCCCCCCCCCCATCCTAGGCGGTCATGCAACCAGTCTGAATGCTCTCCATGGTACATCTGTAGAAATTTGCAAGTGTTCCAGGAGACATACTAAATCTCTGCAGACTCCTAATGAAATATAGCTGCTGTCATGCCTTCTTTGTAGCTGCATCGATTTGTAGTTAAGTCCCTTTGTTTGAGACTCTTTCACCCGTGAAAATATTATAACATCATTCCTGTTTAAATGACCATGAATGGAACAGTTTTTACTGTTTTTTTTCTTTTTTAATATTATCATCAACATTATGTGCCATGCCGTATGATGTGGTCTTTAACCACGATTGTTCTTGGCAAATTTTCTACAGAAGTGATTTGCCTTTGCCTTCTTCTGGGCAGTGTCTTTACAAAATGGGTGACCCCAGTCATTATCAATATACTTCAGAGATTGTCTGCCTTGGATCAGTGGTTGCATAACCAGGACTTTCAGAAGTACACCAGATGCACATATGACTGTCCACCGTCTGTTCCCGTGGCTTCACGTGGCCCTGCTCGAGGGGCTAAGCAGCTGCTACAGCTTGCCCAAGGGTGACTAGCGGAGGGAAGGAGCACCTTACACCTCCTTTGGTAGAGATGTATCTCCATCCCACCTCCCAATCTATTTCATAATGGTTAAAGCATATTTTTGAAATAAAAAAAATAAACTTACATCACCTCACCCCTCAGCCTCCACAGGTATGGGCAGAGGATCTACTTCTTGCAGCAGTTGGGAAATTTCCATCATCCCCAGAACATACTGGTGCAGTTCTACACTGCCATTACAGCGAGCATCCTGAAATCAGCCATTACTGTCTGATTTGGTGCAGCGTACAAGAACTACAACAAACTCTCAGGTCAGCAAAAAAAGAACATCGGCTGTAGTCTAGCATCACTGCAGGTCTTGTATGTGTCCAGGACAAAGAAGTGGCTGGGAAAATCATTGCCAACTCTACCCTCCCTGAACATGGGCTTTTCCAAAAGCTCTTTTCTGAAAAGTGCTATAGGGCTACTAAAAGAAAAAAAACTTTATGCCATCTTAAAGTTTCTTCTCCTGTCAGATCAACCCCTCCACTCCCTCTGTCTATTACCCTGGTCACTGCACTGCAGTGTAAACACTTCAAAACACTTTTTATAATGCTGATTACATTGTAAATACATGCTGGTATTTATGTATTTATGCATATTTCAATCCATATCTGTCCTTTAACATCTAGCTTTATTTTTTATATAATTCTTCATTCTTTATAATTGTTCAATGTTGTTTCTTGTTGCATATTACACCCTGACCTACACATGCCAGCGAATTCCTAATGCATGTAAATATATATGGCGAATAACGCTGTTCCTTGATTCCAGGCTCTGGAGAAAACAATTCAAGTCTACCCACTCTGTCCTTAGAGCTAATACCTTCCAATCCAGGGCAATATCCTTATGATGCTCTCTTGCACCTTTTCTAAAGGCCTGCAGATTCTTCATGTAGTGTAGTGATCAGTATTGCACACACTATTACAAATGTGGCCTAACCAAACTTTTATACAGTTGTAACATGGCTTACCAATTTTTATATGTGCCAAGAACAAGCTGCCTGAAGAAGGGATCAAGGCAATTGCACATGTAAGAGGTCTGGATAGCAGCCCTTCCTCTAATATTATTTATAGAATATGGGCATCTGCTGCAGTAGAATTTATAAAATGATGAGAGGCATAAATTAGGGTAAGTGGTCAGAGTCCTTTTCCCATGGTGGATATGCCAAGCACCAGAGGGCATATTTTAAGGTGACGGGGAAAGTTTGAAAGGAGCTGTTTTGCTTTTTCATGGAAACTGGCAGGTACCTGGAATGGTCTGCCAGAGGATATAGTAACAACATTCGAGGCAGATAGGCCATGTCTGGGCAGATGGGAGTAGTTAAGTTGGCTCCACGGTTGGCTAAGTCATAGTAGGTCAAAGGGGCTGTGCTGTACTGTTCTATGTTCTGTGTTTGTTTGTTCACCTCAGAGCCCATTCAACTGGAACTGAGAAAGCAGGGCAGTACGGTGCACCACAGCCACTCGTGCCTATGATGTTATACTGATCTACTCCAAGATCAATCTAACTCTTGCCTCCTGCATAGCCCTCCATTTTGATTTCATTCCTGTACCTGTCTAGCAGTCTCTTAAATGTCCCTAATGTGTCTGTTTCTATCACCACCCCCAACAGGACATTCCATGCACCTTCCACTTTCTGTGTAGAAAAACTACTACTGACATCCCTCTATACTTTCCTCCAATCACCTTAAAATTATTCCCTGTTGTATTCGCCATTTCTGCCCAGGGAGTCTGGTGCTGGCTGTACTCTCTGTTTCAAATTCAAGTCCAAGCTTATTGTCATTCAGCCATATACACGTATGCCACCAAACGAGACAGCGTTCCCCCAGACCCAAGTGCACAATGCAGTACATATAATTCACACACAACACAAGATAATATTACCACTGCACAGTTCCTCAGCATCTGACCAGGTATGTTATCAGGCCCCACAACTTTACATGAGCTGACCCTGGCTAGGCCCTTCTCTGTGCCCCTAATCATGTTTTGCATCCCCATCAAGCCACCTCTCATCCTCCTTCGGTCCAAAGGGAAAAGCCCAAGGTCACTCAAACTATTCTCGTAAGACCTGAGGGACATTCCAAGAAGCCGAGGAAAGTAGGTTAACTTCAGTGAAGTGCACATATTAATCTAGGCTGACACATGAACGCCAATTTCCATGGTATTATTTAGAGAGGAGCTTGGAATCCTTCCAGAGTCCTGGCCAGCAATTATTCCTCAGCCAACACTATTAAAATCTGATTATACTGACACATACCTCTTTCAGTACACGCTGACTCTATTTCCTGACATTCCAATTTTTCATTTCTAAAGTACTCATTGCTTTTGAAACATTTTGTACTGTCCTTAAAAGTTCCTACGTTAGTGTGAATGAAAAAAAAACCTGAGCATATTGGAAATACCTACAGGTAACATCTGCAGAATTAATGCTTTGAGAATAAAAATTTAGGGTAGCACAGTTTCGTAGTGGTTAACGTAATGCTTTACTGCGCCAGCGACCCTGGTTCAATCCCTCTGTAATGACTTTGTATATTCTCCCTGTGACCATAAGAGTTTCCTCCTGGTGCTCCAGTTTCCAAAGACATACTGGTTATTTAGGTTAATTGATCACATGGGTGTAATTGGGTGGCGTGGGCTCGTTACTGCGCTATATCACTAAATAAATAAAATAAACCACAAGATTATATGAGTAAAAGATCAGGGCCAGATCTTTGAATCCTATCATATTCAGTGGCAGATGAAGAGAAACTATTGAGCTATTCGAGTGAAGAGGAACGCCGTAAATAGCGCCACCTTCAGTATTGGAGGATATATTATTTGAGTGCAAAGTTTGCGGATGCAAAACTGTCTTTACTGACTAATGGTCTAGCTTGGGCTACTCTTGAGGTGGTCCTTAGGCAAGCCAATTCACTCTATGTGTCGAAAGGTATTTGATTAGACACAGGGAATAGCAAAGGGATTTGACAACATTCCAGCAGGTGGGATTGAAGATCTGTTTCAGAAGAAGCTTAAGTCATCAGGGCAGCATTGGCATCCACTGCCAATGCAGGTAACCAGGTCCTCAGCAAGACAATCTATTTGATCCACAAGCACATACTCAATCGATAGCAAGGTGACGGAAAGCTTTGTCAACAGTGTATTCACTGTTGCACTATGGTAGTGTAGTGGTTGGCACAACACTATACAGCGCTTGCTATGACCTCAGGGTTCATTTCTCACCACTGCCTGTAAGGAGTTTGTACATTCTCCCCATGAACCTGTAGGTTTCCTCCATGTGCTCCAGTTTCCTCTCACTTCCCAGCGGTATATGGTTAGGATTACTGAGTTATGGGCGTGCTGTGTTTGCGCCGGGAGTGTGGTGACACGTGCAGGCTGCCCAGCACCATCTTTGCTGATTTGATTTGATGTAAAAGATGCCCTTGACCAGACATTTCAATATACATGTGACAAATAAAGCTAATTTGTCTATCAAGTAGCATTTATTTTCAGTTAATGTATCACATCAATGAATTATTGTTAAATGTTTCCTATTAGAGAGTTGATATTTACCCAATGGGTATTTCCAATATTTTCTATTTCCATCAGGCCAGAAGGTAGAGGAGCAGAATTAGGCCATTCTGCCCATCAAGTATATTCTATCATTAAATACTGGCTCATTGTCTTTCAACCTCATTCTCCCGTCTTCACAGATCAAAGATCGGCCACTCTCTGGCTGAAGAAATTCCTCCTCATCTCAGTTGTAATTTAACACATTAAGCATTCAGTTGTTCTTATAAACAGGTTTAATTTGAAGATTTATATTCTTGAATCATTCTTCTATCCAGAAATAATTGGCTTTTGAATCTGTTGATGCATCTGCCATTATGGTCCGGTAATTAATTTCACAATCTTATTATTCTTATCGCGAAAACAAACGATGAACACCCTCCACAACAACCGGTTTGTGTATATTGACAGATGCACATTTGTCATTTATAATCCTCAGAAATTCAGCTCAGCTTTATCTTTGATCCATTTACAGTATATCATCACCTTGCCTCAAAACAAGAGTGGCAGGAGGTCTACGTCCACACTACGCCGGGTAAGTTTGAGAATGAAGCTTTGACTCTCTGTCCACACTAAAACGGTGTTTTCATCCCCCGAAGATGGAGATTTTCAGAAACGGTCTCCAGAGTGAATAAATCTGAAAGCGCCTAATATCCGTTGCAGTGTGTACGGGGTAACCGGAGCTTTTTAAAACTGCTGTCATGACCTGGAACAGAGGGCGGCAGCCTGGCATTTCACTGTTTTTTTCTTCTTCTTCTTGGGGTGGGGTGGCGTTGCTGGTTAAAGAAGAGATTAACGCAATAGAAAGGAAGGACATAAGCCGGAAAGATGCGGAATCGATATGGGTAGAGCTGCGTAACACTAAGGGGCAGAAGACGCTGGTGGGAGTTGTGTACAAGCCACCTAACAGTAGTAGTGAGGTCGGAGATGGTATTAAACAGGAAATTAGAAATGTGTGCAATAAAGGAACAGCAGTTATAATGGGTGACTTCAATCTACATGCAGATTGGGTGAACCAAATTGGTAAAGGTGCTGAAGAAGAGGATTTCTTGGAATGTATGCGGGATGGTTTTTTGAACCAACATGTCGAGGAACCGACTAGAGAGCAGGCTATTCTGGACTGGGTTTTGAACAATGAGGAAGGGTTAATTAGCAATCTTGTCGTGAGAGGCCTCTTGGGTAAGAGTGACCATAATATGGTGGAATTCTTCATTAAGATGGAGAGTGACATAGTTAATTCAGAAACAAAGGTTCTGAACTTAAAGAGGGGTAACTTTGAAGGTATGAGACGTGAATTAGCTAAGATAGACTGGCAAATGACACTTAAAGGATTGACAGTGGATATGCAATGGCAAGCATTTAAAGGTTGCATGGATGAACTGCAACAAATGTTCATCCCAGTTTGGCAAAAGAATAAATCAAGGAAGGTAGTGCACCCGTGGCTGACAAGAGAAATTAGGGATAGTATCAATTCCAAAGAAGAAGCATACAAATTAGCCAGAGAAAGTGGCTCACCTGAGGACTGGGAGAAATTCAGAGTTCAGCAGAGGAGGACAAAGGGCTTAATTAGGAAGGGGAAAAAAGATTATGAGAGAAAACTGGCAGGGAACATAAAAATTGACTGTAAAAGCTTTTATAGATATGTAAAAAGGAAAAGACTGGTAAAGACAAATGTAGGTCCCCTACAGACAGAAACAAGTGAATTGATTATGGGGAGCAAGGACATGGCAGACCAATTGAATAATTACTTTGGTTCTGTCTTCACTAAGGAGGACATAAATAATCTTCCAGAAATAGTAGGGGACAGAGGGTCCAGTGAGATGGAGGAACTGAGCGAAATACATGTTAGTAGGGAAGTAGTGTTAGGTAAATTGGAGGGATTGAAGGCAGATAAATCCCCAGGGCCAGATGGTCTGCATCCTAGAGTGCTTAAGGAAGTAGCCCAAGAAATAGTGGATGCATTAGTGATAATTTTTCAAAACTCGTTAGATTCTGGACTAGTTCCTGAGGATTGGAGTGTGGCTAATGTAACCCCACTTTTTAAAAAAGGAGGGAGAGAGAAACCGGGGAATTATAGACCGGTTAGCCTAACGTCAGTGGTGGGGAAACTGCTGGAGTCAGTTATCAAAGATGTGATAACAGCACATTTGGAAAGCGGTGAAATCATCGGACAAAGTCAGCATGGATTTGTGAAAGGAAAATCATGTCTGACGAATCTCATAGAATTTTTTGAGGATGTAACTAGTAGAGTGGATAGGGGAGAACCAGTGGATGTGGTATATTTGGATTTTCAAAAGGCTTTTGACAAGGTCCCACACAGGAGATTAGTGTGCAAACTTAAAGCACACGGTATTGGGGGTAAGGTATTGATGTGGATGGAGAATTGGTTAGCAGACAGGAAGCAAAGAGTGGGAATAAACGGGACCTTTTCAGAATGGCAGGGGGTGACTAGTGGGGTACCGCAAGGCTCAGTGCTGGGACCCCAGTTGTTTACAATATATATTAATGACTTGGATGAGGGAATTAAATGCAGCATCTCCAAGTTTGCGGATGACACGAAGCTGGGTGGCAGTGTTAGCTGTGAGGAGGATGCTAAGTGGATGCAGAGTGACTTGGATAGGTTGGGTGAGTGGGCAAATTCATGGCAGATGCAATTTAATGTGGATAAATGTGAAGTTATCCACTTTGGTGGCAAAAATAGGAAAACAGATTATTATCTGAATGGTGACCGATTAGGAAAAGGGGAGGTGCAACGAGACCTGGGTGTCATTATACACCAGTCATTGAAAGTGGGCATGCAGGTACAGCAGGCGGTGAAAAAGGCAAATGGTATGCTGGCATTTATAGCGAGAGGATTCGAGGACAGGAGCAGGGAGGTACTACTGCAGTTGTACAAGGCCTTGGTGAGACCACACCTGGAGTATTGTGTGCAGTTTTGGTCCCCTAATCTGAGGAAAGACATCCTTGCCATAGAGGGAGTACAAAGAAGGTTCACCAGATTGATTCCTGGGATGGCAGGACTTTCATATGAAGAAAGACTGGATGAACTGGGCTTGTACTCGTTGGAACTTAGAAGATTGAGGGGGGATCTGATTGAAACTTATAAAATCCTGAAGGGATTGGACAGGCTAGATGCAGGAAGATTGTTCCCGATGTTGGGGAAGTCCAGAACAAGGGGTCACAGTTTGAGGATAAAGGGGAATCCTTTTAGGACCGAGATTAGGAAAAACTTCTTCACACAGAGAGTGGTGAATCTGTGGAATTCTCTGCCACAGGAAACAGTTGAGGCCAGTTCATTGGCTATATTTAAGAGGGAGTTAGATATGGCCCTTGTGGCTACGGGGATCAGGGGGTATGGAGGGAAGGCTGGGGCGGTGTTCTGAGTTGGATGATCAGCCATGATCATAATAAATGGCGGTGCAGGCTCGAAGGGCCGAATGGCCTACTCCTGCACCTATTTTCTATGTTTCTTCTTCTTCTTCTTCTTCTTCTTCTTCTTCTTCTTCTTCCTTTGTTGTTGCCAAACAATTGATACTAGAGCATACAATCATCATAGTGATATCTGATTCTGTGCTTCGCAGAACCTAACAATTTCAGAACAGACGGCAACAAGACTGAAGCCAAAAGAGTTAGAAATATACTCACCAAATACTTTGACCTATAGCCTACTGAATAAATAAGTATTCTCACTTTGCCCTGTTTTCTGTCCTTGCTTGTATGAAGGTGGTTTACCTATTTATGCAAGTACTTCTCTGACAATAGATGTGTAACAGCCTAATGTAACATTGTATGGAAATACAAGATAACACTGATGCAAATGTGTTTTATACATTTAACAAGGTGCTTTATTAATGCAACAGAGTTAGTCAGTTTTTCAATGTTTGTCGTCAGCAGGGTCATACTGTCCGTGAACTCCCTGTCGGTTGCCTCCACACGCTCCAGTATTTTTTTTGTTTTAAGTCCTCCTGCGCAAGAGCCAAGAGCAATTCCTTTTATGTTTTTCTACTCTGTAACTGGACCAATGTGCACTAATTATAATGTATCCTCTTCGCTTGTTTTCTGTGTGTCCTGCGCATGCCCAGTAGAGGAGATTAGCCCAAATATCCATTCTAATGTGGACAGATATTTTGAAAAACGCTTAGTGTGTATGCCTGTCGTTTTTACTTGAAACCGGCGTTTTCAAAATTATCCGGCGTAGTGTGGACGTAGCCTCAGTAGTGCAGTTAGTAGGGTGTTACCTCACAATGCCAGAAACGTGGGTTTGATCCTGACCTCTGGTACTGCCTGTGTGGAGTTTTCATGTGCTGCAGATGGTTTTCCTGTCAGTGCTCAGTTTCCTTCCATATCCCAAAGACGTGTGGGTTAATAGGCGATTGGAAATGGAGTCAGGTTATTCTTGCTACATATACCAAGATACAGTGAAAAGCTTGCCTTGCATACTGTTCATACAGATTAAGTTATTACCCAGTGCATTAAGGTAGAACAAAGTAAAACAATAACAGAATGCAGAATAAACGGCAACAACCACAGAGAAAGTACAGTGCAGGTAAACAATAAGGTGCAAGATCGTAACGAGATAGACGGTAAGGTCAAGAACCCATCTTATTCAACTTTATTCATTCATTGTGTGCTATGTTGTATGATGTAGGGCATTCAAGGCCTCTTCATGACCATGATTGTTCTTGGCAATTTTTTTCTACACAAGTGGTTTTCAATTGCCTTCTTCTGGGCAGTCTTTTTACAAGACAGGTGACCACAGCCATTATCAATACTCTTCAGAGATTGCCTGCTTGGCACCAGTGTTCACATAACCAGAAATTGTGATATGTACCAGCTGCTCATACGAACATCCACCAGCTGCTCTCGTGGCTTCACGTGATCTGATCAGGGGGCCAAGTAGGTGACCTGCAGGCTAGCAGAGGGAAGGAGTGCCTTACACCTCCTTTAGTAGGGATATATCTCCACCCGGCCACCCACTTATTGCATTTGATAGTCTTTTAACAGTGCGAGGAAGCTGTCCCAGGGTCTGGTGGTACAGGCCTTCAGGCTTTTGATTAATAGATGAGGGGAAAAGAAAGAATGTCCAGGGTTGTTGGGGTCTTTGTCTGATGTAAATTGGCCTTAGTACAAAGATGAGTGGTTGATGTGAACGTGGGGAAAATGAAATGGGTTTGCATATGATTGGTGCAAATGGTGGTTGAAGGTCAGTAGGGTCACACTGAGGGATTTGTTTCTGTGCCATATCACTCTATTGCTTTGCAACAAATTGCAAATATGGCAAGTTTGAAATAAACCACTTTATTAAAAAAAGGTGATTTATTGAATCCTACCAAATATTGAAAGGTCTAAATAGAGTGGATGTGCAGAGCTTAGTCCTGACGAAGGGTCTCGGCCTGAAACGTCGACTGCACCTCTTCCTAGAGATGCTGCCTGGCCTGCTGCGTTCACCAGCAACTTTGATGTGTGTTGGTTGAATTTCCAGCATCTGCAGACTTCCTGTTGGATGTGCAGAGGATGTTTTTTATAGTGGGGGAGTCTAGAATCAGAGGGCGCAGCCTCAGAATGGAAGAGAAAGCAGGAAATAGTGTTGAGAGGGAAAATTATCCACCATGATCAAACGGCAGAGCTGGCTCAATGGATTAAATGGCCAAATTCTGCTTCTATGACTTATAGTCCTCGTCTCGATTGAGGGACAGTGCAGAGAGAGCCAGTGTAAAGAAGTGAGGGTCAGTGGTGGACCTAGAGCTGGCAAGTGATAGGTGGATCTGGATGAGGGGTCTGATAGGAACGAAACATTACTACTGGTCCACTTCTTCCTCCATGCTCACTGGCTGATCTGAGCACTTTTAGCAATTTCTGCTTTTATTTCAGAATTAAAAGAGGTTTTTTCTTAACACTGCATACCTAAACATCTGGACAATGAGCACAAATCCCAGCAGAGCAAACAATAAATTCAAATTCTCTTTCTGGTAAAAAAAAATGTTTCTAGCCCCCTCCCCTCTTTTTCTATTCCCACTCTGGCATCATAGCTCTTTTCAACTGCCTATCACCTCCTCCTGGGTCCCCTCCTCCAGGCTGGAGATGAAGGAATCCTCTCCTATCAGATTCCTTCCTCTCCGGCCCTTTACGTTTCTCATCCACCTGCCTTCACCCTTCACCTTCTAGCTAGCCTTCTTGCCCTCCCTCAGCCCTTTTATTATGATGTCTTCCCCGTAGCCTTCCAGTCCTGAAGATGGGTCTCGATCTAAAATGTCAACTGTTTATTCCTTTCCATAGATGCTGTCTGACCTGCTGAGTTCCTCCAACATTTTGTGTGTGTTACTCTTGAATTCCAGCATCTGCAGAATTCCCTGTGGTTTTAGTTTGGAGAATAAAGGCATAAACTATTTTCTAAGTGTGGGAACCACGGTAGTGTAGTAGTTAGCATGATACTATACAACTCAGCGTGCCAGAGTTCAGGGCTTCCGCAGATGCTGCCTGACCTGCTGAGTTCCTCCAGCATTTTGTTTGTGTTGCAATGAATTCAAAATGGATATCAGCAGCAATGAAGCATGGAACCACCACATTGTTATTTGGTTATTAAACCTCAGGAGGAAATCTGCCATCTTTATTGGTTTCAATCCATATATAAGGTAAATACATATATACACAGTGTGGCCGACTACTAACGATGCTCAGCAATAAACAGACACAAAAATGCAACTAGGAACAGAAAGATAATGCTGGTCCTGCCAGATCGCACTGCAACAATCATAAAACTTGGGAAATACAGGAGCCTGAAGATGCACACTCACTAGTTTAGGAACAGCCTTTTCCCTTCTGCTATCAGATTTCTGACATAAGCATAGGCCATAGTCAGAGGAATGCTACCCGTGCCATATGCTAGTGAGGCCAGAACGAGGAATATTATCCAGCTTAATACTTTGCTAAGGTGTTGGTGTAAGAGGGAGGGCATAAGACTTTTGGATCATTGGGCTCTCTTCCAGGGAAGGTGGTACCTGTACAGAAGGGGAGGTTTGCACCTGAGCTGGGGGGCGGGCGGGGGGAGTAATTTCCTAGTGGGAAGGTTTGTTAATGCTGCACAGTGGAGTTTACACTAGAGTTGCAGAGGGATGGGAACCAGAGTGCCAGAACACTTAGTGGAGAGGTTGTGGAGACAGATGTTGGTAAGAGTTCAGACAAAGTTAGGAATCAAAAGGTTGAGCATGGTATGACTAGTGTTCTGAGCTGCCTGTATTTCAATGCAAGAAGTATTGTAGGAAAGGCAGATAATAGTGCTGAAGATGAGTTTATAAACAGAGGCAATGTGTAGTGAGGAGAGGCTGTTGATAGGGCAAAAATTGCATCAACGTGATGAGTTGCAATGTAAAAGGCAGACAAAATGGAAAAAGGGGAATACAGGACTGGAGATGTTATATTTGAATGTGCGCAGTATAGGGAATAAGGTAAATCAACTTGCAGGTTGGCAGGTATGATGCTGTAGGGATCATGGCTGAAAGGTTATAGCTGGGAGCTTCATGTCCAAGGATACACGTTGTACCAAAAGGACAGGCAGGAAGTTAGAGGGGGCGGTGTGTTCTGTTGATAAAAAGTGAAATCAACTTATTGGAAAGAGGTGACAGAGGGTCAGAAGTGTTGAATCATTGTGGATAGAGCTTAGGAACTGCAATGGTGAAAAGACCCTGATGGGAGTTGTATACAGAGCCCCAAACAGTAGTAAGGATGTGGCCTTCAAATTACAACAGGAGATAGAAAATGCATGCCAAAGGGCAATGTTGCAATAGTTATGGGGGGGGGGGGCTTCGACATGCAGGTAGATTGGGAAAATCAGGTTGGTGCTGGATTACAAGAGGGGGATTTTCTAGAGTGCCTATGGGATGGCTTTTCAGAGCAGCTGATGGTTGAGCCCACAAGAGGATCAGCTATTCTGGATTGGGTGTGTACAATGAACCAGAATTGATTAGAGAACTTAAGGTAAAAGGACCCTACGGGGAAAATGATCATAATATGTTTGAATTTACCCTGAAATTTGAGAAGGAGAAGCTAAAGTCAGATGTATCAGTATTACAGTAGAGTAAAGAGAATTACAGAGGAAGATTTTGGAGTCTATTATTAAGGACGAGGTCTCAGGGTATTTGGAGGCACATGATAAAATAGCCATTGTCAGCATGGTTTCCTCAAGGGAAAATCTTGCCTGACAAACCCGTTGGAATTATTTGAAGAAGTAACGAACAGGACAGACAAAGAAGAATTGGTTCATGTTGTGTACTTGAATTTTTAGAAGACCTTTAGCAAGGTGCCACATATGAGGCTGCTGAACAAGCTACGAGCCCATGGTATTACAGGAGAGATTCTAGTATGGATAAAGCAGTGGCTGATTGGCAGAGGGCAAAGAGTGGGAATAAAAGGAGCCTTTTCTGGTTGGCTGCTGCTGACTAGTGGTGTTCCACAGGGGTCTGTGTTGGGACTGATTCTTTTTATCTTTTATGTCAATGATTGGGATGATGGAATTGATGGCCTTGTTGCAAAGTTTGCAGACAATATAAAGATAGGTGGAGGGGCAGGTAGTTTTGAGGAAGTAGAGTGGCTACCGAAGGACTTATATAGATTAGGAGAATGGACAAAGAAATGGCATGTGGAATACAGTCTCGGGAAGTGTATGGTCATGCACTTTGGTAGGTGAAACGGAAGCGTTGACTATTTACTAAATGGAGAGAAAATACAATAAACTGAGGGACAAAGGGACTTGGGAGTCCTTCTGCAGGATTCCCCAAAGGTTAATTTGCATGCTGAGTCTGTGGTGAGGAAGGCAAATGTACTGTTAGCATTTATTTCACGGGGGCTAAACTATAAAAACAAGGGATGTAATGTTGAAACTTTATAAAGCTCTTGTGAGGCCTCACTTGGAATATTGTGAGCAGGTTTGGGCCCCTTATCTTAGAAAGGATGTGCTGAAACTGGAGGGGGTTCAAAGGAGGTTCATGAAAATGATTCCAGGATTGAATGGCTTGTCATATGAAGAGCATTTGATGGCTCTGGGCCTGAATTCAGAAGAATGAGGGGTGACCTCAGCAAAACCTACCAGATAGTGAAAGGCCTTGATACAGTGGATGTGGAGAGGATGTTTCCGGTGGTGAGAGAGCCTAAGACCAGAGGACACAGCTTCAGAATAGAGGGGCGTCCTTTTAGAATGGAGATGAGGAGTAATTTCTTTAAGGTTTCAAAGGTACGTTTAATGTCAGAGAAATGTATACAATATACATCCTGAAATACTTTTTCTTCACAACCATCCATGAAAACAGGAGTGCCCCAAAGAATAAATAATAATTAAATGTTAGAACCCCAAAGCCCACCCCAGCTCCCCCCTCCCAAGCGTAAGCAGCAACAAAGCAACGATTCCCTCTCCCCTCCAGCAAAAAAGCATCAGCACCCTCCCCACCAAGCACTCAAACGTTAATCAAAGCATCAATAAAGACACAGACTTGAAGTACCCCAAAGACTACTCGTTCACCCAGTATTCAATATACCACAGGCTCTCTCTCTCCCTAATAAGGAAAAGAGATATGTCTCCATTTCACAGCGAGAGGGGAGAAGTAACAAACAACTCACTGATTTACGATGTTGAAAGTCTGTTGCATTGCTTTTTCCGAGCTCTGAGCCCAAAGAACTCAGGTCTCTGGGCACACAGCCAGCAGCTTTTGCTCTTCCATCTCCCACGACACACTGAGTTCCTGCACAAGCACTGACCTGCGGTCCACCCATCTCCAGAGCCACAAAATCCCGGAACTCCAAAGGCGAGCTAATCTCTCAGGCCACATCCTTGGCATATCGAATAGCGGTCAGTTGTGAAACCCCAAAAGCAGGTCCTATTCCCACAAAGAACAAAAGTCAGCGTGTAACTCCAGGTCAGGGTCTTTAAAAGAACCCTGAAAGGGAAAAATAGGGATATTAAAGATAGAAATAGAGCTGTTTCTGAAGATGCAAGCAAAGGAGTGGCCATTAGGCGCCATTGTCCCTCCTAAACTCTTCCTCCAGAGAGTGGTGAATCTGGAATTCTTTGCCACAGGCAGCTGTGGAGGCAAGGTCTTTATTTATATTTAAGGCAGAGGTTGAGTGATTCTTGATTGGTCATGGCATGAAAGGGTACAGGGAGAAGGCAAGGAAATGGATCAGCCATGATGAAATGGCACAGCAGACTTGATGGGTCAAATGGCCTAATTCTGCTCTTATATCTTATGGTCTTATGAGAACATAGTACAGGCTTAATTTAATATGATTGAAATTATAGGGGGGATGTTTTAACACAGTGTGTGGTGGTGCCTGGAACATGGATGGTAATAGTCATAGTCACAGTCATAGTCATACTTTATTGATCCCGGGGGAAATTGGCTTTCATTACAGTTGCACCATAAATAATAAATAGTAATAGAACCATAAATAGTTAAATAGTAATATGTAAGTTATAGCAGTAAATTATGAAATAAGTCCAGGACCAGCCTATTGGCTCAGGATGTCTGACCCTCCAAGGGAGGAGTTGTAAAGTTTGATGGCCACAGGCAGGAATGACTTCCTATGACGCTCTGTGTTGCATCTCGGTGGAATGAGTCTCTGGCTGAATGTACTCCTGTGCCCACCCAGTACATTATGTAGTGGATGGGAGACATTGACCAAGATGGCATGCAACTTAGACAGCATCCTCTTTTCAGACACCACCGTCAGAGAGTCCAGTTCCATCCCCACAACATCACTGGCCTTATGAATGAGTTTGTTGATTCTGTTGGTGTCTGTTACCCTCAGCCTGCTGCCCCAGCACACAACAGCAAACATGATAGCACTGGCCACCACAGACTCGTAGAACATCCTCAGCATTGTCCGGCAGATGTTAAAGGACCCCAGTCTCCTCAGGAAATAGAGACGGCTCTGACCCTTCTTGTAGACAGCCTCAGTGTTCTTTGACCAGTCCAGTTTATTGTCAATTCGTATCCCCAGGTATTTGTAATCCTCCACCATGTCCACGCTGACCCACTGGATGGAAACAGGGGTCACCGGTACCTTCGCTCTCCTCAGATCTACCACCAGCTCCTTAGTCTTTTTCACATTAAGCTGCAGATAATTCTGCTCACACCATGTGACAAAGTTTCCTACCGTAGCCCTGTACTCAGCCTCATCTCCCTTGCTGACGCCCAACTATGGCAGAGTCATCCGAAAACTTCTGAAGATGACAAGACTCTGTGCAGTAGTTGAAGTCCGAGGTGTAAATGGTGAAGAGAAAGGGAGACAAGACAGTCCCCTGTGGAGCCCCAGTGCTGCTGTTCACTCTGTCGGACACACAGTGTTGCAAGCACACGCACTGTGGTCTGCCAGTCAGGTAATCAAGAATCCATGACACCAGGGAAGCATCCACCTGCATCACTGTCAGCTCTCTAATAAGAGGCAGATACATTAGGAATACTTAAGAGACTCCTAGACTGGCACTTGGAGGATAGAAAAATCGAGGGCTATGTCAGAGGGAAGATTAGATTAACCTTAGAGTAGATTAAAATGTCAGTACAATATAGACGACCATATATAGGACATAGAACATTACAGCACAGTACAGGCCATTTGGCCCACAATATTCTAATGCTGTCTGTTCTATATAGAACAGTACAGCATAGGAACAGACCCAGCAGCCCAAAATGCTATGCTGAATTAATTGAACTGGTAATTATTGTTCAACTAAACGAATCCCTTCTGTCTACATCACCATCCTCTTCTTACGCATTCATGTGCCTATCTCAGAACCTCTTGAATGCCTCTAGCATATTTGTCTTCACCACCAACAGGTTACAATAAGAAACGTATGAAAATAAATAATTACTGCAAAAACAGGAAGATAGTGAAGTAGTGTTCATGGGCCCATGGACCGTACAGAAATCTGATGGCGGAGGGGAAAAAGCTCTTTCTGAACATTTAGGCCCCTGTACTTCCTCCCTGATGGTAACAATGAGAAGAGGGCATGTCCTGGGTGGTGAGGATCCTTAATGATGGATGATGCTTTCTCAGGCATTGTCATTTGAAGGTGTCTCTGTTGATGGAGAGGTTGGGGTCCAAGGTGGAGCGGACTGAATTTCCCTCTGCAGCTTTGTCCAGTCCTGTGCGTTGGCAACTCCATACCAGACAGTGATGCAACGGAACATCTAAAGAAATTTGCTAGAGTCTTTGGTGACATACCAATTTTCCTTGAACTCCTAATGAATTATTGTCGCTGGCATGCCTTCTTCATAATTGCATCAATATGTTGCACCCAGGATAGATATTCAGAATTGTTGACATCCAGGAACTTGAAACAATGATTTCTACTCTGACCTCTGAATGAGACTGGTGTGTGTTCTCCTGATTTCCCCTTGCTGAAGTTCACAATCAACTGTATTCTAATATTTGGAAATTCCCTTGCTCTGTATCTCACATCATGGGTTCCAGGCTAGCCCTGGAGTTGCTTGATTGGTGTTTAAAAACAAGAGAAGCTGGTGGCATTGTACTTCACTTTGTAAATTAAAGCTACGTATGTTAAGCTAGCATGAATCAGAGAGGAGCAGGTGGCCATCATGATCGCTCCTCTGTGGATCTGACTAACTGCTCAGTCATCTCATTTTTCATTGTTTGTTGGGACGGTGCTGTGGAACAAGTTGTTGGACTGTTCACCTGCCTAATGAAAGTGAATCGATTTCTAAATGATTTTCTTGCTTTGAGAGGATTCAGGAAAGTGCTATAACGTGATTCACTACAATTTAAATGCAGAGAAACACAGATTTTAAAAGAAAGACAAGAAGTGGGAATTCAAAAGATTCTTCCCTCAGCCAACAGGTTAAAGATAATTGAAGCCTTCAGCTGTTTTTTTTTGATGCTAGAGTGTGTTAAATTGATTAAGGAGATCATTGCATTTGCCCAAATAACAGCAGCTCCTAGAACACTAATTCAATCATTGCAAATGAAGCAGTTTGGGCCATTTCAGTAGTGTAAAAGCTTATGACTTGCTCTACAGAATGTGCATCCCAGATATGCAGAGTCCAACATTAACTGCCAATTACTCCCAACTACATTTCACCTGCTAATTACTGTACCCAAAGGGCAGACAGCCATAAAAAAAACTTGCTATAAACTATCTCAATTAGCAGATGGTTCTCACTATCGTGGGCTGTAATTCAAATAAAGATGACTTGGAGTACAGGAAGTAGTTGGAGAGCTTAGCTGGTGTCCTGGCAGCAACCTCTACCTCAATGTCAGCAAATCAAAAGAATTGGTCATTGACCACAGGAAGAGGGATACTTCACATGCTCCAGTTTTCAGTAACAATGTTGAGGTTGAGAGAGTTGAGAACTTCAGGTTCCTAGGACTGAACATCACCAACAGCCTGTCCTGTTCTAACAATGCTGATGCCATGGCCAAGAAATCTCACCAATGCCTCAGCTTCCTCAGGGGGCTAAAGACATCTGACACGTCCCTGTTGACCCTTACCAAATTTTATCGATGCGCCGCAGAAAGCATCCAATCGGGTTGCACAATGGTTTGGTATAGCAACTGCTCTGCCCACGACCACAAGAAACTGCAGAGAGTTGTGGACACAGCTCAGCATATCCTGGGATCTAGCCTCCTCCCCTGTGGACTTTCTTCCATCCCTAGTAAAGCAGCAAGTATAATCAATGATTTCCTCCACCCCCCGCCCACCCCAGACATTCTCTCTTCGCCTCTCTTGAAATGGGCAGAAGGTACAAAAGCCTGAAAGCATATATCACCAGTCACAAGGACAGCTTCTACCCCACTATCACATGACTATTAAATGGTTCCCTAGTACGATGAAACAGACTCTTGGCCTCACAATCTATTTTGTTATAACCTGCACTGCACTTTCTCTGTAGCCGTAGTTGTGTTCTGTGTTGATTTAGGAGTGGTAAACTGGAGATAAGTCTCCACCAAAGGAGGTGTAAGGTGCTCCTTCCCTCCCCTAGCCTGCAGGTCACTCTTGGGCAAGGTGTAGCACCTGCTTTGCACCCCGCTTCAATCAAGGTCACATGAGTCATTGGAGAAGGTGGTGGATGGCTGTTTGAGCAACTGGTGCAGATCACAAGTCCTGGTTATGTGACCACTGACACCAGGCAGACAATCTCTGAAGAGTATTGATAATGGCTGGTGTAAAGACACTGCCCAGAAGAAGACAATGGCAAACCACTTCTGTAGAAAAATTTGGTCATAGTAAGACCATGATCGCCTGCATCATATGACATGGCACATAATGACAACAATGTGTTGATTTGTTGAACATTGTGTGCATGCTGTGTTGGTGCTAGAATATGTGGTGACATATATGGGCTGCCCCAAGCACATCATTAGGTTGTGTTGGCTGTTAATGCAAACAACAGATTTCACTGTATGTTTCAATGTACCTGTGATAAATAAATGAATCTGAATGTTACACTTAATCCTGCATTATTATCCTTTTACCTTGTACTGTCTTAAGACACTGTGTAATGATTTGATCTGTATGAATAATGTGCAAGACAAGCTTTTCACTATATCTTGGGACATTTGACAAGAGTAACCCAATTCCAAATCTAACCGTCAGTAAATACCCCAGCTGTGATACTCCTCATTACTCCAAATCAACAGTAAATGTGACCAGAGTGGCAGCAGGTAGACTTCTTAAAAGCCACTTTTATGAACTACTGTCTTCTCTTACCCTTCAGTGGACAGATCCATCACGTGCACTAGCCTCCATAGTCTCCAGGTTATCTTCCCCAGGGAGCAGTGCATTGGAAAGGTGGCATCCCAACATTAAGGATCACCACCGTCCAGAACTTGACCTCTTCTCATTGCTACCAGCCAGGAAGGAGGTATAGAAGCCTGAAGGCACACACTCAATGATTCCGGAACAGCTCCTTCCCCTCTATCATCCGATTTCTGAATGGGGCATTGAACCCCAGAACAATAACTCTCTACATTTCTTTTATTTCCTATTTTATTTTGCACTACTGATCAGAATCAGAATCAGAATCTTTTATTATCGCCAAGTATGTGGACACATACAGGGAATTTGATGCCGGTTTTCCTGAGCTCTCGCTGTACAGAATCAAAAAGCAAACAAAACAATAGTGCAAATAATCGTGAACTATATACAATGAGGTATACCTGTGTACGTACAGGTGGACTAGGTTCATAATAGACTAAAATTCAAGTGTTCATAAGACTGATGGCATATGGAAAGAAACTATTCTTGTACCTATTTGTCCTGGCATACAGCGATCTAAAGTGCCTACCAGAAGGAAGGAGTAGGAACAGGTGATGTCCAGGGTGTGATGGGTCTACAATGATGCTGCTTGCTCGCTTCCTAACTCTAGATGCATATAAGTCCTGGATCGAGGGCAGCTTCACACCAATAATCCTTTCCGCAGCCCCGACGGTTCTTTGGAGTCTATTCTTGTCTTGTTTGGTAGCTCATCCAAACCAGACAGTGATGGACGAACAGAGAACAGTCTGGATTATTCCAGAATAGAATTGAATCAGCAGCTCCTGAGGCAGGTTGTACTTCCTGAGTTGACGTAGGAAATACAACCTCTGCTGAGCCTTTTTGATAAGAGTGTCCGCGTTGGGTGTCGACTTCAGGTCCTGGGAGATTGTGACACCCAGAAACCTGAAGGTCTCCACAGCAGACACAATACTGTTGCGTATAGTGAGTGGGGGGAGCATGGGGGGGGGCTCCTCCTGAAGTCCACTGTCATCTCCACAGTCTTGAGCGTATTTAGCTCCAGGTTGTTCTGACCACACCAGAGGGCCAGCCGTTCCACCACCCGTCTGTATGCAGACTCATCACCATCTCGGATAAGGCCAAAGACAGTTGTGTCATCTGCAAACTTCAGGAGTTTAACAGATGGATCCTGTGAGGTGCAGTCATTAGTGTAAAGGGAGAAGAGCAGTGGGGAGAGCACACATCCCTGGGGGGCAGCGGTAGTGGTACTGATTGTCCAGGTGCTAGAAATGATACTTATTTAATTTAAATTTAGAGAGAGAGAGAGAGAGAGAGAGTAATTCACAGTTCTCTTTTTCTCTCAGTTATCATGTATTGCTTTGTTCTGCTGTCACAAAGGTATCAAATTTCATGACATATGTGGTGGTATTAAACCTGATTCTGAGCCATGGTCTCAGGCTCCTTGGCATCTTACTTATACTGGCATTCACAAAGTATTACTGAGAGAAATGTGTCCATAGGAGTTTGTATTGATAGGAACAGAGAGGATGTTTCCTTCAGTGTGGAAGACTAGGAGCAGATTCAGAATAGAAAGACGTCCACTTAGAACAGAATCTGTGAAATTCATTGCCACAGATGGCTGTGGAGGCCAAGTCTTTGGATATATTTAAAGTGGAGCTTGACAGGTTCTTGATTAGTCAGGACATCAAAGGTTATGAGGAAAAGGCAGGAGCATGGGGTTGAGGGAGATAATAAATCAGCCATGATGGAATGGCAGAGCAGGCTCAATGGTCCGGATGGCCTACTTCTGCTCCTATTTCCTACAGTCTTACGCTTTTGCCTTCATTCAGGGCAGAGAGTATTACAAATGCACGTTGTTGTTTACTGCAGAATTCCTCCTGAGCAATTCACCCATGCCACACTCCTGCTGCTAATTAAACATTAACACAAGCTTCCGGCTTTTATTTGCTCTGCTTGTAAATGCATTCTGTAAGGAACAAATTAGCAAGATTTCCTGTAAGACTAACTCCTGGGCAATGAAGCACCTCAATGGACATATCCTGTCTAATGCTGTGCCTTAGGTTTCTGGAGCCAGTATTTACCACATTGACTATAATGAACTCGGAAGCTGGCACCAAACCTACATTTAACCCCCTAGAACTGGCTTGTTTAAACCCCTCAGAGTTGTTCTTGATGATGGTGATTACTGTTCAAAGGGGAAGAATCTGTCAGGGTTTCAAAACCTGCAGATTTTTAATCTAATTTATTTTTAAATCCTTGTGGGGATTCTTATTTGCATATAAAAGGGATAATATTTTTGATTGGTCGTTTGACCCATATAAGCACATGATAGAGCTGCTTGCTTCAAGATAACATGGCATTGTTGTTTTGAGATTAGCCTGCATCCTTGCGGGAGAATAATTAGTCAATATTTTGGGCTGAGATCTTTCATCAGGGCGGGAACGAAAGGGGGCAGAAGCCAGACTAAGAAAGTGGAGGAGGGGAAGGAGTTCAAGCTGGTACGTGATAGGTGATACAAAGTGAAGGAGAAAGTAGGCGGGTGAGAGAGGTGCGGGGATGAAGGAAGAAGCTGGCACATGATAGGTGAAAGAGGAAAAGGGCTGAAGAAGATGGAATTGTATGGGAGAGGACAGTGGACCATGGAAAGAAGAGAAGGAAGATGGGAACTAGAAGAATGGTGAGAGGATAACCAAAGTTCAATGTTAAAAGTAAATTTATTATCAAAGTGTATATGCCACCATATACAAACCTGAAATTTGTTTTCTTGCAGGAATGCTCAGTAAATCCAAGAAGTATAATAGCATCATTGAAGACCGCACCCGACAGGACGGACAAGTAACCAATGTGGAAAAGTAAACAAACCATCAAATACAAAATTAAAGTCAAAGAAGAAATAATAATAATAATAGTAAGTAAACAAGCAATAAATATTGGAATGTGAGATGAGAGTGAGTCCACAGGTTATGGGAATGATGGGAAAAGTGAAATTAAGTGAAATTATCCTCTTTGGTTGAACATAGAACATAGAAATCTACAGCACACTACAGGCCCTTCAGCCCACAATGATGTGCCGACCATGTAACCTACTCTAGAAACTGTCTAGAATTTCACTACTGCATAGTCCTCTATTTTGATGCTCTTGTACCTTGTTCCTGATGGCAGCAGTGAGAAGAGAAGATGGGCTGGATGGTGGGGGTCTCTGATAATGGATGCTTCTTTACTGCGACAGCACTCCTTGTAGATATGCTCAGTAGTGGGGAGGGCTTTACCTGTGATGGACTGGACCGTATTTCCTGTAGGATTTTCCACTCAAGAACCTCAATACCTCTTTACTAGAATGAGAAAAAAAAAAATAGAGGGTGGAAAAATTACCGGATGTTGGAGAATTCGATATTTATGCCATCAGGTTGGAGGTGTTGCCTCTTCAAACTGAGTTTGGCTTCATCGTGGCATCAGAGGAGGCCATGGACATACATGTTTGAACTGCTGGAGAGAAGAATATCTATGTATCAAGATTGTTCAGTACAGTGTCTTGGCTTTATCAGAAACTTTTCTCCTGATAACTCAGGTCAGGAGAAAACTGAGCTCAGAACACCAGAACATGTGAAGCACCAGAGTATGTGTTTCCTGTCCAGCTGTTTGAGTGAAGTTGTTAACAGCCATAAAATAATGGGATAACATAGAAAACCTACTGCACAATACGGGCCCTTCGGCCCACAAAGCTGTGCTGAACATGTCCTTACCTTAGAAATTACCTAGGGTTACCCATAGCCCTCTATTTTTCTAAGCTCCATGTACCTGTCTCTTAAGGATCTGATCGTATCCGCCTCCACCACCGTTGCCGGCAGCCCATTCCACGCACTCACCACTCTCTGCATAAAAAAAAACTTACCCCTGACATCTTCTCTGTACCTACTTCCAAGCACCTTAAAACTGTGCCCTCTTGTGCTAGCCATTTCAGCCCTGGGAAAAAGCCTCTGACTATCCACACGATCAATGCCTCACGTCATCTTATACACCTCTATCAGGTCACCTCTCATCCTCCATCACTCCAAGGAAAAAAGGCACCTCCAACATTTTTGTCATCAGCAAATTTACTAACCCATCCCTGCACTTCTTCATCCAAGTAATTTATAAAAATCAGGAAGAGTAAGGGTCAGAAACAGATCCCTGAGGCACACCACCGGTCACCGACCTCCATGCAGAATATGGCCCGTCTACAACCACTCTTTTCCTGCTGTGGGCAAGCCAGTTCTGGATCCACAAAGCAATGTCCCCTTGGATCCCATGCCTCCTTACTTTCTCAATAAGCCTTGCATGGGGTACCTTATCAAATGCCTTACTGAAATCCATATACACTACATCTACTGCTCTAACTTCATCAATGTGTCATATCCTCAAAAAAATTCATTCAGCTAATAACATAGAGCATAAAACAGTACCGCACAGGAGGAGGCCCTTTGGCCCACAATGTCTGTGCTGACCATGATGTCAATTTAAACTGAGAGTGGATGTGGAGAGGATGTTTCCTATCATGGTGATGTCTCGGACCAGAGGGCACAGCCTCAGGATATAAGGACGCCCCTTTAGAACAGAGATGAGGAGGCATTTCTTTAGTTAGAGGGTAGTGAATCAGTGAAATTCTTTGCCACAGGCAGCTGTGGAGGCCAGGTCATTGGGTATATTTAAATTGGAGTTTGATAGGTTTTTGATTAGTAATGGTGTCAAAGGTTATGGGAGAAGGTAGGAGAAAGGGGTTGATGAGGATGGAATGGCAGAACAGACTCGATGGGATGAATGGCCTAATTCTCCTCCTAATGTATGTCTTATGAGGTTATACGCTAACTACACATCTGTCTACATATGGTCTATATCTCTTAATTGCCTCCACACGTCAGTGTGAAAGTAGCAGAGACTTTCCACAGGGCCATTACCAGGTCATACAGTCTTCCCAAAAATATTAAATGCTGCCAGTGTCTCTATAAACTAGACACCCTTATCTTTGTGGACACAAATGCAGCTTCCATTTCAAGTAATTAACTGACTTTATCAATTCCTTCTTCAGCAACAGATCTGGTGTGTGCAGAAAAAGAAGCCAGGAAGCAGGAACTGTATAGTTATGACACTGGGGAATAAAAAGAGGTCAGAAGATCTGATCTTATTGAATTTCAAAAGTCAGTTAACATACAGTTTTGATTCACCAAAGACATAGAACATAGAACAGTACAGCACAGGAACAGGCGATTCAGCCCACAATGTTGTGACAAACGAGCTGAAAAGTAAATTTAAAAAGCCCCAGAAACTAATCCGTCCTACCTGCACAACATTCATATCCCTCCATCTTCCTCTTATTCATGTGCCAATCTAAGTGTCTCTTAAAAGCCTGTAATGTATTTCTGCTACCACCATATCAGGCAGCACACTCCAGGCATTCACCACTCTGAGTAAAAAAGCATACCCCTCACATCCCCTTTGAACCCACCCCCTCTCACCTTCAATGCATGCCATCTGATATTAGACCTTTCTACCTAGGGAAAAAGATACTCCCTGCCTGCTCTATCCAGGCCTCTATGCTCCTAAAAGCCTCCATCAGATCACCCCTCAGCCTCGGCTGTTCCAGAGAAAACAACTCAAGTTTGTCCAGCCTCTCATGATAGCACATGCCCTCTAAACCAGGCAGCATCCTGGTAAACCTCTTTTGCACCCTCTGCAAAGCCTCAATATCCTTCCTATCATCAGGCAACCAGATCACTCCAGGTGTGGCCTTAGCAGGCTAATAAAGTTGCAACGTAACCTCTTGATTTTTGAACTCAGTGTCTCGACTAAAAAAAACAAGCATTCCATCAGCCTTCTTAACCACCTTATCAACCTGTGCAGCCACTTTCAAGGAGCTATGAACTTTGATCCCAAGATCTCTCTGCTGGGTAACACTGTTAAGGGTCTTGTTCTTAACCATGTACTGTCTCCTTGCATTTGCCCTACCACAGTACAACAATTATCTGGGTTAAACTCCATCTGCCATTTCTCTGCCCATATCTGCAACTGATCTATATTATGCTGTATTCTTTGCCAGTCTTCTACACTATCCCCAACGCCACCAATCTTGATATCTTCCACAAACTTATTAGCCCATCTACTGACTCAATGCTGGAACCCAGGGGTTCAAAACCAAACTGCTGGATGAATTGCTTTTTTCCCAGGGTTGAGGAATCAAGTAGTAGAGAGTATAGGTTTAAAATAAATGGGATAATATTTAACAGAAACATGAGGGTAACAGGATATGGTAAGTATATGGAATGAACTGCCAGGGGAAGGGGTTGAGCAAGTACAATAACAACTTTAAAAAATGTTTGGTCAGGTACATGCATAAGGAAGGTTTACGAGGATGGAGCCAAACATGGGTAAATGGTACTGACTTAGACGGCATCTTGCCTATTTCCGTGCTGTTGTTGCCGCTTGACTGGTCTCAGAAAGTTTTCACTCATTCCTCAATCACACTTTATTTTCTTATACACAGAGAAACAGTGTGGCCCCTAAGACAAAACTGTCTGGAAAATCAAACAAAGAAATCATATTTCTATACAGAAATTGACTAGTTGTATATAGATATTTTTTAGATTATGAGAAAACTCAGTCCTCTTTTATTGTCATTTAGAAATGCATACATGCATTAAGAAATGATACAATGTTTCTCCGGAGTGATATCACAGAAAACAGGACAAACCAAAGACTAACACTGACAGAACCACATAATTATAACATATATTTACAGCAGTGCAAAGCAATACCATAATTTGATGAAGAACAAACCATGGGCACAGTAAAAATAGTCTCAAAGTCTCCGAGTCGATCGACTCCTGAGTCCCCAATAGCAGGCAGCAAAAGGGAGAAACTCCCTGCCATAAACCTCCAGGCACCGTCAACTTGCCGATGCCTTGGAAGCAGCCGACCACAGCCGACGCTGAGTGAGATATTGAACAAGTGGTAACCTTGTAACCTCACTGACAGACCCCAGTCAGTTCAGATTGGCAAAAACATCTCCTCCACAATCTCTGTCAGCACAGGTGCACCACAAGGCTGCAAGCTTAGCCCGCTGCTCTACTCGTATTACACTAATGACTGTGTGGTTAAGCACAGCTTCAATACCTGTTGTGCATTTGAAACCTATCTTAGTATTTAATTAGACAGTGCATATATCATGACATGACACTTCATGCTCTTAGCGTGTCTTTATCTCTCATTCTCACTTCCATACTCCCTCATATCACATGTGGTTCTGTCCCTGACTGGTGACTACATTAAGTGACCTTACCATTTCAATACATGACGTCGCTCCTTTCCTGAGAAATGAACTTTAACGTTTTAGAACACATTTAACTCCCAGATTTAACCACTTCAATTCAACACGTATTCTCTAACATGCATGACTATAATCAACACATTTTCTGTTTTAACTTAATGATAACTCTGGAACTGAAAATTTCATTTTCAGCTTACAACAGTTTTCATCGTTTCAAAACCCACAACTTAAAGTTATACTTCAATACAAAATCATTAAACTTAAGAGGTTGTTTTCTGATCCTTTGAGGTCTCTACTGGTTTCTCTTTGCTTTCAATGTCTGGTAATGGCTTTTGCTCACTGTGATCCTGAACTTGTCTGTAACTGTCCATCATATTGCCCCACTGTCCCGGTATTTCATTGTCAAATCCTTGAGTCTCCTCCTGTTTATCAAAAGTGTTGAACTTTTTCACGTGTGGTTCCTTACATACTGCACTCCACTTTGAGATTTAACTACCACCTGATTTCCTGTTTTGCTCACCACCCTGTGCGGTGTTGAGTTGAAAGGTGTGGTGAACCTGTCCACCTTTTCTTGCTGAATAAGCACCATGTCTGCAACTTTTACAGTAGACTCTTGTGCTCCTCTGTGATTGTCTGTACACAGCTTGTACTTTCCCGTTTGTTCTGCATCCCGATCTCATACTTCCAGTTCTGCTGTGTGTACTTCCTTGACGCCTGGTAACTTCCCCCCATTTTTCAGTTGTAAAGAAGTTCGGCAGGTCTTTTCCCTATGGTGGCATGTTCCACACATCTGTAAAGTCACATACTTTCTCAGTTCACGTTTCCAGTCAAGTCCTTCTGCTTGAGCAAACCTAATCCTTTTCATCAGTGATGCATTTTGACGAAACTTCACCGTTTGCCTGAGCCCACTTTGGCGTTGTTTTCAAGTGTTTGATTCCATTACTCTCACAATATTCCTTGAAGTGTTCATTCTGAATTGAGGTCCATTATCTGATTTGATAGATATGGGCAGTCCAGGTCTACTGAAAATGTTCTTCACACTGTCAATAACCCTCTCTGCATTTGTGGAGGTCAAAATGTCATATTCATAAAATCAGCTGTAGTAATCAACCACTACTAGAATGGAATGGTATATTGGTAATGGTGCAAGAAAGTTAACAGCTACCTCCTGCTAAGGACCATCAGTAATGGTGTCTGTTTTAGTGGTTTTGGAGGGTCAGGTCTAGATACAGTATGTCAGCCCTGACAATTTTTGCAATCTTTCTCAGCTGCTTTATCCACACCAGGTCACCAAACCTTGTTAATGATTTTTGCTCTGTTTGTGAGTATTTTTGTTCACAGTCTGTGAGACTATGAGGTACCATTTCTTCATTTTGTTTTTGTTTGAGTACTGCCCCCTGCCCAACTGGGCTGACATCTGCTATTACTTTAGTTGGCATATCTTTATCAAAATAGGCCAGTGTACCTGCTCTTGCTAGATCCTCTTTCAGGGCCTTGAATGCTTGTCTCTGTTCTTCTCCGAACTTGCACTGAGTGTCCTTCCTGGTCAATCATCTCAGTGGTTCTGACAAAGTTACAAACTGTGGTATGAATCCGCTGTTTAGCCAACAAGACCTAGGAAACTCCTCACTTCTGTGATGTTTTGTGGTTCAGGAGCCTCCATTACTGCTCGCACTCTCCTCAGTTGGTCTGATGCCTTTCTGTGAAAAGAATTCCCATGAAAACCAGTCTGTCCATGTTAAGGAATATCTATGTTTTTTTGTTGTAATTTTGTCCTATGAAATCATTGTTATGAAATCATTGTTGAAAATGATGCTTCTTGTCATGTTTGTACTGACCGAAATAAATTTCATTCATTCATTCATTCATTCAAGTGCCATTTCTCCAGTTGTCCAGGTGCAGTGTCAGACCACACTCTGTGAATCTCTTTAAGGCAGCATGCAGCCTCTCATCATGCAGTTTTGGCGTATATACAATCACATCATCAAGATGTTCTCAACTCCTTCAATTCCAGCTAAAGCAATTATGCACAGCACATGTGGTTATCTCTCTAAATTCTGGAGTTAGTTCCAGCTGGTAGTAGCCCCATTTCAAGTCTAGTTTGCTAAACACAGCTGCTCCATTCATGCCCTGTAGTATCTCGTCTACAGTTGGGATGGGATATCTCTCCCTCACAATTGCTTTGTTTGTTCTGATGTCCTTGTCAGGTTTTGGTAAAATTACTATCAGGTTAACCCGAGGAACCAGGCCTTCAACTTTCTCAATAATGTCCATTTTCATTAGCTGTTCAATTTTTTTTCTCAACAGCCACCCTCAAGTTGTAAGGTAAGTGTCTGAGTGGTGGGGCCACAGGCTTTACCTTCGGATCAATGTATGGACTGATCTGCTGAGTGTTCAGCTTTCCTACTCCTTCAAACACCTTTGGGTACTGTAGCATAAGTGAATCTTTAATGTCTGTCACTGCTGACACATTTAACACACCCAATTTTGTAGCTGCTTCTCGACCTAGGAGTGGTTCACCATTGCCTTTCATCGTGATGAACTCTGCCTGGTCTGATCCGCTCTGTTTCCAATACTGATTTCACATTGAAACACCCCCTTAACCTCCTGTGATGTTCCAGGTACGTTTGACTACAGCTTTCTCTTCTGCTTAGCAACATATGAATGGCACTTTATCTTCTCTGACTTAAGTTTTTCCCACACGTTTGCACCCAATATAATACTTCTAGCTCCTGAATCTATTAACGTGCACAGATTTACGCCCCCTATACAGAAAGTCTTTTTTTTTTCAGATGATTCTGTCTCATTAAAAACAAATTCCTTCCGCTCATCCTCAACATGGTTCCCTTTTTCTGTCTTTAATCCTTTTGTCCAGCATATTTTTGCAAAGCGGTCTTTTCCAGTGCATTTTCTGCATGTCTGACCATGAGCTGGGCACACTGGGTCTCTACCCAGGTGATCTGTGTTTCCGCATCTGTAGCATTTCCTTTCATTTGTACTAGTAGACTTTGTTTATCCCTCTGTCTATTTGTCATGTGCTGTGTCCTCACGGTGTGAAACGCGGCACACAGTGTCTGGCCGGCTCCCTTGGAGTGACATGGCTGACTACTGTTCCTCGACTTTTTCACATTGTGCCGCTATTTCCAGTGTGTGAGCTAGCACTAGATCCTGCATATTCTCCAGTAGACATTTACATTTTCCCACTATGGCATCCCTGATTTGGTTGTCTGTGTCAACAGTCTTTTGCTGCCTGCCGAAGGTGAGTAGACAACTGTTGAACCGTCTCACCTTGTTTTTGGGCAAGCTGATGAAAATGCTGCTGGGCAACCGTAGTGGTGACCTGAGGAATGAAGTAAGCATTCAGCACATCCACTGCTGCTGTGTGGTCTGTGACTTGTCCCATGTTTGGTAGTGTTGTGAATATATCCTGCACATCTGGCCTGCCAGGTGTAAAAGTAATGATCTCCTCTTTGTTTTGACCAGGATTTCTCTATTCTCATCAACGAACATTAAACTTCCTTTCAATATCCGTATTCTTGTCGTCACTGTTGTATATTTGCAAACTATTTTAGTACTTAGTTGCTTTAATGCATGTATCATGACATGATGCTTCATGCTCTGAACATGATTTTATTTCTCATTCTCGTTTCCACGTTCCCTCACATCACATATTATTCTGTCCCTGACTGTTGACATCACTGTACTTGACAAGTGTCAAACTACATTAACTGATCTTACCATTTCAATACGTGACAATACCATACTTCGGTTTGCCGATGATGCTACTGTTGTTGGCTAAATCAATGACGGTGATGAATCTGCATATAGGAGGGAGATCAAGGATCTGGCTGAGTGGTGCCACAACAACAATATCTTACTCAGTGTCAGCAAGACCAAGGAGCTACAGTTGCCATTAATACAATAATTTCAAATGTTCTCTTAAATGTGAGTGTGCTTCAGCTAGGAGCTGTTTTTGAATGATTTCTTGTAAGATTCCACAAACTAAATTATCTCTCAGTGTATCATTAAACCAATGACTGAATGCACAATGTTCAGACAATTTCTTGAATTCAACATGTATGCTGAAATACACTCCCCTTCCTTTTGATTCCATTAAAGCATTCTGCAATCAACAATGGTTTCAGTTCTAAAAGCTCCCGCATTACTTTCAGGATATTAGCAAAGGTCATTTTGGCTGGTTTGGTTGGAGCAGTCAAATGTTTAAGCAAACTGGATGCCTTTCCACCCAATGTACTCAGCAAAACTAGCACTTGCTTTTCATTAGCTCTTTAACTCGCTTCAAAATGCTGCTCAATTTGCTCAGTATATAATATCCAATTATCACTTGTGCAATCGAATGTATCTATCTTTCCAATGCAGCCAGTCATTTCAGTTTTTAAAAAAATTTATGGTTATTATCTCCCAGTACTCATCGTTTGTGCACCTATGAATTTTGTCCACTTTCTGCCTGTTTTTTAAAGTTGAACTTCCCGCTGCACTTCCAAAGAAAAGAATGTCCTGTGCTTTTTTAAACTCAAATGTCTCATTGAATTTCAACATGTTGGTCATGTTGGGTTTGTTTTATAAATTACTCATCACTTTGAGAAGGCGGGGCAGTGGGACTAAATAGGATAAAATGGATCAGCTCATGATAAAATGGCGGAGCAGACTCAATGGGCTGAATGGCCTACTTCTGCTCCTTTGTCTTATGGTCATCACTACTGTTATGTCTTGTAACTCCAAAACATAAAACTAATCAAAAGAAATACTCAGGGAGCCCAGGGATAAATGTGTATACTTCATTTTTACTTTAGTGAGGTACACACTTTTGATGTGGTGGCATGGTGATGTCAAAGCATAGAAACAGGCCCTTTGGCCCAAGTTGCCTGAGGTAATTCCGTTTACTCTGCATTTGGGCTGTAGTCCTCTAACACTTTGCTATTCATGCACCTTGTCCTTTAAATGTCATTGTAATGGTCTCTATCACTTCCTCAGGCAGATTGTTCTGCATGCCCAGCACCATCTGTGTGAAAATGTTCTAATTTCAAAGTAAATTCGGCAGGAGGAGAAGATGGCGGCGCGACGCAGCGCGCATGGCCTCTCCGGTGATGAATATCTGTTATCTGTCAAGTAGGAGGCCGTGCACAATTGTGATTTGATGGAAGCAGACGTGAGAGCACGGAGGAACATTTGGTGAAACTTCTGAAATGCCTGTTTCGCTGCCATCGCTACTGTGTGATCCGAAATCTCCGGAGGGGAAGTCCCCGAATCCTTGGCTTTGCCTGTTGCTTGGTGGCCGGGGTCAGGGTCAAAGCGCTCGGCAGAGATGGTGCTCGGTGCTCGGTGTCGGAGGGCTGGTTGGAGGCTCAAAGTTTTCGGATGGACTCAGAGTCGGACTGTGGTCGGGTACTTCCAGGATGCTGCATTGGCAAGTTTGCGGCGCTGGAAGCTCATGGCAGGGAGAGTTTCTCCCTTCAACATCATGAGATGTTGGGGCTATCGGGACTTTGAGACTTTTTTTTACTGTGCCCATGGTCTGCTCTTATCAAATTACGGTATTGCTTTGCACTGTTGTAACTATATGTTATAATTACGTGGTTTTTGTCAGTTTTAGTCTCGGTCTGTCTTCTGTTTCTATGATATCATACTGGAGGAACATTGTATCATTTTTTAATGCATGCATTTCTAAAGGACAATAAATGAGGACTGAGTGTCCTCATAATCCAATCTAAATTATGGTTATTGGACCTATTCTGGGGAATAGTCATTAAAAGTCAATAGTTTTATTTTCAGATTCAGGATACTCATTTAATTACAGGTTAATCCAAACCAAGTGTTTTTATAAACATGAGAAATATCTCCAAAGGAATGTACACAAAATGCTGGAATTAAACAAAACAAGATGATGGCACTTGTACCTGCAGTGGCTTCTCGGGGGCCAACCAAAGATGCGTTTTTCTTTGTTAAACGTGTTTTTATACATAGTAAGACTATTATTGACTCCAATAACTATACGTACAGCATCGCAGCAGTGATCTGCTCATTATTCAGAGTAGCCAACTGGTGTGTTGTAAGAGTTGGCTGGTGGTTCAGAGAAGGCGAATCGAGCCGCCGGGCCACAGGAGAAGCTGGATTGGGTTCAGAAGAGCTGACCCGGGTATAGACCATGCTGCTGCTGGCTACTCGGAGGCAATGGAGTTGGAGACTTTGAGTTGGTATGAAGGTGGCATGTAGTGAAACCGTGGGTGACTGTCTTGGATAGTTCTTTTGCCATCGCAAGGCTGTGTTGGACATTGATTGCCACAGGCCTGCTTCCCTTGTTTGGTGCGAGACAGGCGTCGAGGCAGCAGTATCGCCTTGGTTGTAGCAAGAACTAGGCATCAACACTTGGGCTTGCATTGTAGCATTGCGCCTGGGCTTGGTTGTGGTGGGGCTCTCCCATGGGTGCTGCCCTCTAGTGTTGGATCTGCTGAGAACCATCGATTTTCAGGATGTCGCTCAGGGTCTTGGACTGAAAATGTGTTTTCTCACATGACTATGTTCTTGGTTTTTATCCCCCCTTTATTCAAGTATGATTTGACTGACAATTAAACTTGATTTGATTTGGAGCAACTCAGCAGGTCAGGTAGCATCTATGGAAACAAATAAACAATCGATATTTTGGGCTGTGACCCCACTTCAGGACTGAAGTGTTTTTATAGCCTCCTGTTGAAAAAGTTAGAAGATTACCTTTATAAAGACTTTAAAAACGCAAACACGAGGAAATCTGCAGATGCTGGAATTTCAAGCAACACACATAAAAGTTGCTGGTGAACACAGCAGGCCGGGCAACATCTCTAGGAAGAGGTGTGGCCTGCTGCGTTCACCAGCAACTTTTGTGTGTGTTGCTTATAAAGACTTTAATTGTTTGGAATTGCACTCAAAAAAGAGAACATACTGCATCAGAACTCGCTGTGCTGTTTAACTAGCCTTGGCTGCTGTTTTAACTTCACACCATCCACCTACCTTATTCCAGCTTCTGCACATTTGTAAACCCATTTCCTTCATCTCCTTCCCACTTCCCTTGAAAATGGAGCTAAGCCGTGTTTGATTCAACTGCTTCTTGAGAGAGGGAGTGCCATGAGAATAGCAAACAGATAAAGCTGATCCCATGGAACTTCCAAGAGATAAGGCTGATGGAATTAGAAGTTATGCTTGCAATGTCTCGAGATGATGGGTTTGGTTAGAAAGTAGAAAGAAATTTAGTTTCTCAGAGGACCTTTACTCTCTGAGACAAGCTATCAAAATAACTGACATGAATGAGATAATGACGGAATTTTAAGATGAAGTTTGTCGAGCACTGATGAGGAGATAATGATGCCAGTCGCAGGTAGGCAATTGCTGGTGGGTTGCTTGGGACTGTAAATTACCATGAACAATCATTGTATCCCAGACTTACTTGACAAGTGTTTCAAGAGGAATTTTAAGTTCACGTTTATTGTTGTCATGGGCATACACATATGAAGTATAAATACCATGAAAATTAACTTTTTGCAGCAGCAGCAAAGTGCAAGACAAGCACACTTAACATGAAGTTAAATTAATGTAATTTATTTATTTTATAATTTCCTTCTAATTACAAAATTGCAATTTTGCAAGTTGTCTCTTTATTACTTTGGTCACATTTCCCAGAAATAACTGTCTGGCCTTGAGGTTTCAGGATTTGCTTGGGTATTTAAGTCATTCCACAAAATGAGTTTGAACAGCATTCTAAAGATACTGCACTGAAGTCAGCTAATATCCAACTGGTGCAAAGATAATTCCTGTGGAAGTGACAGTCGTAACAGTAACAAGCAATAAGCCACATTGGGCTTGTATGTTTTAAAACAGGAGAGCTAGCATTGTGGGGCGGTGATTGGCTGAGATAAGTACAAGTGATTGGCAATCCACCCACCACTTGCATGCCACATCCTCGGCAATAAAGCCAGTTGGTGGCATCCATTAGACTTGCGAGACCATGGATCTGCGCCTGGAAAGGGAGTGTTCTCTCCAGGGCACAGGCCTGGGCAAGGTTGTATGGAAGACCAGCAGTTGCCCATGTAGCATGTCTCCCCTCTCCATGACACCGATGTTGTCCAAGGGAAGGGCAAGAGCTTGGTACCAGTAACGTCGCAGGAGTTGCCAGAACGAGGTTGAAGGCAATGTCGGACTGCCTTAGGGATTCCAGCTCCAAATTCTCCTCAGGGTTTACTCCTGAAGTCTTTCCCATAAGTAGGTATGGCCGCAAGGCAGCGGAGGTTTGAAATCAGAGTTTTCCCTCTCTTAGATGGACTGCCTTCCCAGGCTGATGAGCTCTATCTACCTGAAGCACTGGTTTTAAGGCATCAGGACCCGCCTTCGCCCCTTCTCCTGTCAGTAGGAACAGATCCGCCGGGCTTCGAGGCTAAGCCACACGAGAAGGCCAGGAGTTGGACCTGGTTGTCAGAGACTATTTGAGGCTCATGCCGTGAGGAGAACTTTTAGGTAGTGGGAGCTTGTCCCCACTACCACTCCTCGGCTTGACAACCTTGGAACCAATAAAGCCAACTGAAAGCAAATTAAAGAAAGTACTGGATGATGCTAAAGCAGTGTTCAAAAGTGACATTGGAAAATTCAGACGTATCAGAGGCGAGGGAAGAGATTGCTGAGCCTCTGGCTAGGATCCTTATGTCCTCGTTGTCCACGGGAATGGTACCGGAGGATTAGAGGGAGGCGAATGTTGTCTCCTTGTCCAAAAAAGGTAGTAGGGATAGTCCGGGTAATTATAGACCAGTGAGTCTTACGTCTGTAGTGGGAAAGCTGTTGGAAAAGATTCTTAGAGATAGGATCTATGGACATTTAGAGAATCATGGTCTGATCAGGGACAGTCAGCATGGCTTTGTGAAGGGCAGATTGTGTCTAACAAGCCTGATAGAGCTCTTTAAGGAGGTGACCAGGCATATAGATGAGGGTAGTGTAGTGGATGTGATCTATATGGATTCTAGTAAGGCATTTGACAAGGTTCCACACGATAGGCTTATTCAGAAAGTCAGAAGGCATGGGATCCAGGGAAGTTTGGCCAGGTGGATTCAGAATTGGCTTGCCTGCAGAAAGCAGAGGGTGGTGGTGGAGGGAGTACATTCAGATTGGAGGATTGTGACTAGTGGTGTCCCACAAGGATCTGCTCTGGGACCTCTACTTTTCGTGATTTTTATTAACGACCTGGATGTGGGGGTGAAGGGTGGGTTAGCAAGTTTGCAGACAACACAAAGGTTGGTGGTGTTGTAGATAGTGTAGAGGATTGTCAAAGATTGCAGAGAGACATTGATAGAATGTAGAAGTGGGCTGAGAAGTGGCAGATGGAGTTCAACCTGGAGAAGTGTGAGGTGATACACTTTGGAAGGACAAACTCCAAGGCAGAGTACAAAGTAAATGGCAGGATATTTGGTAGTGTGGAGGAGCAGAGGGATCTGGGGGTACATGTCCACAGATCCCTGAAAGTTGCCTCACAGGTGGATAGGGTAGTTAAGAAAGCATATGGGGTGTTAGCTTTCATAAGTCGAGGGATAGAGTTTAAGAGTCGCAAAGTAATGATGCAGCTCTATAAAACTCTGGTTAGGCCACATTTGGAGTACTGTGTCCAGTTCTGGTCGCCTCACTATAGGAAGGATGTGGAAGTATTGGAAGGGGTACAGAGGAGATTTACCAGGATGCTACCTGGTTTAGAGAGTATGCATTATGATCAGAGATTAAAGGAGCTAGGGCTTTACTCTTTGGAGAGAAGGAGGATGAGAGGAGACATGATAGAGGTGTACAAGATAATAAGAGGAATAGATAGAGTGGATAGCCAGCACCTCTTCCCCAGGGCACCACTGCTAAATACAAGAGGACATGGCTTTAAGGTAAGGGGTGTGAAGTTCAAGGGGGATATTAGAGGAAGTTTTTTTACTCAGAGAGTGGTTCGTGCGTGGAATACACTGCCTGAGTCAGTGGTGGAGGCAGATACACTAGTGAAGTTTAAGAGACTACTAGAGAAGTATATGGAGGAATTTAAGGTGGGGGGTTATATGGGAAGCAGAGTTTGAGGGTCGGCACAACATTGTGGGCCGAAGGGCCTGTACTGTGCTGTACTATTCTATGTTCTGTGTTCAAGGGTAAAATGAAAATGCTACACCCAAGTTTTACAAGCCAGCACAGTTCCTTATTCCATCCGTGACAAAGGAGCCAGAGAGCTCGATCACATGGAGGCTGAAGGCATCCTTCCGAGGTTGAATGGATCCCATGGACAATGCCAGTGATCCCAGTAGCCAAGAAGAATGGGTCTGTCAGGATCTGTAGTGACTTTACAATCACTATCAACTCAGTACTGTAGGTCGATCAATACCCTCTGCCCAGAACAGAAGATGGCTTTGCAAACCTTTCTGGAGGGAAACACTTCAGCAAACTGGACTTAGCTAAGGCAGACCTACAGATGGTGAAGAAAGCAGAGTACAGAGTGTTTCTCACCATAAAAAATCCCAAAGGACTGTATCACTACAAGAGGCTTATTTCTGGAGTAGCATCTGCACTGCACTCTGGCAGAAAGCAATGGATCAGGTCCTGCAAGGCTGCCCAGGCACTCAGTGTTACCTGAAAGACATCATTGTTACTGGTGAGGGTAACGGGGACCAACTCCAAAATATCAGGAGAGCATTAAAAAGATTCTATGATTCTGGGCTCAGAGCATGATCCGACAAGTGTGAATTCTTTTGAAGCAAGTATCACTTTGTTCACACCATCAATGCACAAGGGAAGTGTGCTGAGAAAATTCAAGCAATGATGTATGCCCCAAGGCCAAAGGATGTGTCGCAGTTGTGATTCTTTTTAGAGTTTGTCAATTACTATAACAGGTTTCTGCCAAACCTGGCTACTGGCTCCCTTGAATTCATTACTGCAGATCGGGAAGAAATGTAAGAGACAAAGCAGGGTGAGGTGGCTTTCCAAAAGGTAAAGGAAATGGTGACGTCAGACACTGTTCTCACACATCGTCAAGTGAAGCTTTCCTGAGATGCCTTGCCTAATTGTATAGATGCAGTCATGTCACGTGTTTTGAGTGGTACAAGTGAACGCCCTATAGCCTTCACATTATGTTTCCATACCGTTGTAGAGAAAAATTATGCTCAGATTGACAGAGAAACCATGAATCTGCTTTGCGGTGTAAAACATTTCAACCAGTATTTGCATGGGAGAGAGCTTACCCTCATCACTCAACGACCTGGCCTCCAATGCTGCTTGTGGTAACAAATTCCACAAATTTACCATCCTCTTGCTAAAGAAATTTCTCTGCATCTCTGTTTTAAACGGATGCCCTTCTGGTCTGAGGCTGTGCCCACTTGTCCTAGACCAGGGGTGGCCAATCTTTTACATTCCATGCGTCAATTTTTTCACGTACGAGTTCAGATGCGATTTTTTCACGCATGAGTTCTATATTAACATACTTTTACAAGAATTGTGGGGGTATAAGAGTTGTATGGCGCATCTGAACTCGTGCGTGAAAAAATTGACGCATGGAATGTGGTTGGCCACTCCTGCTATAGACTCTACTCTGTCTAGGCCTTTCAACATTTGAAAGGTTTCAATGCTCCCCCCTCATCCTTCTAAGTTCCAGTGAGTACAGGCCCAGAGCTATCAAATGTTCCTCGTATGATATCCCTTTCATTCCCCGATCATCCTTGTGAACCTCCTCTGAACCCTCTCCAATGCCAGCACATCTTTTCTAAGATAAGGGGCCCAAAGCTGTTCACAATACTCAAGGTGAGGTCTCACCAGTGCCTTATAAAGCCTCAGCATCACATCCCTGCTCTTGCATTCTAGATCTCATGAAATGAACACTAACATTGTATTTCTTTGTTTGTTTACATATTTCATTATATGTTTTATGTAAGAAGTACATGAATGGCATACATCATTATGTCATATTAGAATCAGGTTTAAAATCACCAGCATATATTGTGAAACTTGTTGTCTTTGTGCAAGCAGTACAGTGCAATACATAATTATAGCAAAAAAATGAATTACAGTAATATATATGATGATGATTATGATTATGAGGACACAGAGTCCCCTTTTGTTGTCATTTAGTAATGCATGCATTATGATAAAATATATACATAAATAGTTAAATTAAAAATTAGTGCAAAAATATAAATTGAAAGATGTAGTCTTCGTGGGTTCAATGTCCATTCAGAAATCAGATGACAGAGGGGAAAAAGCTACTCCTGAATCATTGTGTGTATGCCTTCGGGCTCCTGTACCTCCTCCCTGACGGTAGCAATGAGAACAAGGCTTTTTATGGGTGATGGGGGTCCTTAATGATGGATCCCACCCTTTTGAGGCATCATTCCTTGAAGATGTCATGGATCAAAGGTTACTGGGAGAAGGCCGGGAAGTGGGGCTGAGGAGGGGTAAAAAAGGATCAGCCTTGATTAAATGGCGGAACAGACTAGATGGTCCAAATGGCCCAATTTTTCTCCTATATCTTATGGTCTTATGGCTATACTGCAGAGGCTAGTGCCATGATGGAGCTGACTACGTTTATGGTCTTATGGTTATACTACAGAGGCTAGTGCCATGATGGAACTGACAACGTTTATGGTCTTATGGCTATACTGCAGAGGCTAGTGCCATGATGGAGCTGACAACGTTTATGGTCTTATGGCTATACTGCAGAGGCTAGTGCCATGATGGAGCTGACAACGTTTATGGTCTTATGGCTATACTACAGAGGCTAGTGCCATGATGGAACTGACTACGTTTATAACTCTCTGCAGCACATTTCAATCCTGTGCAGTAGGCAAGCCACCCCCCCAAAACCAGATGGTGATGCAGCCAGTTAGAATGCTGTCCACGGTACATTTGTAGAAATTTGTGGGTGTCTTTTGAAACACACCAAATCTCCTCAAACTCCTCGTGTTTTCATGCTTTCTTTGTAGCTGCAAATACTGGACTGAAATTGTTATATTTGAAGGCAAGCAGCATAAGAAATAAAATGAAATTGAGCTACAGAGTGGCAAATATGATGTTGTGGCCATCTCTGAAACTTGGCCAAGCGATGGCTGCCATTGGGAGCTGAACGTCCAAGGATATGGTGTATCGGAAAGATAGGTTAGTAGGCAAAGGGGGTGGTGTGCCCCTGTGTATAAAAAATAAAATTAAATCATTAGAAAGGGATGACAACTGCCGTTAGGGTCCTTTTACCCTTGCCATTTCTTAACTCAACCCATAGAGGCTCTACACCTAATCATGCATCTTGAGAGTTGCATCATAAAGAAGCATTTTCATCGAAATTCTGAGCACCAAACACAAAATATTGAATAAACTTGGTGAGTCAGGCAGCATCTACTGGGTGGAATAAATAGTCAATGGTAGTCCATGTTAATTAAGCCCAAAAGATGTAACGTTAGAAAGCTCTACCTGTGGAGGGATGGAAATGAGACTTACAGGATTGCAGAAAGAACTTGAAAAAAACAAGCTATGCCAGAATGAGGTGTGGCTGATGCAGGTGTGGAGAAGCAACAACAACACACCAAAGTGTTAAAAGTGGAATTACAAGTTAGTATCTCTACCATACTTACTGGAAATCCTCACGGTGAACCTCCTGGAGGAGAGATGATCTTAGAAAAAGATTTATTAAATCTATGTCTATAGTGACCACCAGCTATAGTGAAACAATATCGGCAGAGATGGAAGTCCAAGATCTCTACTGCGTAATCAGAAATTAGTTCTGTTAAATTATACCAAGGGATTTGGTCAGTTATTTTTGTAAGTATTGTGAATCAACTTCAGTGCATGACCCACCATTTCAGCCAACGAACCAAGAAACAAGATGGTGAGCCGTCCAAGATTGAAAAACCAGTGTGGGAATGGAATATTTCAATACTTAGAGGATTTAACACGGTTGGATGTACAATTTTATTTCTTATTCAAAGAATCTGAATTTAATTTTCTGGAAGAACTGATTATTTTTGCAAGGACTTTAATAAATGACTGAGTGAAATTTACTTTGTTTAAAAGATGATGTGGAGAATTTGTCGTGAAATGAGTTAAACTGCACATATATTTTTTGGGGATGAATTTAATTTTTTTATTACAAGGACTGAGTTATTCTGCAAGGCAGCAAAAGCTATTTCTAGCTGGTTAGTATCAGAGGAGTCTGCTCTGAAATGAGCAGTTATAGTCTTGATACGTACATCTTCAGCGGTTTCAACAGTGACTATTTCTGTATTCTCCATAGTAAGGGTTTAGAATATAGAACATAGAATAGTACAGCACAGTACAGGCCCTTCGGCCCACAATGTTGTGCTGACCCTTAAACCCTGCCTCCCATATAACCACCCACCTTAGATTCCTCCATATACCTGTCTAGTAGTCTCTTAAACTTCACTAGTGTATCTGCCTCCACCACTGACTCAGGCAGTGCATCCCACACACCAACCACTCTCTGAGTAAAATACCTTCCTCTAATATCCCCCTTGAACTTCCCACCCCTTACCTTAAAGCCATGTCATCTTGTATTGAGCAGTGGTGCCCTGGGGAAGAGGTGTTGGCTGTCCACGCTACCTATTCCTCTTAATATCTTGTATACCTCTATCATGTCTCTTCTCATCCGCCTTCTCTCCAAAGAGTAAAGCCCTAGCTCCCTTAATCTCTGATCATAATGCATACTCTCTAAACCAGGCAGCATCCTGGTAAATCTCCTCTGTACCCTTTCCAATGCTTCCACATCCTTCCTATAGTGAGGCGACCAGAACTGGACACAGTACTCCAAGTGTGACCTAAACAGAGCTTTATAGAGCTGCATCATTACCTCGCGACTCCTAAACTCTATCCCCCGATTTATGAAAGCTAACACCCCATAAACTTTCTTAACTACCCTATCCACCTGTGAGGCAACTTTCAGGGATCTGTGGACATGTACCTCCAGATCCCTCTGCTCCTCCACACTACCAAGTATCCTGCCATTTACTTTGTACTCTGCCTTGAAGTTTGTCCTTCCAAAGTGTATCACCTCACACTTCTCCAGGTTGAACTCCATCTGCCACTTCTCAGCCCACTTCTGCATCCTATCAATGTCTCTCTGCAATCTTCGACAATCCTCTACACTATCCACAACACCACCAATCTTTGTGTCGTCTTCAAACTTGCCAACCCACCCTTCTACCCCTACATCTAGGTCGTTAATAAAAATCACGAAAAGTAGAGGTCCCAGAACAGATCCTTGTGGGACACCACTAGTCACAATCCTCCAATCTGAATGTACTCCCTCCACCACCACCCTCTGCTTTCTGCAGGCAAGCCAATTTTGAATCCACCTGGCCAAACTTCCCTGGATCCCATGCCTTCTGACTTTCTGAATAAGCCTACCGTGTGGAACCTTGTCAAATGCCGAATCTGGAGTATTGTGTTCAGTTTTGGTCACCAAATTACAGGAAGGATATAAATAAGGTTGAAAGAGTGCAGGGAAGGTTTACAAGGATGTTGCCGGGACTTGAGAAACTCAATTACAGAGAAAGGTTGAATAGGTTAGGACTTTATTCCCTGGAGCGTAGAAGAATGAGGGGAGATTTGATAGAGGTATATAAAATTATGATGGGTATAGACAGAGTGAATGCAAGCAGGCTTTTTCCACTGAGGCAAGGGGAGAAAAAAAACCAGAGGACATGGGTTAAGGGTGAGGGGGGAAAGGTTTAAAGGGAACATTAGGGGGGGCTTCTTCACACAGAGAGTGGTGGGAGTATGGAATGAGCTGCCAGATGAGGTGGTAAATGCAGGTTCTTTTTTAACATTTAAGAATAAATTGGACAGATACATGGATGGGAGGTGTATGGAGGGATATGGTCCGTGTGCAGGTCAGTGGGACTAGGCAGAAAATGGTTCGGCACAGCCAAGAAGGGCCAAAAGGCCTGTTTCTGTGCTGTAGTTTTTCCATGGTTTTATGTTTTTTCTAAATGCCTTACTAAAATCCATGTAGGTCACATCCACTGCACTACCCTCATCTATATGCCTGGTCACCTCCTCAAAGAACTCTATCAGGCTTGTTAGACACGATCTGCCCTTCACAAAGCCATACTGACTGTCTCTGATCAGACCATGATTCTCTAAATACCCATAGATCCTATCTCTAAGAATCTTTTCCAACAGCTTTCCCACCACAGATGTAAGGCTCACTGGTCTATAATTACCCGGGCTATCCCTACTACCTTTTTTGATCAAGGGGGCAACATTCACCTCCCTCCAATCCTCCGGTACCATTCCCGTGGACAACGAGGACATAAAGATCCTAGCCAGAGGCTCAGCAATCTCTTCCCTCGCCTCGTGGAGCAGTTTCTCTAATCTGTGTTCACATCTCCGTCTGGATTTCTTTATAATCTTTCTCACTGTGCTTCGCTACGATTTTCAACTCAGCAAGGTTTGCTTGAGTGGAGTCTTTTCCATCTTTCTGGGCGAAGACACTGGCCAAACTAACTATATGGTAGGGAACTTTTGGTTGCTGCTTGCCTGTTGAGTGTATGATAGCAAAGGCTGGAGATTTTGCACCGCAGAGCCAACATTGTATGAGGGACTTAGGACACTCTGCACCAGGGTCAGCTGGAGGAATAACTCTGGCAACTGAACCATGTCCTTTTAGAAGGTCTAATATTTCCACATCTTTTTCTGTTCCTGTTATGCCACTGACTAAAACATCATTTGGAATTTTGACACCCTTTTCCTCTATGACATCCATTTTCTTTCACTGTAGGTTTTAATTGGAAAAGTGATTTTGAACAATAAGATTCTTTTAGTGCCCTAATTAACCTGGACTACACCTTGCTTCAGGCCTTGTCTAATGAACAATCTTGGTCGACTGTTCATTCCCCTCCATAGATGCTGCCTGACTTGCTGAGTTCCTCCAGCATTCGTGCATGTTGTTCAAGACTTTCAGCATCTGCTCAATCTCTTGTGCCACCATCACAGACGGCTGTAGTAGATAGACTTTATGACATTTTGTTCCAGATTTTGACACATCATTTTGACACAAGGGTGGACACATAGACAACTCCCCACCCATCAACCCCTTCTTCACCGCTGGAATAGCAATTTGGATCGCTCCGCCTGATCGATCCTCCAACACCCACTTTCTCTGCGGGCATAACAATGCTCATGTGTCTGAGGTCTGTATCATCTGACCTCCCATTTATTTCACCAGGCTGAGCATCACCTGTCATTCAAAGAGTCCCTCCTTCCTTTGTCTGTAAAGAAATGCACAAGCAGGCAACTGTCCTTGAAGAAGTATCAACAACCTGCTGAAAATCACAACATCGAGTGTCCATTAAATAACACTGCCTTTGGTCACCATAGCAACTTTCGAGCTGCTCGGTGCTGTCTCCAACTCCAAACTCAGTAAAAATCCAAAGTTACTTCCAATGCCTTAAAGTGACAGTCCAACCGTTAATCTTCGTCTCTCTCTCTCCTTTCCAAACAAACCATCAATGATGAATGTCTCTCTCTGTCTCTCTTCAAACAGTTAATAGGGGCACTCCTGGATCCCCTCACACTCCCCTTCCTCAGGGAAAAAAAATTGTCGAAGATGATTTTTTTTTAAAATGTCCATCACAGGGTTTTCAAACAATACAGGGGAAAACATCAGATGGCAAGGCAAAAATGGTTACAGTTTTCAACTTAACATCGGGATAAGCAATCAGCTATGATGTTATCAGTACCTTTCACATGTTTGATTTTTAAGTCACCTTCCCGCAATATCAGACTCCAATTTAACAACCTTCTATTCTTCATCTTAGTTAGAAACATCAACGGATTATAACCCATGCAAACCACAAGTGGTCTCTGAGCAACAGAAAGGTTTTGAGGTCTCTGATCATAGGCCTCAAAATGTTGTAAAGCCAGAATAAGTGCTAGCAATTCCTTTTCAACAGTTGAATAATTTTTCTGATGTACATTAAAGTTCTTTGAGAAATAAGCTACTGGATGTTCAATATCATCCACTCCCTTCTGTAACAGTACTGCCCCAGCAGCTTCATCAATAGCATATGTTGTGATTGAGAATGGTTTTGAGAAATCCAGTGCTTTGAGCACAGAATGATAACACAAGATGGTTTCCAGGCATTCAAATGCCTCCTGCCAAAGGTCACTCCATTCAAATCTTTCACTCTTCCCTAGGAGTTTTGTTAGGGGGAGAGCAATGTCAGCAAAGCTCTTACAGAATTTTTTATAATACCCAACCATTCCTAAAACCCTTCTCAAAGCTTTCTTGCTGGTCAGAACAAGAACTTCAACAATAGCCTGTACAGGAGCCAGTTGGCCTTGGCCCACCACATAACCCCGATATGTAACTGTGGCATGGCCAAACTCACTTTTAGCGAGGCTCACAGTAAGATTGGCCTTGGAAAGTCTGTCAAACCGTTTTACTTTCCTCAAAGTTCACTCTGTGAGGATGCCATTTCATAAGCTGGGCTAAATTCATAATGACATGATGCACTGCACCTGTGCACCATTTCAAAACACCAATTAGTCCTTTTACTTGTTTTTCCAGCTTTGGATCCAACTGGTGGACCTTATCAGTAATATTTTCCAAACCAATGGAATTCTGACATTTTGGTGAGTCTAGATTCAGTGGGCAAACACGTTTTTCCATTCCATTATCAGATTTCACGACTCCATTTTGTTCTACAACCATTCTCCCGGCTGCAATTCTAGTAAACAAGTGTCCTATTTTGACTCGACCATTTTGTAAACTTTCCTTAGCAAAGTCACAAAGCTTACTAAATCCTTTCCAAAGTTCTCTGAGTAGGGCCAAAGGTCCTTTTGGCCTGTAACTGAACACAGGTTCCAACAAATTAACCTTCACTGCCTTCTGAATTGAATCTCCAACAATAAATAAAAGGAGGGGAACCCCCTCGTTCCCATTTTCCTTATTTCTCACACAATGATGTCCACCTAAAGGCATACTGTAAGCCATGTTTAAAATTTCAGCCTTGTAACCTTTCAAAACCACCATGTGACTTGCAGGTACTGTGGCTGGTCTCCACTTCCTCATCAACATCCCATCTTTAAGGTGACATCCCACTGACTCTCTCTGAACCTCCTCTCCTGTGAGAGCCATCTCCCTTAAAGCCACCATTCCAGAATCTCGCTCCTTTTCCTCGATACGTTCCTTTCTCAACAAAGACAAACCTTTCTTATACACCTTACCCTTATCAGCTGTACTACCCTCTAAGTCTTGCTGAAATCTGGAAGGGAGAAAAGTCTCTGACACATCATTATAATTTAAACCTCTGGTCTTGCTCATTAACTGAAATTCTGAAACACTCTTATCTTGGAGAGCTGTCAACATGCCTCCATTGTTTATTAAACTCAGTACCATCATTAGGCTGATCAAAATCATGTATACATTATGAAAGAGACCACATAAACTACCCATCTGATTACGACCTATACTTCGACTTGTACTCATAGTAACTTCCACTCCAAAACCACAACTCTTCTTCCTCTCCATAATATCACTCTGAACAACAGCATGACCTTGCAGGTGCTTACTTTCACATGTCCAAACAAAATCCAACAAACTAGCGCATCCTGCCTCAGCAGGCCTTTGTCCTGCAAGCAGGGTCAAAGGTCGTGCAACCAATCCAACTTTTTTCATCACTTTATCCAGAAGTCCAGGAACAGCACTTTTCCCATTACTTTCAACAATACTGACCTCACCAGCTTTTAAAACACGGTCAAATACAAATGACTGAGCATCCTCATATTCCACTGATACCAAGGTCAACTCTTTACTCACTGAGCCAAGATCATCTGACACACAAAAACTGCATTCCTTTCCAACCAAGTCAGCCACCTCAGACTTCAACTGAGTCTTAACATAAGGTTCAGAATCCTATGAACCCACAGGTACTTCAACAACCTGAACACATTCAATCGGGACAACTGCCTCTTCTGGGCTGTCATCACTTGTCCCAGTTTCAAATTCCAGGTTACCCTGATCCTCCCAACTACTCTCTGACAAACTCCCTTCTGGAGTTACCTCAACCTCGTGGGTTTAAATTTCTTTGTCTGCTTTCTCAACAGACCCCCTCAGGGTAGGGGCATCCTCTGCCACTGGGTATGCCCTTACCTCATCAGGAACACAACTTTTAGATTCATCACACAAAACTAGCCCCTCCGAGCTGTAAAAATCATCAGGGTCCGACACTAAATCTCTTTGCTGCAACCTCTCCCTTTTAAACTCTCTCTGGCTTTCTGCCACGTGATCTTCACATTGCCACTTCTCCCTTTCGATCTGTCTCTTTCTTTCTTCCTCCTCTCTCTGTTTTGCTGCCTCTGCTCTCTGTTTCCCTGCCTCTCTAGCCTCACAGACCCTCCTCATCAAATGTTCCCTTATCTATATAACATTCAACTATTTTTCTTTGAATTTCTACCTTATTCATACCTCTCCTTACCTCAATTCTCACTTCTTTAGCAATGTCCCGCAATTCATACTTTTTAGCAAACTTCAAAGTCACCAGGTCTGATGATTTCAGAAAGTCTCTAACATCCATTTCTGCTGTTTTTCCACACAACCAAATCAAAAGGGATTTTCCCCAAATCAATTCAAACCAGACTCCCCACCAATTTGTTCATATCCCGAACGAGCCCCCAATTATGTCATGTACCCCGTGATGGGGATAAAGAACCAGCAGAAATCGAAACCACTTTGGAGTCTCATATTGCTATAAACTACTAATATTTATTAGTAACTACGCATTACAGTAATATAAATGTAGATAAATCCAACAGGTTAGCAATGATTACATATAAAAGTAAGTGTGGAATATATATGTATGAAAAACCAAGCTTCTTTAAGTCTAGGGGTAAAAAGATACAGTCTTACGATGTTGAGTAAAGTTCAGTTCAGTTCAGTTCGTGGTATTTAGTTGAGTAGTGATGGAGAGAGAGAGAGAGAGAGAGAGAGAGAGAGAGAGAGAGAAAGAGAGAGAGAGTGAGTTGAGTCTTCAGGTGAGCTGATGCCGTCGATCTTCTCATCGTCCTCCGAAATCCTTTACAAGTCACCGACTGTGACTTTAACAAGGGAGACCGGTTTTCCTGTGGTGGGGCTATCACCCCGGCGAGGGTGGACACATAGACAACTCCCCACCAGTCAACACCTTCTTCATCGCTGGAATAGCAATTTGAATCGATCCGCCTGATCGATCCTCCAAAACCCACTTTCTCTGCGGGCATAACAATGCTCATTCAGTGTCCAGATCATGTGTCTGAGGTCTGTATCATCTGATCTCCTATTTATTTCACCAGGCTGAGCATCACCTGTCATTCAAAGAGTCCCTCCTTCCTTTGTCTGTGAAGAAATGCACAAGCAGGCAACTGTCCTTGAAGAAATATCAACAACCTGCTGAGAATCTCAACATCGAGTGTCCATTAAATAACACTGCCTTTGGTCACCATAGCAACTTTCGAGCTGCTCGGTGCTGTCTCCAACTCCAAACTCAGTAAAAATCCAAAGTTACTTCCAATGCCTTAAAGTGACAGTCCAACCATTGATCTTCATCTCTCTCTCCTTTCCAAACAAACCATCAATGATGAATGTCTCTCTCTGTCTCTCTTCAAACAGTTATTAGGGGCACTCCTGGATCCCCTCACATACCCTAAAAGACCTCTGTTCCATAAGACATAGAAGCAGGATTAGACCATTTGGCACATCGTGTCTGCTCTTATCTTCCAGTCCTGATAAAAGGTCCCTGCCTGAAACGTTGCCTGTGTATTCACCTCCATAGATGCTGCTGTTGAGTTCCTTCAGCATTTTGTGCATTGCTCAAGATTTCCATCTGTAGAACCTCTTGCATCAACGGAGGGAGGAGAAGATGGCGGAACGACGCAGCGCGCGCAGCCGTTCCGAATGAATATCAATATGTGTAACTAGGGGTGCCGTGTACAATCCGGATTTGATGGGGACAGTCGTGAGAAGCACAGAGGAACATCTGGTGTAACTTCTGAAATGCCTGCTTCGCTGCCGCTGCTGCTGTGTGATGGAGAATCTCCGGAGACGAAGGGCCCAAATCCTCGGCTTTGCCTATCGCCTGTTGCAGGGGCCGGGGTCGAAACACTCGGCAGAGATGGTGCTCGGTGCTCAGTGTCAAATAGGTGGTGGGAGGCTCAGAGTTTTTCCAACGGACTCGGAGTCGAACTGTGGTCGGATGCTTCCGGGATGCTGCACCGGCAAGTTGGCGGCGCTGGGGGTTTACCGTCTGCGTGAGATGATGGGTCTTTCGAGAGAGTCTGAGACTTTTACTGTGCCATGGTCTGTTCTTATCAAATTACGGCATTGCTTTGCACTGTTGAAACTATATGTTATAATTATGTGGTTTTTGTTAGTTTTTAAGTCGGTTTGTCATGTGCTTTCGTGATATCATTCCGGAAAAGCATTTTTATCATTTCTTAATGCATGCATTACTAAATGACAATAAAAGGGGACTGCCTGTCCTCATAATCGTAATCTGCAGAATTCCTTGTGTTCATTTAAATGCTAATACTTTGAAATGGATACCCTGGTTAACTAGCTTTCAATTAACAGTTAATTGACACAAGTTTTTCTTGACAGGTCTTCACTGATGGAGGAAGTCCACGACACAATTAGATCTTGTTTGAGGTGTGGGAAAATAACTGAAAACAACTAGTGTGGATATGGCATTAGGTGGAATGTAATAAGTTTAAAACCTGACTCAGAGGTTCTCTGAGTAAATGACAAAATCTGCTACATTGGTAATGTTACAGAAGAGCAAATTCCTTCCTGCTTATTCTTCTTCATCTATAAAAAGGCACAGTAGCTTAGCGGTTAGTGTGACACTATCACAGCACCAGCATCCCGATTCAATTCCTGCCACTCCCTGTAAGGAGTTTTTGGGTTTCCTCTGGATGATCCGTTTCCTTCTCATTTTCCAAAGGCTTAGCATTTAGTAGGTTCAATCACAAACAAGAGAAAATCTGTAACGATAGAAATCCAAACAACACATACAAAATGCTGGAGGAACTCAGCAGGCCAGGCAGATGATGAAATATTTTCTCCAGTCGTGGTGAAGGGTCTCAGCCCGAATCGTCGAATGTACTCTTTTCCATGGATGCTTCCTGGCCTGCTGAGTTCCTCCGGCATTTTGTGTCTGCAGGTTAGTAGTTTAATTGGTCACATGGGTATAATTGGGTGGTGTGAGCTTGTTAATCCAGAAGGGCCAGTTCCTATGCTGTATCTCTAAACTCTTAATAAATAACTTCTTGAGATAGGAAAGACTTTGAAAGTAATGAGTACAAGTTGTAGCTAATAGACAGGACACAATTCACCAGCACTGTCCTGATGAACAGTCTCGGCCCAAAATGTTGACTGTTTATTCACCACCACAGATGCTGCCTGACCTGCTGTGTTCCTCCAAACTTTTATGTGTATTGTTCACATTTTGCTGGTAGACATTGATTCAATGAATGAACTGTGTGTTGGACATTGAAGCTTCAGGTCAAGAGGAGTAGATTGCCATGTGTACAAGTACAGTGAGGTACAGGTACAATGAAAAACCTGCCTGTACCAGTGTCACAGTGACATTCCTGCTTCTACCACCACCCCAGCACTGTTCCCAGGATCTCACCACTCTCTGTGTAAAACACTTACCTCTGGCAACCGCAGCAAACCTTCCTTCACTCATCTTAAAATTATGTCCTCTGGCGTTAGCCATTGCTGTCCTTGGAAAAAGGGTGCTGGCTGTCCACTCCGTCTAACCTTCCCAAAATCTTATACATCTCTAACAAGTCACCTCTCATCCTTCCCCGCACAGAGAGAAAAACCCTAGCTCTCTCAACCTTTCCTAATATAAAATATTCTCCAATCCAGGCAACATTTTAGTAAATCTCCTCTGCATGCTCTCTAAAGCTTCCACATCCTTCCTTTAATGATATGACCAGGACTGAACAGAATGCTCCAAGTGTGGTGTAACCAGAGTTTTATAGAGTTGCAACATTACCCATGGTTCTTGAAGTCAATTACCCAACTAATGAAGACCAACACATCATCTGTCTTCTTAATCACCCTGTCAACTTGCATGGCAACTTAGAGGGATCTATGGAATTGGACACCAAAATCTCTCTGTTCCTCCACACTGCTAAGAACCCTGCCATTAAACTTGAGATTCGATCTTCCAAAGTGTATCTCTTCACATTTTTCTAGTTGGAACTCAAGTTCAAGTTTGATTGACACTTAACCATACACAGGTACACAGCTAAACGAAACAGCGTTCCTCCAAGACCAAGGTGCAAAACACAGTACCTACAGTCATACACATACAGTTACAACAACACATACTGTACAGTCACAAACTAATATTAGCACAACTCCCTGAGTGGCATGGCCTGAAGATAAATAGATAGATAATAGATAATTTATCTATTATACAGATAGAAAGACAGATAACTTATTGATCTCAAAGGAAGTTACAGTGTCACTGTCGCATTACAAGTGCACAGATATACAATATTGGAAGAGAAGTAAAAAGGATAAATGAAAATAAGTTTCTTAAACAGTCTAACAGGAGGGATGATCATTATAGGACTCATTATAGATCATTATAGCTGAGGGTAAGAATGACCTCATATAGCGCACTTTGGAGCAGTGCAGTTGTCTTGGTCTGTTACTGAAAGTGCTCCTCTGTTCAGCCAAATTGGCACGCAGAGGGTGAGAAACATTGCCCAGAATTGCCAGGATTTTCCGTAAGGTCCTTTGTTCTACCACAGCCTCCAGTGCGTACAGTTTGACTTACATAACAGAGCCAGCCTTTCTAATCAGTTTATTGAGTCTGTTGGCATCACCAGTGTTGATGCCATTGCCCCAGCACACAACTGCATGAAGATTGTACTTGCAAGAGCAGACTGGTAGAACATGTGAAGGAGAGGCCTGCATACTCCAAAGGATCTGTCCTTCTTGTGCACTGCCTCTGTGTCGGTGCTCCACTCAAGTCTGTCATCCAGGTGCAGCCCCAGTTACTTGTAGGTCCTCATAGGTCCTCACCATATTCACGTCCTCACCGCCAATGGTAACAGTGATGGTGCATGAGATATTGTCCTGGACCCATGTGCTACCAGGTTTGGATATGACCCAAGTGCAGAATGAGAGACACTGAAGCAGGTCGATAGTTCACAGACTTTAATGCAAACAGTGTTAAAGGGAAAATAAAACAATAAATGCTAGGCCAGACAGGGCTGTTAACGAAAACTCTCAAAGGAAAATGAAGCCTACATTGCGGCTGGAAAGAACATCTAAACATTAAACAAACACCGTTAGTCTTCAGACTTGAAGGTCCAATATCTCAGGGAAGGTCGAAGCAAAACAGCAGCGAAGCGTTGCTATGCTCTGTCCAAGTCTCGACAAGCACCGCAACAACAAGAATGGAGTTAAATACCATCAGGATTAAATAATAATTACCTGAAACATGCAAATTCACAAGCGCAATCGCCGTATCTACTATGCTGCCGAACCTGTGGTTGTGACACCATGTTTCTGCAAAACAAGCATGTAGAAGTTTCTCACCTCATGCTGAGTCAGCCACAGAGAATACCTTAAGACATAGGAGCAGAATCAGGCAATTTGGCCCATCGAGTCTGCTCTGCCATTCAATCATGGCTGATCGCTCCTCAGCCCCACTCCCTAGCCTTCTCCCCGTAACCTTTGATGCCGTGTTCAATCAAGAACCTATCAAGCCCTGCCTTAACTACATCCAATGACCTGGTCTCCACAGCAGCCTGTGGTAATAAATTCCACAAGTCCACCACCCTCTGGCTGAAGAAATTTCTTCACATCTCTGTTTTAAATGGACACCCCTCTATCCTGAGGCTGTGCCCTCTTGTCCTAGCCTCTCCTATCATGGGAAGCATCCTTTCCACATCTACTCTGTCTAGGCCTTTCATCATTTGAAAAGTTTCAATGAGATTCTACTTCATGCTTCTAAATTCCTGCGAGTATGGACCCAGAGCCATCAAACGTTCCTCGTAAGATAAACCTTTCATTCCCGGAATCATCCTTGTGAACCTCCTCTGAACCCTTTCCAATGCCAGCACATCTTTTCTTAGATGAGGAGGCCAAAACTGTTCACAATACTCAAGGTGAGGCCTCGCTATTGCCTTATAAAGCCTTAACATCACACCCCTGCTTTTGCATTCTAGATCTCTTGAAATGATGTTAACATTGTATTTGCCTTCCTCATCACTGACTCAATCAGCAAGTTAACCTTTAGAGTGTTCTGCACAAGGACTCCCAAGTCCCCTTGCATTTCAAATTTTTGGATTTTCACCTCATTTAGAAACTAGTTTGTAATTTATTTCTGCTACCAAAGTGCATGACCATGCATTTTCCAGCACTGTATTTAATTTCCCACCTTTTTGCCCATTCTCCTAAGTCCTTCTGCAGCCTACATGCTTCCTCAACACTACCTGACCCTCCACCAATCTTCGCATCATCTGCAAACTTGGCAACAAACCTGTCTGGTCCATCATCTAAATCGTTGATATACAGCATAAAAAGAAGGGATCCTAACACTGATTCTTGTGGAATACCACTAGTCACTGGCAGCCAACCAGAAACGAATTGTTTATTCCCACTCATTGCCTCCTACCGATCAGCCAATTCTCTAACCATACCTGTAACTTGCCTATAATACCATGGGCTCTTAATTTGGTAAGCAGCCTCATGTTTGGCACCTTATCAAAGGCCTTCTGAAAGTTCAAATATACATCATCATCATCCTTTACAATTAACTCCAACATCTTCCCAAGCACTGAGGTAAGACTAACTGGTCTACAATTTCCTTTCTGCTGCCTTCTTCCTTTCTTAAAGAGTGGAGTGACATTTGCAATTTTCCAGTCCTCTAGCACCATGCCAGAGTCCAGTGATTTTTGAAAGATCATTACTAATGCCTTCACAATCTTTACTGCTACCTCTTTCAGAACCCTAGGTTGCAGTTCATCTGGTCCGGGTGACTTATTTTTTCAGCTTTTTCAGCACCTTCTCCCTTGTAACTGCACCCACTCCTCTTCCCTCACACCCTTCAACATCTGGCACACTGCTAGTGTCTTCCACAGTGAAACATGATGCAAAATACTCATTTAGTTCATCTCCCATCTCCTTGTCTTTCTTTGTCCTCATTTTCTAATGGTCCTATATCCACTCTCATCTCTTTTTTTTTTACAAAGTTGAAAACGTTTTTGCTATTCACATTGATATTGTTTGCTAGCTTGCTTTCGTATTTCACCTTTTTCCTTCTAATGATTCTTGGAGTTGCTCAGAATCAGAATCAGGTTTATTTTCATTGGCATATATTGTGAAATTTGTTAACAGCAGCAGCAGTTCAATGCAATACATGATATAGAAGAAAAACATATAAGTAATAATAATAATAATAATAAATAAGTAAATCAATTACAGTATATGTATATTGAATAGATTAAAAATTGTGCAAAAAAACTGAATATATATTAAAAAAGTGAAGTAGTGTTCAAGGGTTCAATGTCAATTTAGGAATCGGGTGGTAGAGGGGCAATTCAGCTGTTCCTGAATCGCTCTCAGGCTTCTGTACCTCCTACCTGATGGTAACAGTGAGAAAAGGGCATGCCCTGCATGCTGGAGGTCCTTAATAATAGACACTGCCTTTCTGAGACATCACTGCTTGAAGAGTCCTGGGTACTTTGTAGGCTAGCACCCAAGAAGGAGCTGACTAAATTTACAACCCTCTGTAGCTACTTTTGGTCCTGTGCAGTAAGTAGAAACATAGAAAACCTACAGCACAATACAGACCCTTCGGCCCACAAAGATGTGCCAAACATGTCCTTACCTTAGAAATTACCTAGGGTTACCCATAGCCCTCTATTTTTCTGAGCTCCGTGACAGGGTCCTGAATTACCCCTATGAACTGTGCTCGATTACCCCTATGAACTGTGCTTTTGAAAAGAGAAAGAGAGTTATTTAACACCGACATCCTGTTTTTAAGAGAAAGATAGATGAAGACTGCTCACAGTATGTTTACGTTTCTACAAGGACACTGCCTGCTTGGAAATTCTTACAGACAGGGAAGGGAGGAGCTGCTTGAATGACAGTTGGTATTCAGCATGGGGAGATAAATAGAAGGTCAGATGATAGACCTGAGACACATGGTTTTGGACACTGAATGAGCTTTGTTGTGCCCACAGAAAAAATGGGTTTTGGAGGATCGATCAGGCGGATCGATCAGTGGCTCTCGCAGTGTGAAAACGGAGTGACCGGTGGTGAGTTGTTTGTGTGCAACCCTCGCCTGGGTTGATAATTCCACCACGGAAGAACGGTCCCCTTTGTTGTGGTCATGGTCGGTGACTTCTAAAGGATTTCGGAGGACGACGGGAAGATCGACAGCGTCAGCTCACCTGAAGATTCAAATCTCTCCCTCTCTCTCTCTCCCTCCATCACTACTCAACTCAATGCCACGAACTGAGCTGAACTTTACTCATCCTCGTAAGACTATCTATTTACCCCTAGACTTGAAGAAGCTTGATTTTCATATATTTCCACACACACACACACACACACACATATATATATATTCATTGATAACCTGCTTGATTTATCTGTATTTATATTACTGTATTGCATAGTTACTAATAAATACCATTAGTTAATAGCAATACTGGACTCCAAAGCGTTTTCCATTTCTGCTGGTTCTTTAACCCATCACGGGGTATGTGACAGCTCTATGTACCTGTCCAGGAGTCTCTTAAAAGACCCTATCGTATCCGCCTCCACCATCGTTGCCGGCAGCCCATTCCATGCACTCACCACTCTCTGTGTAAAAAACTTACCCCTGACATCTCCCCTTTACCAACTTCCAAGCACCTTAAAACTGTGCCCTCTCGTGTTAGCTATTTCAACCTTGGGAAAAAGCCTCTGACTATCCACACGATCAATGCCTTTTTATACATCTTATACACTTCTATCAGGTCGCCTCTCATCTTCCGACGCTCCAAGGGGAAAAGGCTGAGTTCTCTCAACCTATTCTCGTAGGGCATACTCCCCAATCCAGGACACATCCTTGTAAATCTCCTCTGCACCCTTTCTGTGGTTTCCACATCCTTCCTATAGTGAGGCGACCGGAACTGAGCACAGTACTCCAAGTGGGGTCTGACCAGGCTCCTATACAGCTGCAACATCACCTCTTGGCTCTTAAACTCAATTCCACGATTGACAAAGGCCAATGCATCATATGCTTTCTTAACCATAGGGTCAACCTGCATAGCAGCTTTGAGCATCCTATGGACTCGGACCCCAAGTTCCCTCTGATCCTCCACACCGCCAAGAGTCTTACCATTAATACTATATTCTGTCATTATATTTGACCTACCAAAATGAACACCTCACACTTATCTGGGTTGAACTCTATCTGCCAATTCACAGCCCAGTTTTATATCATATCAATATCCCACTGTAACCTCTGACAGCCCTCCACATTATCCACAACACCCCAAACCTTTGTGTCAACAGCAAATTTACTAATTTATCCCTCCACTTCCTCATCCAGGTCATTTATAAAAATCACAAAGTGTGGGGGTCCCAGAATGGATCCCTGAGGCATACCGACCTCCATGCAGAATATGACCTGTCTACAATCACTCTTTGCCTTCAGTGGGCAAGTCAGTTCTAGATCCACAAAGCAATGTCCCCTTGGATCCCATGCCTCCTTACTTTCTCAATAAGCCTTGCATGGGGTATCTTGTCAAATACCTAATTCCTTTAGTTCCTCTCTGTATATTTTTAAAAACTTCCCAATCCTCTATCTTCCTGCTAACTTTTGCATTGTTGTATGCCCTCTCTTTTGCTTTTACATTAGCTTTGACTTTCCTTGTCAGCCACGGCTGTAATATTTAGCCATCTGAGTGTTTCTTTGTTTTTGGGATACATCTATCCAGCACCTTCCTGATTTTTGATTTGATTTGTTTTTGTTTTTATTTGACAGCCAGACTGTGTGCATCTAAACGTCATTCTACAAATGCACAGTAGAGAGCATCCTAATAAGCTGCTTCAATGTATGATACAGAAACTGCAATGGTGGACAGGAAAGCTGTACAACGAGGAGTTAATACTGCCCAATGCACCATCGGCACCAGGCAACCCACCATCAAGGACATATGTACAGAAAGGTGCTGAAAAAGGGCCAGTAACGTCACAAAGTAACGTCCACCCTGCTCATGGACTGATTGTCCTGTTTCATTCAGCTGTGTTGATGTATGGTTGAATGATAAATAAATTTGAATTTGAATTTCATCCTCATACCCTCTAAACCCCTGCTATCCATGTCCTTATCCAAGGGTTTTATTGTATCCTTGTAGATTATCTCTCTACTCTTTCCAATTGAATGATACCTTTCCTATAAGAAGGTGATTAAAACAATAGACAATCCAAGTACACACAGTAGCATTATGTCTCGGCTCCAATGCTCAGTACCCTGACTGATGAAGGCCAGAGTGTCAAGTGTTGTCATCATCACCTGGCCTGTCTGTGACACCATTCCTGTAAACTCTGTACTTGTCTGTATCAGAAGGCAAATTCAAGTTTATTGTTGTCATAGGCATAAATTCATTCAGGATAAATGGCAGAAAAGTTAGCATTTCAGAGCAGCAGCATAGTACAAGACAAGGGCAAGCATAAGTTAATGTAACGCTTAGGGCTATCGGCTCGTGTTTATCTAGGGGAAACCCCGTCCGGCCGCCAAACCGTGTCTCACGTTTGTGTAGTTGCTGTGTAATGCACCTTGGTACAAACTCACACATCAAATATCAGACAGCACAGAATGTAGGATTTACAGATTACACTTTATAAATCTTACTGGAACTACGTAATTAATAGAGATACAATATAAAAGGAAAGTAAAAGGCGCCAAACTTATCAGCGTTCTACCACTTCGTGCACAACCGTTGGAGCTCAGTTAACGGGGTCTTCTTTCCACCAGTCGATCTCCTCTGACCTCCTCGATCTGCCGCCTGGGACCACCCACAGTGGTCGACCAGAGCGCGTCCAGTACATCCTTCCTCTTCGGTTCTCCTCCCGAAAAGCCCGCGCACTGACCCAGGTTCCCACACATACAGGTAGAATAACATAGCTTCCATTGGTTAGTTCCTCCATTATCTATCACTATAACTCAAACATTTCAGTTACAGAGAACATTACCTCATAGTTAACATTGCAAAGAAGCCATTTCATTATTACACTTCAGAGGAGCCATTTTATAATTAGCAGTTAACATTACAGTTAATATTACTGAGAACTCTACATTAATATTAGATTAGTTTAACAAAACTATGCATAACTTACGTGTGCAAAATACACAATAAAATAAACAGCAAGCAGTTTCTAAGATACTCAAATCACCTCACTGGCACCAACAATTATTCCATGGTCAAAGGCATTTAGATCACATTTCTTCCTCATTCTGATGTTTCCTCTAAACAACAACTGAACCTCTTGAATGAGTCTGCATGCCTTTATGCATTGATTTGCTATCACATGATTGGCTATTCAGATATTTGCATTAATGGACGGGTGTACAGGTGTACCTAATAAAGTGGCCACTGAATGTAGATGAATCAGCTTAAGCCCCAATTCTCTTCTCCTTTGCAACCCATTCCCTTGTCCAGGGTTGGACCAGGAAGGGAAGGAAAGTACAACAGTAAGATTCAAGCTTCACACTGAGATATTTGTTAACGATTGTTTGGAATCTGCAGATCACAAGATTTCCAGGAAACAGAAAGACTAAAGCTAACCTGCTTAAGTGAATCATGTGATTTCCAAGCATACTTATGTTTTATGCATTTGGTACTACTGTTCAGCTGAACACATGAAGTCACCTGATTTCCTGTAAATATAGACTTGGAGAGAATGTGAAAGTGAAAGGGTGCATACAACTGTTAACTCCCTTTTTTTAATTCTAAAATTCCTCTGTATCATTCTTGTCATTTACTTTCCTCTATCCCCTCCTCTCCCTCCATCCCAGTCTCTGCCATGTTCTCACCATCCCTTCTGATGTTCTCCATCTAATCTCAAAAGATGAATTTCAGCTTACGCAACTAACACCACCAGGACTGAACAACTCTTGGCAACTGGGGACAAATAGCACATGATCCAATAGGCCATACTGTTTCCACATATCCTATGTAATGCTCAAAGATCAAAAGAGATGGTTCAGTGCATACCAGCAGATAGAAATGTCTAATCTAACTTAATTTGAGAGTTTGTGAGATTCACCTGAAATAATTTGATTACTGGAACTTGCATAGTGTAGTATTTTACATATATTTTCAGACGCAGTGCCAAACAGGGCCTTCAGGCTCAACAAGACTCACTGCCAAGCAACACACCTATTGGTCATTACAATGACCAATTAACCTACTAACTAGTATGTCTTTGGACCGTGGGAGGAAACAAGAGCACCCAGAGGAAACCCATGTGTTTCACGGTGAGAGCGTACAAACTCCTTACAGACGGGGCTGGAGTTGAACACCAAACTCTGGAACATCCTAAGCTCTAATAGCTTCATGATAACTGTTAAACCAACCTGGCACCGCAGGAAGAGAAAATATTTCCTGGGGCTTTATCCTAAAAAATCTGAATTGGTTACAAGGTTTTTTATTGTTTCCATTTCTGTATTGTGCCACATTATATCTAATATGTGATGTAAATATGGCATGGAGAGGCACAAGGAACAGTCAGTCACAAGCCCGGAGTTTGGGGTCCTATCATCAGCTTGTCTGGGGTCAAAACTGAACATCAGGCCTGAAGGTTGTTCAGTAGCCTGGACATCAAAGCCCAAGCCTCAAATCCTTGCCAGTGAGACCTGACCTTCCACCTCACCCTCTGATAGAAGTTTCTAAATTTATTGTCTTACACCAATTTGGTGTTTTCATGGACACTATGCCAACAGTATCTTTTCATTACAGATTTATATTTCAATAACTTATCCGAATTGAAACCACACAACTTCCATTTGTGATTTAAATAATTTCTTCAAACCTGTAACAACATATGTCCAGTAAGATAAAATGTCCGTGAGCTCCAAGTTTGTTTATTGGAACATTCTTTCAGTTCCATCTCTCCAGTAGTGAGTCTTCCTTGTTTGTCTACATTTTTGATGTTATTCACTCCTATATATGATTAAAACTAGAAGTCAGGTTTCGGTCATTGACATTATTTGTTTTTTACTGCAAATGTCAGTATTTTTCAATATTTTATTTCCTTGTAGCAAGCTCTCAGCTTACAATATCGTATGATTGGCTAACTGAGTCATCTGATAGAAGACTATATAATTGAGTCCTCATTGCCTTCTGACACAGTTGGTCTTGTTATTGTGTTCAAGGTCAGTTTTATTTTTATTGGATGCTGAACTAAAGTTATCAGATAAAATTGGAGAAGTTTTATCCATTTAACCTGCAATTTATGTTTCCTTTAACCACCAGAAACTGGATCGTGTCAGTCTCGAAATAGAGGTCAATGGGCAACCTCGCCTCACGCCCAAACATCAGATAATAGGGCGAATACCCGGTAGCTTCATTGCGTGTACAGTTGTAACAGTGAGCCAGATGCCCAATATGTTGGCTCCATCTGCTCTTTTTGCTGATCTCTAGAGTCCTGAGCATGTCTAGCGAGGTCCGATTAAACCTTTCTGGCTGGGGATCACCCTGCGGATGATAGGGTGTGTTCCTCGATTTCTCAACCCCCAGCATGCCCAGTAACTCATAGATGAGCTTACTCTCAAAGTCCCGTCCCTGATCACTATGTATCCACTGGGGAAGGCCATAATACACAAAATACTTCCGCCATAACACTTTTGCCACTGTAGTCGCCCTCTGGTCCTTGGTCGGAAAAACCTGAGCATATCTAGTGTAGTGGTCCGTGATGACTAAGACATTCGCCGTGTTGCTGGCATCGGGTTCTATGGACAGAAAATCCATACACACCAAGTCCAGGGGCCCTGCACTCTGCAGGTGTGACAGAGGAGCGGCCTGCACAGGCAGTAACTTCCGGCGTATGCAGCGAATGCACGACTTGCTGTACTCTTCAACGTCCAACTTCATTCTGGGCCAGTAAAACCTGTCTTTGAGCAATCCACAGGTCTTCTCCACCCCCAAATGACCACACTCATCATGCAGTGAATTCAATGCAATCTTCCGATACTTCTCAGGCAGGACCAACTGCCAACACTATGGTCGGTCGGGGGGCGATGTGACCCAGTATAAAATTTGTTTCCTCAACTTCAACCGGGGCCATTCCCTCAGTAATGGAGGCACCAAAGCGTGTTTCATTTTCTCCTCCCACGCCATATCCCCCTTTTCCACCGCGTCCCAAACGGTGCCAATGGCCTGGTCATCTCGCTGAGCAGCTGCCACTAACCCCAGACTCAATTCCAGCAGCTGGTTGGTCTTCAGAGCAGTCAGGTCACAGTAAACCAGGGGTAGGGTGTCGTCAGAAGTCCCCAGTGGGTCCACTGTACGATACGGCATCTCCTTTTCCTCAGCCTTCACAGTGATTGCAAGCTGACACATGGCTTTCATCCTAGAGGCAGGAACGCTCTCCCACTCCTGGTCCCGCTCCAGTTCCTCATGTGCCTGTCGGGACAAAGCATCCACATCGAAGTTCCGGCTCCCCGGCCGGTACTTCAGGCTGAAATCATATGACGACAAGGCCGCCAACCACCGATGGTCCGTAGCATCCAGTTTCGTAGAGGTCAGGATATAAGTAAGCAGGTTGTTGTCCGTCCTCACCTCAAACTTGGCCCCGTAGAGATAGTCACTCAGTTTATCCACCACCGCCCATTTCAATGTCAGGAACTCCAACTTGTGGGTGGTATAGTTCCTCTTGGAGGGCGACAAACTGCGGCTGACAAACACTACAGGTCTCAACCCGGCCCCCTGATCTTGATACAAGATGGCCTCTATTCCCTCTCAGCTGGCATCGGTGTGTAGTACGTAGGGTAACCGGGGGTCCGCAAAAGCCAGCACCGGTGCCTGGGTCAGCAACTTCTTCAGCGATCTGTATTGTGCCATATTCATATCTAATATGTGATGTAAATATGGCATGGAGAGGCACAAGGAACAGTCAGTCACAAGCCCAGAGTTTGGGGTCCTATCATCAGCTTGTCTGGGGTCAAAACTGAACATCAGGCCTGAAGGTTGTTCAGTAGCCTGGACATCAAAGCCCAAGCCTCAAATCCTTGCCAGTGAGACCTCACCTTCCACCTCACCCTCTGATAGAAGTTTCTAAATTTATTGTCTTACACCAGTTTGGTGTTTTCATGGACACTATGCCAACAGTATCTTTTCATTACAGATTTATATTTCAATAACTTACCTGAATTGAAACCACACAATTTCCATTGGTAATTTAAATAATTTCTTCAAACCTATAACAACATATGTCCAGTAAGATAAAATGTCCTTGGGCTCCAAGTTTGTTTATTGGAACATTCTTTCAGTTCCATCTCTCCAGTAGTGAGTCTTCCTTGTTTGTCTACATTTTTGATGTTATTGGCTCCTATATATGATTAAAAATAGAAGTGATGTTTTGGTCATTGACGTTATTTGTTTTTACTGCAAATGTCAGTATTTTTCAATATTTTATTTCCTTGTAGCAAGCTCTCAGCTTACAATATCGTATGATTGGCTAACTGAGTCATCTGATAGAAGACTATATAATTGAGTCCTCATTGTCTTCTAACACAGTTGGCCTTGTTACCATGGTTAAGGTCAGTTTTATTTCTATTTGATGCTGAACTAAAGTCATCAGATAGAATTGGAGAAGTTTTATCCATTTAACCTGCAATTTACATTTCCTTTAACCACCAGAAACTGGATCGTTGAGACCAGCCGACCACAGTCGCAGTAAATTAGTTTATTGTTTCTGCTAAGGCTCAGTTCCATATGGGACAGTCTGCATTGATCACAGGGTGAAGGCTTTGGTGAGTAAAAGTGTGATTTACTTTTTCTCTTCATTTTTCTTTTATCTTTCCTCATCTGCTTACTTTTGATTATCAGTGGTCACCAGAAGCTGGTGGTTTACAAAAGTCCATAAGACCATATAGGAGCAGAAGTAGGCTATTCAGCCCATCGAGTCTGCTCCTCCATTCAATCGGGGGCTGATCCAATTCTTCCAGTCGTCCCCACACCCCTGTCTTCACCCCATACTCTTTGATGCCTTGGTTAATCAAGAACCTATCTAACTCTGCCAAAATACACCCAATGACTTGGCCTTCACAGCCGCTTATGGATGTCCTTCAATCCTGAAGTCATGCTCTCTTGTCCTAGAATCCCCTACCATGGGAAATAACTTTGCTATGTCTAATCTGTTCAGGCCTTTTAACATTCGGAATGTTTCTATGAGATCCTCCCTCATTCTCCTGAACTCCAGGGAATACAGCCCAAGAGCTGCCAGATATTCCTTATACAGTAACCCTTTCATTCCTGGAATCATTCTCGTGAATCTTCTCTGAACCCTCTCCAATGTCAGTATATCCTTTCTAAAATATGGGGCCCAAAACTGCACACAGTACTCCAAGTGTGCTCTCACGAGTGTCTTATGGAGCCTCAACATCACATCCCTGCTATTATATTCTATACCTCTAGAAATGAATGCCAACATTGCATTCACCTTCTTCACAACTGACTCAACCTGGAGGTTAACCTTTAGGGTGTCTTGCACAAGGACTCCCAAGTCCCTTTGCATCTCTGCATTTTGAATTCTCTCCCCAACTAGATAATAGTCTGCCTGTTTATTTCTCCCTCTAAAGTGTATGACCATACACTTTCCAACATTGTATTTCATTTGCCACATCTTTGCCCATTCCCCTAAACTATCTAAGTCTCTCTGTTTCCTCAACACCACCCACTCCTCCACCTATCTTTGTATCATTGGTAAATTTAGCCACAAATCCATTAAAACCATAGTCCAAATCATTGACATACATCGTAAAAAGCAGCGGTCCCAACAACGACCCTGTGGAACTCCACTGGTAACCGGCAGCTGGCCAGATTAGGATCCTTTTATTCCCACTCTCTGTTTTCTGCCAACCATCAATGCTCCACCCATGCTAGTAACTTCCCTGTAATTCCATGGGCTCTTATCTTGCTAAGCAGCCTCATGTACGGCACCTTGTCAAAGGCCTTCTGAAAATCCAAGTTCACCACGTCTACTGCATCTCCTTTGACTACCCTGCTTGTAATTTCCTCAAAGAATTGCAGGTGGTTTGTCAGGCAGGATTTTCCTTTCAGGAAACCATGCTGGATTTGGCCTATCTTGTCATGTGCCTCCAAGTACTCAGTAATCTCATTCCTAACAATCGATTCCAACAACTTCCCAACCACTGATGTGAGGCTAACAGGTCTATAGTTTCCTTTCTGCTGCCTCCCACCCTTCTTAAGTCTCTGATAATTCAATTAGCAATCAGCACTGTTTATTTGATGCCACTGACTGAGAAGTTGTGAGTATGGAGACAGGACCTGTGATGAGGAGACCCCACTGGTATAGTCATAGTCATACTTTATTGATCCTGGGGAAATTGGTTTTCGTTACAGTTGCACCATAAATAATAAATAGTAATAGAACATAAACAGTTAAATAGTAATATGTAAATTATGCCAGTAAATTACGAAATAAGTCCAGGACCAGCCTGTCGGCTCGGGGTGTCTGACCCTCCAAGGGAGGAGTTGTAAAGTTTGATGGCCACAGGCAGGAATGACTTCCTATGACACTCTGTGCTGCATCTTGGTGGAATGAGTCTCTGGCTGAATGTACTCCTGTGCCCACCCAGTACATTATGTAGTGGATGGGAGACATTGACCAAGATGGCATGCAACTTAGACAGAATCCTCTTTTCAGACACCACGAGAGAGTCCAGTTCCATCCCCACAACATCACTGGCCTTACGAATGAGTTTGTTGATCCTGTTAGTGTCTGCTATGGAGCGATGCTCAGTGGATGCTCTATGACGTTGGTACTCCCTGTTCTCCAGAGTCCTAAAACATGAACAGAAATCACGCTACATCTTTGGAAATGGAACAGTTAGTGCTTCTCAGATTTCAGAAACAGAAACAGGTTTATTATCATTGATATATATTCCTTATGCAACCTTGGTTCCTTAAGGTTATCATTGTGGGGGGAGCTGGTGGGGATATGCTCCCACTACCTATTAAATGTTCGCTATGGCATCCATCTCAAATAGTCTCTGACACCCAAGTCCTGTTCCTGGCCTTAACATGGTGCATAGCTACTCAGGCCAGTGTAGCTGTTTCTGCAGACAAGAGAAAGTACAAAGATGGGTTGCTGGCATCTTAAAACCAGTCACTTCGGGCAGATGGTGCTGAACGGCCGTAGTTCACAGGTCATCTAGGAGAAGGAAAACTCTGATCTCAAGCCTCCACTGCCTTGTGGCTATACCCACTGATGGGGAAGGCTTCAGGAGTAAACCTTGAGGGAGCTGGATTCTCTAAGGCAGGCCTATATTGAGTTCAACACTGACTGACAACGCCTGCATGGGCAACAGCTTGGTCTCCAAATCTTACTTCCCTGGTTTGCGCACATATCATGTAGAAATCTCGGTTGCAATATCCATGGTTGGCCACCACCAACAGAGGGCCTCATTTGTGCTGTGAAATTTGTAGTTTTGTGGCAATACACAAAAAGTACTTTGAATTACAATAAGATATATTTCCCCAGACTGTCTCAGTAGCATTATCACATTATCTGCATTTCATTTCCACATAACCCTCTCATTTTACACAAAATGCTAGAGGAACTCAGCAATTCAGATGAAATAAATGGAGGGAAATAAACAGCCAACCTTATGGTCTGGGACCCTTCAGCAGGACAGGAAACATATCAGTCAGCTCCGTCATGGGTACTGGCCTCTGTAGCATCCAGGACATCTTCAAGCAGCGCTGACTCAAAAAGGCACTGTACAACATTAAGAACCCCCACCACCCAGGCCATGCCCTCTTCTCAGTGTACCTCATCAGGAAGGAGTGTGCAGGAGCCTGAAGTCACAACTCAATGATTCAGGAACAGCTTCTTCCCCTCCACCATCAATTTCTGCATGGACATAAAACCCATGACACAACCTCGCCAATTTTTTGCACGACTTATTTAATCTAACTGTTTTATATATGCACCTACTATAATTCACATTTTTTATTATGTATTGCAATGTATTGCTGCCACAGAACAACAAATTTCATCACATATGCCAGTAATATTAAACCTGATTCTGAATCTGATTTTGAAATTTTGTGGATACTTGCAACTTGAAACCTTTTTAATATTATATTTTTTGAAGATTAGGGAAAATTGTTGAAGACATTTGTGTCCAAATTGGAGCCCTACTTTCGTGAAAACATGGGATTCCATCAAGAATTAGGTAAGCATTTTTATATTTCAATTTAAATATGCTCCACTTTCAGCAGTATGTGAATTCAGTATTCAACCATATTTGGTCTTTGCTGCACAGTGTGTTTATTAACATGCAGATTATTCAGAGTCAACCGACACAGTAATCTTCACATGACCTCCAACTTCATTAGAGTATGGAGTATTGGTTTATTGTTGTCACGTATTACCAGGTGAAAAGCTTGTCTTGCAGAGCATCACAGGAAAAGTCCTCCCAAACATTGAGCACATCTACAAGGAGCACTGCCACAAGAAAGCAGCATTCATCAAAGTTCAAAGTAACTTTATTGTCAAAGGACATACATACATGTCATCATATACAACCATGAAATTCCATTTTCTTGTGGGCATACACTGTAAGGAAAAAGAAACATTAGAATTAATGAAAAAACGCAGATGACAAGACAAGCAAATAGCTAATGTGCAAACAATGACAATCTGTGCAAATGCCACACCAACAGTTTCAGGAGCAGTTATTTACCCCTCCCCCATCTTCCTCCTTCCCTTCCAGCCTTGATGATGGGTCCAAACCAATATGTCTGTGGCAACGAGTTCCAGAGATTTAATTTCCTGGTGTGGTCTATTGTAACTTTGATTTAAAAAAAAATTAACAATACAGATGCACGTATCTCAGAAAGTAGCAGGACAGGTTGATAGAGTAGTGAAGAAAACATGTGGGTTATATGGCTTCCTTAGCCAGAACATAGAATACAAGAGCAATAAGATCTTGATGCAACATCATCAGCCTTCATTTCAGGTACAGGGTGGAATATTGCTCATTTTGAATACCCCAACCCTCCCCTCCTCTGATGTCAGAAACTCTCCTCCCCCCTCTGATTCCAGCTGTAATCCCTGCCAAGTCTTCACCATTCCATCTGAACGTTCCCTTCTCTGAGGTGTAAAGTTCTATACTTGATAAGGCCCTTACCTTTGTTCCACTTTACCCGGACCCCAGTGAGTTCTGCACCTGCCAGGATGCCGAGCATTTCTTCTGTTGTCTCTGTCTCTGAGCCCACTCTTTGGCAAGAATTCCCCACCCCTCATCGATGACCCCTTCTCCAATTCTCTTCCTCTTCTTGGATACCCCGCTCTGTTTCCCTGGCTGCCTTGGGTCCTTACATCTCTAATGGCTGATGAGACATGAACTGCTTTGACTTCAGCACTCCGCTCTCCTCCTCGAACTTTACCCCCTCTGAACACACTGTCCTCTGCTCTATTTGCACAAATCCCAACCTTACAATCAAGCCCACAGACAAAGGGAGTGCTGCTATAGCATGGTGAACTGACCTCTACTTTTCTCAAGGAGGAGGACCCCACCATCAGAAAACTGTCTCAGATCATTGACCTCATCCACTCTGGAAATCTCCCAACCACTGCCTCCAAGCTTATAGTTCTCTTACCCTGCACTGCTTGTTTCTACCTCCTACCCGAGATCCATAAACCTGACTGTTCAGCCAGGCCCATTGTCTCTGCTTGTTCCAGTCCCACAGAACTTATGTTCATTTACCTCAACACTGTTCTATCCCCCTTGGTTCAGTCCCTTTCCAACTACATCCTTGACACTTCACGTGATCTCAATCTCTTCAACAACTTTTACTTCCCTGGCCCAGACCGCCTCATTTATCTCCATGGATGTCCATTCCTTATACAACTCTATCCCCTATCAAGAAGGCATTAAAGCTCTCCACTTTTTTCTTGACAAAAGCTCTATCAGTTCCACTCTACCACCACACTCCTCTGTTTGGCAGAACTGGTTCTCACCCTCAACAATTTCTTCTTCAGTTCCTCCCACTTACTCCCAACTGAAGTGGTAACCATGGGTACCCGCATGGGCCCCAGCAACGCCTGCCTTTCACTGTACACATGTAACAATCCATGTTCCAAGCATTCCCCAGTAATGCTCCCAACTCTTCCTCTGCTACAATAATAACTGCACTGGTGCTGCTTCATGCATCCATGCTGAGCTTGTCAATTTCATCAACTTCCAACTTCAACCCTGCTCTTAAATTTACTTGGTCCATTTCTCACACCTCTCTCCTCTTCCTCGATCTCATTATCTCCATCTCTGAAGACAAACTTACTCCACTGCATCTGTTCCCAGGATGTGGCTTTACTTTCCTGAATATCAGAGATATCCTCCTTTTTCAAAGAACAGGGGTTCTCTTTCTTCACATTGATGCTGTCCTCTCCTGCATCTTCTCCATTTCCTGGACATCTGCGCTCACACAATCTTCCCACTGCCTTAACAGTGATAGAGTTCCTCCTGTCTTCACCAACCACGAGCCTTCGCAGCTAGCACATCCTTCTCCACAACTTGCACTGTCTTCAACAGGATCCTACCACCAAATGCATCTTTACCTCCTTCCCACTCCCTGCTTGCTGCAGAGATTACTCCCTCCATGATTCCCTTGTCTATTTGTTCCTCCCACCAATCCATCCTGGCACACAGACCTGTAAGAAATACAGAAATGCTGCACCTACCCATTCACCTCTTCCTTCACCTCTATTTAGTGCCCCAAACAGTCCTTCCAGTTAATGCAACACTTCAACTGTGAACATGTTAAGGTTGTCTACTCTATTCAGTCCTCCCGATGTGGCCTCCTCCATAATGGTAAGACCTGACGTAAACTGGGGGACCACTTTGTTGAGTACCTCCACTCCATCTGCAACAAGTGGGATTTCCTGAAGGCTAACCATTTTAACTCCAGTCCTCATTCCCAATCTGACATAGCAGTCCATGTCCTATTTAGCCATAATGAGGCCACCTTCAGACTGAAGGAGTAACATCTCATATTTCTCTCTAGTCTGCACGAATATCAATAATTTGCCAACTCCGGTATTTTTTTCTATGTTGTTCCATTATTCAAGAAAGGGAGTAGAGAGTGCCCAGGAAATTATAGACCAGTGAGTCTTACTTCAGTCAGTGGTTGGTAAGTTGATGGAGAATATCCTGAGAGGCAGGATTTATGAACATTTGGGGAGGCATAATATGATTAGGAATAGTCAGCATGGCTTTGTCAAGGGCAGGTCGTGCCTTACAAGCCTGACTGAATTTTTTGAGGATGTGACTAAACACATTGATGAAGGTAAAGCAGAGATGTAGTGTATATGGATTTCAACAAGGCATTTGACAAGGTACCCCATGCAAGGCTTATTGAGAAAGTAAGGAGGCATGGGATCCAAGGGGACATTGCTTTGTGGATCCAGAACTAGCTTGCTCACAGAAGGCAAAGAGTATTTGTAGACAGGTCATATTCTGCATGGAGGTCGATCACCAATGGTGTGCCTCAGGTAACCCCTTCTGGAACTCCTACTCTTCGTGATTTTTATAAATGACCTGGATGAAGAAGTGGAGGGATGGGTTAGTAAATTTGCTAATGACACTAAGTTTGGGGGTGTTGTGGATACTGTGGAGGGCTGTCAGAGGTTACAGCGCGACTTCGATAGGATGCAAAACTGGGCTGAGAAGTGGCAGATGGAGTTCAACCCAGATAAGCCTGAGGTGGTTCATTTTGGTAGGTCAAATATGATGGCAGAATATAGTATTAATGCTAAGACTCTTGGCAGTGTGGAGGATCAGAGAGATCTTAGGGTCCGAGTCCATAGGACACTCGAAGCTGCTACGCAGGTTGACTCCGTGGTTAACAAAGCATGCGGTGCATTGGCCTTCATCGATTGTGGGATTGTGTTTAGGAGCCAAGAGGTAATGTTGCATCTATATAGAACCCTGGTAAGACCCCACTTGGAGTACTGTGCTCAGTTCTGGTTGCCTCACCAACCAGGAAGGATGTGGAAACCATAGAAAGGGTGCAGAGGAGATTTACAAGGATGTTGCCTGGATTGGGGAGCATGCCTTACGAGAGTAGGTTGAGTGAACTTGGCTTTTTCTCCTTGGAGCGACGGAGGATGAGAGGTGACCTGATAGAGGTGTATAAGGTGATGAGAGGCATTGATTGTGTGGATAGTCAGAGGCTTTTTCCCAGAGCTGGAATGGCTAGCATGAGAGGGCACTGTTTTAAGGTGCTTGGAAGAAGGTACAGAGGAGATGTCAGGGGTAAGTTTTTTACGCAGAGAGTGGTGAGTGCGTGGAATGGGCTGCTGGTGACATTGGTGGAGGCAGATACGATAGGGTCTTTTAAGAGACTCCTGGACAGTTATATGGAGCTCAGAAAAATAGAGGGCAATGGGTAACCCTAGGTAATTTCTAAGGTAAGGACATGTTTGAGACAACTTTGTGAGACAAAAGGCCTGTATTGTGCTGTAGGTTTTCTATGTTTCTATAGAGAGGAATAAACAGTTCAAACTTTGGGTTGAGACCCTTTATCAGAATTCGCCCTCAGGTACTTAATGTTTGACGTGGATATGGGGTCAAGGTGGGGGAATGGGGCTGATTGTCCGGTTACTGTGCTATATATTCATGTCCTATTAACTACTGAAGTTTTGGTGTGCTTGGAATCCACCTCCATTCTGGGCCACTTCCCGTTCACTGCAACTTGGAATGATGTGGCAGGGCAGGACTGCGCAAGCACGTGTAAGTTGGCCCGTGAGGCAGCGGGAGTATTTAAAAGGGAGCAGTTTGACGGAGTGGGTGATGTTGTAGTGGGCGATGGAGTAGTAGAGGGAGACAGAGTAGGAAGGCTTTGTCTCAAGAGGTTTCGGCGAGCAGAGGCTGAGGACGAGTTTCACTCCAAGTGAGGTAAGGCCGGTTAAGTTCCTTTAAAAGGAGAACGGTCTGCAGCAGTATTTAATTTGAAGCAAGGAAGGTGGCGAGGCTGTAGCGTATTGGGTAGGTCATGACAGCTGAGATCGGCCCCGTCATTTGTTCCTCCTGCAGCAAGTGGGAAATCAGGGATACTTCCAGTGTCCCTGACGACTATGTGTGCAGGAAATGTGTCCAGCTGCAGCTTCTGGCAGACTGCATTGAGCAGCTGGAGCTGCGACTGGATTCATACTGGAGCATCCGCGATGCTGAGAAAGTTGTGAATAGCACATTCAGTGAGTTGGCCACACCGCAGGTAAAGGCTACACAGGCAGAAAGGGAATGGGTGGTCACTAGACAGCGTAGCAGTAGGCAGGTAGTGCAGGTGTCCCCTGAGGTCATCTCCCTCCTAAACAGATATACTGTTTTGGATTCTTTTGGGGGAGATGTCTCATCAGGGGAAGGCAGCAGCAACTGAGTTCATGGCACCATGGATGGCTCTGCGGCACAGGAGGGAAGGAAAAGGTGTGGGAGAGCTGTAATGATAGGGGATTCGATTGTAAGGGGAATAGGCGTTTCTGAGGCCGCAAACGAGACTCCAGGAGAGTACGTTGCCTCCCTGGTGCAAGGGTCAAGGATGTCTCTGAGCGGCTGCAGGACATTCTGGAGTGGGAGGGTGAACAGCCAGTGGTCATAGTGCACATAGGTACCAACGATATAGGTAAAAAACAGGATGAGGTCCTACAAGGTGAATTTAGGGAGTTAGGAGATAAACTAAAAAGTAGGACCACAAAGGTAACAATCTCTGGATTACTACCAGTGCCACATGCTAGTCAGGGTAGAAATAGGAGGATATTTCCGATGAATACGTGGTTTGAAAAATGGTGCAAGTGGGAGGGATGCAAATTTCTGGGGCATTGGAACCAGTTCTGGAGGAGGTGGGACCGGTACAAACAGGACGGTCTGCACCTGGGCTGGACTGGAACCAATGTCCTAGGGGGAGCGTTTGCTACTGTTGTTCAGGAGGATTTAAACTAATGTGGCAGGGGGATGGGAACAAGTGCAGAGAGACAGAGGGGTGTAAAATGAGGGTAGAAGCAAAAAGTGGTAAGGCGAAAAGTAAAAGTGGCAGGCTGGCAAATCCAGGGCAAAAACCAAAAAGGGCCACTTTTCAACATAATTGTATAAGGGCTAAGAGTGTTGTAAAAGCAAGCCTGAACGCTTTGTGTGTCAATGCAAGGAGCATTCGTAACAAGGTGGATGAATTGAATGTGCAGATAGTTATTAATGAATATGATATAGTTGGGATCACAGAGACATGGCTCCAGGGTGACCAAGAATGGGAGCTCAACATTCAGGAATATTCAATATTCAGGAGGGATAGACATGAAAGAAAAGGAGGTGGGGTGGCATTGCTGGTTAGAGAGGAGATTAACGCAATAGAAAGGAAGGACATTAGCCGGGAGGATGTGGAATCGATATGGGTAGAGCTGCATAACACTAAGGGGCAGAAAACGCTGGTGGGAGTTGTGTACAGGCCACCTAACAGTAGTAGTGAGGTTGGGGATGGCATTAAACAAGAAATTAGAAATGCGTGCAATAAAGGAACAGCAGTTATAATGGGTGACTTCAGTCTACATATAGATTGGGTGAACCAAATTGGTAAGGGTGCTGAGGAAGAGGATTTCTTGGAATGTATGCGGGATGGTTTTCTGAACCAACATGTCGAGGAACCAACTAGAGAGCAGGCCATTCTAGACTGGGTATTGAGCAATGAGGAAGGGTTAGTTAGCAATCTTGTCGTGCGAGGCCCCTTGGGTACAAGTGACCATAATATGGTGGAATTCTTCATTAAGATGGAGAGTGATATAGTTAATTCAGAAACAAAGGTTCTGAACTTAAAGAAGGGTAACTTTGAAGGTATGAGACGTGAATTAGCTAAGATAGACTGGCAAATGATACTTAAAGGGTTGACGGTGGATATGCAATGGCAAGCATTTAAAGATCGAATGGATGAACTACAACAATTGTTCATCCCAGTTTGGCAAAGGAATAAACCAGGGAAGGTAGAGCACTCTTGGCTGACAACCGAAATTAGGGATGGTATCAATTCCACAGAAGAAACATACAAATTAGCCAGAAAAAGTGGCACACCTGAGGACTGAGAGAAATTCAGAGTCCAGCAGAGGAGGACAAAGGGTTTAATTAGGAAAGGGAAAAAAGATTATGAGAGAAAGCTGGCAGGAAACATAAAAACTGACTGTAAAACTTTTATAGATATGTGAAAAGAAAAAGATTGGTTAAGACAAATGTCGGTCCCTTACAGTCAGAAACAGGGGAACAAGGACATGGCAGACCAATTGAATAACTACTTTGGTTCTGTCTTCACATAAATAATCTTCCAGAAATAGTAGGGGACCGAGGGTCTGGTGAGATGGAGGAACTGAGAGAAATGCATGTTGGTAGGTAAGTGGTGTTAGGTAAATTGAAGGGATTAAAGGCAGATAAATCCCCAGGGCCAGATGGTCTGCATCCCAGAGTGCTTAAGGAAGTAGCCCAAGAAATAGTGGATACATTAGTGATAATTTTTCAAAACTCTTTAGATTCTGGATTAGTTCCTGAGGATTGGAGGCTGGCTAATGTAACCCCACTTTTTAAAAAAGGAGGGAGACAGAAACCGGGGAATTATAGACCGGTTAGCCTAACATTGGTGGTGGGGAAAATGCTAGAGTCAGTTATCAAAGATGTGATAACAGCACATTTGGAAAGCGGTGAAATCATTGGACAAAGTCAGCAGGGGTTTGTGAAAGGAAAATCATGTCTGACGAATCTCATAGAACTTTTTGAGGATGTAACTAGTAGAGTGGATAGGGAAGAACCAGTGGATGTGGTATATCTGGATTTTCAAAAGGCTTTCGACAAGGTCCCACACGGGAGATTAGTGTGCAAACTTAAAGCACACGGTATTGGGGGAAAGGTATTGATGTGGATAGAAAATTGGTTGGCAGACAGGAAGCAAAGAGTGGGAATAAACAGGACCTTTTCAGAATGGCAGGCAGTGACTAGTGGGGTACCGCAAGGCTCAGTGCTGGGACCCCAGTTGTTTACAATATATACAAATGACTTAGACGAGGGAATTAAATGCAGCATCTCCAAGTCTGCGGATGACACGAAGCTGGGCTGCAGAGGAGGATGCTAAGAGGATGCAGGGTGACTTGGATAGGTTAGGTGAGTGGGCAAATTCATGGCAGATGCAATTTAATGTGGATAAATGTGAGGTTATCCACTTTGGTGGCAAAAACAGGAAAACTGGTCATTATTTGAATGGTGACCGCATAGGAAAAGGGGAGGTGTAATGAGACCTGAGTGTCATTGTACACCAGTCATTGAAAGTGGGCATGCAGGTACAGCAGGCGGTGAAAAAGGTGAATGGAACTACATTATTTCAAGGTGTTAGAAGAGGGACATGGAACACCGTGTTTCCCTATATGCTGATGACCTCTTACTTTATGTTAGCGACCCTGTAGGTAGTAGTCCTGCTATTGTGTCATTATTAGGTCAATTTAGAGCCTTCTCTGGCTATAAACTGAACTTTCAAAAAAGCAAATGCTTTCCCGTTAATAACTTGGCCCTACAAATCCGACAGGAATCCTTGCCTTTTCCTTTATCTCAAGATGGTTTTGTATACCTAGGAATACATATTACTCGCTCTTTTACATCTCTGTTTGAAGCTAACTACAGGCCTCGGGTTAGCCAAATGAAAGCTGATTTCGAGAGATGGTGTAGTTTACCCCTTACTATAGCTGGGAGAATTCAGTCAGTGAAAATGACTATACTTCCTCGATTTCTCTATTTGTTTCAATGTTTGCCAGTTTTCTTATCTAAGTTATTTTTTAAATCAGTCGACCAAGCTATAACCTCCTTTATTTGGGAAAATAAGGTCCCAAGGGTTAATAAACACACTCTCCAAAGAGGTCGTGACGTAGGTGGAATGGGTCTTCCCAGTTTTATTCATTATTACTGGGCATCAAATATTCAAAAAGTATTATTTTGGCTTCACCGGCCAGATATAATCTGGTGCCTGCTTGAGTCACGGTCTTGCCACTCCTCGTCTCTCCCAGCTTTGGTGTATTCTTCCTTACCATTGAAATCCTCTCATTTCACATCTAACCCGGTCGTGGTCTCCACCCTCAAAATTTTTAATCAATTTCGCTGCCACTATAAGTTCATATCAGCTTCAGTTTTGGGCCCCATTCATAAAAACCATTTATTTCCTCCCTCCACATTCGATTCAGCTTTCAAACAATGGGGTTTGAACGGTCTTACGCGCATTAAGGATTTGTATACTGATAACATATTTGATAGTTTTGATAACCTGTGCAGTAAGTATGGCCTTCCGCATCATCTTTTTTTTTTAAATACCTGCAGATTCGCCACTTGGTCAAGGAAAATTTTCCCTCTTTTCCTGTTCTACCACCTGCTATGTTGTGGGAAAAACTCACTCTTAGCTTTAACAATAAGGGGCTGATCTCTGAGCTATACTCTCAGCTGATGTCTTTGGGAGTTCAAGATCTAAACAAAACTAAGAGTAGGTGGGAGGATGACCTCGGTATGGATCTGGCGGAGGAATATTGGGCAAAAGTATTAAATAGGGTTCATTTCTCATCATCATGTGCTAGACTGGGGCTCATACAATTTAAGGTTTTACACAGGGTACATTTAAGTAAAGCCAGACTTGCAGACATATACCCTGGGACAGACGCTGACAGTGACAGGTGTTCCTTCTCTCCAGCTGGTTTAATACATGCATTTTGGTCATGCCCTCGGCTTGATGACTATTGGGCACTGATTTTTAAAATTATCAGTGAGATTTTGGGGGTGACGCTGAGACCTTGCCCGCTTATAGCTGTATTTGGTGTGGCAGATGATGATTTGGGTTTAAATGCAAGCCAGTTGGATATCATTGCATTTACATCGCTATTGGCCCGTAGGAGAATTTTGCTGGTTTGGAAATCTGCCACTCCCCCAGCTGCTGCTGCTTGGTTAGAAGATGTAATGTTTTTTCTGAAATTAGAAAAGATTAAATTCACTTTGAGGGGGTCTGTGAAAAAGTTCTATTCGAAATGGGGACCTTTCTTATCATATTTTGGGAGTCTTAAGGAATTACCTACTAGTTGAGGGCACTTGATTGTACTTGGGAAGTTGCCTCCCATTTAACACGCTTATAATTTACCTCACAGGGTGGTTGATGAATTGTAAATATGAGTGTATTTTGGATTGCCTGACATGTTGCAGATGTGTGTGAGCTGTCGTCTTGAAATAGTGTGGGGTATGGCTGTGAAATGTCCGTACTTGTATTTGTGAGTTGTGTTGTAAATATATTAGCTGCCATGATATGTTCGGGGAGGGTTGTTTTGGGGGTACGATACTAAAGCAAAATGGAGGAAAATGTAATCCATTATATATTCTGTATTGTGTCATTCCTTCAATAAAAATAAATTAAAAAAAAGGAAGAAAGGAAAAGGCGAATGGTATGCTGGCGTTCATAGCAAGAGGATTCGAGTACAGGAGCAGGGAGGTACTACTGCAGTTGTACAAGGCCTTGGTGAGACCACACCTGGAGTATTGTGTGCCGTTTTGGTCCCCTAATCTGAGGAAAGACATTCTTGCCATAGAGGGAGTACAAAGAAGGTTCACCAGATTGATTTCTGGGATGGCAGTACTTTCATATGATGAAAGACTGGATCGAGTAGGCTTATATTCTCTGGAATTTAGAAGATTGAGTGGGGATCTTATTGAAACGTATAAAATTCTAAGGGGATTGGACAGGCTAGATGTTGGAAGATTGTTCCCAGTGTTGGGGAAGTCCAGAACGAGGGGTCACAGTTTGAGGATAAAGGGGAAGCCTTTTAGGACCAAGATGAGGAAAAACTTCTTCACACAGAGAGTGGTGAATCTGTGGAATTCTCTGCCACAGGAAACAGTTGAGGCCAGTTCACTGGCTATATTTAAGAGGGAGTTAGATATGTCCCCTGTGGCTAAAGGGTCAGGCGGTATGGAGAGAAGGCAGGTACAGGGTTCTGAGTTGGATGATCAGCCTGATCATACTGAATGGCGGTGCAGGCTCGAAGGGCCGAATGACCTACTCCTGCACCTATTTTCTATGTTTCTATGTGAAATAACAGTTTCATTTCTATTTGTGCACCATATGTGTTTTGCTAGTATGTGTCCTCAGGTGTTTAATAACTAACAATATACTCTGTTTGCAATTTTCCAGCCAAAAAAGTGAATGGATTACATTCAGAAATTTCCCTGTGGACAAAACAAGTAACAGCATACATCACTGAACTGCGACTAATTGCTAATTCCATTGATAAATATCATGCAGATGCTACCAAGGCAAAGATTGCAGGCTCTGCTACAGGAGCAGTGGGAGGAATGCTAAGTATTGCAGGATTGATTGCTTCTCCTTTCACATTGGGAGGCTCATTAGTGCTTACTGGTGTGGGAATGGTAGCTGGCGCTGTTGGTGGGGTCACCAACATTACAGCCAGTGTTTTTGATAAATCCAGTCAAAAAAGCAACCAGGGAAGAGTAAATGAAATTATTCAACAATATCTCAAGGAACAACAAGAGCTGGTGAACAAAGTAGAGCTACTCAACAAAGCAATTGAATCTATCATTAAAATTGAGACAAAAAATGTACCAGATGCGGTATTTGTTGGCACAACTCAGGGTATCATAAACAGCTTCAGTCATATTTCTACAGTTACTTCAGCAGTGACTAAAAATGCCTTAAAAGTATTCAAATGTGTTTCAGGAGTTTTGGCAGGTCTCACTGTAGCATGGGATATCTATTCTGTATGGAAGGATAGAAATGAACTTAGAGAAAAAGCAACTGAAATTTCACAGATGATCCGGAAAATAGCTGAGAGTATGGAGGAAGAATTGGACAATTATGAGAAAATTGCATCAAAGTTGAAAGACTGCACTGAGCTGCAGAAATTTCTGGAACGATGTGGAAGATAATGAAGAAATTCAACAGGTCAGGCAACATCTGGTTGACGTGTTGAGTTCTTTCTGGATTTCCTGTGTTGTTGCATATTCCAGCATAGGTAATCCCTAAAGACTGAATAAATATCTGGTTGATTAGTGATCATGGAGAGAACACATAAAAATGTACTTTGATATTATGAATTAATTCTCCCTAAATTGGTAGAAATTCTTTATTTCTTGTAAACTATCCACCCTTTAAAATCTACATGTTTACTTTTGCTTCCAAATTCGGATTCGTTATTGACCTGACAACTGCTTACAGGACCATAAGACATCAGTGTAGAATTGGCCCATTGAGTCTTCTCTGCAATTTCATTGTGGCTGATTTATTATCCTTCCGAATCCCATTCTCTTTCCTTCTCTTCATAACTATAGATACCCTAGTTACTAATCAAGAACCTATCAACCTCCACTTTAAATATACCCAATGACTTGGCCTCCACTGAGTCTGTGGCAATGAATTCACAGGTTCACCACCCTCTGGCTAAAGAAATTTCTCCTCATCTCTGTTCTAAAGGGATAGCATTCTGTTCTGAGATTGTGCCCTGTGGTCCTAGTTCCGCCACAATCGGAGACTTCCTCTCCACAGCCCCTCTATCTAGGCCTTTCAATATTCAATTGGTTTCAATGAGATCTCCCCCTTCCTTATCCTTCTAAACTCCAGTGAGTACAGGGAGAGAGCCTTGAAATGCCCCTCATATTTTAACCTTCTCATTCCGGGATCACTCTTGTGAACCTCCTAAGGACCATTTCTGATACCAGCACATCATTATCTATTATTCCACTCCATACGTTGTCCCAGGATCATTTTCTTTAAACTTAAGATTTGTCTGCTCTGCTGATTTGCACTATTTGAGTTCAATGTTAATTATTTTCTCCTGCTTTTGGCCCACTGACTAACGCTCATTCTATTCTGTTCAGTCCATTGGTCTGGTCCCAATGTATTAGCATTGACAGAAGCCACAAATGCAGGATGTGCCTGATGGACGTGAGGTGTCTGTGGAATACAGGCTGCCCTGAGGCCCAACACAACTGGCACCTGCAAATGTTCTTGGCTTCTTTACCAGGAAGCAGGAGGACAGGTCAGATGAGAGTGCCCTGGTATTTGGAAGTAATTAATGGAAATATTAGACATTCCAGGATTGGAAACTGCATTATTCTTCAGGGGGATAGAATCAGTTCTACAGGGATATAAAGAGAAAGTGCCCAACTGAGAACTAGGGATTAAAAGAACGGATGTCAAAGTTGGTTTAGGAAGCACAGCAACTGCCTGACATTTATTGGTTCCTATCAGTGCAACCAGGTAGAGCAGAAGTTGGCCGGATTGCATTACAGCACCATTAATCAGCAAAGGGGCTTCCATTCCCACTGCTGCTGGAGTTTCGATATTCTACCTGTGACCCCATGGGTTTCTTCTGGTTGCTCTGTTTTTTTTTCATGCATTCTAAAGATGTACCGTTTAGGGTTAGTAAGTTGTAGGAATGCTATGTAGACACCTGAAGCACAGTGACACTTATAGGCTCCCCCAACAGATCTCAGACTGTGTTGGTTGTTGATGGAAATGACACATTTCACTGTAGGTTTTGATGTACATGTGAGAAATAAAGCTGATCTCTCAAATGCATGGAAATGTTTTAGCCTAGTACTCAAAATGCCATGCCAATCAGAGCCAAGAGCAGCAATGAACTGCTTGAGGACTTAGGCAAATCTGCTTGATGGAACCCTCCAAAATTCTCTTCAACATGACTGTCCTTGACATAACCTCCTTGATTCCATCCCACATCACCTTATGTCAGTTAGCCCTACTACACTCCCACCTCTCTTAAGGCTGATGTATACTTGTGTGTGCAACACACATCAAAGTTGCTGGTGAACGCAGCAGGCCAGGCAGCATCTCTAGGAAGAGGTACAGTTGACGTTTCAGGCCGAGACCCTTCGTCAGGACTAACTGAAGGAAGAGTGAGTAAGGGATTTGAAAGTTGGAGGGGGAGGGGGAGATCCAAAAAAAAAACCCAGTTTACGCCGTAGTCTACGCAAGTGGGCTACACTGTTGTGAGCATTTATACTTGCGTGTTGGTGTGTCTGCGTCGCTTTGCAATGCGCGCATGTTACGCATGCGCACACACCTGCCCGTGCAAGGGTTTATGGTCATGGTAGTCTTTCTCGGGGTAAACCGGTTTAAAGCGAGCGTCTTTTTTCATAAAAGCGAAATGTGTCCTCCATAATTTCGGAGGTCTGTGAAGCTTTATGGAAAGCATTGCAGCCTGAGCTCCTTCCCTGCCCTTCAGTCGCCCAATGGGAAGCTATTGCAGTGTAGGAGGAAATACGATGCTACCAAGCGGACCAATCACAGTTGTTGCGGTCTGCATTGCTGCCACGCGTAGTTACATTTTCGGAGAGGTGCGCGTCAGGCTACGGCGTAGGATCCGCGTAGGCACTGCGTAGGGTTCGTGGCTAGGCTGTACCTTCGGCGTCGATTTGGCGCACAAGTATAAATCAGCCTTTAGTCTTTTCCTCACTACAATTCACAGTTATAACAAACCCATCTTTGGAACCAATGGGAAGCAGTTTAACCTATGGTGAGAATATAATTATATATTAATATCATAACCAATCTTCAATATGTAGATAATGCTTGCGTCTGCTCAGAGGCTGGAATATAAGCTATTGTATGAAAATCTTTAACTAATGAATAAATATCAAATTCATAATACTGAAAAAATATTTTCACATGATTAAAAATGATTTGCATTATTCATGAAGCTTGCAAATATAAACCAGTTATTCTATTTGTTGAAAAGGACTTACATTATGTCAACCAAACAAAGTTTTCTTTCAAATCGAATTGAAGTCCTCATTTTTCGATGTATTATGTGAAATTATTAAATATGTCTAATGGTACATTCGTTTTACCTATACAGTTTAGATTATTTTAACTCACTCAACTGATGTTTTTCTATATGAATCATAACTAATTGTAATGCTTTGTGTTTGATTGAGAGTGAAATAAGTTACCTGCACTGTACTTGATTCTCTTCTAAAATAAAACAAAAAACTTAACTTGAGTGTGCAGAATATTTTTTTAAAGGAATAAGTTCCTTGCACAAGGTGATCACGGTCTGATCTCTCTCATAGTCAAATTAATAATGTTACCCTATCAGGGAATGACTTGTTGATAACGACAACAATCTATATTTATATGTAAATAGAACATACTGTAGAACAGTACAGCCCAGAAACAGGCCAATCAGCCCAGAATGTTGTGCCGAACCAGCTAGAATTCAAATGGAATGTGAGTTTGACATCAGTGGTGGATAAATTGATGGAAAGTATTCTTAGGGATGGTATATATAATTATCTGGATAGACAGGGTCTGATTAGGAACAGTCAACATGGATTTGTGCATGGAAGGTCATGTTTTACAAATCATTGAATTTTTTGAAGAGGTTACTAGGAAAGTTGATGAGGGTAAAGCGGTGGATGTTGTCTATATGGACTTCAGTAAAGCCTTTGACAAGGTTCCACATGGAAAATTAGTTAGGAAGGTTCAATGGTTAGGTATTAATATTGAAGTAGTAAAATGGATTCAGCAGTGGCTGGATGGGAGACGCCAGAGAGTAGTGGTGTGCCTTAGGGATCTGTACTGGGTCCAATGCTGTTTGTCATATATATTAATGATCTGGATGATGGGGTGGTAAATTGGATTAGTAAGTATGCAGATGATACTAAGATAGGTGAAGGTGGAGTAGGTTTTCAAAGCTTGCAGAGAGATTTAGGCCAATTAGAAGAGTGGGCTGAAAAATGGCAGATGGGGTTTAATGCTGTTAAATGTGAGGTGCTACATTTTGGTAGGACTAATCAAAATAGGACATACATGGTAAATGGTAGAACATTGAAGAATGCAGTAGAACAGAGGGATCTAGGAATAATGGTGCATAGTTCCCTGAAGGTGGAATCTCATGTGGATAGGGTGGTGAAGAAAACTTTTGGTAAGCTGGCCTTTATAAATCAGAGCATTGAGTATAGAAGTTGGGATATAATGTTGAAATTGTACAAGGCATTGGTAAGGCCAAATTTGGAGTATTGTGTACAGTTCTGCTCACCAAATTATAGAAAAGATGTCAAACAAAATAAAGAGAGTACAGAGAAGATTTACTAGAATGTTACCTGGGTTTCATCTCCTAAGTTACAGAGAAAAGTTGAACAAGTTGGGTCTTTATTCTTTGGAGCTTAGAAGGTTGAGGGGGGACTTGATAGAGGTATTTAAAATTATGAGGGGGATTGATAGAGTTGACGTGCATAGGCTTTTTCCATTGAGAGTGGGGGAGATTCAAACAAGAGGACATGAGTTGAGAGTTAAAGGGCAAAAGTTTAGGGGTAACATGAGGGGGAACTTCTTTACTCAGAGAGTGGTAGCTGTGTGGAACAAGCTTCCAGCAGATGTGGTTGAGGCAGGCTCAATGTTGTCATTTAAAGTTAGATAGCTATATGGACCGGAAAGGAATGGAGGGTTATGGGCTGAATGTAGGTTGGTGGGACTAGGTGAGAGTAAGAGTTCGGCATGGACTAGAAGGGCCAAGATGGCCTTTTTCCGTGCTGCAATTGATATATGGTTATATGGAAACACCTGAACACCAATCCCTCCTACCGACACCATGTCCATATCGCTCCATCTTCCTTACATCCATGTGCCAACTTGAACATCTCTTAAAAGCCTCTACCACCATACCAGCCAGTGCATTCCAGGCATTTACCTCTGAATAAAAAAGACTTGCCCCCCACATCCCTACCCCTATCTTTTCTCACCTTCAATGCATGCCCTCTAGTGCCTTATAAAGCCTCAGCGTCACATCCTTGCTCGTGTATTCTAGACCTATTGAAAAGAATCTCAACATTGCATTTGCCTTCCTCACCACTAACTCTACCTGCAAGTTAACCTTTAGGGTGTTCTGCACAAGGACACAAGCCCCTTTGCATCCCAGATTTTTGGATTTTCTCCCCATTTAGAAAATAGTCTGCTCATTTATTTCTTCTACCAAAGTGCACGGCCATGTATTTTCCAACATTGTATGTCATGTACCACTCTCTTGCCCAGTCTCCTAAATTATCTCAGTCCTTCTGCAGCCTACCTATTTCCTTAACACTACCTGCCCCTCAACCAATCTTCGTATCATCTGCAAGCGACAACAAAGCCATCTATTCCATCATCTAAATCATTGATATACAGCATAAAAAGAAGCAGTCCCAACACAAACCCCTGCAGAACACCACTAGTCTCTGGCAGCCAACCAGAAAAGGATCCTTTTATTCCCACTTCCAGCCTCCTACCAATCAGCCAATGCTCTAACCAAGCCAATAGCTTTTCTGTAATACCATGGGCTCTTAAATTGGTAAGCAGCTCTTAACTAGATATGGGATGTCGATAAAGGCTTTCTGAAAGTCAATATATGCAATATCCACTGCATCCACTTTATCTGTCCCACATGTACTCTCCTCAAAGAGTTCCAACAGGTCTATCAGGCAAGAATTTTCCTGAAGGAAACCATTCTGATTTTGTCCTATCTTGTCTTGCATCACCAAGTACTCCACAACTTCAGCGTTAACAACTGACTCCAGCTTCTTCCCTATCACTGACGTCAGGCTAACTGGTCTATAATTTCCTTTATGCTGCCTTCTTCCTTTCTTAAGGAGCTGAGTGACATTTGCAATTTTTGCAGTCCACTGGCACCATGACAGAGTCCAATGATTTTTGAAAGATCGTTACTAATGACTCCACAGTCTTTATTGCTACCTCTTTCAGAACCCAAGAGTGCAGTTTATCTGATCTGGGTGACTTATGTACTCTTAGGTCCTTCAGATTTTTGAGCTCCTTCTCCCTTGTAATAGTAACTGCTCCCACTTCTCTTCCCACACACCCTTCAACACCAGGCACACTGTTAGTGTCTTCCACAGTGAAGACTGATGCAAAACAGTCATTTATTTCATCTACTATCTCCTTGCCCCCCGATATTAATTCTCCAGCTTCATTTTCTAGAGGTCCTTTTTCCACTCTCATCTCTCTTTTATTTTTTATATACTTGAAGTTTTTATTGTCCTCTTTGATATTGTTTGCTAGCTTGCTTTCATATTTCATCTTTTCCCTCCTAATGATTATTTTAATTGACCTCGGTAGGCTTTTAAAAGCTTTCCAATCCTTTGGATTACTACTAATTTTTGCTTTGTTGTATGCCTTCTCTTTTGCTTTTATATTAACTTTGACTTCCCTTGTCACCCACAGTTTGCTATTTGACTATTTCTTTGCTTTTGGAATACATCTGTCCTGCACCTTCCTCATCTTTCCCAGAAACTCACACCATTGGTGCTCTGCTGTCATCCCTGCCAGCATCTCCTTCCAATTTATTTTGGCCAACTCCTCTCCCTTACCACTGTAATTTCCTTTACTCCACTGAAATACTGCTATGTCAGACTTTAATTTCTCCCAATCAACTTTCAAGTTGAACTCAGTCATATTGCGACCACTGCCTCCTAAGATTCTGTTACCTTAAGCTCCCTGATCAACTCTAGTTCATTGCATAACACCCAATCCAGTATAGGTGATCACCTAGTAGGTTCAACAACAAACTCTTCTAAGAAGCCATCTCAAAGTCATTCAAAAAACTTACCCTCTTGAGATCCATTTCCAACCTAATTTTCCCAATTGACCTGCATGTTGAAATCTCCTATGACTATCTTAACATTGCCCTTTTGACGTGCCTTTTCTATTTCCTGTTGTAACCTGTGGTCCACATCCCAGCTCCTGTTGGGAGGCTGGTATCTAACTGCCATCAATGTCCTTTTACGCTTGCAGTTTCTTAACTCAACCCACAAGGATTAAACATCTTCTGATCCTACGTCACATCTTTCTACTGATTTGATGCCATTCTTTACCAGCAGAGCCATGCCAGCCCCTCTGCTGACCTTCCTATCCCTCTTATACAACGTGTAACCTTGGACATTCAGCTCCCCACTAGAACCATTCGTCAGCCAGGATTTCCTCCTGACTTTTGAAGATAACCTCTTTACTTTTGAACTCACTGCCCTTAATTGTGTACTGTCTCCTTGCATTTGCCTTACCAAGGTGCAAAACTTCATATTTATCTGGGTTAAAATTTATCTGCCATTTCTCTGCCCACATCTGCAACTGATTTACATAATGTTGTATTCTTCGCCAGTCTTCTACACTATCCACAACACCATCAATCTTGGTATCTTCTGGAAACTTACTAATGCTCCCCATCTACATTTTCATCCAGGTCATTTTTATACATCATAAACAGCAGAGGTACCAGCACAGATCCCTGTGGAACTCCATTATTTACAGACCTCTAGCTTGATCACCGCCACCCTCTGTCTTCTATGTGCAAGCTAATTTTCTGTGACCCCATGCATCTTAATCTTCTGGATCAAACGCCCTACTAAAATCCATGTGGACAACACCCACTGCCCCAATTCTATCATTAAGCAAAATTACTTTGTCGTAACATAAACAAAGTCATTTTGGAGATGCATCTGGTAGATATAAAGTAGTCTTTTATTCGACAGAATGAGACAGTCTCTGAAGGAAGAGGCCTGTTCAGCCCAATGTTACGTGACAGCTTATAAACTGATGATCAAATTACAATTCTATATTTACAATGGATCTACAATACTTCCTTTGGATTACATATAACTTTCCACCTCCTTCTTTGCACCCATACACCCATCATCCAAAATGACCATTGATCAGCATTGTCTGGTTTTTCAATTAATTGTGGTTTATAGATCTAGGGACTTATTGTCCAGGACTGCATTTTGAACTTAATTTACAGTCCATATCAGGTCTAAAGTTTGGTTGCTGAAGATAGTTGCTGAAGTTATACACCCTAAGTCTAGAGTATGCCCTAATATTTCCTCCTTTTGCTTCTCCTGGAAAAAAATAAAGTTGTACCAAGAAAGGCCAACGTTAAGGAGGATCTACTCCAATAGAGCAGCAGAAATGCCCTGCTTCAGAACCCCTCCCAATGACTCTATGTGCATTTGCATCTATGCTATCATCCCTCATGGCTCTCTCCAAGATGCTAAGCAGACAGATGGTTCCAGAAATTTTACCAGGAGTCTTTAAAACGTAGCTTCATCATTTGTATGTCTGTTGCATCATTCCCTGCTGGCTGATTGCAGTTTAATCGAATTCTTTATCTTTGCCCCTTCATTTTCTGATAGATAAAACTCTGCAATGGCTATCAGTGGTTACACTGCTCAGGAACACCAGCAAGGTAAATATATCAGGCTCAGAGCCCCTCTCATCGATATACAGGAGGAATTGGGATGGTCTCTAAATGAATGACTGTAAGGACCTCACCCTGGTGGCATCGTATTCCAGCAATCCGTTCAGTCACTGGCCCAACCGCTGTAAAGGCCCAGCTCGTTTCTATTCACTCTCAGGTTGTTGGGGTGTCTGGCCTCAGATGCCGTGTTCGATTTCTTCTCTTACTCAGTCTGCCATGCCATTGAAGTTGTGGAACCTGATGTCTCTGTTGTAGTTCAGATCCCTTCCCATCCACTTCCCCCAGTATTTTTTTTCTACTCTATGCTGAATCACCTGCCTTCAGAAACCAAGCTTCATTGTAGAGTACTGTTACCGTTATAAACGTACGTTATTCACACTTTTCTGTCACACTCCTGTTGTCCTCTGCCTTCGCGTTTGCATTGAGTCTGCTTCCATCAGGTGTGTTCAGGTGTGATGTAGCCAGCTGGTGTCTATCACTTGGGTTCTCTGTAATGATTCTGTAACTGGGTACTCTTGGTCTCCCGCTCTGTCTGTGAGGGTGACAAGAAGGTGAGTCCTACGCTTTGACCTGAGTCCGAAGTTTCCACTGGCTAACTCGCCAAGTCTGCACACAGACACAAGTGTCATTTCTCTGAAGTACCATCCATGGTCCTATCCATCTGGGAGCAATCCTTGCCTTTCCAGGCAGCAGCCTTGCCTTGACTTGGTCTCCCGATCATGGGAGGACTATCTCTTTTCCCTCTTGCTCTCTCTGATCAGCAATATGTTGCTGTTCTTTTACTTGGTCCTTCAACAGTTAAAGTTGGTTACAAAGGTCCTTTTCATCTCCATGTAATCTTACAAAATTGGTAGTGGTAGTTTCTTCTTGTCCTTCCACTGCCCTCCATTGACGTTTGTCTGCTCATTGCCTTTCTGCTCCTTCTATCCCCTTTCTGGCAGCTCAATATTCGGAAGTTCTGTTGTTTTAAGACACGAAAGGGTGGGTGGTTTAAAGCAGGAGGGGTATCATTACTAGTCAGGGAAATTGTCACAGCAGTGCTGAATCAGGAAAGTCTGGAGAACTCATCTAGTGAGGCATTATGGGTGGAACAGAAATAAGAAGGGTAATTCCGACAGCCCAATCAGCAGCAGGAGCAGGCCACAGCAACGAGGTTTCTCACAGGTCAGTGACTCTTGTTTAAAAGTACAGAAGAGACAAGTGGAGTGGCCGTTGTTAGGGCGGCCATTGCTGGGAGTAGGCAAATGGTGAGAGTAGGAATGTCAGACTTTGGCCCAAAGAAGGCTTTGGCTCAAAAAAGGCATTGTCTTTCGATAAGCTTCTGTTAAGGTTCCTTTTTTTCTCTTACTGTACGTAGTGTAGTAAATAGCTGTTGTGTGTTCTTCATGCTGAATGTTGGAGTCCTGGGAGATCCAGACTCTCCCAGGGAACCACATCTGCATGAAGTGCATCCAGCTGCAGCTCCTTGAAGACCATGTTAGGGATCTGGAGCAGCAGCAGGATGACCTTTGGCTTGTATGGGAGAGTGAGGAGATCATCGATCAGAGTTACAGGGAAGTAGTCACCCCTAAGTTGCAGGAGGTAAGTAGCTGGGTGACCGTCAGGAGAAATGGAAATGTGAATAGGCAGTTAGCGCAGAGCACCCCTGTCACCATTCCCCTCAATAATAAGTATATTGTTTTGGATACTATTGTGGGGCACGACGTCCTAGCGGAATGCCATGGAGACTGGGAACCTGGCACTGATCATTGGTCTGTGGTGCAGAAGGTAAAGAGAGATAAGAGAGGACAGGTAGTGATAGGGGACTCCACAGTCAGGGGAACAGACAGGAGATCTGTGGACATGAACGGGCCACCCGAATGGTATATTGCCTCCGAGGGGCTAGGGTCAGGGACAGTGTGGACTGCAACCACAGCATTTTGGAGAGGGAGGGAGAGCAGCCAGATGTCTTGGTGCATATTGGTACCAATGACATAGGAAAGAAAAGCAAAGTGGTCCTGAAAAAGAACTTAGAGAGCTAGGTAGAAAACTGACTTGGTCTCCCGATCACAGGAGGACTATCTCATTTCCATCCGACTCTCTCTGATCAGCAATATGCTGCTGTTGTTTTGCTTAGTCCTTCAACACTTGCTTTTCCACTGTCCTCCACACAGTGATGTTTGCCCACTCATTCCCTTTCTGCTCCTTCCATGCCCTTTCTGGTGAGCCTTTACTGTAATTAATGTTCCCTCCTCAGGCAGCTGCACCACTCCTAACAGCTCCTGACTGTGCTTGGCACCAAACCTTGGGACCTCCTGACAAAGTTTCTACACATCGTCCTGTCTCTCCTCCCTGCTTGGGGCTGCTGTCTCTCAGTGGGGCATGTTGGCTGCTTTGTGGGTTACACAAGATGGCTGTTCCTGTCTTGTCCATGTTATTTCTCATTTTCCTGAGTTTATGATAGCACCTGCCTTACACAGTGTGTCCATCCCCAAGATAGTACCTTCATTGTTTGGGCACACCCAAAAATCTACAGGAAGCTGCTCTTCCTCTATCTCAGGTACCTGGGGCTGACTTCTCTCCACCATCATAGTTCCACCTCCTGCACTGGTAATGTAACTCACCTCTGCACTCATGGGCAAGGGTAGATTAGTTATCGATACCGACGACCCTGTCTCCACTGACGTTGCACATTGCTGGCCCCCTAATAAACCTCTTGTGTACATCCATGGATGACTGCCACTGGCAACAGAGGTGACCATCAACAGTTTGTCTGACCTCACCTGCTCTATAATCTGTTCAGCAGCCAAATCGGAAAGAATAGATTCAGAGGAATGGAAAATTCAAGAAGAGTGAGAGGCAGATGAAAGGAAATAATAGGCCAGTTCGTCTGACCACAGTGGAAGGGAAGATGTTGGAGTCAATTGTTAAGGATGTGGTTTTGGGGTACTTGGAGGCACATGATGAAATAGGCTGTAGTAAGCATGGTTTCCTCAAGAAAAAAATCTTGCCTGACAAATTCTTTGGAATTTTTGAAGAAATAACAAGCAGGATAGACAAAGGAGAATTGGTGGATGTTGTGTACTTGGATTTTCACAAGGCTAGGGCATTTGATGAGATGTCGCACATGAGGCTGCTTAACAACTTAAGTGATCATGGTTTTACAGGGAAGATACTAGCATATATAGATCATTCGCTATTTGGCAAGAGGCTAAGAGTGAGGATAGAGGGAGGATTTTCTGCTTGGCTGCTGGTAACTAGTGGTGTTCCTTGGGGGTCTGTGTTGGGAGTGTTTTTTGTTACATTGTAAGTTGATGATTTGGACGACAGAATTGATGGCTTTGTAGCCAAGGTTGTGGGTGAAACGGATATAGCTGGAAAGGCAGGTACTTTCGAGGAAGTAGAAAGGTTACAAAAGGACTTAGACAGATTAGGAGAATGGGCAAAGAAGTGGCAGATGGAATACAGTGTTGTGGAGTGTATTGTCATGTGCTTTGGTGGAAGAAATAAAAGGAGACAATTTTCTAAATGGAGAGAAAATTAATAAACTTGAGGTGCAAAAGGACTTGGGAGCCCTCATGTAGGATTTTCTAAGGTTAATTTACAAGCTGAGTCAGTAATGAGGAATGAAATGCCATGTTAGCACTCATTTCAAGAGGACGAGAATATAAAAGCAAGGATGTAATGTTGAGGCTTTATGAAGTACTGGTGATGCATAATTTGGAGTATTGTGAGTAGTTTTGGCCCCCTTATCTGAGAATGGATGTGCTGACATTGTAAGGGTTAAGAGGGGGCTCACATATGAGATTTTGGGATTGAAATGCTTGTCATATGCAGAGCGTTTGATTGCTCAGGGCCTGTATTCACTGGAATTCAGAGGAATGAGGGGTGACCTCATTGGAACCTATTGAATTTTGAAAGGCCTGGATAGAGCATATGTGGAGAGCAGTTTTCTATGGTGGAGGAGCCTATTTATTTTGAGGCATTTTCCTCCGATCATAGGCTCCTCCACCATAGAAAACTTTTGGAACAAAGGCGAGAAGAAATTTCTTCAGCTAGAGAGTAGCGAATCTGTGGAATTTGTTTGCAGAGGCAGCTGTGGAGGTCAACTTATTGGGCTTATTGAAGACGGAGGTTGATAGATTCTTGATTAGCCAGGGCATGAAAGTATAGAGGGAGAAGATAGGAATTGAGGCTGAGGGGGAAATGGATCAGCCATGATGAAAGCCATTCTACAGCGGGCAGTGGAGTGAGCTGGGAGTAGAGTGACGGCTTAAGGGCTTTGGCTCAATGGGCTCAGGCGGAAACGGGTGAGGCGAGGAAGGTTTGGTATTCATTTTCTGTTGTTATTTGAGGAGAGGGGCAGTATGAGTGTGAGGGCAGCTTGTTGTTCTTGGCATCGGATGTGGGAGGACCTGGAGTCTCCCAGCCTCCCGGACGTCCACATCTGCGCCAGGAGCGCTGAGCTGCAGCTCCTAAGGGACCGCGTTAGGGAACTGGAGCTGCAGCTCGATGACCTTCGTCTGGTCAGGGAGAGTGAGGAGTTGATAGAGAGGAGTTACAGGCAGGTGGTCACACTGGGGCCACAGGAGGCAGACAAGTGGGTCACGGTTAGGAGGGAGAAGAGGAAGAGTCAGGTAATAGAGAGTACCCCAGTGACTGTGCCCCTTGACAATAAATACTCCTGTTTGAGTACTGTTGTGGGGGACAGCTTACCTGGGGGATGCGACAGTGGCCGTGCTTCCGGCACAGAGTCTGGCCCTGTAGCTCAGAAGGGTAGGGAAAGGAAGAGGAAGGCAGTAGTAATAGGGGACTCGATAGTTAGGGGGTCAGATAGGCGATTCTGTGGACGCAGTTCGGAGACCCCGATGGTAGTTTGCCTCCCTGGTGCCAGGGTCCGGGATGTTTTTGATCATGTCCAAGATATCCTGAAATGGGAGGGAGAGGAGCCAGAGGTTGTGGTACATATAGGTACCAATGACACAGGTAGGAAAAGGTGAGAGGTCCTGAAAGGAGAATATAGGGAGTTAGGAAGGGAGTTGAGAAAAAGGACCACAAAGGTAGTAATGTTACTACCCCCACAAAGGTAGTAAAGGTAGTAGACAGTGTGTGAGGGAGTATAGGCAAGGGACAGAGATCAGAAGCACTGAGACCAAAGATATAGGGGACAAGGAAGAAAAAGATAACAAAGTTGTTTGCTCCATTAAGGATAAACAGAGTGTAAGAGGTGGAGAGTTTCTTAAATGCATCTATTTTAATGTTAGGAGCATTGTAAGAAAGGTGGATGAGCTTAGAGCATGGATTGATACCTGGAAATATGATATTGTACCTGTTAGTGAAACGTGGTTACAGGAAGGGTGTGATTGGCAACTAAATATTCCAGGATTTTGTTGCTTCAGGTGTGATAGAATAGGAGGGGCAAGAGGGGAGGTGTTGCATTGCTTGTCAGAGAAAATATAACAGCAGTGTGCTGGCAGGATAGATTAGTGGACTCATCCAGGGAGGTTATTTGGGTGGAATTGAGGAATGGGAAAGGTGCAGTGATGCTTATAGGGGTGTATTATAGACCACCTAACGGGGCTGAGAACTAGAGGAGCAAAATTGTAAGCAGACAGCAGATATTTGTAGGAAGCACAAGGTTGTGATTATGGGAGATTTTAATTTTTCACACATAGACTGGGAAGCCCATTCTGTAAAAGGGCTCGATGGTTTGGAGTTTGTCAAATGTGCGCAAGATAGTTTTTTTGCAGCAATACATAGAAGTACCAACTAGAGAAGGGGCAGTGTTGGATCTCCTGTTAGGGAATGAGATAGGGCAGGTGACGGAGGTATGTGTTGGGGAGCACTTCAGGTCCAGTGATCACAATACCATTAGTTTCAATATAATTATGGAGAAGGATAGGACTAGACCCAGGGTTGAGATTTATGATTGGGGAAAGGCTAACTTTGAGGAGATGCGAAAGGATTTAGAAGGAGTGGATTGGGGCAATTTGTTTTATGGAAAGGATGTAATAGAGAAATGGAGGTCATTTAAAGGTGAAATTTTGAGGGTACAGGATCTTTATGTTCCTGTTAGGTTGAAAGGAAAGGTTAAAAGTTTGAGAGAGCCATGGTTTTCAAGGGATATAGGAAACTTGGTTCGCAAAAAGAGAGGGATTTACAATAAATATAGGCAGCTTGGAGTTAATGAGGTGCTCAAGGAGGTGGAACCAAGAGGGAAGTGGTAGGCAGCTGGGGGAGGGGGCAGAGTGACATAGTGAATCCCGGTGCGGCCTACTCTACAGCGGTGAAACCCGACGCAGATTGGGGGACCGCTTCATCGAGCATCTCCGCTCCGTCCGCCAAAACAGACAGGATCTTCCAGTAGCCACCCACTTCAACTCTGCTTCCCACTCCCATTCAGATATGTCCATACATGGCCTCCTCTACTGCCATGATGAGGCTAAACTCAGGTTGGAGGAACAGCACCTCATATACCCTCAAAGTAGTCTCCAGCCCATTGGTATGAACATAGAATTCTCCAACTTCCAGTAATTCCCTCCCCCTCCCTTCCCCTATCCCTATGTCACTCTGCCCCCTCCCCCAGCTGTCTACCTCCTCCCTCTTGGTTCTGCCTCCTTCTACTACCCATTGTGTTTTCCCCTATTCCTTCTTCACCTTTCCTGCCTATCCCCTCCCTGCTTCCCCTCCCCCACCCGTTTATCTTTCCCCTTACTGGTTTTTCACCTGGAACCTACCAGCCTTCTCCTTCCCACCCTCCCCCACCTTCTTTATAGGGCCTCTGCCCCTTCCCCCTACAGTCCTGACGAAGGGTTTCGGCCCGAAACATCGACCGATCTTTTCCACGGATGCTGCCCGACTTGCTGAGTTCCTCCAGCGGGTTGTGAGTCTGGCTTTGAGCCCAGCATCTGCAGATTATTTTGTGTTAAGTAAATCATGTGATTTCCAAGCGTACCTGTATTCAATGCATTCAGAACTGCTGTTCAGCAGGCAACAGTCACTTGATTTCCTGTAAATATAGACCTGGAGAGAATGTGAAAGTGAAAGCGGTTTTTGGATCCGGACAAGAAGTGCGGCGAGAGAGTTTTTTTTTAACTTCGAGTGCGGGGGGGGGGGGGACGAGACTGCGCATGCGCGGAGCGATTTAAAAGGCGACCAGCCGACAG